>NW_020664369.1:3847471-3915323 GCF_002925995.2 Terrapene triunguis
AAGTGAATCCACATGTTCCATAGAATCTCTATGGATAGAAATTTCAAACTCTAATAAGAATATAACATTAGGGATCTATTATAGACCACCTGACCAGGACAGTGATAGTGATGATGAAATGCTAAGGGAAATTAGAGAGGCTATCAAAATTAAGAACCCAATAATAGTGGGGGATTTCAATTATCCCCATATTGACTGGGAACATTTCACTTCAGGACGAAATGCAGAGATAAAATTTCTCGATACTTTAAATGACTGCTTCATGGAGCAGCTGGTACGGGAACCCACAAGGGGAGAGGCAACTCTAGATTTAGTCCTGAGTGGCGCGCAGGAGCTGGTCCAAGAGGTAACTATAACAGGACCGCTTGGAAATAGTGACCATAATACAATAGCATTCAACATCCCTGTGGTGGGAAGAACAACTCAACAGCCCAACACTGTGGCATTTAATTTTAAAAGGGGGAACTACGCAAAAATGAGGGGGTTAGTTAAACAGAAGTTAAAAAGTACAGTGACTAAAGTGAAATCCCTGCAAGCTGCATGGGCGCTTTTTAAAGACACCATAATAGAGGCCCAACTTCAATGTATACCCCAAATTAAGAAACACAGTAAAAGAACTAAAAAAGAGCCACAGTGGCTTAACAACCATGTAAAAGAAGCAGTGAGAGATAAAAAGACTTCCTTTAAAAAGTGGAAGTCAAATCCTAGTGAGGCAAATAGAAAGGAGCATAAACACTGCCAAATTAAGTGCAAGAATGTAATAAGAAAAGCCAAATAGGAGTTTGAAGAACGGCTAGCCAAAAACTCCAAAGGTAATAATAAAATGTTTTTTAAGTATATGAGAAGCAGGAAGCCTGCTAAACAACCAGTGGGGCCCTTTGATGATCGAGATACAAAAGGAGCGCTTAAAGACGATACAGTCATTGCGGAGAAACTAAATGGATTCTTTGCTTCAGTCTTCACGGCTGAGGATGTTAGGGAGATTCCCAAACCTGAGCCGGCTTTTGTAGGTGACAAATCTGAGGAACTGTCACAGATTGAAGTGTCACTAGAGGAGGTTTTGGAATTAATTGATAAACTTAACATTAACAAGTCACCGGGACCAGATGGCATTCATCCAAGAGTTCTGAAAGTACTCAAATGTGAAGTTGTGGAACTATTAACTAAGGTTTGTAACCTGTCCTTTAAATCAGCTTCTGTACCCAATGACTGGAAGTTAGCTAATGTAACGCCAATATTTAAAAAGGGCTCTAGAGGTGATCCCGGCAATTACAGACCGGTAAGTCTAACGTCGGTACCGGGCAAATTAGTCGAAACAATAGTTAAGAATAAAATTGTCAGACACATAGAAAAACATAAACTGTTGAGCAATAGTCAACATGGTTTCTGTAAAGGGAAATTGTGTCTTACTAATTAGAGTTTTTTGAAGGGGTCAACAAACATGTGGACAAGGGGGATCCAGTGGACATAGTGTACTTAGTTTTCCAGAAAGCCTTTGACAAGGTCCCTCACCAAAGGCTCTTAAGTAAAATAAGTTGTCATGGGATAAAAGGGAAGGTCCTTTCATGGATTGAGAACTGGTTAAAAGACCAGGAACAAAGGGTAGGAATTAATGGTAAATTCTCAGAATGGAGAGGGGTAACTAGTGGTGTTCCCCAAGGGTCAGCCCTCGGACTAATCCTATTCAACTTATTTATAAATGATCTGGAGAAAGGGGTAAACAGTGAGGTTGCAAAGCTTGCAGATGATACTAAACTGCTCAAGATAGTTAAGACCAAAGCAGACTGTGATGAACTTCAAAAAGATCTCACAAAACTAAGTGATTGGGCAACAAAATGGCAAATGAAATTTAATGTGGATAAATGTAAAGTAATGCACATTGGAAAAAATAACCCCAACTATACATACAATATGATGGGGGCTAATTTAGCTACAACAAGTCAGGAAAAAGATCTTGGAGTCATCGTGGATAGTTCTCTGAAGATGTCCGCGCAGTGTGCAGAGGCGGTCAAAAAAGCAAACAGGATGTTAGGGATCATTAAAAAGGGGATAGAGAATAAGACTGAGAATATATTATTGCCCTTATATAAATCGATGGTACGCCCACATCTCGAATACTGCGTACAGATGTGGTCTCCTCATCTAAAAAAAGATATACTGGCACTAGAAAAGGTTCAGAAAAGGGCAACTAAAATGATTAGGGGTTTGGAACGGGTCCCATATGAGGAGAGATTAAAGAGGCTAGGACTCTTCAGCTTGGAAAAGAGGAGACTAAGGGGGATATGATAGAGGTATATAAAATCATGAGTGATGTGGAGAAAGTGGATAAGGAAAAGTTATTTACTTATTCCCATAATACAAGAACTAGGGGTCACCAAATGAAATTAATGGGCAGCAGGTTTAAAACAAATACAAGGAAGTTCTTCTTCACGCAGCGCACAGTCAACTTGTGGAACTCCTTACCTGAGGAGGTTGTGAAGGCTAGGACTATAACAGCGTTTAAAAGAGAACTGGATAAATTCATGGTGGTTAAGTCCATTAATGGCTATTAGCCAGGATGGGTAAGGAATGGTGTCCTAGCCTCTGTTTGTCAGAGGGTGGAGCTGGATGGCAGGAGAGAGATCACTTGATCATTGCCTGTTGGTCCACTCCCTCTGGGGCACCTGGCATTGGCCACTGTCGGTAGACAGGATACTGGGCTAGATGGACCTTTGGTCTGACCCGTTCTTATGTTCTTTGTTTCTATGGGGAATTTGCCAATGCAATATCACTGTCTTCCTTTTAAACAAATAAAACTAAAACTAAAAAAAAAAAAAGCAATGGCTGTTGAAAATAGCAATTCCAGTCCTAATAACCACTGGGAAGCATTTCTTGCTCAATTTATTCTACTTTTTCTACAGCAAGTTATAGTGGATCAGTATATTTGATTTGGGAGAAATGAAGTAACAGCTGCCCAAATTGTGCTTGAGCACTCCTGAATTTTGAGGGTGTTCAAATCTGGAAGGCAGGTGCTAGATTCCCTTTCTGAATATTAGCTAAATCTGGAAAGGAAAAGTCAATTTCTGCTTCCATGGCTCAGAAGTGGAAATCCTCCTACGTGCCTGGTACTGTATCTAAAGCTGCCCAGGTCCAGAGCCTCCCCTCCCTTATTTTTCATTTTAAATTCTAGTGGGATCCACGTACCTCCCTTGCTAGGCTTCAGATAGAGAGGGGCACTGTCCATTTAGTCCACCCAATTCTTTCTTTGGGGGAGAGCCCAGGGCGGGGTCGGCAGGAGGTGCGGGGGGGAAGAGCCCAGGGCTGGGGCGGCAGGAGATGCGGATGGGGGCCAGAGCTGGGGCAGCAGGAGGTGTGGGTGGGGGGAGAGCCCAGGGCTGGAGCAGCGGGGGGGGGCAGGTGGGGGCCAGAGCTGGGGCAGCAGGGGGTGTGGGTGGGGGAGAGTCCAGGGCTGGGGCAACACGGGGGTGCGGGGGGAGCCCAGGGCTGGGGTGGGGGGGCGGCAAAAAAACTAGAGCTGGCTCTGTCCCTACCGTTCACAGCAAGCTGCAGCATGAGGTTTCAGTTCCACACTCCTTCCCCCTCCCTTTCCTGTTAATTGCGGCCGAGGGAATGCTGGGAAATGTAGTTCTTTCCCTGCTCCAGGGCTGGCTCTATAGGCAGGGAGCTAACCAAGGAACTACAGCTCCCAGGGCCCCCTGTTGGTTCTCAGCTCCCATGCTGGATTCTTGCGCCCCTGCAAATTTGCCGCCCCAAGCAACTGCTTGCTTTGCTGGCGCCTAGAGCTGGCCCTGTGTAGAACAGAATAACTTCGACTGCTTCTCTACAGTAAATGAATTTCTGACTGAAATAAATTCTACAGTCCATGAAGAAGTTTCCAGCACCATTTTACAGCACTTACGTGACCTGCAGGCCTCTTTATTAGAATATTTTCCTACAACTACTAATGATAATGCTTGGGTTCGAAATCTGTTTGTAATTACAGCCAAACCAGTTGGCTTTACTGCGCATGATTATGAAAGCCTAATTGACTTAATTTCTGACTCTGATTTGAAACAAAAGTTTAAAGATCGTCTGCTGAATAATTTTTGGAGCAGCCTAATAGAAGAGTACCCTAATGTGACTAAACGTGCAGTTCGAATGCTCCTTCCTTTTGCTACAACTTATTTGTGTGAGACGGGATTTTTGTATTATACTGCAACAAAAACCAAATATAGGAATAGACTTGATGCTGCGTCCGACATGAGGATTCAACTTTCCAGCATTATTCCTAATATTAAGCGAATTTGTGATAGAAAAATGCAGAAACACCAATCTCATTAAATCCAAACTTGTATTTCTGTTTATAAAAACAGATTTTCCTAGTAAACATCTAATTTGTTTGGTGTTTGTGTATATATAAAAACAGTTTTTTTTAAGTAGAACACTGTTTTTAATTTTGACTCTTGCACTTGATTTTTGTACTACTTTATATGCGCTTTCCAGTTAGAAATTGTTAGTTCAAGTTATTTTAAATTTGTATTTTTGCTTTGTTTTATAAAATAAAATATATTTGAGCATAAATAATGCAATTTTTTATTTGAAAACCGACTACAAAATAATATTATAAGTGTTCCGTAATAGGCTAAAAAGTGTTCCGTGGCCAAAAAAGTTTGGGAAACGCTGCCATAGAGTTTTGTACTGAAATGGAGCACTGTGTAGAAGTTGTAATGGAGGAAGCTGGAAATATCAGCTGAGACTTTTGGCACCAGGAAAGGTGTTGGTGGCCATTTGTGATGTGGGATAAGCACAATAGCTGGATATTTCTGCTAAAAAGATCCATCACGTTGAAATTTTAAATTGCCATCATGAGGTTTCAGAGTAAACACCCCACTGAGATCGATGGGACCATTCACACTTTTCAGAGATACAGTTTGGGGTTGGGATCAGAATCAAGCAGACACATGGCATCAGTTTAAACTGCCATTACATTTTCAAAATTTCAAATTTAATTTTCATAATTAAGAGGACTTGAAGTTAATTATTTTTCTATTGAAATGAAAGCATAGATTCTAGGGCACAGTTCAGCATCGAAAGGTTGGATTCTGTGTCAAATTCTGCAGAGTTACAGAATACGTGGTATCATGGATTCGATTTCAAGAGTCCATTTGTCTGTGGCCAAGATAGTCCAGACTGGTGCTCTTGCAGAGGGATCTGTAGGGATTGGACCTGCTGGATAGCAAAGATTTACATGGTTGTTGAAAGGGCCTTTGATCTCTAGTTCTGGAGGAAAAAAATGTTCGAGATATCTTGGTAGGTAGAATTAATTATAGGTACAGTAAAATACTTTCTTCCTTCTTGCCATTAGAGTATCTGTATGTTAACATTTTTTTGTAGTGAGAGCTCTTCTCTTGTAAGATGTTACTGTTTAGTGTAATGGGATTGGAAATCTTAGTTTTCCCTTGTTATGGGATTTTTTGAAGGGATTCTTTTTAAAGAAGTTTCTAAGATTTATGGAGAAAATACAAGAGTCACAGCAGCCTTAATTTTTTTCCCCCCCCCCACAGGCTGCTTGATGCTCTGAGTTGCACAGTGGTGTTTGGGGGAGGCTTGGAGTCTGGGCATAGATGACAACGAAGCCTCTCTCTTTCCTCTGAGGAGGACATCACTTTAGAATGTTTTCATTTTCTGGATTATCCTGTTTTTGATTTGTTCTTCTCAGGGGAAGATGAAAGAAGTGGACTGGTCCAAATGGAATGGGTTTCCTCAGATGGCACCTATCTAAGGTCTCACAAAGAGTCTCAGAGAATTACATTTTGGCAGTGGAAAATCAATTAATTCTGAACTTATAGTGAGAAAGTGAACTAAGGGCCTGATCCTGCTTCCACTGAAATCAATAGTGAAACTTCAGCAGAGATAAGAGAATTGACCAACTTAGTGCAAGATCTCTTCTCTGCATGTCTAACAGACCATGAAGTCTTAGAACCTTCCTGTTTCTAATGGAAAGATTAGCTCAGTGAATTAGAGTCTGACTTGTCAATTAGACCTTCTCAGTAGGGGGAGGAGAAGTTTAAGATGGAAGGAGCAACACTGGTAGAGACAACCCCAGCTGCCTCTCCCTCCCAAAAAAAGATCAACAGGCAGTACAGGCAATGATGGTATCAACTGCATGGCTGTCAGGAGCACTGGGCGCCAAAAAGGGGAGTGTGGAAGAACTGGACAGATGAAAAGAGGTAAAAATAAGAAAGGAGCAAATTAAGAGATCTGCTTCCTTGTCGGGGAGACAGTTAAACTGGAGTATGGTGCCTGACTGGCAGTTTAAGTAACACCAAAAATTTCAGCTGTATCCATCATCTCCATGGGTCAGCCCAACCTACATGTTGTTTCAGCACTGATGGAAGTACAAGCCAACAAGACTGTCCAAGGCTAAGTTTTAGTGCTGATTCACAAATGAGAGTTATGAGTATCTCTAAAGTCAACACGTGGACTGATATATTGATATCAGATAACAGCCTTGTTTAAAAAAAAAATGGTTTAGCATAGATACTCGAAGAGTGAGGTTGTGCCCTCTATTGGCTGAAAAATGAGGGGTTTCAGTGTGTATGATTTCATAATTTAAACATGTCCTATCATCCCTTGATACATTATACCACTTTTAGAATAGCATCCCAATCATCACCTGAAGACTGTTCAACCAAATTCCTTTCCCCAAACATTTTAAAGCCCAAATATTGCATTCTTGCCTCCACATTAACATATAGGAATTTGAAATCTCAGCAGATTTTTCCCCCTATATTGGATAAATTTATCTAAAGAACATTGTTCCCTTCCTAAAGTTAAATAAAGCAGAGCATATGCCTAACATGTTAATATTTCTAGAAGTGAACTGCTGACACAGTCTTCAGATGGCAATGATTTTAGTCACTATGGAAATAGATTGGATTTGTACCATTTATTTAGGATGTGAAAGGGTCTTTATCTTAATACCATTCCTTTCAGACTCAAGTCCCTCTACAGGAAAATATTCCAATCGATATCCATTTGTAATTACCACACACTTAGGGTAATTAATAAAATATTAATAAATTTTCTCCTGAATCTGAAGACTAAAGGCATGAAAAAGACATGACCATTCCTACTTAGTGTATCAATTGATAGAAGAGCATGAGGAACCCTGTTTCTTTCCTCCTCCCCTCACCATATCAAATGTACCAATTTCTAACTGTATGTCCAGAGCACAATGTGTTATTATTGAACAACTTAACTACTTATAGATCCACAAACAAGCAACCAGGAGAAGAGATGCAATGACTTTCAATGCCAACAAAACTTTACTGGACACTCATCAATTAACAATGGTTTCGAAAGAGAAACTAATTCCTGCCATGCTGCAGGTGAATGGACTAGGAGAACAATTCATAATCCATTCCAACTCAAATAATAGGTGTAGTATAAAATCCTCTGATTCAGCCTTTTATAGGTTTCGGGGTATAGTATTTCATTGCACTATAACGCTATGGTGCTCCTTTAGAGAAGCATGACATACACAGGGACAAGTTATACAACATTTATTTTATCTTCTTACCAAAGGAACCCTTCCTACTAGTAGAGATTCAGTTTCATTATGTAGTGCCTTCACATTGACAGCAATTTCAATGGCAGTATTTCTGGTAAGACTCTGGGGAATAGAAGCAAAACAGTCAAATAAGTTAAACTGTGAGCACAGGTACATTGAGTTTACAATCCCAACCTTGGCCAGTTTTTCCAAAAGGAACCAGCTTGATCCAGCTCTGCTTGACAAGTTTATTCTACCAGACCAAAGGGAATAAGATATAGAGCAATGTACAGAGGCCAAAATCTGATCTCAGATGCATCTCTACAACTGCCACTGAAGCTTGTGGGAATTTCACCTGTTTATTTAGGGGCAGAACAGACCGTATTAGTTTACATAAGAATCCAGAATGGAAGAGGGGGAAATGTACTGTATTTGCTGGTTGGTTTTCACTTGACTCTGTTTACTGAGGGCTCAGATGTGCTAGAGTATCAAGTGACTAGCCACATGTTCTTTATGGCTGGCTAAGGCCACTAAAGAAACTCTGGGCCTTTTATTAACAAGGATCATTAATGAGGATTGTTCACATCACACTTGAGGGGGTGAGCTGCCACACTTTAACAAGCAGTGGTTAGCCTGCATAGTTACTATGGTGATGAGGGCTTAAGTAGATTATGTTAGGTTAGACAAAATTGGACCGACAAACTCATGCTCATGAAATCATGTTAGTGCCCAGATCCTGCAAAAGCTCAAATTGTGGGGGTTGGGCTGGGAGATAAGGAGCTCAGTTCTGCTCCTCCTGAAATTCTCCCACTAGCACCATGTCCTCCATTAAGATGTATGTGCATCTGTGTGAGTGTGCCCACATGACTGTACCTGGGTGTAGTTCTGTGTCCATCTCCCAGCACTCTGAGTCATGCCCTTAATGCTATGCTCTGCTGTGCCCCTGTATCTTCCTTTGCCCCCCTCTATTTCCAATATGCTTAATGTCCCACTCCCACTTAGGTCCAGTTTCCACAAAAGGGAATGTTTTTCCACCCAGCAGTACCTTCCTCCTCCCCATTGAGGAGGGTGAGATGGGAGCTGTCAGGTATCCTCTGCCTCTTCCAATGGGCTCCAGGTCTGGAGGAAGGGAGTCTTTCTCCCCCTTCCTCTTCCCTCTGGTTGCCCCTGCTGGTGCTGCCTCTGCCTTTCAGACTCACTGAAGTAGAGTCTCAACAGAGCCCATCAGCTATTAAGTGGCCCTACAAGCATAAGGAGGGGGTGCTGCGGCTGCTGCTGCAGGCGCAGGAGAAAAAGCATGGTTGGTTTCCTCCCCATCCCATTCGGTGGTTGTGCCTATGTCACACTCTTAAAGTTAAGCATGTTTGCAGGATCAGGAGCCTGGGATATCAATTACCTCAGCAGTTAACATGCTAGCCACTGGAAAATGGTGACTGGGACTACGGGACTACTCCAATGTCTCCAGAAACACTTCTGCACACAGGGGCTACAGTTGATTTATTATTAAATAAGGCTTTGTTGTTCCTTTACCTCAGGAAACCTTGGATTGGCTTTATTTAATGCATGTGAACACGCATTGACAGCATGAGCCAGCTCCTGTTCCAACAGGCTGTGTATTTTTGCTGCTTCACAGATTCTACAAAAATATGAAAAACAGGAAAGGTACTTTGTCACCTTCTTTTACGACCAGTTAAAATGTGATTAAAATTAAAAAATTAAAAAACATTGACAGAACATTTACACTAACTGTCCTAGAGTCCTATGTATATTTCTACATATCTAAAGCTTAAATATAAGTATCACCTTAGACAACAAAGCACTCTGCTCTCTTGTCTAAATGACATTCTTAATACAGAAGATCTGCTCTGCTTGAGGAACGTGTATTGTCTTGACTGGCATGTCATCCTACCAGCAATGGGTACATATAGATTATACTGATTAAACCAGAAATATTCATTCACATAATTCATACAGGAAACACATTCTGAAGAGAATTATTATGGTGGTGTCATGTGACAATCTGCATATCCTGTTAGTGATGCGTAATTATAAGAGGACAATCTCCTTCAAATGCAACATAAAACTGAATTTGATAAATTGTGATCATTAAAATTCTAATGGCACTTACAATCTAAGTACATTTTTTTACAACAGTAAAGGTATTAACCCAGAGGTGGGCAAACTACGGCCCGCGGGCCACATTCGGCCCACGGGACCCTCCTGCTCAGCCCCTGAGCTCTTGGCCCAGGAGGCTACCCCTGGCCCCTCCCCTGCTGTTCCTCCTCTCCCACAGGATGGGGCAGGGGTTCCAGGGGGGCAGTCAGGAATGGGGAGGGGTTGGATGGGGCGGCGGGGAGACAGTCAGGGGCAGGGTTTCCGGGGACGGTCAGGGAGAAGGGGTGGTTGGATGGGGCAGGGATCCCAGGGGGGCAGTCAGGAAGGAGAGGAGGGGTTGGATGGGGCAGCAGGGGGCAGTCAGGGGCGGAGGGTCCGGGGGCCGTCAGGGGACAGGGAGGGGTGGATGGGGCAGGGGTCCCTGGGGGTGGGTGGGGGCATCAGGGGACAGGGAACAGGGGGGGTTGGATGGGGCAGGAGTCCCAGAGGGGCCATCAGGGGGCGAGAAGCAGAGGGGGACGAATAGACGGTGGGGGCCGGGCCACGCCTGGCTGTTTGGGGAGGCAGAGCCTCCCCTAACCGGCCCTCCATACAATTTTGGAAACCTGATGTGGCCCTCAGGCCAAAAACTTTGCCCGCCACTGTATTAACCTATGACCTGGCTAAATTTCTTATTTACATTATGTCTACATAAATTCCCCCTTTCTGCCTACCTGAGTCATCCCTGCAGTTTAAACTGAATATGCTGTTCTACAATTCCTGTCCTAAACTTGTGCAGTTAAACAGTTGCTCTAGCAGTGTCTGGTTCATGACATGATTTCTGTATTATAGCATTTGAGACAGTGAGCCCCATAATACAGTACACTGTAAACTGGTATTTTCACTTGTTCGTAACAGTCTCAAAAACATTTTTTAAACTGAAAATATCTCTGTGAATCTCTGCCCTAAGGTGAGCATTTTAAAAAACATATACAAAACTGGTTCGGCGGTTTTTCAAGTTGAGATTGATGGGATGACAGGAGGGAAAGTAAAAATTCCACACACATATGTTGCAACTGAAATTTTGCACTTGCACAACACAGAAGGCTCTAGTTAGAAACATCAAATGTGGTGCTATCCTAGACATTGCTGAACCAGGAAAAGCAATCCAAGTTCGAAGACAATCCCTGTTTTAAAATTATGAAGGTCTGAAAACAGTGTGTGTGTCTGCAGATGTGTGATAAAACATTTTAAATCCAGAGACTCTCCACTGGATATCGAGAGAGGCCCCTCCCTAAACACATCTATCATCTCAGACATAAAATATCTCTCATTCAGCATCATCACTTAGGGTGCCTTTGTAGCAAGACTAAGGGTATTTACACTATATTCTGTTGAAAGATATCATTTGAAACAGAAAATGGGATAAAATGCAACATGAGTTTGCCGAAGACAGATCATGCTAGACTAAGCCATATGTTTCTCTGATAAGATAACTGATTTTTAAAGACAAGAGAAATGCAGTAGATCTAATCTATCTGGACTTCAGTAAAGCATTTGACACAATGGACTATTATTAGTTAAGATAGGGATTAATATCGGAATTGGAAACTGGGTAAGGAACTGGCTAAAGAGGGAACGACAACAAGTTATGCTGAAAGGAGAGCTATCAGGCTGGAGAGAGGTTACTAGTGCAGTTCCTTAAGGATTGCTCTTGGGACCAATCTTATTTAATATTTTCTTCAATGATACTGGCACAAAAAGTAGGTGTGTGCGAATGAGAAGAGCTAGTTAAACTAAAGGACAACATTTTTGCGAACAGGGGCTGCTATCAGGGAGTTTCGCAAGGGAGTTTGGAAGGGGAGTGGGAAGGGGGCGAGGGTCCCTTGCCGGTTCTATCTGTTTTCCCTTTATTCCCCTTAAAACCTATAAACCAGCTACATTCAAAACTTCTTGCTTAAACAACCCTTTCAGCGGACAGGGGGCTGCAGATGGGAGTTTGACAGAGGGAGGCTTACGATGGTTAGGAAGACCCGCAACACCTGTGCCAGCACTGCTTCTGTCTCCTCCACCTGCACCTGTAGCCAGACAGAGCGCCTGAGCATGGATGCTTCTACCCAGATCCTGGTGTGGTTTTGCAGAGACTGTAACTTGTAATTTCCACTTACTGCTATCCAGGCTGGGGGGACCATCCAATGTGAAAGGTGCCTGCTGGTGGAATCTCTCAGGCAGGTGGGAGAGCTACAGGAGGAGGTGGCTAGGTTGAGGAGCATCCGAATCCACAAGCAATTCCTGGACAGTGTCCATGTGGAGACAGCTGAGGTAGCTGTCCCAATACACAGGACTGCTGATACACCACTGGTGGAGGAGGAGATGGCTCAGGGTGGACATTGGCAGCTGGTTACTTCTGGCAGCAGGCAGTGCTCCACCCCTGCTCCGAACCCTCCCGCCATAGTAATAGGTAACCGTTATGCTCTTCTTGATACAGGAAAGAAGGAATCACCCCCTACAGTAAAGGAGGAGAAGCCTCGTACCCCTAAGGCTGGGAGGTCTGCTGCCACCACTGCGAATAGGAAACGTAGGGTAGTGGTGGTCGGAGACTCTCTGCTGATGGGGACGGAGGCACCCATCTGTCGCCCTGACATTTCATCTTGGGAGGTATGCTGCCTGCCGGGAGCCCGTATCCGAAATGTTACGGAGGCATTGTCAAGGATTATCCAGCCCTCTGACTACTACCCCATGCTACTCATCCATGTGGGCACAAATGATACTGCGCGGTGTGACACTGAGCGGATCAAGAGTGACTACAGGGCTCTGGGAGTATGGGTGAAGGAGTTTGGAGCGCAGGTGGTATTCTCTTCGATTCTTCCTGTCAAAGGTAGGGGCCCGGGCAGAGACAGATGCATCATGGAGGTGAATGCCTGGCTGCGAAGAAGGTGTCGCCAGGAGGGCTTTGGCTTCCTAGACCACGGGATGCTATTCGAGGAAGGACTGCTAGGCAGAGATGGCGTTCACCTTTCGAGGAGGGGAAGGACCCTATTTGGACACAGACTGGCTAACCTAGTGAGGAGGGCTTTAAACTAGGTTCGACGGGGACAGGTGAGCAAAGCCCACAGGTAAGTGGGGAACAGAGACCTGGGAGATGGGTCGGAAACGAGAGGGAGTGTGGGCTATATTGGCAGAGAGAAAGGAGGGTCAGGACAAAACTGGGAGGAAAGATCAAACCAGTATCTTAGATGCCTATATACAAATGTGAGAAGTATGGGTAATAAGCAGGAAGAACTGGAAGTGCTAATAAATAAATACAACTATGACATTGTTGGCATCACTGAAACTTGGTGGGATAATACACACGATTGGAATGTTGGTGTGCATGGGTACAGCTTGCTCAGGAAGGACAGAGAGGGGAAAAAGGGAGGAGGTGTTGCCTTATATATTAAAAATGTACACACTTGGACTGAGGTAGAGATGGACATAGGAGACGGAAGTGTTGAGAGTCTCTGGGTTATGCTAAAAGGGGTAAAAAACAAGGGTGATGTCATGCTAGGAGTCTACTACAGGCCACCTAACCAGGTGGCAGAGGTGGATGAGCCTTGTTTTAAACAACTAACAAAATCATCCAAAGCCCAAGATTTGGTGGTGATGGGGGACTTCAACTATCCGGATATATGTTGGGAAAATAACACAGCGGGGCACAGACTATCCAACAAATTCTTGGACTGCATTGCAGACAACTTTTTATTTCAGAAGGTTGAAAAAGCTACTGGGGGGAAGCTGTTCTAGACTTGATTTTAACAAATAGGGAGGAACTCGTTGAGAATTTGAAAGTAGAAGGCAGCTTGGGTGAAAGTGATCATGAAATCATAGAGTTTGCAATTCTAAGGAAGGGTAGAAGGGAGAACAGCAAAATAGAGACAATGGATTTCAGGAAGGCAGAGTTTGGTAAGCTCAGAGAGCTGATAGCTAAGGTCCCATGGGAATCAAGACTGAGGAGAAAAACAACTGAGGAGAGTTGGCAGTTTTTCAAAGGGACACTATTAAGGGCCCAAAAGCAAGCTATTCCGCTGGTTAGGAAAGATAGAAAATGTGGCAAAAGACCACCTTGGCTTAACCACAAGATCTTGCATGATCTAAAAAATAAAAAGGAGTCATATAAAAAATGGAAACTAGGACAGATTACAAAGGATGAATATAGGCAAACAACACAGGAATGCAGGGGAAAGATTAGAAAGGCAAAGGCACAAAATGAGCTCAAACTAGCTACAGGATTAAAGGGAAACAAGAAGACTTTTTATCAATACATTAGAAGCAAGAGGAAGACCAAAGACAGGGTAGGCCCACTGCTTAGTGAAGAGGGAGAAACAGTAACAGGAAACTTGGAAATGGCAGAGATGCTTAATGACTTCTTTGTTTCGGTCTTCACCGAGAAGTCTGAAGGAATGCCTCACATAGTGAATGCTAATGGGAAGGGGGTAGGTTTAGCAGATAAAATAAAAAAAGAACAAGTTAAAAATCACTTAGAAAAGTTAGATGCCTGCAAGTCACCAGGGCCTGATGAAATGCATCCTAGAATACTCAAGGAGCTAATAGAGGAGGTATCTGAGCCTCTAGCTATTATCTTTGGAAAATCATGGGAGACGGAAGAGATTCCAGAAGACTGGAAAAGGGCAAATATAGTGCCCATCTATAAAAAGGGAAATAAAAACAACCCAGGAAACTACAGACCAGTTAGTTTAACTTCTGTGCCAGGGAAGATAATGGAGCAAGTAATTAAGGAAATCATCTGTAAACACTTGGAAGGTGGTAAGGTGATAGGGAACAGCCAGCATGGATTTGTAAAGAACAAATCATGTCAAACCAATCTGATAGCTTTCTTTGATAGGATAACGAGTCTTGTGGATAAGGGAGAAGCTGTGGATGTGGTATACCTAGACTTTAGTAAGGCATTTGATACGGTCTCGCATGATATTCTTATCGACAAACTAGGCAAATACAATTTAGATGGGGCTACTATAAGGTGGGTGCATAACTGGCTGGATAACCGTACTCAGAGAGTTGTTATTAATGGTTCCCAATCCTGCTGGAAAGGCATAACGAGTGGGGTTCCGCAGGGGTCTGTTTTGGGACCGGCTCTGTTCAATATCTTCATTAACGACTTAGATATTGGTATAGAAAGTACGATTATTAAGTTTGCGGATGATACCAAACTGGGAGGGATTGCAACTGCTTTGGAGGACAGGGTCATAATTCAAAATGATCTGGACAAATTGAAGAAATGGTCTGAGTTAAACAGGATGAAGTTTAACAAAGACAAATGCAAAGTGCTCCACTTAGGAAGAAAAAATCAGTTTCACACATACAGAATGGGAAGAGACTGTCTAGGAAGGAGTACGGCAGAAAGGGATCTAGGGGTTATAGTGGACCACACACTAAATATGAGTCAACAGTGTGATGCTGTTGCAAAAAAAGCAAACATGATTCTGGGATGTATTAACAGGTGTGTTGTGAGCAAGACGCAAGAAGTCATTCTTCCGCTCTACTCTGCTCTGGTTAGGCCTCAGCTGGAGTATTGTGTCCAGTTCTGGGCACTGCATTTCAAGAAAGATGTGGAGAAATTGGAAAGGGTCCAGAGAAGAGCAACAAGAATGATTAAAGGTCTTGAGAACATGACCTATGAAGGAAGGCTGAAAGAATTGGGTTTGTTTAGTTTGGAAAAGAGAAGACTGAGAGGGGACATGATAGCAGTTTTCAGGTATCTAAAAGGGTGTCATAAGGAGGAGGGAGAAAACTTGTTCACCTTAGCCTCTAAGGATAGAACAAGAAGCAATGGGCTTAAACTGCAGCAAGGGACGTCTAGGTTGGACATTAGGAAAAGTTCCTGTCAGGGTGGTTAAACACTGGAATAAATTGCCTAGGGAGGTTGTGGAATCTCCATCTCTGGAGATATTTAAGAATAGGTTAGATAAATGTCTATCAGGGATGGTCTAGACAGTATTTGGTCCTGCCATGCGGGCAGGGGACTGGACTCGATGACCTCTCGAGGTCCCTTCCAGTCCTAGAATCTAGGAATCTATGAATAATCAGCATAAGGAAAAAAGGGCCATGAATAAATTAGGCTGGAAATTAGAAGAAGGTTTCTAACCATCAAAGAAATGAAGTTCTGCAACAGTCTCCCAATAGTAGTAATGGGGGCAAACAATCTAACTAGTTTTAAGATGGAGCTTGATAAATTTATGGATGAGATTGTATGTTGGCATGCCTGTGATAGTACGGGACTGGACTCGATTACCCAGGAGATCCCTTCCAATCTGTGTCCTATGTTTCTCTGAAACATTCAGTAAACTGACTTAAAAATGAGTGGGTGGCTTTGCCTGCCGTACACTCAAAACAAATACTTTTATAAAAACAAACATTTGCTTCTTTGAAAGCATAGGGCCTTTATTTAAAAAAAAACATAAGGAATTCTTAGTGGGCCTTTTCTTTGTTTTTCAAGGGGTGTCTCATGTAAAAATAAAAGAGCCTTGGAAGTTGCCCGGAAAAAGATGAGTGGTGATTTGGGGAATTAAAATGTCTTATAAACTTTGCTGGTGGCTTTTAAAAATGTTTGTGACTCAATAAAAATGTAGTTTTTTTTAAAAAAGTGGGGTGTTTCTGTGAAAACTGAATTTTCCCTTTCTTAAAAAAATCTTGCGTTTTAGGGGGAAATGGGTTCTGGGGCTGAGTGAGAGAGCAGAATCAGTTCTGTGTAGGCCTATCACTATCAGCCAAAAATAGTTTTTTGGATGCATTGCTCAAGATTTGGAAAATATTGAAACCAACAGCATTTTAGCTCCAAGCTGACATTACCACGATTCTAAATAAAGTGTGGCCCTTGTGTACCTTGGTATGATGTTCTTGTTGAAGTGAGCCTTGGCAGCAAGTTAATGCAGAATGATTCAATGGATGGAATTCCTCTGCCACATAGAGGAAATGATTTTGAGCATGCAACTGTGGGCTTGTCTACTTGGGGACACTCAGAAGGTTAATCTTAATTAACTTTTAATGTGGATTAGTTAAACCACATTAAACCCATGTGGATGCTCTTACTCAGAATTAAAGTGTCCTTAATTCAATTTAGCTTAATTCACTTCCAAAGTGAATTAAACTGAACCAAATTAAGGCCACTTTAATTTTGAATAACAGCATCCACACCATGTTTTAATACAGTTTAATTAATTTACTTTAAATTCACACCTTTAGTTAATTCGGATCAATTTTCCTCAGTGTCCCTGTCTAGACGAGCCCTGAGAAGGCAAAAGAATTGGATGTATCATTTGATTTTCCTGAGACAAGAAAGCAAAAAGGGATTAGTTTGTGTTTGATTCTGAATGGGAGGATGGGAAAATATATGATTTTAAAATTTAAATTCAAAGTGGATTTCTTTAGTAGGTCGCTGGATACAACACTGGTTTCATACAGCTTGGAGTTTTCAAATTAATAGCCGAAACAAATCATTCCAACTTGTAACTGATTTGGAACTTTGGGCTGATTTGGAACTGAGAAAGGAACAGCAAAGCCTTGCTGAAATGATACAAACTACTAGAAATTCTTCAT
Source organism: Terrapene triunguis (assembly GCF_002925995.2). NCBI lineage: Eukaryota > Metazoa > Chordata > Testudines > Emydidae > Terrapene > Terrapene triunguis. The sequence continues at coordinate 3,864,690 of NW_020664369.1, forward strand.
TGTTCTTGTGAAGAAAAGATTTCAGCAGATTTAGCCACCCATGAGCCCCTGAAGGGCAAAACTTCAACTGATCAACAGTCAAGAGACCCTTGGGACTTCCAGCAGAATGCGAACTCTCATAACAATGAATATGTACACAAAAAGATACGAAGGGTTTATCGGACAATTAGACTTGCTTAGACTTGGTTCCTACAAATATTTAATTGTTCAGTAGTTTAAGAGTTAAGACTGTGTTTATGTTTAAAAAAGTGTTTTATAAAAGCAGCAACTGTGCTGTACATTTTCATTAATACAGATAATTGGGTGACTGGAAGACACACATTTTTTTGTGTTGGGGTAAGGAATAGAAGTCATTAGAGAAAAAAAGTTTGGCAGATGGGAGGATGGAGGGATAGGAAAATGTTTCATAAGCCTGAGAAAAAATGCTAAGGATTGAACACATGAGGAGCCACAAGATATCAGAGATTAAAACCCTTTGTATTTTATGCACAGAATTGTTCATAGATTCAGAGATCATACTAAGAGGCTGTTACTGGCCCAGGATTGAATCCTTTCATTTCTGAGCCTAGGACAGGCATAATTTCGGGGGGAAATTCTACATCTGAGGGGGAAAGGAAGAACTTTTCTATAGAAGAACTTTTCTTTTAATTCGTGGCTTTTTGAAGATGAGGTGGTTATCAGCATGTGTTTGATGTACTGTGCAGTTTATCACATGGATGTCACCTCCACGTATGAGTTGTATATGTGTGTATTTTTATACATTTCTCACATGCACAGTTAGGATGTGTTTTGGATTTAAATGTAACATTTTGGTGACCTCCAAAAACTCAATCCAGTAACAACAGTATATTTTTAACTTTAATGTATCATTTATTATTAATAGTTAGGCATAAGAAAGATAATCATTTTCATTTGCTGATGATAAGTATGGAGCCAAATATAACATGAATAGATTCCGTGCATTTATAACTTTTCCATCACTTGTTACCTCTCTCTCATTAATGTTAACAGTTACCCACTAGATAGCTTTAATATACAAACCCAATAATTATGGTCTCATCTACTGCAGACAAAGAAAACAGATGAGTATCACTATTTTATTGTACTTTCTAGCTCTGAGAAATGGTACATCTATGAGTTTAAAACAGTGATATCTGAAAAAGAAGTTATATGGCTAAACCTACTTTGATTATCAGAAAATAAAATATCAAAGGTGTGTATTATTATATGTATGCAACAGGGCCAACTGAACAATTTTTGGTCAGAAAATTATATGTTCAACTAAACAAGTATTTTTGTGAAAAGTGTCTGCTTTCTGCAGAAAGTGCTGAGTTTTCATCAAAAACTCTCTGGACAAACATTGAAAACCATTCAGTTTTTGGCAGAAAATGTTTGATTTATCAACACAAAGTCACAAATTTTCATGGGAGAAAACAACATTTGCTGATCTGCTATAGTATATAAAATAGACTTTTAAAAATACTGATACTGTGATAACAAATCTTCAGTCAGAATATAGAAATACCCTCAGTTTTATAAATAATTTTACCTTGGGGAGTATGCTACTAACCCATTTGTTCTACTGTACCTGGTAATAAGTTCTTCTGCAGCTTGTGAACACAGCTGGATCTGTGCAACTTCTTCTTCCATAGCCAACTCAACAGCCTGTTGAGGGTACAAGTGAGATCGAAGGACAGGTTTGCAGGAATCATACTTCTGTTTGTCTTCCCAAGACTTTAGGGTATTTTCAAAAGCCTGATGAAAATGGTATGATACATTAGCTGACAGTACTTGCCATTTTTTATTTCATCTTATTAGGCACACAGATTGGTACATCATTTTACATAAATATTACAAATACTCCACACTATAAATGGTGTTAAGATTAGTTTTTAAAACTAAATTTAGAGAACAACAGTTTCTTCTGTGAGTAACATCTCTCCCCTGTCCTCCGTAAAATATGCTGTTAGAGACAAATTTACATGAAGACATTACTGTAGGCATTCTTTGTCAGGACAAGATGTTCTGAACCTTATGCTGAGCACAGTGGGAATCTAACAGTCATGCAGAGTCCAAACATGAAAACAAGAAAAAAAAAAAAAAAGCCCTAACAAACTTGCTTTAAACAACAAAGTAGCTATCATAACACAAGTCATGATGAAGGGAGAGGACTGAATTCAGCATCCACTCAGGCCAATGGACAGAGGAACTATGGGGAAGTTAGGAGCATTTACACCAGGGGAGGGCAAACTACATCCCGCAGGCCGGATCTGGCCCCTCAGGACTTTCAATCCGGCCTGCCCTGGCCCCATGCCGCTCCAGGAAGCAGCCGGCACCACATCCCTGCGGCCCCTAGGGGACGGGGAGGCAGAGGGCTCCGTGCATTGCCCTCACCTGCAGGCACTGTCCTCCCTCCTCACGCCCCTGCAGCTCCGATTGGCCGGGAACGGGAAACCGCGGCCAATGGGAGCTTTGGGGATAGTACCCACAGGTGAGGGCAGCGTGCTGCGGAGCTGCCTGCCCCACCCCACCCCCGGACATGCTGGCCACTTCCAGGAGAGGCGCGGGGCCAGGGTAGGCAGGGAGCCTGCCTTAGCCCTGCTGCGTGCCGCTGCCACCCCAGAGCCACTCGAGGTAAGTGGCGCTGGGCCGGAGCCCACACTCTGAACCCCCTGCACTGAGCCCCCTAACCTCCTGCCGCACCCCTCCTGCACCCCAACCCCCTGCCCTGAGCCCCCAACCACCTGCCCTGAGCCTCCTGCTGCACCCCACACCCCTCCTGCACCCCAACCCCCTGCCCTGAGCTCCCTCCCACACCCCGCACTCCCTCCTGCACCCAACCCCCTGTCCCAGCCCTACATTCATGGCCCTGCATACAATTTCCTCACCCAGATGTGGCCCTTAGGCCAAAAAGTTTGCCCACCCCTGGTTTACACCCTTGATTCTAGAATGGTAGAATAGTGAACATTCCCCCAGAGGCTAATTGGTTTGAAATGGGTTCTGTTACTATTTGGCAGGGCATGCGATCTTGCTGTGGCAGTCATGAAGAAGGCACGTTATATACCTTATTACCTATGTAATTGCAGCTAAAACTTCCAATTTATGATAAAGTACAAAGCTAGTATCTGAAAGAGAAAGTATATTATAGTCACTAATACTCTTATGTTTATACAAAAGTATACATAGTACTACAGACAAAGACAGATAATCAGAACGTTTCCTCCTGGAAGTTTGAGGATTTCATCTCATCAAAAAAAGAAATACTGTTATGGTCAGACATTCTAGCAGGTGACAAAGATAAGAGTTAAGCTATTTGTGTACAAGAACATATCTGTACCAACCTTTTATTTATTATTTCATAAGCTATTTTCTCTTGTTATAACAGAACCAAGTTGTTATAATAATGGCACTAATGAAGTATCCCATACAAAAGATAAAATGCTTTCTATAACTTACTCTGTCTCGTGTTAGCATCTGAGCTCTGTTTTTATGTACAATTTTAATAACTCCTGGGGGCTGGATCCATGCCTCTCCATCTACTTGCACTGGTACCCCTTCATCTCCAAGTATGGTGATCTTTACTGACCGACACTGAAAGAGAGTAAACATGTTAGTTCACAGAATAATATATTAATGAAATTGACAGTCCACCTGCATTAGACTGGTTGTTGGGAGCTGTGGCTTCTATCCAGGTTTGTCTTGAGGGTAAAACACTGTTGTATTTCATTCAGCATTTATGATGACTTGTTACCCGTTAAAATTAAAACAAAGTCAATATTTTATTCATGTATAATGCAGTAGTTGTCTAGACTACCTCTTTTCTCTGCAGCCTCCCAGCATGCCAGCTATCTTGGTTGCTTTCCAACAAGACACATACCTGAGCTATTCTGTGGTGCTGCAATTTGATGACTCTTGAAACTGCCATCTGCATGCTGCCAAATACCGCAACAACTTCTAAGATTTTGTCATCAAATGATGGTGCCCCAAATATCTGAGAGGAAAAGAAAATATCAATATTAGACTCTGAGCTCTTATTGCAATCTACACAGTGCAGGGATTCTGTCTCCTTTTATGTCTGGTGCAATTCCAACCACACTTTAGGTATTTAAATAGTAGAACTAATGTATTTGAAAAATAAAATTCTAGATTCAAGTATATATAAATTATACCATCACTTGAACATAGCAAAGGACTGTCATAACAAGGGTGGTCATAATGGCAATTAAAGTACTTGAAAGCCACAGTACATTATCCATATATAAGGTTGGTGGCGGGTTTAAATGCACATACTGAGAAATGTTAAGCAACTCAAGATTAATGTGGCAAACATAACTATGCTAATCTTCAATTGGTCAATATTTCTAAAGTCCAAGAGCAATTAAGAAGGACATTTATTTTAACAGAGCTCAAAAGTGCTTATCTTTCTTTGTCCAGAATTCTCTTTAGACCATCTTCAAAATCTATATTGGTAAATGAAGTGTCAATGCCACTTCATTTAATGCTGAAGAAGAATCTCATAAAATTTACCTGTTTTAATAATGAAAACTTTACTTGAACATTCTGTTTTTGTATCAAACTAATGCCCCAATCCAGCAAAGACTTAAGTACATGTCCGTTGATTTCAATTGGACAAATCACAGGGCATAAAAGTTAAGCACATGAGTAAGTCTTTGCAGGACCAGGACCTAACATTGAAAGCAGATTTTGTACATTAGCTTGGCAGTTCCCTAAAATAAAGTTTCTCTCTCTCTAGGATATTATATGACCCTCATCATCAAGGGCATGCAAATGTCTTACATGAATATAGAACAAAAAGATTATTCTTTGCCAGGTGCTTCTCCTTCTTTTTCTATTTCAAGTAACTTTTGATATATCCAGCTTCAGTTTATTTGCCTTTAAGAAAAAAATGAAAGCATTTCTTTCATCCCTAAAATTATTCTTAAAAAAACAGAGATGAAATTATTATGCTGTTTCAAAGCATGGCACAATTATCTATGATGGTTTAACTTTTCTGCTCTATGATACAGACCAGCCTTCCACTTTTTAAAAGAAAAATCAAGATACTAAATATGATGAATTAACTGAAGAAACATCCTTTAGAGATACTGAGTAATTTAATGTGAGACTTTGTTTATGTTTTTTAACACTTATTAATTTGGTGAATCTTTTGGATTCCTCTTTAGCTGGATGAGACTAAAGCTGGATGTTTTTTCTCTTTTAAATTTAAATTAATAGGTGGTGACTAGATTGACGTGTGTTAATATGTAGTGTTCTTTTTCTACTTTAGTGTACTTCAATCTCTTTGTGGTAATATTACTTTGTAATGTGCATTGTAGAATCAGTGAAAGCTTTTCTTATAAGTGTATATTAGAAATGCATTTGTAGCATACCATCTGTATAAAAACCTTTACCATACATTTTAAAAAGTGCAATTAACTTCTACAGTGAGTGCTCATGCCAGGGCCTGAACAGGGAAACAAGAGTGTCCTGGACAGAAGAGTCACGCAAGAAGGCCTCTACACCGCATGTGGTACTTGCACATGAGCAATAAACCGGCCAGTTCATCATCTCTTTTTGAAGTAAGCCTGGTCTGGCTTGGCCTAGGAATTTGGGCAGTGGCTTGTGGTGACATTTTTACTGAGACATGCAACAACTTTTTAATATGACAGATAAATTGTCCGTTGCTTATCCAACTGAAGAGCAATGCAAACTTGTCCAAAAGTTCCTAACTGAATACAGGCTGCTAGGTATTGCTGGCTAGTCTTGTGAGGTCTGTAGGCATTATATTGGTTAAGTGGCTTTACTCCATACATTCTTTTTGTTGATGAAAAGTTGATAGGGCCAGAAGTACAGCTTGTTAAACCTCTATAGTGCAGTTAATCTAATGATCTGCCAGAAATGTACAAAGGCATGATGTCTTATTAATAATTACCGACTCATCAAGTCAGGCAAAGAGAGATGTTCCCTTCTTTACTTACATAATAGCAAATTATTAAAACCTTGTGTACTGTATTCAGTTCTGTGGTGGCATGCCTTTTTAGTCTCCTTCTTAGCATATGCACAACATGCCTCAGGTGGCACATTACCAGGATTCATCACTGAATGTGGTCTGCTGGTTGGATCATTAGTTTCCCAAGCTTGGGCTGGGTACTGACAGGGAGTGTGACATGAACACTGAGCCACGCCCCCGGCCTTTTTAGTGACATTCCACAAAATGGCATCCTCCATACAGTGTGAACTGAGGAGGATGCCTTTTTGGACCACATTTGAATTCTGAGGCATGCAATGCTTGCCTGGCATAACACAGATGGCATGCCCCTGCATTTGCCCCCTCAATTTGTCCTTTGCTTGTAACCAGTGGACCTGAAATTACTCCAGGATATCACTTTTCCATCTTCCCAGGAACTGGATTACAGCCTACTCACAAATTGGGATGAATTCCATTCCCCCTGCTTGTTTACAAAAGCCCATTTAGCTTGTGTTTTATCTTTAGTGCAGGGATGGGTGTTGTTATATTCTGGTTTCTCTGCATGTATAATTTACTTGCATAGAACTTCTGTAGCGTGCTTTTTTCCCCAACAACAACAAAAGAAATAACAGTCTTCTAAGAATTCAAATTCAAGGATTAGCACACCCCCTTTCCCCCCGTGGGTTCTGCTTCTAATCTCCCTGTTCTTTCCAAACTAACAAACTCCCTGGGATAACTCCCCATATACAAAATTCAGTAAGTGTGTTGTGGTAAACGCAGCCAGGTTCACTGAGCAATATTTTAGGAATAGACATCGCAGTCAAGACAGCGACTTTCTTCTGTCCAGATAAGCAGAACCAGCAACCTCTCAAAGACTACCGTCAGTATTGCTCTGTTGATCAGTCACCTGAGACAGCACGAAGAGCAGTGAGTTGTGCACCTAACCTCCCACAGAATAAATGTGTCACCTTCGTGACACGTTTGATTATGAGTAGCAACAAGGTTGCTCCCAGACATACATGTGTGCTGCATACAAATATGATTGCTAGAACAGTCTTCCTCTCTTTCTTGACTCTCTGGGAAAAAAAGCAAAAATTCCTGAATGTAACCTGAATGGATGTTAGGGAAACTTCCATGCTGCAAACATGAATATGGAGGCCACCAAAATGCTAGATATCTTTACTCAAATGCAGCTTGAGCTGACTGCCATGCTCAAAAGACTTGTACTATGAATAGGAAAAAGACTCCAAAGAATATGAAATAATGTTTTTGATTTTGAAGAAGGGGGAAAAAAGGGGTGTGAGATTGTGAACAGTAAGAAAGTTAAGCACTTCGGGGGAAATGTTAGGGATAGTCTATGTTAAAACACAATCTTACTAATAAGTCTAATTTTAAATGATAATTAAATGTACAAAACCATGTCAAAGCAATGCTGTGATTCAGACTTCACACACATTAAATCAGGAAATTCAAAATTATGGTAATCCCACAGCAATCACACTAGATCATTTGTGCATAAAGTACACTTCAACAGTAAGAATCCCATCTGGCATACCCTCAAAGCAGTGAAACAGTAGTGTATGTAGTAAAGTGTCTGTGCAGTATAAGGTCTGTCAAGAAAAAAAAAAAGGACCATTTTGGATCAGTCCATAAGCTTACTGGCAACAATATATACAAGATATAGACACAGAAAAAGGTAATTAAAGGATTCTACAATTTTTAATCCTCTCTTCAGTTAATTTGTTCTCAGTCCCTGTTTTCAGATTCACCAATCCACCTACAGCTTTTTAAAGAATAGGAGCAAAATGAAGATATAAGCTGTTGGAGTGATACAGTTGGCCAGCTCCCTTTTCTGTTGGATATAGTGCACATAAAGTGCGTGCACTGGGAAACCTTGATTATAGCAGATCATCAACTAGTACATAAAAGAGGAGAGGAATTGCTATTAACTTTCATCATTGTTTGTAAAGGAGTCATGTCTAAAAATTCCATCTTTATAGCCATATATTCTTTAAGTATTGAGCCCTATTTGGAAATTTTGGTGACCTTAAGGGGAGGAGAAAGGAAAGAAAAAAGAAAGGAAAGAAAAAATAAAATGAAAATCAAAGTGACATATTTTCAGTAAAAATGGCAAAACTTAATGCAAGAGTACACACATTTCTAAACTGAAACCACCTTACGGAACAATAGCTTCCTGATAGTTATCCAGACTATATACCAATACTATTACAATTAAATGAGAACAACAATAGTGCAAAGTGCTTTTTGTAATTTTTGTTTCCAAAGGTTACTTTTCTTTAATGTTACTTACATCATCCTCTTTGGTTCCACCCCAGAAATTAGTCCCACCAGCATAGCTTGGAATGTTTAGCACAGCTATGCCTTGAAGACTGGGGAGGGGGATGTATTGTCCATCACACTGTAATGCATAAAAACCTATGTGAGAATGTAAGACAAATGACCTGATAAAGTAATCAACCATTTCTAATTCACAAAGCATTTCAACAGAGTCAGCAATGGAAGCTAAAGTCAATATTGCATTAGTAGCTCTATATGAGTCTATTTTTCCTATGACGTGGAGTAGCTCTGCATGAATCTATTCTTCACACACTAATCAAGATTTTTTCTTAAACTACAAAATATTTGAGCTACAAATATCTGCAACAGTGTCAAAAGGTAACTCTCTCTGGGTATGTCTACACCCAGCCGCTAGTTCGGCGGCTGGCAATCGATGTTCTGGGTTCGACTTATCGCGTCTTGTCTGGACGCGATAAGTCGAACCCGGAAGTGCTCGCCGTCGACTGCGGTACTCCAGCTAGACGAGAGGAGTACCGCGGAGTCGACGGGGGAGCCTGCCTGCCGCGTGTGGACCGAGGTAAGATCGAACTAAGGTACTTCGAACTTCAGCTACGTTATTCACGTAGCTGAAGTTGCGTACCTTAGTTCGATTTGGGGGGTGAGTGTAGACCAAGCCTCTGTCCCTTCATAGAAATTTGCTCAAGTTCCCAGCAGTAACTTTATGCATTTATATGTCAATCTCTAACTACTAGGAATTTGGAGGTTTCTTGCACCTTCTCCTGAAGCATATGGGGCTGGCTGCTGCCAATGACAGGATACTGGGCTATCAGGACTGATCTTGGTGCATATGGTCCAGCATGTCTACTCTCTTCTAACCAGAAATACTACCAACAGCAGATAGCATCTTTTAGTTGCAATTAGAATCTCATCACTGGAAAAATAACTACACTACTGCAATGAAAAGAGGTCAAATGAGCATACAAAATATTATAAGCATAAATATAAAATGAAAAATTATTAAATTAATATGTTTAAACAATGTATACAATGTTAATAAAATGTAAAAAGCTATGTAAGAATATATAAAAAGAGGAATACTACTTTCTTAAATAAACTAATACACGGTAGCATTCCATTTGTCAACCACATAATGACAGAAGCCATTGCAGCATATCTACTTGTTAACTCTGGGATAAAGCCTAGAAAAAAATTGCTATGAAAAATGAGAAAAAGTACTTATTGTGAGATTTCACTTTAAACTTGAGATTTCATTGGATGTTGCCACCTTCATCTCTCATTATTTCAAAAAAGGCGTCATTCACCCATTGGATAATTAGAATCCCACCCTGCAGAGATATTCATAGTCTTGCTAAACTATTATTATTTACGTAGCATCCAAAGTATACTAGATCCTTTTCTAAATATGCAAGAAGACAGTTTCCTACCCTGAAGTGCTTACAATATAATCAGACAAACAATGAAAGATGGAGGGAAAGGATTTAATAAACAAGCACAATGAGAAAGGTGGAGTTAAGCAAAAGTCTTGTTTGTGCTTATATGCTTGGCTTCACTTGTATATATGTCTCAGTGCCCTGAACTGTTCATGTCCAATTGCTATCTCCTGATGAAAAGATTTCTTTCACCATTTCCCTTGTACTTTGCATTGTCCACTTCTGACAATTTACAGAAAAACAGCCAGTCAGAAGATACTCATGAAATTCCGAACATGCAAACAGTCTCTGGAGCAGTCCCTCTTTCTACATCCCCTATCCCCTAAAATACTTAAACAACTCTGTCTGCTGCTAAAAAGTAACCCTGGAGTCAGTGTGAGAACAGTTTTGGAAGTACAACATATTGAACCCACTTCTGAAAAAGTGGCCCAAAATGTATTAGAAATATGCTTAGTAGCACCTGTGATCTCTGGTTTTATATTATTCCACTTTAGCAGCAATTCAAAATATAAAAGCTTAAAATATGACAGTATCCAAAGTATGGCATGAAATTAATAGATGTGACTGTTCCACTTGTGAGTTATAGTATATGATTAGTTCTAACTCTTGAAAAGGACTAATTTTATATCACTCTTCAATGCTGTGTATTTTATCACAGCACATAACACATATCATTATGTAAGACAATACTAAATATGAAACTTCCACAGACTTTTCTACTTCCAAAAATATTCAGAAATAATTATGAAAAGGTCAGATTTGAATGCTAAAATATATCTTATTCAAAAGAAATGTTACATTTGCAAGTTCTTAAATTAGAAATCTACCTGGAGCATACATAATGTTCTTTCCTATCATCATCTTCACTAACTACAGCACAATTTCTAGATAATTGCTAAATCCTTAGATAATGGAAACTTGCTTCTATAATACTAAACCCTTCTAAAGCGCACTCAAGAGAAAGAGAGTTACAATAAATTAAAATTACTCCCTCAGCTTAACAGATATCTTCATATAAATAACATGAACTTTCAGATAAAATATTTACCACAAAGAAAAGGACAATGCATGTTCTTTCCTTCCCCCATCAAACTTTGGAAGAAAACTTATGTAATCATTTCCCAGACTTGTATCACAGCTAATCTCTTGCTACATCTGAACTTGTTAGGCATTAATGTCTTTTTCAAGTTCCCAGTATTTTGAAAAAGGCTTAAATTTGGTTTTAGAACTAGAGTAGGAACTAGCCAGATTGAATTGATTTATACATGTATCTGTGTTGTGGCAAGACACAATATCTTCCTACTTCTACACAGTTCCCTCAATATTGGAATTAGGAAAGTCTCTCTAAATGCCCTGGTTCTTTATATACTAAATTCTTTATGTACTAAATTCATCTGTCATTTATGATGAAGTCGTTTTTAATCATTCTTAAGCCTTCTTTTCCAAGATGTTTATTAGGTACTTCGTATAGACATTTAGTCAGCTTCCATACAAGCTAAACCAACCTGATAGGATTAATGATTTTTTTTTTCCGTAATGTATATTGTTGTTCTTGAGACCTACTCTCCATTCAGTGTGTCCCAAAAGCCCCCCAAAAACCTCTTATTGGTGTCAGTGAGAGATGAATATTGAGAAAACAGATCCCTTAGAGTCTATTGTCTCTTTAATTATATATTATAGTGACAATGATAAAAGTTATTCAGAAACATTAAATGCCATACTTTTGCACATTTCAAAATACTTATTGTGTGTCCAAGGATTCACATTGTGATTAACTTCTCATCCACCGCATTTCATAGATTACATTTATGGGGGACAGATTTTTCATAGTTTCACCTAACTTGTTAGGTTCAAAACAAGTGAGATATTTCAAGATGATCCCCATGTTCTGCACTGTAAATTTTAATGGCAAAAACTCATCAAATCTGTAAATAAAATAAATATTACCTCAAGCTGAACTTTTTGTTCTAAGTTCTTATAGGTTCTTTGCAGTAACTCTTTGGTACCAAGCACCCCATACCACATCATGTTCTTCGTCCGGCTTCTGGAAATAAGTAAGTAAAAATTCATATACTGAAGCATGCAATTTGTTATGTATCAAAGCTGTAGAAAGAGTCAAAAGTTAAGGATATAAAATAAAGCAAACAGAATAACAACATTAAGAAAAATTAAATGCCTCTGCTTTATCACTAAGAACTCCATTACCGGCACTTTTCAGGGTGTTCCTCTCGTTTATTATTAAATTCTAATGAAATTTTTGCATCTAATCCAATTCCAAAGTAGTTGTTCATGACACATTTTTCTGAATATCCTTCCCTGTGAAAAGAATACATATATGTAAGTATCCACTTATGAAGTTATCTGAACAATTACTTTAGGGCTTTGAGCAAGATTGTGGCTGGCCCTAGCACAGGCACATGACCGAGGCAGGGTGCAAAGCATTTGATTGATTGATCTTAGATACTTATGTGGCCCCATTACTCAGTACCTGAACACCTCACAAACTTTAATGTATTTAAACTCACAACACCCCTGGAAGATAGGGAAGTGCTATTATCCCTATTTTACAGATGGCAAACTGAGGCACACAGGAAGTCTGTGATGGAGCAGGAAATTGAGCCCAGATCTCCCAAGTTCTAGGCTGGTGCCATAACCACTGGAGCATCCTTCCACTCTATAGCAGTCACAGGGACCATGGAGTGTAAGTCACCTCAAAAGGAACAGAAGAGACAGGGCCTTACTTCCACACCCCTACCTAGGGGAGCTTGCCCGTGGTGGAGGAGGTTGCATGCTCCTAAGGTGGACAGAGAACATGGTTCATGTGTGTATCAAGAAGCTCCATTGGTCACAATGCCTTCCAGTAATCCTGCTGTAGCAATGCAACTCTGCACTGCCTTTAACTCAGGGCCTCTGCCTAAAAGACACCATCTGGCTCTTTGAATTTATTGAGCATTATTATCTATAAAAATTGTGCTTCAAGGCTTGCGTTATTCATTCTAGTAATTACAAAGTACAATTTCCTAAAGAAATGATTAAGGAAAAGAGACTGAACCCCAACACAGTCAATTTGAGAAAACAAGGAGATTTTCTTACAGTGAATCTGGATCAGGGTCAATAAATGGAGTAGCACCAAATGGATCAATGTTTGAAAGTAACATTTTGCTGATAATTGAACTCCCCGCAATAGAGGCCGCTAATCCAGCTCTTAAACCTGAAGGAGAAAACACAGAAACAAAACAATATTTGTTAATATAACGCATGCAATTCTGAGAGATAGTATTGTCTATAGCCAAGCACAGGATGGACAGGAAGTGCGCTTTCTCAGACAGCTCTGCTACTGCACCTAAGTTCTTACCTACATTACCTCTCTCTTCCAGTTTTGGCCTCTCTTGAGCAGAAAGGCAACTGAGTTGAATTCGGTGGTGGGGTTCACTGTCCACCACTGGAGAAAAATGTCACGATTTCAATCCAAGACTACGGAGGTGACAGATTGCACAGTAATCACCTAATGCCACTGAAGGTTCCCATATTTTTCATCTCTTAGTCCAGTCACCCAGTCTCCAAACTATTTCATTACTTCGGGTTGGTTTTGGGAGGAGTTGGGGGGGCAGGCTTCCACAGTGGGATCATTGTTCATGCAGCCTATCAGCTCATTTAGAATCTTTGAGAAATGCTTAACTCCTTAATTTGGCTTGATAAATGTACGTTCAACAGGGAGTTCTTCCCTTACCAACCTTTTACACAAGAGAACTTCTCTGCAAAACATGTAAATGACAAAGTTCCTAACTGTCAGGGTGGTTAAACACTGGAACAAATTGCCTAGGGAGGTTGTGGAATCTCCATCTCTGGAGATATTTAAGAGTAGGTTAGATAAATGTCTATCAGGGATGGTCTAGACAGTATTTGGTCCTGCCATGCGGGCGGGGGACTGGACTCGATGACCTCTCGAGGTCCCTTCCAGTCCTAGAATCTATGAATCTATGAATCTATAAAGCCACCACTTTGATCTCCTAGACAGGGAGGAAGGGGTTGAAGGCAAGTGAGAGAAGGACAAAGCAGACAGAACAAACAAGTATGGGTGAAAAAATGAGGGCAAGGGGACTAGAGAACAGAAAGCCAGAAGTCAGATGGGATGGGGAGGAAAGAGAGAGACAGGCAGGTGTAAGAACACAGAAATACAAGTTAAATGAAAATAAATAAGGAAGACAGAAGAGGAGAGGCTGGCAGGGAGAATTTGATTAATGAGCTAAGAAACAATTCGTGTTTCTACCATGGGAACGGTCAGAGCCTGATTAGCTTTGCCCACTGGAAAGTTGGCAACCCTGCCATGCCCATTTTGGCTAATATCAAAGTAACATGCACAACTATGTTTAATTAATGCAGATAGAAATTTGCTTTCAAAAGCTTTTAGTTAAAGTGATCTACAAACAGTACATGCTTAGTTTCAATATATATTGTTAATACTGATAATGAAAGTTCATTAAGCCAGTGTTTTAGCAATGCTTTCTGGTATACATTTTTACTTTGGGATGTGTACAGATTTCCTAACTGCTATTGTTGCAAAGTACCTTTTTACAGTTTAATTTATATTTTTACTGACAGGTATGTCCCCTTGGCATTTCATTCAGTCAAAAGATCATTTCTTAACTGACTCTGGCCCTTAGCCTCTTACTAGGCTAGCACAGCCTTCATCCACTAGGGGAGCAAGGTTCCTTTGATTCCACGATGAACACAGCCTTCCCATTTCTGCTCCTCATTCCCCAAACCAAGTGCAATGCTTTTGTAATGTGTCTGGTGCTCAGGACAGTGACCAGAAGTATTTTCAATTAACATACATTCTCTATGGTACCACACAAAGAGGTTATGCATATTAATTCACTAATATTTGTAAAGTTCTTTGACATCTCTGGGTGGAAGACACTATGTAAGTGCAATGTATTATTATTTAACAACTAATTGTGGCATATAGCAAGATACTGAAAGGACTAATGGAGTTCAGAATATCATTACCTGGGCAGATTATCCTGGTGTTAAGTACAGGGAGGTTTTCTTTACCGGCTGCCACAGCTGGGGCAGAGAAAGAGCCAGTATGAGAGGGGATGCCCCGACTTGTATGTCGATCTGGAGATTTTGGTGCAGCTTTAACTATGCCAAAAAAAGAAGAAGAAGAAATAACAAAGTTAGAACTAAATATACACCCACACACAAATTGTAGATACAATTGCATATATGCTTATCTAAGGGTATGTCTACACTACGAGGGTAATTCGATTTTACTTAAATCGAATATGTGGAATCGATATTGCAAAGTCGAACGTGTGTGTCCACACTAAGGACACACTAAGGACAGTAATTCGACTTTGTGAGTCCACACTAACGGGGCGAGCGTCGATATTGGAAGCGGTGCACTGTGGGCAGCTATCCCACAGTTCCCGCAGTCCCCGCTGCCCATCGGAATTCTGGGTCGAGCCGCCAATGCCTTCTGGGTAAAAAAAATTTGTCGTCATCCGTCCGTCACTAACGCCCTCCCTCCCTCCATGAAAGCGCCGGCGGGAAATCAGTTCGCGCACTTTTCTGGTCAGTGACAGCGCGGACGCCACAGCACTGCGATCATGGATCACGCTGCGACCATCGCTGCACTTGTGGCCGTTCTCAACACCTCGCAGCTTATCATACACCTTTCCCTGAGGCAGATGCAGAGAAATCGGGCGAGGAGGCTACGGCACCGCCGTGAGAGCCTGAAGTCGGAGAGTGGCACAGAGCTGTCAGAAACCACGAGCCCCAGCGCCCAGGACATGACGTTGGCAATGGGGCATGTGGATTTTGTTGAACGGCGATTCTGGGCCCGGGAAACAAGCACGGACTGGTGGGACCGTATAGTGCTTCAGGTCTGGGATGAATCCCAGTGGCTGCGAAACTTTCGCATGCGGAAGGGGACTTTCCTCGAACTTTGTGAGTTGCTGTCCCCTGCCCTGAAGCGCAAGGACACCCGCATGCGAGCAGCCCTCACTGTCCAGAAGCGAGTGGCCATAGCCCTCTGGAAGCTTGCAACGCCGGACAGCTACCGGTCAGTCGCGAACCACTTTGGTGTGGGCAAATCTACCGTGGGGGTTGTTGTCATGCAAGTAGCCAAGGCAATCGTCAAGGTACTGCTGTCAAAGGTAGTGACCCTGGGAAACGCGCAGGCCATCATAGATGGCTTCGCCGCGATGGGATTCCCAAACTGCGGTGGGGCTATCGATGGGACTCACATCCCTATCCTGGGACCGGACCACCAGGCCAGCCAGTACATCAATAGAAAGGGCTACTTTTCAATGGTGCTGCAAGCACTGGTGGACCATCGGGGACGGTTTACAAACATCTACGTCGGATGGCCGGGCAAGGTTCATGACGCTCGCGTGTTCAGGAACTCTGGTCTGTTTAGACGGCTGCAGGAAGGTATTTACTTCCCGGACCACAAGATAACTGTTGGGGATGTGGAGATGCCTACAGTGATCCTCGGGGACCCAGCCTACCCGCTAATGCCCTGGCTCATGAAGCCCTATACTGGCGCCCTGGACACAGAAAAAGAACTGTTCAACTACCGTCTGAGCAAGTGCAGAATGGTGGTGGAGTGTGCTTTTGGCCGTCTCAAAGGGAGATGGAGAAGCTTACTCACTCGCTGTGATCTCAGTGAAACCAATATCCCCATCGTTATTGCAGCTTGCTGTGTGCTCCACAATCTGTGTGAGAGCAAGGGGGAGACCTTTATGGCGGGGTGGGAGCTAGAGGCAAATAGCCTGGCTGCTGATTACGTCCAGCCAGACAGCCGGGCCATTAGAAGATCCCAGCGGGACGCCCTGTGCATCCGGGAGGCTTTGAAAGCTAGGTTCCTGAGTGAGCAGGGCAACCAGTGACTTTTCAGTTTGTGGACAGAAAAGCTGAACCTGCCCCCGTTTCTTTACCCAGTCCATTTTGACTATCCTCTCCAGTTACATACCCCCTTCACCCCCTTCCCCTTCCCAAAAAATAAAATCATTTCGATTTTTTAATGAACACCGTTGTCTGTATTGCTGTTTTCGCGGGAATATTTTAAACCGGGGACGCAGACTGTGGCGGGGGGCGGGTTTAGTGTTCTGATGCAAATGATGCTTCTAAACTCCCGGAATGACAGGCTCCGCACTGGTGGACTGGTTATTTCAATGGAGCCTGCCAGCACTCCTGGTGGGGACTGTGTGTATGTGTCGGCTATGTGACTTTCTGGCAGGGGGGGTAGGGTTACGGATCCCCTGCTGCGTGGATCTGTGAGCCAGGATAAGGACCGCTGCATAAGATCTGTAACTGCCCTCCCCCGCCACAAAGTCACAGAGCAACCCCCCCCCCCCCAAAACATGAAAAACACCTCCCAGACTGACCAGGGTAACCAGTGACTGCACTGTGTATGTGTCCTGATGCTGGACCTGACACCGCCTCTGTACCCTGCTAAAGGTCACTGTCCTGTCCAATTACCAAGCCCCTTCCCCCCCTCCAGACAGACTCTCCCTCAAAAGAACCTGACTGAAACAGTAATGAACAGAAACAAACATTTTATTGCGAACCAGACATGAAACGTGGGGGGTGAAACTTGGACGGGGGCTTGTGTGAGGTGGGTAGGAAAGGACTTATGAAATTTTGGGGAATGTCAGCCTTCTAGTGCTAGAGCAGTCTGCAGGGGTTGACTGAAAGTTTTAACGGCCCTTGCCGCCCCTCCTTCTTTGGAGTTTGGGTGAGGGTGGTGTGGGACTTGGTGGCGGGTGAGGGCGGTTACAGATAGACTGCAGCGGGGCTCTGTCCTCCTGCCTCCGGTCTTGCAGAACATCCACAAGGCGCCGGAGCGTGTCCGTTTGCTCCCTCATTAGTCCAAGCAGCTTTTCAGTAGCCTGTTGGTCCTCCTGACGCCACCTCTCCTCCCGTTCCATGACTGCTCGGTGCATTTGTGACAAGTTCTCCCTCCACTGTGTCTGCTGGGCTGCCTGGGCTCGGGAGCAGCCCATTAGTTCTGTGAACATGTCTTCACGCGTCTTCTTCTTCCTCCGCCTAATCTGCGCTAGCCTCTGGGAGTGTGCTGACAGGCTGGGTTGGGAGACAGTCGCAGATGTGTCTGTGTGAATTTTAAAAAGGGAGTGAATTCCTGAGACAGATAAATGAAATTGTATACAAAGAACCTAGTCTTTCTCTGTGAACAAGACCATGCACTGAACCTCTCACATGCGCACTCAGGACAAGGTCGAATTTTCGGCCGTCGCCTTCAGTGCCTGTGGACTTGCGGAGGTCTTGGAGTGTTCAGAGAACTGTGGCTGGAGACCTGAACTTCTGGAGCGGGCAATAATGGTAAGCCGCAGACTTGTGGCTGCTTAAAACTCCAGCAGTAGCACTGGCCTCCTTTCACATTGAAAGCAATGCCAGTCTCTGCTGCCAGCAATCAGGACAGCATCAACTCTGCCCCTGTCCCACCCCCTCGCGGCTGTCCCAGGGAAAGATCCCTGTATGCTGCCCCTCTCCCTCCACCGCGTGGCTGTAAAGCAGTCCCAATACTAACAGTCCCCTCCCTAATTCAAAGCAGGGCGTCATGAGCGACATCACCCTCCTGAGGATCCCGGACACCCAGAGAGAACGCATGCTGCGGGAAAGCATGCAGAAACCGGGGCCGTATGCCGCCATGCTATGTCGGGCCATGATCCCCGAGTACCTGATTGTGGCATGGAGGGGACATGTCTGCTACCACGGAGGGCCCACTAAGATCGCCCTACCCCGGAACCTGATCAACAGGCTTGAGCTCTACCTCCACGAGACCTACGAGGAGTTCTCCTACGAGGATTTCTCGTCGATCCCCGGCCACATTGACCGGATTTTCGCGTAGGTGCACTGGGACTTTGGAGTGGAGCGTCTTGGGCCTGGGAATCATGTAGTAACGGACATTGTGAAATTTTTTTAAAATACTTGGGACTAAATTGAGAAGAGCCTAAGACAGAGAAATCATGAAAACCCATTTGTTACCTTTGTAAATATTCCTGTTTTGTACCTGATTATTTTTTTACTAGTTTACAGCACTTTTATAAATATACATTGTTAATAGTATAAATATTACCGTTCTGTTTTAAATAAATGTTTACATGTTTACAGCACTTACTGCTTGATCCGTCCCCTGATTCTGTGTCCGGGGTAAGGGATGGGGACGGTTGGTAGGGGATCTCGGTAAGGGTGATGAAGAGCTCCTGGCTGTCGGGGAAATCAGCGGTGCCAGCGCTGTCGACTGCCTCGTCCTCCTCATCTCCTTCTTCATCTTCCCCGTCCGCTGTCATGTCCGACATGATCCCATCCTCGGAGTCCACGGTCAGGGGTGGGGTAGTGGTGGCGGCCGCTCCCAGGATGGAATGCAGTGCCTCGTAGAAACGGGATGTGTGGGGCTGGGATCCGGAGCGTCCGTTAGCCTCTTTGGTTTTTTGGTAGCCTTGTCTCAGCTCCTTGATTTTCACGCGGCACTGCGTTGCATCCCGCCTGTAGCCTCTCTCTGCCATGGCTTTGGAGATCTTCTCGTAGATCTTAGCATTCCTTCTTTTGGAGCGCAGCTCTGAAAGCACGGACTCATCGCCCCACACTGCGATGAGATCCAAGACTTCCCGATCAGTCCATGCTGGGGCCCTCTTTCTATTGGATTGCACGGCCATCTCTGCTGGAGAGCTCTGCATAGTTGCCACTGCTGCTGAGCTCCCCTCGATGTCCAAAGAGGAACTGAGATTCAAACTGCCCAGACAGGAAAATGAAAATGAATTCAAATTTTCCCGGGGGTGTGGCTGGTCAGAGCATCCGAGCTCGGACTGCTGTCCAGAGCGTCAACAGAGTGGTGCACTGTGGGATAGCTCCCGGAGCTATTACCGTCGATTTCCATCCACACCTAGCCTAATTCGATATGGCCATGTCGAATTTAGCGCTACTCCTCTCGTTGGGGAGGATTACAGAAATCGATTTAAAGAGAGCTTTATGTCGAACTAAATGGCTTCCTGGTGTGGACGGGTGCAGGGTTAATTCGATATAACGGCGCTAAAGTCGACATAAAAGCCTAGTGTAGACCAGGCCTAAGATTCAGAGCCTCAACATGTTGTACAAGCATGAACTATTAATCTAACCTATTAACCCACTTTGAGATCTCTGGAGAACCAGCAAATATCTGTATTGTTTTGTATGAATATTGTGTGTCCCTCTGTGTGTTTGCTTGTGATGGGTTACTTGCTATGGAGTTAGATCAAAAGGAGTTGTTAAAGAAACCAAGCAGGAGAGATGAAATAATGCCCTAGATAAGAAGCACCCCAGCAAATGTTCAAACACAATAACCAGGAATATAGCTGTGAAGATGTAGCTGTTTTGCCAAGGCTGAAACTCTAGAGATCAAAAGCCACACATCTGTTAAAAGATCTGCCCTGCAGAAAGGGAGTGGGGAGATAAGGTTGTCAGCTGCTGCAGGCTGACACAGACTGACAGAGAGTCCGGTCCTGCTGAAAGCACAATGTAACTTGGTCCCCAAGAGAATGCAGGACCTACTGAGTCATGTCTACTGAGGGGCTGAGAAGGAACGCCAAGCGTAGTTAAGACAGTCAGCATATAGGTGTGTTATTTTAAATCCACTTCTTGGAGAGCTGTGCACCTTTGGCAAATAAATTACAATTTGTTTTAAAGAAACTGCTTCTGTGTTACTGCATATTATTACTGTCCGCAGGCTGCCGAAGGGAAGCTCTGATAGGTGCCATGCCCATGGAGACTGCTAGATATCCCAATTGGCAATGGGGGGGGAAGGGGTTATCCCAGAGACCCAGTCAGAGTGGTTGGATCATGGGTATCCACCCCAAGGAGAAGTGGAGGCACAGTCATGCCTTGAAAGGGTGCAATCGGGGAACTGGAAAGGGATCTCAAAAGGGACAGCCTAAGCAGGGACTGTAACCAGAAATATCCCCATTTATGTATTTACTTCACTTATTCTACTCATGGAGAAACTCAGAGGCAGGAAGTTCAAGTGATTAGCTCAAATGAAAATCCTCAGAGATACATAGAACAAGACCTCTGGAGTTCCCAACTTCCACTTCAATTCATTAGGGCACATACTAATTTAATATTACCTTAAACACTGCACTTCATTTCTGATAAATGTAATAGGATGTCCCATTGAAAAAAAATGCAGAATTAAGAAGGAAAAAAGTTTAAAAGATTTGCTGTAATAGGAATTATGTATAAGGCCACTAATCCACATGCAAAGTTCTTGGAGTGCTATATAATAATTTCATAATAAATTATAAACAAATCTAATAAAAACTGCTCTAATAAAACTAAAGAAAAATGGAGGAGAAAGGAAAACATTCTAATAGTTGGGCGGGGTAACAAGTAATCTATAATTAGGGGTAAGAGTACTTGCCATTTTAAAAAAACTTTGGGAATAAAAGCAAGTCTTTACTTGGTGTTTAAAGGAAGGGAGTGGAGGAGCTGTGGCAAATGTAAAGAGCAAACACCATAGAACCCACTACAGTTCAAGACAGATTACCTGTCAATATGAGGCCCTGATTCGGGAAAGAATTTAAGCAAAAATACATAAGTATATGTTTATGTCCATTAACTTCAATGGGACTGAAGCACGTGCTTAAAAGTTAAAGTGTTTTCCTGAACTGGGACCTAACACATGATCATGCCATCAGCTCTAGGTGCAGGCTCAAAGGGGAGATCAAACTTAGCTGGGCCTACAGTGTCAAAAGTATGGTCCTGCTCTGATAAGCAACTCAATAAAATGGCTTTGTGGGGGGATCTATGTTTATTGTCTCTACCTGACACCCAGGTCAAACATGATCAGCTTACAAATAAAAGAGATGGGGGAAGGTGTTTTCTAATTACTAGCTTTGCAAAGTCAACATGGGATCTGAAAGCTAAACTCATCACCAGTGTAACCTCACTGTCTTCAGACTACACTTTCAGTAACACTTGTGCAACCTCCTAATGTCAATGGAATTACAAAGGTCTGACTGATTAGCCAGGTAGTTGGAATTTAGAAAACAATTTTGTTAAGATGCACAAACTGGAAACAGAATCCAGCTCAGACTCTCACAGCTGTGTGGTGTCTGCAGGAGCAACAGCAGTAAAAACATATTATTGTCACTAAAGTAAGCTGATATACTCAATATACCATCGAGAAGGGATAAAGATAAGTAAAGAGATGCCATTTTAGATAGTCATTTTTCAGAGTAGAAATTCACATTAAAGGCTCTAACAGTGACAGTTTAAAATTCATCCACAACATTGCAGGCAGTCAGTGTATAAATAAAGAATGCAGGGTGGGAGTATTACAATGATGGCTTCTTAAATCACTAAGGAAACACGCTGCAGCATTCTGTACTAGTAAGCTGTGACAAAAGCCCACTGCTGGAAATCATACCAGGATGGAATTATAATAATGGAGCCCCACAGCCGCCAGGACATGTTGCTGTTGTAACGTCATAATGGGATAAATTGGGGTGCAGCATAAGAAACTGGGAAAGTAAATAAATGTCTCTTATCCATGCCCAAAACATAGTTTGTTAGAGTAAAGCTGCCATGTAGCAGTAGTGAAGTATCCAGAAAGAGTTACTTCCCCCCTCCCCACAACAAGAAACTTTTTTGATTTAACACAAATAATATTATTTCTAAAGCTACTCATTACGTGACTGTAGAATTTCAACTAGAACCTTCCTCAGTTCCCTCCTGCCTGGCTTTCTGCTACATACAATCTCTTAGGGCATGATCAAAAAAGACTACCTGTTTTAAAAACCCCAAACAAGACCCCGCTAAGTGGGAATACTAGAGAGAGGATGGTCTCACATATTGATGACCCTCGACCCCAGCAAGACTTCAAACTTCCCAGGGTTGAGAACAGAAAATACTATAATTCCAGTGCATCCAACTGGAACTGACTATTGTCAAGTAGTTCGCTAAGCCAAGACAGTGGGTCTATGGGCAAGAGATGATATTCAGTTGTGTATCATCAATATATTGGTGATGTTCTATCCCGTGTTTAGAAATAACTCCCAGGGCTCTCTAAATCGTCCTAGTGGCTGCTCTGACCCCAGAAGCAGCCAAGATTTGGAAAAGCGCAAAGATAGCTTAAAGCCACCTTAGCCCCCCACATCCCGCGAGGCTCCTTAGATGTGCAGCATGGAATCTCACTCCATTTCTTGAGGACAGGGAAAACCTCTGCATAACTGAGGATGGTCAGCATCCTTCTCTCTAAAGGCCTGTCAGCACAGGAAGTTATATTGGTATAATTGTACAGACACATTTAAACCACTGCAACTTCCCATGAAGACACTCTTATTCCAAAATAAGAGTGGCTCCTTCCCATTTTAGCTTAAACTGCTTCTAAAACAAAATAAGGATAAATGAGAAAAAGGCATACTTTTATAGAATAAAAGTTTCCTCTTGGAGAGTTATACAAGTATAACTGTAACAGTTTAAATTCATACTTACTGTATACTGATACAACTTCCTGTGTAGAAAATCCCTATGCTAATAATTGACAGTGACAGCCAACAGTGGCATCAAGTAACTAAGATGTGGGAGCAACAGAGCTTGCAGGTATTGGGTTTCTGGGAAATCAGAGAAGTACTGACCTTCCTCTTCCAAAACCAAACTGAACTCAACAGGGGAGAGAAAGCCTTTTGAGGTCCTGTCTCTTGTTGTCAAAAGGCTTGGTAAAGGAAACCAGTCAAGAGCTGACCCTTCACAAAGACCACATAAACTCACAGAAGCGATCAGCAGAAGTAACTGCTAATAGAATGGAGGAGAACAGATCAATAAGACGTCACACTATGTAGTCCATCAAACTGTCAGTGTTAAAGACAGTGGATAGATCAAAGATGAAAGGATGGAAAAGAGGCACTTAACCATGGCCAGGAATAGGTCACTAGTGATCTTGGTAAGAGCAATTTTGTAACACCTATTGGCTTTTGGCATAGCACTTCTGTGTGCCTGCATAGACAGAAGATGATCACACTCTTGATAGCTCTTGGTCATCTCCTCCGCAGTTTACTGTACATGCCCAAACTACTTCAACTTCTGATGGCCTGAACTATACTGACCTCCACGTACACAGAAAAGAAAAAAACCCACAGAAATTCAGCTGATCTGAACATTTTCTCTCACCATTTGCACTATCATCGTTTCAAAAAGTTCACAGAAAATATATGTAAAAAGTCAACAGTTAATATAACCTTGCACGTTACAAACAGAACAGTGTGAAAATGTCCTGCATTTCATATGGGTGAATTATTATGTTGACAAACTGAAGAGAGTGCAGAAAAGAGCCACAAAAATTATTTGAGGGCTGGAGAAAATGCCTTACTGTGAGAGATCCAAAGAACTCAATCTATTTAGCTCATCAAAGACCGCGTGGTAACTTTATTAAGGAGAGTAAGTACCTTCACATGGAGAAAGCAAAGGGTATCAAATCTAGCAGAGAAAGTCATAATAAGAACCAATTGCTGGACATTAAAGTCAGACAAATTCAGATTAGAAATAAAGCACAATTTTTTAACAGTGCGGGGTGATTAAGCATTAGAACGAAATACCAATTAAGTGATGGTTCTCCAGCATCCTCAAAAATTAAGCCTAAATACATTACCAGAAGATATACTTGAGTCAAATTCAAGTTATTGGGCCCCACACAGGGGTAACTGGGTGAGGATCTACAGCCTGTGATAGACAGGAAGTCAGACTAGGTCATCTAATTGTCCCTTCTGGCTTTAAATTCTAAGAATTCACAAATTAACTACAGCAATTATAAGGAGATGATATTGAGGTCATAATATCAACACAAAAACATGATTCTCATGTGTATGACAAAACACCATTCTTAAGTGTTAGGGAGCTAACAGAAATACAGATGGAAAATGATATTCAAGTTTTATCTAATTAAAATTATTATCTATTTAGACTAAGGTAATTAATGCGAGGAAAATACTACTTTCATCAAGCAACTGAGGGAGACTCTCAGAGGATTAACAAATAATACTCAGAACACAATTATCTTTCACTCTGCATAATGCTACTCAAAAATTCACAGTGCTATTCTTACAACCCGTTTTCTCGGAACTCAGGAGCAAGGCAGTAGCATTAAGAGAAAAATCAGCAGAACAGCTGCTCTTTATTTGACAGATGAGACTCATGGGGATAAGCTGCAATAAAAATGAAGTTCTTCTGTTCATGCTCTGATAAAAACTAACACAGCCCTCGTGAGTAAAATTGATGTTTCATTGCAGGTAATTGAATTAATGTTTCATGGTTTCTCCTGAAACACCCATCTCCCACTGACAATATTAACATGTACTCCACTTCACACATTAGATGTCTGAATACTGATACAACTTCCTAATAAGTATACTAGTATTACTCTAGGAAGCAATGGTTATTTGATACACAAACAAGTTTAGTATTGTTGGCCATTCCTATCTGACAGAAATGTTTATCGGCCATGAAATTAGCAAATGCAAACTACCACAAAGTTAGGTTAAGCTTCCTCTCTCTCTTTTTGCAATGAAAACTGAAAGAACGAGGATGTTCAACTCTGCACATGCCGTTTTAAATAAAGGTCTACATATTTATTTTTAAATACTGTGGTTCTGATATGCAACCCTCCATTATTTTAAGAGCAGAATTTGTGGAAGTACAAATTCAGCACAAGTTTCTGTAGATGAAGCAGAGACTTCTTAGAAAAATAAATGAAAGCATGTAATTTTCCCTAACATAACAGACTCTCTGGCTTGTCCACCCCCAAATAATTAAACTAGCCCATTCCTGTTCATGTATGGCAATGGGGAGCTCCAGCACATGGTACAACCCCATTCTAAAGGTAATTCCTAATCACAAACAATTAATTAATTAACAATACAAGTAAAACAAAATAAGTTTCATTCTTTATTATAATTAAACTTTAAACGTAATGGTCATAAAAATTCCCAGCCTTAGAGTCTAAAATCCTCTCAAAAAGAGGCTCAGCACAGGCAGCAGAAACAGAAGCTTCCCACATTAGCCCTTCTTTGTACTCTAACCCTGATTTAAAAGGAATCACCTACACAGACCAAGTTCAGTCTCCATGCCCATTCAATCCTTCAACACCGTAGCCTCTCTGGTAAGTGTACACTTATTGCTGTTAATGCCAATTTCAGTAAAGTTTTGGTTCCCTCTTTAAAATATATTAACAACAATACAGGTCTAGCACATAAAATCAGGTTTCTGTTATATAGTTATGATGTCCTACTAAGGATATCAAAGTAGATGAATATGGCCCAGACTCCAAAGGGCACATTCTAGATTCTTAGCATGTCATCTGCCCAAATACCACATAGAGAAACAAAGGTTTGGAAAGATACCCACATAGAAAAAAATTAAGTTAGGGTTGTGAATGTTGCACCCATTAACTAGCATTAACAGAATGCTATAGTTTAAAAAAAAAAAGCCAGAAATTCAGGATATTAACAATTAAGGTTCCAGCATCATATTAAACTCACCAGCCTCCTACCTATGAATTAAAAACTATCAGCAGTTTCCATCTGAAACTAAAATCTGTCCTGTTGAGAACACGAATTCTAACAGATGATCTTGAATTGTCTCATATAAACCTGCACTGATTTTTTTCAACCTATATCAGATCCAGGAAGGCTTCACTCTGCTGTTTCTCAGGAAGGTGTCAAAACAACAGAACAGAACCATATGATGCCTCAAAGAAGTTATAAACTTTGCAAAAACAACACTCAAAGCTTACAGCACTGAGCCCCACTTTCAGGCCTCACACCTGTTTCAAGAGTCCCTACAGTAGCAGATGAAGTTCAAGATGGCTCCTATCAAGAGATATATAGGACAGTTTACTCACAAAGAAGTCTTTCCCCCCCCCAAAAGTGGAGCGTGTATATGTGCATCAGAATCAGGCTAATAATGGAAACTGTCTAACCAGTTTAACTCTGAAGTCACTACTTTGGCTTCATAAAGTAATACTCTATAGAGTTTTAAAGAATTTTACTCTGGATTTACTTACTTGTCTGACATTCGTATTCCTTTGTATCTTCCTCTTTTTCTTCTTCTTTGGATTCATCCAATTCCTTACTATATTCTACAGGGGATTGGTTCACTTGTTCTTCAGTATGAGCATTCTGTTCATCCACAACTGCATAGCAGGAGGGAAAATAGTTAAAATTTCTTCAGAGAAAATACGCATATGTAAAGCTTCTGTAGAAAATTAACATCCTACTACTGTAGCACTAATTTAGGACATACAGATATTAAGAAAAGGCCTGTTCTGCCTAATCAGTTCAAGAGCAGTTAGCAATCCTCTGCCAGTGATAATGGAATAATTAAACTGAGAGGTGATTCACCACCATATTGATAATAATACTTTAAAAATGGAGCTCTGTGACGGTTTGTCAAAGCTTCCTGCTGATAATTTTCAGTACTTTTCTTTCTGAAGGAGTTACAAAAGTAAACAAAACATATTACATCAGAAATCCCATCTAGCCCAGTTAAATGCTATATAGTTGGATCAAATTTTCTAATATCACTGTATTTTCTGAGAATATATTTTGGGTCTAATTTTCAAAATTACATGCACACAACTGTGTGCTTAATTTGTGCACGCAATCAGGTATAGTGTCTGAGCACGCTTAAGGCTAGTTATATATAAGTGGCCACCTGCATTCACAAATACCACAGTAATTGTGAGACTCAGTGCAAAGCAGGTGCATAGCCAGGGCCGGCTCCAGGCACCAGCCCACCAAGCTGGTGCTTGGGGCGGCACCTGGAGGGGGGCGGCGCGGCGCTCCGGCCCGAAAGCGGGGCCACGACTGGGCTCGCCGCCCTCCCCCCAGTGCTGCCTCTGGCCGCCGGGGGGCCCCGCGCCCCGGCGGGGCTCGCCGCCCTCTCCTGCCGGGGGGGGCGGCGGGAGGCTTTTTTGCCTGGGGCGGCAAAAAAGCCAGAGCCGGCCCTGTGCATAGCTACAAGTACATTTTTGTAAACCTGACTAATTTTGAAAACAAAAGTTTCTCTTTTACTTTTGAATAAATGAAACTCTGAATTACATTTCTAAAATGTAGCCTACCTATGCTGTGAGGAACCTGAAGAGAACACTCGGACATTGTCACATCCTGTCCATTTTGTAGTAAACATTTGCTGATATACAACATATGAAGCTACACATTTAATCAGAAAAATAGGAACAGAAAATATATGTGCAACACAGGTAAATTAACACTACTGTTGAAAGCAAAACTTTGCACTATGGAGCCTGATTTCCCAGCCGCTCCATGCAAGCTACTCCCTCTGATACCTATGGAAGCTGCACACCTGAAGAAGTGGGTCCCTGACTTCTGATGATCAACTATGCAATCTTATCGCTACTTTCACCCAATTTTGGCATTGAATTTCTTCATTTTTAAAGAAAAATATTCCTGTAAGCTAAATTACACTATAAGACTTTTCTATAAGAAAATGAATTCAGTAACTGGAAATTTAAAAAGTAGTTTTAGTGCAAGATTAAGAAAAAAAAAGGGAATGCCTATTTCTGCAAATTTAAAAAACAAAACCCAAAGCATATGTGCTTGTAATCTTCTCAGGAATTCAGACCAACATGACAAAAGGAGCAAAGAAAGTGGTACTTGGTAGGGATTTCATACATTGTTGAGTACATCTCCACTAGCTACTCTCTTTGGCAGCAAACAAATGTCATGTTAAGGACTCCATCTTGTCCCTCAGATAGCACAGGAATGAATATGGTATAAAGATACAGACAGACAGATATATATATATATGTATATAGGATAGGCAGTATTCTAACACATGGCATGTCTTGCCAGATAGCTTATAACAACCATCTACTGAATTTATGTAAGAATATGGGAATCAAGTATTAACAATGGAACTTTATGCTAGCAGAAACAGTGACACTCTATGGTTAACAAGCAAACCCTTGCTGATGTGCACCTTTTTCTGCTTGTTCAATGATTTGCCTCACTGCTTTCTTTAAACTGTTTGCCCGTAGCATTAACTGTTCTCTTGGTTTGAAGATTTTCTGAGTGGAAGACTTTGCAATGCTCTCTGTTAACTGTTCCTTGCTTTCAGACAAGGATTCTTCACTTGAAAACTCCTCAACTTCTTCCTCTACAATGGGGGGAGTGATCCGTGGTAGGATGGGAGTAGCCTGGGCTTCGGTGTGAAGAGCCTGGAGCAATAGGTCTAGCTTCTCATTTAATTCTGAACACTAACAAAGTTACACATACAAACAAAAAGAAAAAAAAATCACTTGAGTGTCAATTCAAAAGTTAACTACCAGATTGTCTAAAGTCTAATCTGGGGTAATGATTTGTCTGGTGCAGGATATTTTTTGTATTCTTCATTAAACACTACTTTAATAGTTTTCTATTTTGTTTAAGCATACAGTGAAGAAAAAAATATCAGAGACTGAAATACAAAGGCATCATGGTACAATAACATAGTCAACAGAGCAAGTATTCTTTTTCCTGCAATGTAATTTTTTTCTCTCAAACCAGACTCTTAATTTCCTTATCCACTCTAGATCACGCGTCTGTGATTTCAGCCTGGCCCACTATATGTACTATTGTCCCCTCTCCTCCAGCTGGGTTATTTTCTCTTCACAATCCCATTGTTTTATTGCAATTAACTGTATCCCTTTCAGAGAGAAGTCAATTCCTACAGCAGTATATTTCTGTGAATGTCTGTGGTTGTAGCTATGCATTGTACTCACTTTCCTAATATACGCCTAGGACAGCAGTTCTCAAATGGTGGGTCAGGACCCCATAGTGGGTCACAACCCCATTTTAATGGGGTCGCCAAGGCTGTCTTAGACTTGCTGGGGCCCAGGGCCAAAGCCCGAGCCCCACCGCCCAGGGCTAAAGCTGAAGCCCAAGGCTCATGTTACAGCCCCCCCTGCCTGGAGCTGAAGCCCTTGGGCTTTGGCCTCCCTGCCCAGGGCAGTGGGGCTTGGGTTTGGGCTTTGCCCCCCCCCATGGGGCAGCGGGGCTCTGGTGGGCTCAGGCTTCAGTCCCCCATCCTGGGGTCTTGTAGTAATGTTTGTTGTCAGAAGGGGGTCACGGTGCATTTAATTTGGAGAACCCCTGGGCTAGGATATATACTCTCTATTAACTGAAAAGTAATTTTCAATTGATAAGCTTTTCAATAACATCTAGTGTCCATTATTTAGCCTCACCAAAAGAAGGCTGAGGGGAGATATGATTGCTGTTTATAAATATATCAGAAGGATAAATACCAGGGAGAGAGAGGAATTATTTAAGTTAAGCGCCAATGTGGACACAAGAACAAATGGACATAAATTGGCCATCAATAAGTTTAGACTTGAAATTAGACAAAGGTTTCTAAACATCAGAGGAGTGAAGTTCTGGAACAGCATTTCAAGGGCAGCAGTGGGGGCAAAAAACCTAACTGGCTTCAAGACTGAGCTTGATAAGTTTATGGAGGGGATGGTATATTGGGACTGCCTACAATGGCATGTAGCTGATCTGCGGCAGGTAGCAGCAAATATCTCTAATGGTTGGTGGTGGGACACTAGATGGGGAGATCTCTGAGTTAGCACAGAGAATTATTTCCCAGGTGTCTGGCTGGTGGGTCTTGCCCACATGCTCAGGGTCTAACTGATCGCTATATTTGAGGTCGGGAAGGAATTTTCTCCTGGGTCAGATTGGCAGAGAACATGCAGCATGGAGCATGGGTCACTTGCACGTTTAAAATAGTGCAAATGGTAGATTCTCTGTAACTTGGAGTCTTTAAATCATGATTTGAGGATTTCAGTAACTCTGCCAGAAGTTAGGGGTGTATTACATGGGAGGATGTGTGAGATTCTGTGGCCTGCAATGTGCAGGAGGTCAAACTAGATGATCATGTCGGTCCCTTCTGACCTTAAAGTCTATGAGTCTTGTTTTTATTTTGTGGAATGGGAAAGAAAAAAGGTCATCTTTAGTAAATTTAATAGATTGTTTTCTAATGTAAAGTTGGTCCCTTTAATGGAAAGAAAAACAACTTATAGCCACTGACCTCATTGAGAATAGGGTCAGGTCTCCTGAACTATTTTTGAATTAGAATACCCAGTCCCCCTAAATTAATTTAATTTTCATTAAATTTTAAAAACCTAATAGTAGCTGGGAAAAAACATATTAAGAAAAGTTCTTACTTTAATGGCCATGGTATCAGCTTCCTCTGCATTTTCCATTGTTTTTTCATAGGTCTTCCCTATTTTGGATACGAAGTCCTTTACGGTTTCACATAATATCCTTTGGATAAAGAAAGGGAGTCAAATAAAAAGAAATGAAATGGATGTATCTATTCATATTGATTATTGGATGTATTTTTTTAATTACTAACATAGTTTTGGTTTTCTTATTACAATTCCACCAAACTCAAAGAGAACTCCCATGCTTCTTTTGCATGAGAACATTAAGAAAAAGTTATAGCCAAAGTTTTAAAATCACACACTTCACATGTGGAAGTGGACGAACCAATAAAATTATAGCCATTACTCTACAGTGTATATATAACTGTAGACCATTCTGGTTGTAAAGGGGACACCATCAAATAATTTTGAAAAGTAGATTTTATATTTTTCTTTTTAAGTATCCAGTGCCTTTTGGTACACATTGGTTCCCTACCCCTTCCTTCCGTTTTCCCTTCTATTTCTAACTGAGATGACATTAACGTGGTCATTTTTATTTATTGCCTTGTTTGCATACCTTTTAGTATCAGTATCATCAACCATACCAACAGAGTTGATAACAACTTGTGCTCCCTCTACGGACTTAGGCCAATCTGCAAATCACTCCACGTGGGCAGACCCTTGCACTCATGCAGACTTCAGTAAGACTCCACATGGGTACACGGGTCTGTACCGGGGCAGCACCCACCTCTCGAGAGTGCCTCCTTCTGGTCTGGTGCGTCTGCAGTCTTTCAGTTCTGTTGACCCCTGACAGTGGTTCTCAGGTGGTTTTCCAGTGACTCAGCCCTTCGGCTGAGTCACACACACTGTGTATGTGTATCAGAACAGACCCCTTCTGGGGTATACAGTCCACAAAGGCCTGTCTCAGCATCCCTTGGCTGGTATCTCTCTAGCCCTCCCTGGTCTCAGTCTTTAAGTAATCCTGGCCCGGGTATGGGGCCATACTCCTAGAGCTTCCTTTCTGGAGACACTACCTTCCTGTGGCCCTCCCCAGGCTCAGTCCTTACTCAGTCCCAGCAGCCAGCCAGGAGCTCCTTTGTTGCTCCCCCGGTCCCTGCCCACATTGACCTGTCTGTGGGTCCTGCTGCTCTTTCAGACAGACAGGAACACAGTCCTCTCTTCTCCAGCTCCAGCCAACAATTGACTGCTGCTCTCTTCTGCAGCTCCTTTTATATGGCCCTGTTGGGCCCTAATTGGCTGCTTCCCTGCAACCACTCTAGGCCACTTGGAGGACTTCTTTTCTGCTCCTTCCTGGCCTGGGCCTAGTCCACCCCATCACAGGGTCCATTTACAGAGTTCTCAATGCAGGATCGAGACCTTTGAGACACATGCTATCCTGAGATATACCTGTCCAAATGACAGTGATGTGAGTGACCTTTCACTAGTGTAAATGAGAGCAAAATTTGGCCTTTGTTGCTTACTCTGAACATACAGAACAAATTTATGTGTTGGGCTTGCATGAACACCTAATATTGTTAATTGTGTGTAGTTTCAATTCACAATGAATAAATGGTGGATCTTAAAAAGAGAGTCAACAATTAAAATCAAGAGTTCTGATCATCTGGCACAGATAAATATTAAAGGTGCAGTATGTAGACCGTCCTGATACAAACTGCATTGTAATAACCTGCTTTCTTAGATGGAAAAGAACTGTAATGACAGATGCATACAATCTTGGCTCTATTGTCAGTCAATTGGCCGCTGCCAAAATGAAAGGCCCCTTTTAATTTGAGGGAGTCAACAAGCAAGTGGACAAGGGGGATCCAGCGGATATAGTGTATTTAGATTTCAGAAAGCCTTTGACAAGGTCCCTGACCAAAAGCTCTTAAGCAAAGTAAGCAGTCATGTGATAAGAGGGAAGGTTCTCTCATGGATTGGTAACTGGTTAAAAGATAGGAAACAAAGGGTAGGAATAAATGGTCAGTTTTCAGAATGGGGAGAGGTAAATAGTGGTGTCCCGCATGGGTCTGTACTGGGTCCAGTCCTATTCAGAAATGATATGGAAAAAGGGGTAAACAGTGAGGTGGCAAAATTTGCAGATGATACAAAACTACTCCAGATAGTTAAGTCCCAGGCAGACTGTGAAGAGCTACAAAAGGATCTCTCAAAACTGGGTGACTGGGCAACAAAATGGCAGATGAAATTCAAAGTTGATAAATGCAAAGTAATGCACATTGGAAAACATAATCCCAACTATACATATAAAATGATGGTGTCTAAATTAGCTGATACCACTCAAGAAAGAGATCTTGGAGTCATTGTGGATAGTTCTCTGAAAACATCCACTCAATGTGCAGCGGCAGTCAAAAAAGCAAACAGAATGTTGGGAATCATTAAGAAAGGGATAGATAATAAGACAGAAAATATCATAGTGCCTCTATATAAATCCATGGTACGCCCACATCCTGAATACTGCATGCAGATGTGGTTGCCCCATCTCAAAAAAGATATATTGGAATTGGAAAAGGTTCAGAAAAGGGCAACAAAAATGGTTAGGGGTATGGAACAGCTTCCATATGAGGAGAGATTAATAAGACTGGGACTTCTCATCTTAGAAAAGAGATGACTAAGGGGGGATATGATAGAGGTCTATAAAATCATGACTGGTTTGGAGAAAGTAAATAAGGAAGTGTTATTTACTCCTTCTCATAACACAAGAACTAGAGGACACCAAATGAAATTAATAGACAGCAGGTTTAAAACAAACAAAAGGAAGTATTTTTTTCACACAACATACAGTCAACCTGTGGAACTCAGCAAGGTAAAATGGAACACTACGATTTCATATGGGATTCATGATTTCTAGAGAGATGAGCCCTCATATATAGAGGTGTTCAAATTTGGGATCAAAATTCTGTGGCTTGAGCCCATATTTAATTATTCCATATAGCTGCAGACTCCTACTTCCACATTGGTTATGTGTGTGCGTCTAATAGACTGGATGTGAACAAAAAGAACCCCTTTAAGTAAACCAGATCTCTTATATGCAAAAGTAAAAATATGGCTTACATTTTAACTCAGTATACTAATGTCTTAATTAACTAAGTGATTTTTGCATTACATGATCTTTAAGATTTTTGTGTGATTGATATGTTTAAATTACATTAACACATACAATATAATTATACAATACAACATAATTATAAAAAGAAACCAGCTGTATTTTATAACGTGTAAATCAGGATACTGTTAGGTCAAACTATCTGATCAAGAGTCAGAAGGAATTTGAGCTTACTGGAAAGGTTATAATATTCATATATGTAGATGGAACACTGGGATTTATCCCACACACTATATATCAAAATCATCAACTCACTTGGCAGATGATATGACAACTGAGTGTTGATCAGAATTGAGGATTTTTGTGAGATGAGCAGCAACTGAATCCTCATAAGCAGATATCTGAAAATGCAGCAAAAATGAGTCTTCATATTCCACCCGTGTTAGCATTTAACACAAAGCGGTAATTATCTTCCCAGATAAGTGGGATTACTTCCAACATATTAGATCTACACTTAGTGCAGAAAGGTCAGATGCCTCCCCTTAACTGCAATTTAATATTCAAAATCACAGTGACTGTGAGATGTTGAATTAAGAGTTCTATCTTTTCTGGGTAAAAAATGAGTAATAGTTATTTCTGTACTAAAAATCCAATTAAAGGTTTCTTTGAAGTTATCACCCTCCATAGCCAACCATATCATTCTATTTTTCCAGATGGTGGTCTGAACAGATTTCAGATCTGTAACAGTCAGAAACTTTTTTCCAGAAAAAAGTGAAAGATACCCTGCAACTAAATCAATGGGTTGGGAATAAATCATAGTTTTAGGGCCAGCTTCTGAAATCCTTATTAATACTGAATAGTACCTCATTCCACAAGTTGTCCCACTGAAGTCAATAGGGTGAGCAGTGGAGTATGGGCTACTAAACTGGTATAATACTATCAAAGCCTTAATGAATAAACCATTTGTGACAAGATTCTGCTTGGCCTTTATGTAGATGCATGCAGGGAAGAGCATAGAGACGTCCCCTGCCCCCTGCTTGCACAGTCTGTGTAAGGATCACACAGAACTGCACACCCTATGCTCAGGGAGGGTAGGGAGGCATCATGGACCCTGACCATGTCCATAGACCTCACCCTGCACCAGCATGTAGGAGCAGCAAGCTACACCTTAACAGCATCTGATTTTTCTCTGTGCACCAGAGAGCTATTCTGCCTCCTGACACACTCTCTAGGGTGGTGCAGCTCCACGCTGTCCCTAATGGTGGGCAGTCCATATCAGGTATGGATCTAGCCCTTAGTTTAAAATCTAAGTTCTGCTTCAAAATGACTGTGTGTTCTTGAGATTTAAAGATTAGTGACTTGGGTTTCCATTCATTACATTGAATAAGTAGAAATATAATTTCTTCTTTTCCTTTATCCACCCACCTTAGCTCCAGAGCTCTGATATGAAAGCATCTTTAATTTTAAAGAGAAAATAAATAAAATGTAGCATGGGAGAACAAACCCTGATGTCTGAGCTCCCAATGTGGCTCAAATGAAATGGTTATGATGACAATGAGAATGTGTATCAATATCTACCATTTTAAATCAATGCTGTAATTTGGTACAACACATAATGTAAGATTAGTCTATTAGTCTCTACTGTTTCAAATACTTAAAATTCAGTTTAACCCAAACTAAACCATACAGAAAATATTAATATGCAGAGGGGTGGGGGGGTGGAGGTAGTTCAAGGTGCCCAAAAGAAAACAATCCTTTATAATTCAAGATAATTACAGTTAGCAAAACGGCCTATGGTACCTATTCTCTAAATACTAAGATTACAAGTATTCTACAACTAGTTTCTTTAGCTTTAATTGGAACTACGTTTAACAATTTCGTAGGAAGATATAATGGAACATTCCATACATTTTCTTTTTCTTAACTGTAGAAGATGAAGATGTATTTGAAGGCACTGACTGTTCTACAAAATGGTAGAAGAATACATAATCTCTGCAGTGCATTACTGACATCTATCCACTGGGGACAGAGTTGTATGGTAAAGGACCATAGGCGCGGGAAATATGTGTGCTCCGCTCCTGAACCCCGGCTGCTGTCAGCCCTGCGCCCAGGGTCCCCTGGCTGCTGCCAGCCCTGCACCCAGGACTCTGCTCCCATCCCCAGCTATGGTCCCAGCCTTGGCCCCCTTACTCCTGTCTGTGTACTCCCCTCCCGGAGCCAAGACCCTGCTCCTGGCCCCAGCTCTGGGGGGTGGGGAGACGAGGTAAAAAGTTTGAGGACCACTGGCTTTCAGCACCCCCACTGTAAAAAGTGTTCCAGCACCACTGCAAAGAACAGTAGAATTTCAGCTGTTGGGATCCCAGCCTCTCTGAATCTCAGTTATCTAATGAACTCCCAGCATTTAACAACTCCTGACTATCCAAATAGGTTTGGTAATGTTTAAATGGTTAAATTAATCAGGGACCTACTAATTAATTTCTGCCTCTCAAGTATTCTTAAGTTAAGATTGATAGCTACATGAAATCTTGCAGGAGGGTGATATTTTTCCATTTCCAGACATAACTACATTTTTATGCCACATGAATTTAATCACAACACTTCATCCCACCCCCAGATTGATGCTACAATGGGAGCGAGGTAGGCAGCTAGTTTGAAAGCTATATTAGGATATTCCACCAGTCCAGCAATTATTTGGAGACTTTTGAATGGACAAAAAGGGGAGAGAAGAACATGAAGTCCTGTAAAACACTTTCATCGGGTCCAAAATACCTTTATTCTTGTCAAGAAAGCAAATTCCTTCCCAAAAAACCTCTCATTTCATTTTCCCCCAAATTCAAGATATACTAGTAAATGTTTGCTTTTACAAGAAAATTCTTGCATTGTTGGTGTGAGTTCTTTCTGATCGCTCTGATGAGGACCACCCACTCACCTCACTCTTTTTTGGAAAAATAATATGAAATATTTAAACCAAGAAATGGAAACCTTATTATATTATATACTTATGACATGAACTAGATCTGACTTAAAGAGCAATTGAAGAGACTTATATCTCTGTACCACTTCTCAGAACTGTTTTCGTTATCTTTTCAGTGTTGTCACTCAAACAGCTAAATGTATGCAAAATAAAGCCTCACCTGACATTCCTCAGATTCCTCTTCTGGAGTAACTGGAAGAATAGATGGCTTTGATGGTAATTTCAGTTCATATGACATTATACTCCATCTGAAGGAAATAGAAGCAGCAGCTTTTGAAGTTTTCCAAATTATCAGATTCTTCTAAGAACATCCACAAAACAAACACTTCCACTTGTCAACAGAAAGAAAATTCAGTGACCAATTACTAAATAATCACACACATAAGGGGCCTTTCCTGGAGTTTTCAGCCTCAAAAAGGA
The DNA here is from genome assembly GCF_002925995.2 of Terrapene triunguis. Classification (NCBI taxonomy): domain Eukaryota; kingdom Metazoa; phylum Chordata; order Testudines; family Emydidae; genus Terrapene; species Terrapene triunguis. Next base: position 3,902,058 of record NW_020664369.1, read on the forward strand.
TTTCACCCTGAGTATGACGAACAACAAAAACTCTTATTAGAAAGTTAGTGGGAGTTGTGAATTATCAGCATCTCTTGAGTCAAGCCACTGAGCTATGAGAATTCATTGTCATCTCACAACGATTCACTGTTTAATTGTTTAACATGTATTACCTACGATATCCAAATTACTTCCTGTATAAAAAGTCCCATCAACTTTCATTATGCATCAGCTACTTATAGCAGGTAGTGTGGTGCACTGGATACGACACTGGATTGGAAGTCAGGAGACCTGGCTAGTATTCCCAAATTCTGCTACTGACCTACTGTGTAACCTTGGGAAAGTCACCTCACACCTCCCTGTGCCTCAGCAGCCCCATCTGTAAAAGGGGACTAACAGTACTTACCTTCCTTTCTAAAACACTTTGAGATAAGAACATAAGAATGGCCATAGTGGGTCAGACCAATGGTCCACCTAAGCCTGTATTTTAGGGTAATTTTGTACAGTCTACAAACTTTGCAACCTCACTGTTTACCCCTTTTCCCAGACCATTTAGCAATATGTTGAGCAGCTCTGTTCCCAGTGCACATCCTTCGGGGACCCTCCTATTTACCGCTCTCCATGTGAAAACTGACCATTTATTCTTTCCCTTTGTTTTCTATCTTTTAACCAGTTACTGATCCTTGAGAGGACCTTCCCTCTTATCCCATGACTCCTTACTTTGCTTAAGAGCCTTTGGTGAGGGACCTTGTCAAAGGCTCTCTGAAAGTCTGAGTTCACTATATCCACTGGATCACCTTTGTCCACATGCTTGTTGACTCCTCTCAAAGAATTCTAATAGACTGGTGAGGCATGATTTCTTTTTATAAAAGCCATAATGACTCTTCCCCAACATATCATGTTTATCTGTGTCTAATAATTCTGTGCTTTGCTGTGGTTTCAACCAATTTGCCTGGTACTGAAGTTAGGCTTACAGGCCTGTAACTGCAAGGATCACCTCTGAAGCCTTTTTAAAAAAAATCAGTGTCACATTAGCTATCCATCAGTCATTTGGCACAGAGGCTGATTTAAGAGATAGGTTACATACAACAGTTAGTAGTTCTGTAATTTCACATTTGAGTTCCTTCAGAACTCTTGGGTGAATACCATCTGGTCCTGGTAACTTCTTATTGTTTAGTTTATCAATTTGTTCCCAAACCTCCTCTACTGACACCTCAATCTAGAACAGTTCTGGGACAAAGTATCTTCATTAATATCAACTTCTTTCTGGCATAGAACAGTATTGCATAGCACTGACAGTATGAAGCTGCTAAAACTAACATGCCTCAAAATATGCAAAAGAAAGCAAGTAATTGCCAAAAAATGACCTTGGAAACAGTCTATGGAATTTACAGGGAGAACTGACCCCAAGTTTTTTTTAATTAAAACAGAAAAAAGTGATTTATTAATAGTCTTCTAGGCATGTTTCTGAATGCTTACCTTAAAGTTATTACTAAGGATCAATAACAAGAACTTTTTATGTTTAAAATGATCCAGTGATCAGATGAGGAATTCACGATAAAAAGGACTCCTGATTTTGTGTGAGAGACATAGGAATGGGGGTAGTGTGTAATTATTTTGTAATATGCACATACATACACACACGTGTACAAAACACATACACACACCAATAAACAATAGGGTATGATGTCTTCATTGGATTGTTAGCACAGCCAATTTGTTTTTTAAACTCAAAGATCTTCCTTTGCTACATAAATGAACACAGCTGCCATGCAGCTCTCATGCAAAACAAGGAAGAGGGAGAATAGTTGCTTTTGGACCAAAAACTGAGAAAATGAACTCAACTGGTGATGGGGTTTGTTAATGTGCTATCTTTTAAGCTGTTTAAACAACAAAAACAACAACAAATTAAACCTCTGAGAAAGAGTTTTAGGCCATTAGAAACCCGGGCAGGTATTTCTGAAATTTGTCACAAATACACATACACACATACTTATATTTTTACCTGTCCAGCATTTTAGTGCTGGCTCGTTCTAACTTTTCCAAAATCTGAGGAAGTTGTGTGTCATCATCACATGACCCTCCCCAACCAAGGACACGGGCAAGATCATTTCCAGTACCAAGGGGAAGCACTCCCAGCTGACACTGAAATACAACAAAAGAACAAATCTTTTTTTTGCAAATAAAAGAACTGGAAGCATGAACTAACACGGGGTGGGCAAACTTTTTGGCCCGAGGGCCACATCTGGGTGGGGAAATTGCATGCAGGGCCATGAATGTATACCTGGGGAAGGGGGTTGGGGTACAATTTGCAGGAAGGGGCTCAGGGCAAGGAGTTGGGGCAGAGGAGGGGTGTGGGATGTATGAGGGGGCTCAGGGAAGGAGGTTGGGGTGCAGGGGGGGTGCACAGTGTGGGAGGAGGCTCAGGGCAGTGGTGCAGGGAGGGGTGCGTGCAGGAGGGGGCTCAGGGCAGGGGGTTGGGGTACAGGAGGAGTGCGAGGTACAACAGGGGGCTCAGGGCAGGGGGTTGAGGTGCAGGCAGGGGGCTCAGGGCAGGGAGTTGCGGTGCAGGGTTCATACTTACCTGGAGCAGCTCCGGGGTGGCAGTGGCGTGCACCAGGGCCTGCCTGCCCTGTCCCTGTCCCCGCGCTGCTCCGCTTGTATGTGGCCCCTGGGAGTAGGGGAGCAGAGGGCTCCATGCGCTGCCCTCGTGCTGCCCTCACCTGTGGGTACCTCCCCTGATACTTCCATTGGCCACGGTTCCCACTTCCCAGAGCGGAGCAGGGCCCGCGGCGCCACTGGGGTGTTAATCCCGCGGGCCGGAACCAAACCCCTGAGGGGCCGGATCCGGCCTGCGGGCCACAGTTTTCCCACCCCTGAACTAACACAAATGTTTACCCTTTCAAGAAGCAAATGTTAATTATATAACTGATTACTAATTCAAACCTGTAGGTCAAATCCTATGGTCCTTATTCAGTTCAAATTTCCCAGGGACTTCAGTGAGAGTGTTGATTAAGTAGGGACTACAGGATTTGGCCCTCTACCTACCTACCTATCTATCTATCTGTGGGGAAAGGTAAAAAAAAAAAGTAAGTACATACACTTGCCTGTTTGTGCAAGCTGAGTTTATCAATTTCTGACAAAACCCAACCAACGCTTCCATCTCCACCACATACAAGAATCCGGAAATTGTCAAACTTCTGAAATAACCGCAAACTAAAGGGAAAATGCAACTAGTTAGAATGCATGCCCATTAATGGATATTCAATGAAAACGCTTGTGTTTACAGTACATAGGTGCCTGCTTTTGCTTTTATGATAATAGGGATGTAGATAAGTCCAACTACTACACCATATGTAACTTACACTTTTATCTGTTACAATATATTCTACCTACCCTATTTTCTGGGAAATAACATGCAGAATTTTAATGAAAAATTTCCCTTTAAGATCTCATGCACAGTTTTCAGTTTTTTTAAAAATATGAGGTTTGTCAGAATACCGAGCCAAACCACAGAGTCCATGCGCTGAGAATGCCAATCAAAGTCAGATGTTTGAGGCACCATGGCAGTCAATGGGAGTTTTGCACCAGTAAAGGTTAAGTTATGATTGCAGTGTGTGGTCCAGAATGTGGATGGGGTGGACAGTCCAGTCCCCTGACAACTTGTGACTTTTCTAAACCAAAGGAAAATTAATCACTATACATGACATGGTGATCATAGGAATACAAGGCAAACAGAGCGAATATATTTCATACTGGATCTTCAAACAATGTCTTGTTTCTACTCATAGACTTTACCTGCCTCCAGTTCCTTCAGTTCTCCAAATTCTGCCAAGATACACAATACAATATTCTCCTTAGGTGATAAAGAAAAGGAGGACAAAGGAGACAGAGAACAAACGGAGAGGTGAGACTAAGAGGAAAGGAGGAGACATGAAGAAATAGAGATCAAAGAGGAGAGAGCAAGAATGGGAAAACTAAGAGAAAATAAGGGCAGAAATACTAAAAAAAATACTGATTCTTTACATGATAAAAATAGGGCTGTGTATTTTTATGCATATTATTTTCCAGAACATGTATCATCTTAGCATTATTTCTAAAAGAAGCACATAATGTGAATGTCAGATTTTTGAAGTGTTTATGACATTTCTAATGAAAATACTGAATCTTGTATAATAGGCAGATGTATATTCAAAACAAGACACAATATTACTTATCTCAAACAGTGTTTGGAATCACAAAGCTGATGTCAAAATGATATTTGCCACCCCAGGAACAGAAATAATCCTCTAGAAGTACACTGTACAGAGAATAAGATTTTGCCTTTTAAATAGCTGAAAACAGGAACTTATCAGCATCACCTGATAGACGAGGTGCCACAGACCCCAGTTTGGGAACCACTGCCATAGTGAATCACCTCCCAACTCTAGTACTGTGTCAAGTATTTAAACCAAGGTGCTTTTGAGATACAACTTTACAAAAACTCCAGACTTTTAAAAAACTTAAGATACATTTTTCAAACTTTCATATCTCAAAAATGGCTTGTCCAATTCAATTGAAGTTTCCTCTCTTTTTCCTCTGGCAAGAGACTGCATGTGAAATATTAGGTGGAAAGGATGTTTTCTAAGTTAAGTCTGATCTAAATTAGGGTTATGCTGGAAAGTGAGTTACAGATATAGATTTAAATATACATATAGATACATGCATTTTTTATTTGGGGGCATTTTTAATTTTTTATCATACAAACATAGTTCTGCGCATAAGTGCTGGAACTAGGGGTGGGAGGTGCGGTAGCACCCCCTGTCTTGAAGTGGTTTCTATTATATACTGGGTTTACAGTTTCGTTCAATGGTTCTCAGCACTCCCACTACACAAACTGTTGCAGCATCCCTGGTTCTGCATCTTTAAAAATGTAAAATCAATATATTCACTTGCTGTTACCTGACATGAATAGGACATTTAATCACAAAGCAATAGTTGAGTGGAATGCATTTAGGTCACAAACATTTGTATATAAATTTAGTATTTTATGAAAGCATTGAAGTAGCTTGAAGTATGGCAATCACTGTGCAAGTTTCCCTCCTATATCTCTACCAATTTACTTAAACCTCGACTTGCGTTACCTCTGCTATTTCAGTCCTGGCTTTGTCTCAAACAAAGACATGACAAATTTTGTGTAAAGCTCACAGAATAACTCATTTGCATTTGTGACCTAAACTGTAACCTGAATTTAGACCTCCAGTGGTGAAAAGCTAATGTACTTAACCAACCACATGATTTCCTGTAGTATTTTCAAAGTGCCATTTGTGTCCAAAATTCTAAGGGCAAGTCTACACTACAGCGCTACATCGGGGCAGCTGCACTGATGCAGCAATGCTGCTGTAGCACGTCTGGTGAAGATGCGATATGCGAATGGGAGAGCGTTCTCCTGTCAGCATAATTACTCCACTACAGCGAGAAGCGGAAACTATGTCGCGAGAGAGCATCTCCTGCTGACATAGAGCTGGAGTGAACAGCGCGAAACTTGTGTTGCTCATAGGGGAGCTTTTTCACACTCCGGAGTGACGTAAGTTAGAGCAACTTAACTGGTAGTGTAGACCTGCCCTAAAGCTTTGTTAGAATATTTTTCTAAAGCTATTTTAAGACATTACAGAAATATTTACACATACATATTTCTGTATATAGATATTCACAATGAGCTGCCAATCATAGCTGAGCTGTATGTTGAAAATACACACACAAAAAAGAACAAATTTCTTTCAGCTGTGTATAATGCCCTGATTCAGGAAAGCACTTAAGCATGTGCTTAATTGCCTTCCTAAATCAGGGCCTTAGTAGGTATGTCTACACAGCCTGTGGCAGATCAGCCCCCTCCCTGGGCTTCAGAGCCCAAGCTCCAGCTCCAGCCCCAGTGCTGTCTACACAGATATTTTTAGAGCGCTAGCACGAGCTCCACAAGCCCCAGTCTGTCACTGCTGCAGGCTGTATAGACGTAACCGTAGAGACCACAGCCTGGAGCTAGCCAAAAGTCCATGAAAAATATGAATGCATTTTTAATTTCAAGTGAATCTTTTTTTAAAATAAATAAAATCCTACACACCCTCAGAACTGATAATGAAATTATAGGTGACTGGTGTTTTAAATTTTACTTTTATCCATTACAGATGTCAATAGGAAAGGAAATATCAGAGATTTGTAAAAAAAATACTATAATTAGAGGACAACTGAGTCACCTTTGTACTCAATTCCCTTTGAAAAGGCTTGCTCAAGATTGAAAAGTTCATTACCCTAAATGAGGTCCTCCATTCATTAAATCAAACACCTGAGCTGGATTTAGCGACTGTTTGAATCGACGAAGAAACTTTACTCCCTGATTGTCTCCACTCTTTGAGTTAACAAAAACTAAAAGAGGACTGGCACAGGATGGCGGGCATGTGGCTTTCCAAAATCCTGTGAACAAAGTTAGAAAGAATGAAATAAATAAGATCTTTATATATGAACACATTCAAGAGAAATCACGAGAAAGAAGAGGAAAATGGATGAAAGGACAAAAGGGATGCAATCATACGATGCATAATGCAAAAACTGAACTGAGTATTAGCCTCAAGGAGAATAGCAATGTTATATTAAAACTACTTCAAATTTACTACTCTGCTTTTTGTCTCCCGGATTTTTATCTGAACTTTTGTCTACATTTAGCAAAACACAAAAGAAAATAGCTTTATTTTCCACAGCAAAAAGGTGGGTTGATGGAATGTTTCAATTTTTTCCAGCACACATCACCATAACATCAAATACATTTTCCAGATATAAACCATATTTTTTTCTGACTTGTTGTTTTTAAAAGCTTCTATCAAGTTGCACCACACTGCAGTAGTGTCGAATTGAGCCCTCCAATCTACAAAAGTTCCCATTCCCACCAAATTTAAGAACCCCCATACATTTCCATTAAATGTTATGTTGTTAAATTACTCCCAACTGAGACTTTGCAGAAAAACTTTTATTTCAGACTGAATTTATACAGCTGAGTTATAATGGAAGGACAGAATAACACACTCTTACGGTCTGATCCAAAGCTTACTGAAGTCTTTGCAAGACTTTCAATTGTCTTCAATGGGCTTTGGGTCAGGACTTTAGTAAACAGTGCTAATGGACAGTGTTGTCATGAAAATCACATTCATTGAGGGCCCAATGGGAGTTACGGATGCTCAGCACCACTTTGAATCAGGCCATATGTGACCAGGTTTCGACTCTTATTTCAGGCAAGAATAAAGTAATTATCTCTTTTTAATTGTCTAAAAACAAATCTGAAAGCTAAAAATCTTATCAGTTCTGATGAATTAGAAAAAATTGACTTTGAAAGTGTAAGAAGTTTAATATAATTCCACTTTCTATTAATGCATAATTTAAAACAATATTATTTTTGATTGGTAAGCAATCTAATTGCACTAATAATGAAAGCAATCTTCTTAGCATGAATAATAAATAGCAGCAATTTCACTGCTTCAGCCAAAGACATTAGACAGTAAGTTCACACAGTCAGTGAACATCTCCAGTATTCACAGTCATTTATATCAATCCCATACATAAAAAAAGTGCCTAACTTAGAGGTAAGGTAGTTGGGTTGCATATGCCACCAACACAAACTATAAAAAAAATGAAATAAAACAGTTTAGTTTCTCAGCACTCCACTCAACAATTCATCTTCCCAACCTCAACTTCACCTTCTTTCCTGCACCTACAGTCAAGCTCATCTCCATCCTGAACAACCAATGAGCACATTTCAATTTTCACTATCTTTAATGGTGATCTGTTCATGTTTCAATGACTAACATAGTGTTTCTGATTAAAATAAAATTTTGATAGAAAATGGAAATGATATTTTTTTATCCTCAAAAACACCAGAAGAGAGTGCATCTGAGGAGTTCAGTAAGCTAATCTTTGCGTAACACAAAACAGTGATTTGGAGTTAAAGAAATCATTCTTTGTGTTTTTCGAAAGTGGCCCATGTCAGAATGCATGTGTGTGAAGTTTTCAAGGACTCTGGTTGTTTAGCTGGCGGATCCCAGAGAAACATGAGAACAGAAAAATTTTAAAGGGGAGCATTTAAAAATATTTCCTCTGCAAGCTATTATGTACTTTTCTAAAATATAATTACATGGAAAATTCAATTACTATCTGAAGAGTTATTGTGCTAAATTTGGAGACTAAATTTATCTGTGAAAAAGAGGGATTTTAGTCCTGCTTCAGGTAGAAATCTCAGTGAAACCATAACTATAGAATACCTACTAATGGCCCTGTTATACTACGTACCATCAGAATCTATGCTGTTGAGTGCTGTTGGAGGTATGATGGATACCTTACATTGTCCAAGCGGACATTTTCGAGGATACAGATCTTTACAGGCAGTGTGAACCTGAGGAAAAATAAGTTAAATAAATAATTGTTTCCCAACATTTAATCTGATTTTATGGTAAAATTGCAATAGATACAGTAGCTAGATATTATTCAGAGATGGGGTAATATATAACAGACTATATTGCAGTATATTCAAACATATACAAACATTAAACCATAGATTGTTTAGTTATCTATTTCTAAACAAAATATTCTGAATGCACTACGATACTTAAAAATTCTGCAGATTTCCCACTTCGAGGAAAAGCACCAAATTACAGGACACTAACAAGAAATAAAGGCATCAAGGGAAGAAATGCAATTATATATTGATGAGAAGACAGTGACAGAATGATGGAGAATTTAAATCTATACCACATGAAGAATAGTACAGAAGATAGGAACAAGGGTAAAAATGTCTCAGCAGTTATATATTTCAGAATAGATTAGGACAATTAGATTTATATTTATTAGAAGAGACTAGGAAGCGAAAATGAAAGACATACATATAATTATAAGGGGCACAGAGTATGCCACCAATTATTCAAGCAGATGAGCTGCTCAAATCACAAGGGGCCTCTAGTACAGGATGAAGTACGAAGGGCCTGATCCAAAGCCCATTGAGGTAAAAGCAAAAAGTCTCCCCTTGATTTCATTGAGCTTTGGACCATGGCCTCAGGGAGTTAGGAGAAATGCAAAGGATAAATGATACATAGCAAGGACTATTAAAGAAAAACCTGTATTTGTGGACCTATTAAAAACAACAGACAAGTGGGACAGACATTCTAGATTACGAATGTTACTGATCTGTCCAACTCACTCTCTATGAGCTGCCTGGTCCCCTTCCCTTCCAAAAGGTTAAGTAATGAAAAATAAGAATAATGAGTAAATAATCATCCTGGCAGAATCCAAGACATTTTTACAAGTCATATGGTACCTACCATAGCTTTACACCAAAGGCACTTCCAATCTTGGAGGCGTAAAACGCTGCCACAGGTCTTGTCGCAGACAGCACATTTGGCACTGACAGGCAAATTACCCTCCAACCATTGGTGAGGCATAGCTATCTGTGAGGAAGTTGTTATAAAGTTAAATGCCATGGCACGGAAACTTGCCATTAAAACTACAAAAAGATCAGTAATTCAGTGTCCTCCTGAAACTTTCCTCTGATTTACTCTTTGCACCAATATCTAGATATGTAAATTTCTGTATGCGTGCATATTTTTGGCAATTCTAGCACTAATCTTCTAGATAAGAGTTTCATGCCAGTGGCTGTAAAATTAACTCATCTACTTTGACACAACTCAGACAAAAAGTTTTGTTACATTTTCTACTTTTAATTTTAACTCTTACATGTATCAATAGAACTACTATCTGTATGTCAATGAATTCCAAACAGATCTTCTGGGGAACTGGTGTCACTTACAAGTAGACAAAGCAGGCCGAGAAAACAGCATATCAACAAGACTAACACAAATACACCTTCTTCGCTCAAGTGGGAGAGAAAGGGGCTTCTCACAGCAATTCTCAAAGCTCAGAGGATCCATCCATACTTCCTCCAGAATTCTGTAATATGGAATTCTTCCCTCTAGAGTCCATTGATGGTAAATGTGTCTCCTGAAGAGCCCCTGAATTTTAATATAGTATCTATAGCAATACAGCCAACTACCATTCACTTTAATGGGTCATATGACAACATTTCTATACTGGCCAATTAAAAAATAAAATAAAATACCCACCAAACAATTAACTGTTGTGAAGTATTGAAAGCCTGAATAATACTTACACCATCTTCATCCTCAATGATATCTTTCCCAATGGAGGCTAACGTAGTCCACTTGCAATTATTTGTTGCCCTGACTGCACACCTTTTATGTGCTTTAAATTTACACACTAGAAGAAAGACACAAATGTACTTTATATTAGCTACTCCCTGATTGCAGTCTCTGTAAAGCATTACATCAACAGTTACATTTTCAGAAATTCAGTCAAATGCAAATCCCTCTATAAAACAGAGGAGTACATGTTCACTTACTGTTTCAGACAAAACACAAACCAATTAAAATAAAGAAAATTCAGAGTTCAAACTCACTCTACCTTTTAGTTGCTGAACTGTGTCTAGGGATTACATACTGCTGTTTGCTGGCTGCAAGATTACTCACTATTCTGTAAACCCTGAAATTCTTTAAGATATACAGACATTAAAGCATGGAATGGCAGTCTTGTCTCTTCTTGCTCTTGTCAATTATTCATATGTAAACTTTAGTTATTTTAATGACTTTTTAAAAAATGCAATTCTTTTATACTGTAGCTTTTAAAAATATCTTCCATTGACATGATAAAAGAGACAGCACAAATCTCTTGCTCGATATATTTTGAATGCAACCCTCATTACAGTTATCCATGGCTTTGTCACCTTGAAACTGAATTACTGCAATTGGAATACTCTGCATGGGGTTATATTTGGAGACCATTTGGTAACTTTAGCAGATGCAGGATGCAATAGTCAGTTTGCTTAGTTATTCATGGAAGGAGCCTATTATAGCTGTCCTCTGAGATTCACATGGGCTCCCAATTAATTTCCAAGTGCAATTCAATGTACTTATTTTGACCTATAAAAATGTAATTGTTTGGGTCTTGGCTACCTGAGAAATTGTCTCTCTCTTTGTGTGACATAGCAGTAGCTGAAATCACCTGAGGCATTTGAGCAGCTAGAGCTCTGGTTTAAATGTGAAGGAAATGCTTGCCGGGCATTTCCAGAGAAGGAATTTTATACTGGAGCAAACTTTTCTCTTTGTCCAACGCAGCCCTTTGCGGCACAATAGAAGGCCTGTTTCCAGTTTCCGTAGACTTCTGAGAAGGAGGAGGATTAGGAAGGTATGTGTCTATTCAGTAGACTGGGAGTTATTGTTGAGTCTCATAGGTTACCTGGGTAAGGACAAACCTAATTTTTAATAGATTTATTTTAAAAATCCATAGCTGTTTTAATGTATTATACATATGCCTCATGCATGTGGTTTGATATTTTAAAAGTCTGAATAATTTTTATTTTGTTTGATATAATTCGCATACCATATAATGAAATCATATTGTACCAAACAGACTGATGGATTACAGTTGAGTCTTTACGTTAGTGGAAGTGTATGAGATCATTCCATTTATAGAACTTTATATTTGCAATAACCATAAAAGCTTTATAAGAGCACGGGCAGTAGCAGTAGTTTCTTTGCAAACAAATATAACTATCAAATGCTTTGGCCCAACATTTGTCCAAGATTCAAAGTGCTAAGATCTGGCACAAAAGGTCCCTCTGGAGTCTGGCTCACACATTTATTTATATTTTTAATACCATTGTTCCATTGCCAGATTTTAAAAAAAATGAACAAGGCCTTTGCTCCTGCCTTGGCAGGGACTGGGAGAACATATGGTCCACCCACAGAAGAACAGAAGGAGCATCCCAGTTGCTCTCTAGCAATCCCCATGGCTATTTCAAAAGCAACATTCATGGGCTACAGCAGTATCTATGTCTATCCCTCCACAGCCAGAGGAATAGGGCCAGATTCTCAAAAACGCTCAGCACCCACATTGGTGCCAGATTTCCAAAAGTGCTCAGCTCCCCTTAAGGCACAGAAATAAGGGATGGATTTTCAAAGTGCTCGGCACTCTGCACTTTCCACTGGAACAGCCTGGGACACACTTTCCAAAGAACTGAGTACCTCCTGTGCTCAGCTCACTTGAAAATCCACCACTTAATCTGGTATCTGAATGGGAGCTAAGCACTTCTGAAAATATAGCCTTGACAGTGGGTGCTGAATGCTTTTGAAAATCTGGTCCATGAATATGGGGTCATGAGAACAAGAGCAGCACTAGACACAGTGATTCACACTTTTGTCACCTGCAGGCTGGTCTACTGCAGGCATCCTTGTGGCACCTTAGAGACTAACAAATTTATTTGGGCATAAGCTTTTGTGGGCTAGAACCCACTTCATCAGATGCATGGAGTGGAAAACACAGTGGCAGGTATATATACACCAGGGGTCTGCAACCTTTCAGAAGTGGTGTGCCGAGTCTTCATTTATTCACTTTAATTTAAGGTTTTGCGTGCCGGTAATACATTTTAACGTTTTTCAGAAGGTCTCTCTATAAGTCTATATATTATATAACCAAACTACTGTTGTATGTAAAGTAAACATGGTTTTCAAAATGTTTAAGGAGCTTCATTTAAAATACTGATTTTAAGACACCAACCTGCTCAGCCCGCTGCCAGCCTGGGGTTCCGTTCACCTAGGCCAGCAGCGGGCTGAGCGGGGCCTGCAGCCGGAACCCCAGCTGGCAAGGGTCCGGCAGCCAGAACCCCAGGTTGGCAGCGGGCTGAGCGGGGCCGGCGGCTGGGACCCCAGCTGGCAAGGGGCCAGCAGCCAGAACCCTGGGGCGGCAGCCAGAACCCCAGACCAGCAGCGGGCTGAGCGGGGCTGGCACCCCAGACCGGCAGCGGGCCGAGCAGCTCAGCCCGCTGCTGGTCTGGGGTTCCGTCCACTGGCTCCTGCCAGCCAGGTTTCGGCCGCCAGCCTCGCTCAGCCCGCTACCGGTCTGGGGTTCTGGCTGCTGGCCCCTTGCCAGCTGGGGTCCCAGTCGCCGGCCCCGCTCAGCCCGCTGCCAACCTGGTGCTCAGGGTGGGGGGTGGGGATGTGGGGGGAGTGCAGGAGTCAGGGCAGAGGGTGTGGGGGGGCTGGATATGTGGGGGGAGTGCAGGAGTCAGGGCAGAGGGTGTGGGGGGGCTGGGTATGTGTGGGGAGTGCAGGAGTCAGGGCAGGGTGTGCGGAGGGTGCAGGAGTCAGGGCAGAGGGCTGGGGGCATGTGAGGGGGTGCAGGAGTCAGGGCATGGGGTGT
>NW_020664369.1:3915333-3939276 GCF_002925995.2 Terrapene triunguis
GGGCTGGGGGCATGTGAGGGGGTGCAGGAGTCAGGGCATGGGGTGTGAGGGGGCTGGGTATGTGTGGAGGCTGCAGGAATCAGGGATGGGGTCGTGGGGGGGATGCAGGGGCCTGGGGTGCAAGGGGGGTGCAGGGGTCAGGGCAGAGGGCTGGGGGGGGTGGGCTGGGATCAGGGGGGTGCTCCCTGCCCCCTGAGCAGCTCACAGCAGGGGGCTGGAGGGATACACCCCGCTCCTACCCCGCTTCCCCCTGCCTCTTCTCCGCCTCCTTACCGGTCTGAGCAGCGAGGGCACTGGGGCTGCTCTTCTCCCCTCCCTCGCAAGGGCCATCGGCGGCAGGGAGGGAGAGGAGGCGGGGCTCGACGCAGCATGCTGGGGGAAGAGGCGGGGGAGGGGAAAGCTTGGCTGCTGGCGGAGCCTGCCGTACAGCAGCAGCCGGCAGGACCAAGCTTGCTTCTGCCCCCTGCCCCCGCCAGACAGAGCGGTAGGCGGGGGGCGGAGAAGAGCGGGCTGGGTCGGGCAGGATTTTTAATGGCATGATGCTGCCTGCCGGGGTCCGGCTCAGCCCACTGCCAGGGTTTGGCAGCGGGCTGAGCGGGACCCCGGCAGGCAGCAGCGTGCCATTAAAAATCGGCACACGTGCCATAGGTTGCCGACCCCTGATATACACAGTATATGAAAAGATGGGAGTTGCCTTACCAAGTGGGGAGTCAATCTAATGAGTCAATTCAATTAACAGTAGAATACCAAGGGAGGAAAAATCACTTTTGTAGTGGTAATGAGGGTGGCCTTGGTATTCTACTGTTTTTCCTCCCTTGATATTCTACTGCTAATTGAATTGTTAGACTGACCCCCCACTTGGTAAGGCAACTCCCATCTTTTCATGTACTATGTATATATACCTGCTACTGTATTTTTCACTCTGTGCATCTGATGAAGTGGGTTCTAGCCCACAAAAGCTTATGCCCAAATACATTTGTTAGTCTCTAAGGTGCCACAAGGACTCCTCGTTGTTTTTGCTGATACAGACTAACATGGCTACCACTCTGAAACCTGCAAAACCACTGTGGACTAGATTGTAGAGTCAACCATGAGCCCTAAGTAAGAGGCAGTGTGCAGTTGTGCTGCCTGAGAAGCAGACCAGAAATGAAACTGACTCAGTCACAATCTGGAGCCTACTTGACTCTTGCTCCAGGGGAAGTAAGCTGTGCTACTTCTAGACCTAGCAGCTTACTTCCCCCTGTACATCAGCTCAGCTGCGATGGCGAGCACATGGGTGGGGATGAGGGGCTGCAGAACCAAGGCTCCCCACTTCACCAACCTTGCCTGTCCTCCTATGCAGGAGTAGGGTGACCACATGTCCCGATCTTATAGGCACAGTCCCAATTTTGTGGGCTTTTTCTTATATAGGCACCTATGACCCCCCACCCCGTCCCGATTTTTCACACTTGCTGTCTGATCACCCTATGCAGGAGCAGCAACCCCACGGAGGCCACTCTCACTTCTACACACAGACCTACATTGTGGGTAGCCCATACATGGGAGTAAGGGGATTCCTTGTGCCCTGCTACTCCTTTGAGAGCATGAAAAGAGAATCCCAACCAAGCCCTGTATCTAGGCCTGAAGGTGGAATCAATGCAAAGGCTCCAGTTCAGGCAGAATGCGGCAGAAAACCTCAGGTAGACAGGCTGTTGTGAGGATATCATACTGCGGTCTGATCCCTCCACTGGCTGCCAGTCTGCTTCTCTTGCCAGTTCAAGGCTTTGGCCCTGATCTACAAAGCAATCAGCAACTGAAGACCAAGCTATATCATACACCACATCCTCGCCATCACCCACTAAAACAGCTGTACTCTGAAACAATGCAGAGTATGAAAGCCGTGACAAACACAAGAGTGGGAGGCAGAGGGAGTTCAGCTGTAGAATGACCTTCCGGAGGAGATTAGACTAATCCATAATATGATCACCACTAAGGCATGCTGCAAGGAAAGCATTTCTCAGCATACCTGGAAGGATTTTTACAAATGGTTATATGTATATATCTCAAGCAGAATTTCCTGTAACCTTGGAAGGGAAAGGAATGAAGACCTCATGATGTCCTCTAGGAACTTGCTATGCAGATCCAATCCACCTGTGAAGAACTTAGGGTACGTCTATACTTACCTCCGGGTTCGGCGGTAAGCAATCGATCTTCTGGGATCGATTTATCGCGTCTTGTCTAGACGCGATAAATCGATCCCGGAAGTGCTCGCCGTCGACGCTGGTAATCCTGCTCCGCGAGAGGAGTAGGCGGAGTCGACGGGGGAGCCTGCCTGCCGTGTGTGGACCCGCGGTAAGTACCTTGTAGTTCGAACTAAGATACTTCGACTTCAGCTACGTTATTCACGTAGCTGAAGTTGCGTATCTTAGTTTGAACTGGGGGGTTAGTGTGGACCAGCCCTTAGATGCTCTAGTGATGGGAATGAGGGGTCGGAAAGAATTATAAGTCCCCACTTCATTACAGTTCAGTGGAAGAGCTACCATCCAATCAGATAGCATGGCTCTGGGTCCAATGTCTAGTCAACCTGGATGGCTCGCTGCCTGACTGGCTAGGACTATGGGTGCTAATTAAGACCTGTAAATTCAGACTCAGGACCAACCAAAAAGTAACTCAAACCTACCTATCCCCAGCATTCCAGTAAAAAGGCAAGTGTCCAGTCAGGACTAGCAGATAATACCCTGCAAGTGCATGTGCTCTCTGAACATCCTGCCTCTTGTCCATCTTCAAATAAGGCTGCCTAAAGACAGCCACATCTATAAACCCACCCACCACCAGAAAACAATGCCTGCCACCCTGTATGTTAAACATTGTCGGAAATAAGGGCGGTGGGAACAATGACCTTTGGAAAAGAACAAATGAATAATGGGGAAGAAGTCTTGCAATTTGTGAGGAGCTTTTACAAACAGAAGTTTTTGTAAATTATGAACGCGTTCATAGTGTCCCTTTTAGCAATGCCACCATTTAAAGATAAGATTTATAAAGAAAAGTGGAATTCAGCCGTAACTAACATAGAGCTTTGCAAATGTGACATTTTAAGCGCTCCTATCTCAAATGATACTGGGGCTGATTAATAAATGGGTTCTGTAGCACCCAGTTCTGTAGCATCCAGTTATATTTCTGGATGTCAGCTGACAATTTGCTGATAAAGCTTAAAAGAAAAGGAAAGGAAAAATGCAGCCAGTCAGAAACCAGGTTATTCATAAATATACAGTATAATATTAAAAAGTATAAATTGCTTGGTAAAGTTCTCTGATTAACTGTAATATACAACATTTTTCCCTGAAAAGCAATTAAGTAGACCATGTAATTAGTCAGCATTGTCACAGTTTCACCAACATCTGTTGCCAGATACAATAATTAAAATTTATAGCAATTATTAGGTATAACAGAAATAAAGTTAATGAAATAGAACACTGTCATGGGACCTCTTGCTTTGAAAACAAACATCTTTGTTATAACATGGTTTTGCATAAAGATATTTCATTTTCTTGACTGATTTATTAATTATACTGCATTGAAAAAATCTGCATGTCCTGCCAAGCCTCTCTCTGTCGTCTGACAAAGTTTCTTTTTGGTGGTTTTCAAAGAACAGCTGCTTACTTGGAATGTTTTTCCTGACTTCAAAAGCTAAAGCCAAACTTTTGAAACTGACAAGGAGATCGCTGTTCTGGTACCCATAGTTTATGTTGTCAAGAAACAAACAGTTGTCCGGTGAGAGTCCCCAGAAGCTGTTATTTTGTTTCCAAGAATACTGGGCTTAAAAATCCACACTGAAGAGAGATTCAAACACTGACATGAAAACAACAAAATTCAAAGCACTCGAATTGCAGCCTGAATTAGATAAACCTGTTTAGGAAAATAATTTGGAGATCCCTTGTTAGTTTCCTCATTGTCATGTAAATTTAGTAAGCTAATAATAAAATATTTATATAGTACACACACAAAAACTATGTTAAAACATTAAGATTGAATGGTCAGGCACTCAAATGTTAGGAAATGCCACAATTAATGCTGCCTCTGCAACCTTAATTTGACTCCCCTGTGCATATGCATTATGATACAGTCTTTAACTATAAAATCACATACTATTTTTTCCCCACAGGACCCCTAGTCTCATTCGGTGCACAGGATGGACA
This sequence comes from Terrapene triunguis, assembly GCF_002925995.2. Lineage (NCBI taxonomy): Eukaryota > Metazoa > Chordata > Testudines > Emydidae > Terrapene > Terrapene triunguis. Next base: position 3,919,509 of record NW_020664369.1, read on the forward strand.
GTGCACAAATAACAAGCAGCTATTCAGTGTTATCTTTTATCCTCAGTGTTCAATGTGTGGCCCTAGCCCTATTTAATCCATATTATTCAAACCCTGCTCTGAATACACAATTATTAATTTCCTCATGAACTCTTCTATGGCACTCATTGCTATAGAATCTGAGTGCTCCAGAAACGTTAATGAAATTTATCTTCACATCACAACAACCCTGTGAGATGAGGAGGCGGCATTACCCCCATTTTACAGATGAAGAACTGAGGTACAGAGAGAATAGGTCAAAAGCATCCACTAATTTTGGATGCCCAAACTGAGATGCCTAGGACCTGATTTTTCAGTGCACTTAGCAGCACATAGTATTATATATGTTCAAAGCTCCCATTGACTTCAGCTGAGGTTGCGAGCACTCAGTACTTCCACAAATCAGACCCTAGGGTCTCATGTTGTGTGCCCAGAAAATGAGGAACACACAATTAGTGACCACCAAGAAAAGTTTGGTTTAAGTGACTTGCTTATAGCATCACATAGAAATTCTGTGGCAGAGGTAGAGCTAGAATCCAATCCTCAAGAGCAGCATTCAATTAACGAGCTTTTCTCTTCATACAATCCACTGCCTCATTCACTTCCAATTTCTACAATAAATGAGGCAGAGGTCCTACCACTCACAGCCTCCTACACAACACAATCATGATTCGTCCTCAGAGCAGGTCCATAGTGTTCACTGAATGAGGCAGGGGTCCTGTGGAAAAAATATGTGATTATGTAACTGAAGACAGTCTCATAATGCACAGGTACCACAAGGGGGACGAATTAAGGATGCACAGACAACCTTAATTCCGGCATTTCCTAACTTTTGATTGTTTGACTTTGCAACATTACAAATGTTCTTTTAATGTAATTTGTGAGTGTAAGAAATAAGGTTGAAAGTGACTCATTTGCACTCAAATCTTTAACTTACCAGATATGTCTGACATTGAATTGTCAGTGTTAGCTCTGCTATGAAAAATTTATCAACTCTCTCTATAATTTTATTAGAGAATGTTTAAAAATAGATGATACAGAGTGTTGAAACGTCAATTATTAGTCATCAGGGGTAGCATACAGAGTATAGGGGGATGTTAGTATTTTGATATTGGATAGCACATAACACATACAGTCTGCAATATCCCCAATGGGGGGGTATAAGGTGGATGGATCAAGGTATAGTCAGCAAGCAGTGAGTCTATAATACTATATTCAGAAGTAAACCTGTGTTGAGTTTACTCTATAATTTCTATTCAGAATACACATAAGAGCAATATTCCTTAGAAAGTGATATGGACAGGAGTACAGAAGCACCAATAAATACTAAACTTATTAGTGGTGAGTGACTGAGGCTAAGGCGCGTTCTTAGGGTTCTGTGGGTTATTATGGTTCTTTGTCTGAAAACTGTCTCTCCACTTAACCAACCTCCTAAATTCAAGAGTCCTAAATAAGGCAGACTTCACAACTTTGAGGGAAAGAGAAGTTTGGAAGGGATGGGGAATGAGAATTTCACTTAATGCTATTCTGCATGGAATTCCAAAGCAAGGCACATCATGAATTTATCTGTATTACTAATGTCTATGCACAAATGCAATAGGAATCAGGATGTTATTGACACTAGCTAGATGCAAATCTTGACTTGCTGGCATCACATATTTAGTGGGATGATTCTGATAACTGTAGATAGTGTATGTAGAAGAGATAAAAAGGAAAGAAAAACGGGAGGAATAGCACTGTATTGCTGAAATAATTATGAGCTACAATTAAACAAAGAAGAAAAACACCTGTGGATATCTGCTTCAGACCAGCAGGTCTGGAGGGAACGAAATATTACTGGACCATTTCTCAAAAGTTTTTAAGCTGCAAGATACTAACTGAGAGAATTTTGTTTACCTACAAGGTAACAAAAACAGCTAACCAGGAACCAAAGAATACAAACAATCTAAGAGCTAGTCTACACTGGCAGCGCTTTAACGTGCCTTGTGTGGTCACGGCGCAGCGCTGGGAGAGAGCTAGTCAGTTGAGATACTCCTTTTATGAAATTTCCCTTCAATAAGATTAAAAATATATATATTTGAATGATTAGAAAGGAAGGAAGACACTGTAAATATAAATTAAGAACAGGTGAAACCGGTGAAAGAATATTTGAATATACAGGTCTCTCTCATCTTACGCGGGGGTTCCGTTCTGCGGTTAGCGCGTAAAGCGAAAACCGCGTATAGCCAAAACCCCATTGAGTTCAATGGCGAGCGAAATCGCCCGCACTACAGGTATAGTATTAAAACTGTTGTTTTTGTCTTTTTTGTTTTTTGTTTTTGCCAACCGCGTAAAGTTGAAATCACGCATGTTAAATTCGCGTAAGATGCGACAGACCTGTATACACATAAACCAGTCCAGATTATATGCATTCTAGAATCCAAAGGACATTAGGAAACAAATTACTCTACCACTAAGAATTAGATCTAAAAATCATGGAGAAATAGAGACGTAACCGAAAACTAAAATAAAATAAAAGTAATATTAATTTTCAAAAAGGGCAAAAAGAGCGATCCTGGCAATTACATTGATGTAAATGTAACAGCCAGTCCTAGCTAACTAATAGAACATTAAGAAGCAAAAAACAAAGGTACTTAGCTAGTGGAGAATGGATTACAAGCGTTGAAATCACAGAATCATAGAGTGTAGGAGAAATACACGAGTTTACAAAAAATAATTCTTGTTAGAAAAAACTTACTCTTTTTTATTAAATACGTACAATATTCGCTCTTAAAGGGAACACAGTAGATGCAATATATTTTAATTCTGATTAAGCACTAGATACTGTGTCCCCTAAAATCGTACTTCAAAAACTTCATGAATGACTGAAAACTATCTGAATGACTAGGGAAATTAAATGGGAAATGATAAATAGCAGTGACAGTGGAGGTCAGCTACACCATCACTAACTTCTGTGACATATGTAACCCCCAGGGAGATTACCTAGATTCCAGGGGCTCTGTGTGCTGGTGGCTTCCCAAGCTGCCCTGCTGACCCTGCCAGGAAGGAGCAAGGGGAGTGGAGGCACTGCCAAATAAATTCATATAGGAAGAAAAAGAAGTTGCACCCTACTGAGTGGGTAGCGGGATTCAGAAGAACCCAGGCCTGTCAATCAAAACCCGCAAGGAGATTGGCACTAAAGGGGGTAACCAGGTGGATAGGGGGGTGCTACACTGGAGGTACTGTTGGGATCCCGTCTTTTAAACTCAGACCTTAAATTTACCCTTGCTGATTTCCCAGGGAAATTGAGTAAATTCCCAGTATGGATTATCAGAAGAGGCATGTAACTTGGTATGAGCTGGAGGGAGCCGACCCTGAACACCACTTCATACTCACTAATGTACCCAAGTTAGACAAATTGAAGATGAGACTGAACCCTGCAAGCAGGCCTGGAGCTCACCAGCTCCCTTCCCCCAGCCAGTTCTACCCTTTCCCTGACTGGCCCAACCTGCTCCAAAAATGGCTTCTCCCCTCTCCTGAGCTCCCAGGGAAGGTCACCTCACTCCCTATTGGTTGCCGAGCAGACTCCGAGTCTGCCCTTGGCTCCCCATTCCTACCAGTGACAGTGTGCCTCTCCCTGAGCTAACAGCACACAGAGCCCCAAGAATCTAGGTAATCTCCTTGGGGTTTACATATATATTCATATCAATGTCCCTGGACAGTTTCACCCTGCTGGATGCCTTCAGATGGTGAACGCTAAAGGACAGGGACTTGACACTGGCTTTAGCACAATTTACCGGCTATACAGCATTGAGTAGAGATACGCCACAGTACAGATAACAGGAACAGAATTCTACAGGTAGTTAGGTAACAGACAACTTAAAATCTATATCTGAATAATATATTGTGTAATAACCGATTACCGTATTTACATTATTATACAGCAGCAAGACTTTGCTGGGCAGTTAACTATTTTGTAATTAAAGGTCTAACCATTATTATAAAGAGTATTTAGACCATATTTTTCTTCCCAGTGAAAAAGCAATATCAAAGCTTGTGTATAAATGGCATATATATTCCATAAGGACACATTTGCACTTAATTTACTGCCACATTCCAGGAAACAAGGTAGACATATCACTGCTTTTCACAGAAGTTACAGTGAAAAGCCAATAAATGATAAAATAAACTGAATATTTTCAAGGTTATTATAGAAATGTGCCTGTACTAGATAATTCCTGAACTCTAGTTTAACACTGAACCTTTAGTCCCATCCCAGTTTTTATTTATGTTGGATATTAGCTCTTTAATTATCAAATTATGAAAAACATATAAATGATTTTTATCCATTATGTGACCAGTGAAGAAGCATATTTTACCCTCCCTGCCTGCACTACAATATCAGTCAGCAGCAAGAGAGCAGCAAATCAGACAAAAACTGGGAAGAAATAAGGTCATGGACCCAATTAAGGAGTTAACTGTTGTTCCAGATTTTTGCCGATGAGAGACTAACAATATTTCTATTTTTTCCTCTTTTCTTTCAAAGGAATGCTATATCAATTCCGAGAACGGAGGAAAGAAAATGTTGCACTTTTGCTCCACATCATTTTTGAAGTGCAAATCAAAGTAATCTCATCTTCTCTCAAAAACCTTACACTCAGGCAAGCACATGGGGGGGGGGGGGAGGTATTTGTAGCAGGAGGAACCTTTTATATTGAGATGAACTGGAAAATAATGTCCAGAGTGTGAATAATGTGTGTCATATTGTTAGCATTTATTCTGACCAACATAAATGTTCCTTTCTATAGCAATGAGTAGGTTTCTTCTTATTCCGTAGCATTTTCAGTACTATTACCTGCCTATAGACTTTTAATTTTTTATTAGCTTATAGGACATTGTAAGGAAAAATATGTTGACTTTACCTTCACAAGACAGGCCATGAGAAGTAACTCCAGAGAGGCTCTCTCTGCACACATTACAGAAGGTAGGTCGGGCATGGGAGCAGGCGTACCAGTTATGCATCCCTGAGAAATGTTCCACATTAAACTGTGCGGTCTAGTAAAGGAGAAGTTAAGACAAATTTGCAAGTACAGAACACAGCTATAGAAACTGAAAGTACTTAGGAGTTCCATATTTATGCTGGAAAATTCAATGTGGAGAAGTACATGGAAAGGAGACTAAAAGCTCTCTCTCTCAAAACAAGAGCATAATAGCATGAATTGTACTAGTAAAATAAAGATTTAACAAAAACTGCATTTTAACCTTACAGGTTTTTCACACTCCACAAGACTGTATGTCTTGGGTTCTGTGTACTGTAGAGCTTGATATATTAAATCAATATTTATCCTGAAAGAAGAACAACATGCACTGAAAGGGATATTATCTTACCTCATAATGTTCTCTAGACTGTACAGACTTCAGTGAGCTGATCCAGTCCTCCATCTCTTTTCTGTTCTCAGCACACAGTATTAGCCTCCGGAATGGAGTGATTATCTGAAAGAGACTTCTCAATTTAATGATTCTGAATATTATAGATAGGAGAGATCATTACAGAATGTAACATCTGACAAGCCAATTTTTCTTCTCTCTGATGATGCAAGTGAAATGCACACCCTAAATCTATATGATAATCAAAACCTTGAATATCAATGAATTGTGTGTTGTTGTTTTTTAATCACTGTCTTAAAATGGTAAAGTGAACTTTTCTCAATTTAAATTCCGAGGATTTATATCAGGCTTTCATATGGGCTTTAAAAAAAATTATTTATTATGTCTCTTTTTCAGCTCTTTATCCATATGTAAATGTAAGACTCCCTGCAAAGCTCTAAAATGGCTAATAAATCTTTCCATAAATTATTTTAAACAGATGTCAGTTCTGTTTCATAACAACATTATAGCAACTGCAAAGTCTATAATTACTGTAGACGAAGACAAATCATACTGATAAACAAAAGCCGGAGATTCATAAACATTCTGCGCATTTCTCATTCCTACATTGGTGATGACATTGTATTTACATAATTGTTGTAATCAAATATAAAAACTTGATTTATGAGTTAATATAGGAATACACCCACACAAGCTGTATAATCAAAAGACACAGAGCAAAAAACAAACAGCTCAAACCCTATGCAATGGTGCCTATGCAGTGCTTCAGTGCACTCTTGGAACAGGTTGATGTTGCGCGGGGTTCAGTAGTCTGGATTTAGATCTTAGACACTGTATTCATCTTGAAATCTGAAGACTGCTGAATCTTGGAGATTCAGAGTAAAGGTGTTTTTTTCTTCCCCCACTAGTAGATAAACAATTAAAAATAACTGTAAGGCACCAAAAACTATCAGCCAACTCCCACAGAAATTATTTTGAGCACCGCACTAAAATAGATATTGTAGTTGCTTTGAGAACAACGAAGGAATCTAAAATAAAAATCTAAGTAATCAAAGGAAGAGTCATTTGCTTCTTCTGCAAAAATTAAAAACTAAAACTAAAACCTTGTTCAGTCTGAATATGTATTTCATTGTCCATACTGCCTACATTTGGAAATTATCTAAGTAAAGTAACAGTATAAACCACAGGAAAACTGTTAATTTTCTCTCATGGTGTTATAAGGTTCTTGTAACATTTACAATACATACATTATTAGTAAGTAATTATTTACAACTGTTTTTACTCACCCGGTGACCACGAGATAGCCTCTGCTCCTGGTTTGTGCTATGCAGTTCTTCATTAAACTGAACTGCACTTTAATATATCTGACAAGCAACCTAACTGAAATACAGCAGACTACAAGTCACATGGAAGGGCAGCACAAACCTTTGAGCTTTTTTTTTAAATGTACAAGCTGCACATGAAACTGAAGGACTCCACTCTGTTTTCTATTTCCTTCAGTCTTCCCCACCCTTTTTTTGATAAGACTTATTAACATCTGTCCACTTCTCTTCCTGAATAACAGTTAATGCAAAGAGCAATGCTTCTCTCATTAGTTAGGAGCCAAATGGATGCTTTATTACTTCAAAATGTTTTTCTGACAGCTCATCAAATGAAGCACAAAGAAGCCATTAAACCATAATATAACCCTGGTTCCAATAACAAGCACCAGGCTTCATCGAACTCATAGATATTATTTGTACAAATACTTCCCCCGGTCTTTATTTCCCAATATACTGTATGATATCATAATAAAGATACGCATTTATAGCTTTAAAGGAAGGACAAGGCTGCCTTAGTCACACAGCTAGGTCAGAGCATTTCATGTCAATTCCTTCCTTCTGACTACCAACAGACAGTGTAGTGAAACACATTTAATGCAAAAATACATTTAACTACCTTTGCTCCTTAAAGTTCTTCTTGAAAAACTCTTGATAATCTTTCCAAAAAAATACAGATCAAATACATATATCACTGATGTCTTATCTTTATTAATATCATTCACATAGAATCCCTTAAGTGAAAGAGTCAAAAAGTCTCTTTGCCAAAATAACTCATGTATAACCATACCAGATATTCCTATAGCAATACCGTTTTTATTTAATATTTGTTCATATAAGTTACAGCAGGCTGTAGCAGTCTCATTAAGTTATACAATTGATGGCTACATATGAATGTTAGATAAATTATTATTAGAGCTATTAAAATAAACACACTGGAAAGTTGGAAGAGCCCCACATATTTGTAGATACAGGACGTAAAAGGCTATGAAGACTAATCTACTTATATTCTTTCTGCTTCACACACTTCCAACAACAAGCTTCAAGGAACAGCCAGTCTGGTTATTGTAAGGGAGCCAGACATACAAAACAAAAAGACAACCTGATGTTATATGAAATAAAAATACCTATGCTGGAATAACATTAAGTTTCTGACCTCCAACCAAGAGAAGCAATGAAGCTATGAATTCAGGTTCTCTCTATCCTTAAGGGGTTTCCTGAGTTGAGAATGATCTTATGTACCATACAATACGCCATCCTTCTCTTCTCCATTTACACTGTAGGCTATAGGCGCCGACTTCCACTGTTCCCGGTGGGTGCTTGACCCCGCCCCTGGCCCCGCCCCTGCACCACCCCCATTCCACCCCTTCCCCAAAGTCCCCACACCTGCCCCGCCTCCTCCCCTGAGTGGGTCGCGTCCCCACTCCTCCCCCCTCCCTCCTGGAAAGTCCTAAGCGCTGGGAAGTAGGCAGAGGTGTGGGGACGCGACGCGCTTGGGGGGGAGAGAAGGGGGGAAGGGGAGGGGAGCTTGGCTGCGGGTGGGTGCAGAGCACCCACTAATTTTTCCCCGTGGGTGCTCCAGCCCCAGAGCACCCATGGAGTCGGCGCCTACGCTGAAGACCCCTCTATATGGGAATATTCACAAAAGATAAGCTGAATCAACTACATTTGACTGAATTTAAAGTGCATTAAACCGCCGTGTGGATGCTTTAATTCAGAAATAAAGTGCTCTTAGTTCACTTTAAAGCGAACTAGAGCCATTTTACTTCTGAAGGAGAGCATCTACACAGCTGTTAAATGTGCTTTAAAATAATGCACTCTAAATTCACACCTCTAGTTAATTTGGCTTAATCTTCCTGAATGTCCCCATGTAGGCATGTCATGAGTAATGTCACATGGTCCCATGGCTAAATACGTAAAATTAGCATACAGTGCTTACACTTAATAAGTCTCTTACTTTGTGAGTGTGCACACTGTAAATGTCTGCGGGTTTCTAATTCAAAGTAAGCAACTTAAGAATTTGTTGAAACATACAGGGTTAAAATGTATCCCAGCACAGATGACCCACCCATGGCTCTCCATACCTCCTAAGCTCTTAAACAGAAGGCTGAAGTGGGGCTTAAATAGTGTGTTAATGTTTTGTTAGATTTCATTACTCTGGTGTAACTTTTACCCATAGTATAAAAAACCCTTTTCCTATCTTTTTGGGAACCACAAAAATCAAGAATGCCCCATTTTAGTCTTATTAGGACATGAGTCATTCACTACAAATATCACAGGTTTTCATGAAGCACCACAAAATTCACATAAAAAACAATTTCAATAAAATATTAGGGCTATCCAATCAGGCCTAAAGAGTTTGAAACAGGCAGAAGAAACCTCCTACAAGATCCTCCCAACCACATCTGCTATCCACGAACATATATATAATGTATACATACAAATATATTATCTCATCAATGGCTTTTTTCCAATGGTATTGCACTCCAACATCATATTTAGTTTCCTTTCTATTGTTACTCAATTCTTACTCCACAGATGGGCACCCCTACCCAATTGGTATTTGTATGTTTTTTCTCATCTCCCTGGAATTGGAAGAGAAAAGGTACGAAAAATGGCAACAAAAATGATTAGGGATATGGAACAGCCTCCATAGGAGGAGAGAGAGACTCATAGACTTTAAAGCCGAAAGGAGCCATCATGATCATCTAGTCTGACTTGCACATTGCCGACCACAGAACCTCGCCCACCCACTCCTATAATAGACCCATAACCTCTGGCTGTATTACTGAAGTCCTCAAATCATGATTTAAAGACTTCAAGTTACAGAGATTCCGACATTTACCCTAGTTTAAAACAGCAAGTGACCCGTGCACCATGCTGCAGAGGAAGGCAAAAGCCCCCAGGGTCTCTGCCTATCTGAGCTGGGGGAAAATTCCTTCCCGACTCTAAATATGGTGATCAGTTGGACACTGAGCATGTCAGCAAGACCAACCAGCCAGACACCTGGGAAAGAATTCTCTGTAGTAATTCAGAGCCCACCCCATCTAGTGTCCCATCTCCAGCCACTGGGGATATTTGCTACACGCCACTGTAGTCTCATCATACCATCCCCTCCATAAACTTATCAAGCTCAGTCTTGAAGCCAGTTAGGTTTTTTGCCCCCACTGCTTCCCTTAGACAGCTGTTCCAGAACTTCACTCTGTTGATTAGAACCCTTCGTCTAATTTCAAGCCTAAAAATATTGATGGCTAGTTTATATCCATTTATTCATGTGTCAGCATTAGCACTCAACTTAAATAACTCCTCTCCCTCCCTGTTTTTTATCCCTTTGATGTATATATAGAGAGGAATCATATTTCCCCTCAGCCTTCACTTGGTTAGGCTAAACAAGTCAAGCTCTTTGAGTCTCTTCTCCATTGCTCTGATCATTCTTGTAGCCCTTCTCTGCACCTGTTCCAGTTTGAATTCATCTTTCTTAGACATTAGTCTTTTTCATGGCCCCATCACATTGTCTGGAAAAAGGGGTAAACAGTTAGGTGGCAAAATTTGCAGATGATACAAAACTACTCAAGATAGTTAAGTCCCAAGCAGACTGCGAAGAGCTACAAAAGGATCTCTCAAAACTGGGTGACCGGGCAACAAAATGGCAGATGAAATTCAATGTTGATAAATGCAAAGTAATGCACATTGGAAAACATAATCCCACCTATACATATAAAATGATGGGGTCTAAATTACCTATTACCACTCAAGAAAGAGATCTTGGATTCATTGTGGATAGTTCTCTGAAAACATCCATTCAATATGCAGCGGCAGTCAAAAAAGCAAACAGAAAGACTGAGAGGGGACATGATAGCAGTTTTCAGGTATCTAAAAGGGTGTCATAAGGAGGAGGGAGAAAACTTGTTCACCTTAGCCTCTAAGGATAGAACAAGAAGCAATGGGCTTAAACTGCAGCAAGGGAGGTCTAGGTTGGACATTAGGAAAAAGTTCCTAACTGTCAGGGTGGTTAAACACTGGAATAAATTGCCTAGGAAGGTTCTGGAATCTCCATCTCTGGAGATATTTAAGAGTAGGTTAGATAAATGTCTATCAGGGATGGTCTAGACAGTATTTGGTCCTGCCATGCGGGCAGGGAACTGGACTCGATGACCTCTCGAGGTCCCTTCCAGTCCTAGAATCTATGAATCTATGAATGCTGGGAATCATTAAGAAAGGAATAGAAAATATCATATTGCCTCTATATAAATCCGTGATACACCCACATCTTGAATTCTGCATGCAGCTGTGGTTGCCCCTTCTCAAAAAAGATATATTGGACTTGGAAAAGGTTCAGAAGAGGGCAACAAAAATGATTAGGGGTATGGAACAGCTTCCTTATGAGGAGTGATTAATAAGACTGGGACTTTTCAGCTTGGAAAAGAGATGACTAAGGGGGGATATGATTGAGGTCTATAAAATCATGACTGGTGTGGAGTAAGTAAATAAGGAAATGTTATTTACTCCTTCTCATAACACAAGAACTAGGGATCACCAAATGAAATTAATAGGCAGCAGGTTAAAAACAAACAAAAAGGAAGTATTTTTTCACACAACGCACAGTCAGTCTCTGGAACTCTTTGCCAGAGGATGTTGTGAAGTCCAAGACTATAACAGTGTTCAAAAAGAACTAGATAAATTCATGGAGGATAGGTCCATCAATGGCTATTAGCCAGGATGGGCAGGGATGGTGTCCCTAGCATCTGTTTGCCAGAACCTGGGAATGGGCGACAGGGGATGGATCACTTGATGATTACTTGTTCTGTTCATTCCCTCTGGGGCACCTGGCATTGGCCACTGTCAGAAGACAGGATACTGGGCTAGATGGACTTTGGTCCGACCCGATATGACCATTCTTATGTTCTTGATGTTAGTCCCTAAATTCATGGCTTTCCACTTTGCCATATTAAATTTCATCCCATTTCTACTACTCCAGTTTTCAAGATTGTCCAGATCTTCCTGAATGATATTCCGGTCCTTCTCATATTGGAAATACCTCCCAACTTTGTCTCATCCACAAATTTTGTTAGCACACTACCACTTTTTGTGCCCAGGTCAGTAATGAAAATGTTAAATAAGATTGGTCCTAAAACCAATCCTTGAGAAACTCCACTAGTAACCTCCCTCCAGCCTGACAGTTCCTCTTTCAGTATGACCTGTTGTAATCTCCCCTTTTACCAGTTCTTTACCCATATTTCATATTAATCCACATCATCTCCAATTTAACTAATAATTTCCAGTGTGGAACTGTATCAAAAGCCTTACTGAAATCTACTGCATTTCCTTTGTCTAAAAAATCTTCTCGGAGAAAAAGATCAGGTTCATCTGGCATGATCCAGTTTTATAAAACCATGTTATATTTTATCCCAAATCCTGTTGACCTCTAGGTCCTTAACAACTTTCTCTTTAAAAATTTCTTTCAAGACCTCAATATGATTGAGATCAAACAGGCCTGTTGTTTCCTGGACCACTTTTTCCCCCTTTCTTAAAAATAGGTACTATATTAGCAATTCTCCAGTAATAGGGTACAACCCCCGACTTATTGTGTTCATTAAAAATCCTTGCTATTGGACTTGCAATTTCATACGAGAGTTCCTTTAGTATTCTTGGATGGAGATTATCCGGATCCCCCAATTTGGTCCCATGAAGCTGTTTGAGTTTGACTTCCACCTCGGATGTGATAATTTCTACTTGCATATCCTCATTTCCATTCGTACCACTACCCCTAAACTCCTCATTACCCTTATTGAAAACTGAGGCAAAGTATACATTTAGGTCAAACTCAAATCACCACAAGGGCCACATGAGGACTAGTACATTGGCCTGAGGGCCGCATCACTGACACCTTTTCATATAAAGGTACAAAAGCCACCACTCCCACTGCCCCCAGTCCCACCCTTTCCATGAGGCCCCACCCCTACCCCGCCCCCATTCCAACCCCTTCCCCAAAGTCCCCACCCCAACTCCGCCCCCTCCCTGCCCCTATTCCAACCCCTTCCCCAAATCCCTGCTCCTGCCCCGCCTCTTCTCTGCCTCCTCCCCTAAGCATGCGGTGGTATCAAAATAGGCTCTTAAGGCAGCAGTGAAGGCACCACATGGGGCAAAGAGTGGTTGGGGATGAGGAACAGGAAAGATTAGGGACCAAGATGGGACTGCACATGAAGGATTAAAAAACAATAAAAGGGGATGAAAAAGTAAGTGCTGTTTTCTTCAACCCTTTACTGTTACAGTCTCCATGTTTTACTTCTGAATAACAGAAGGGGATATTTGGCAGGAGAATGAGGTGAGGGTCACCTTTTTTACCCTACCTCCCTCCTTCTGCAAGGGCTGCAAGAAAAGAGGATTTTCACACAAACTGATATTGGGATTTTTGATCTATTCTCTAAAACAAACACACACAAACGCAAGCAATTTACTTTGTGTCCATTTCCCTGGAAATTGGAGAATCAGCTTTTGTTCTGCCAGTTTGATTTTTCACCTAAGAGAACTGGGATCAAATTCATCCCACATGTAAGGAGGTGAAACTTCCATTAAATTCAGTGTGAGTTGCACCTGCTTCCACCAGGGCTAAATCCGGCCATAAAATTCTGCACATTCCTCAATCCAAAGTGTTTCTACTATAAAAGATAAGCTGAGAACTGAAAAAGTAAAAAATACACAAAGATGAGCCCTACAATTTAATTTAATTTGCTTTTTTAAAATAGCATATAGCATAATTCTTCAAGGAGCTAACGTTACATCAGATTCCTGAAGGCCTCAGGTAGATGAGGACTCTCAGTTTCACAATGCCACAGTGGGGTAAGATTATCACTATAACTATATACTTTGCGCGTATATACAAAGGCAGACATTAATCCGTTTCCCAGTGGTCACTGTTCATCTAAGCCCAAGGCCTTTATAAAGTAGATAATTTATAATTCATAGATTGTATGCCATGTCAATGTACTGTAAATTATTCGGTTCATTTGGCCTCTGGTAGACTGGGGGGCACTAGATAACATCGCTACATACTTCCATTGGAATTTATGTAAAACACTGCCTAGAATATTTATGCACTTCCACAAAATACAATATGTGATATTGTAATTGTATTGTCAATATTGCAATGAGAATGCTGACTCATTTGCAGGTCTTCTGGAATTTTGAATCTGCTTTGCAGCTTCCCTCCTTGCTGTAATCATACTCACAACTAATTTTTATTGTCTCAGCACATCCTGTCTTATAGTGACCCTAATACCATAAAACCACCATTAGGAACTGCCATCATTGTTTTGAAACAGATACATCAGCAGCGCTGACTGATATCATCATCAATCATAGGTAAAGTGAAAAACCAATTCAGAAAGCACAAACACAGCATATGCTAATTAAGAAAATAACAGTGTATACAGCTCAGAGGGGGAGACAGTAGAGATGGCAAAACACTCAACTTCCGGGAACATGATATTTACACTGAAAAGCTTTATAGTGCTTTAAATTACTACTAGCAGGCATTACACTACTATCACTTGACATGGCCAATCTTAAATTTGTTTAGTATTCACTGTCGCACACTGATCACAATTAGCCTGTTTGTTCTTTATATGGCTGTCATAGTTATCACTCTAATATAGCTGCAGTCCATTATTAAATTGATACTTAAAGTGCTACCATTATATTTAATATTTTCTATTTGTACTAGGCAGATGGAGAAAACACATATTCATCATTCAGCTCACTGTTACCGGACTAGCTGCACACTGTCCTTTCTTGGGAGTCTCTTTGAGTGCATCCTCTACAGGCATGAGGCCTTCAGTCGTTATGTATTCTGGAATTGTCCTGAAATGAAATTCCACTATTTGTCCATCCTCAGATCAGGACCTGGAACACAGCCCCCTGGTTACCAACTGTGATTTAGTTAGCAGGTCCAACAGGGACTGGACCCTGCCAGGATTTCACTTTGGAAGGCTGTTATGGCATATGTTTGCAGCAATACAGAAACAGCTTCTTCAAAACAAAGCCATGATTTATTTTGCCCAGAAGGTACACAGCACTTAGAAACACAGATTTTAAATAACTAAAGAGTCCTACGCACACACATTTCCTTAGCTAAGCTTAGCCTTTTCATCCATAGCTCAGGCGGATCTGGCTTATTCCCCATCTTTGAGTGGGGAGAAACAGCAGACACTGCTTGCACCCAGGTTCCTCTCTGCAGAGGTGGATTAAGGTTTCCTGGGGCCCTGAGCCAGAGCAAGTGGGGCCCCCACCCCCGTTCCATCCCTTCTGCCTGTGGCCCTGCTCACAGCCCCACCCCTTTCTGCCCCTTCCCCGGGGCCTACCCCTGTTCCACCCAGGGTTCCCCTCAATTCTCCCCCCACTGCAGGCCCACAACCCCTTTTGCTCCTTTTTGCCCGCTCCCCACTGCAGCCCCAAGACCAGAGAAGCTCTGTCCCTGCACCATGGCCCCAGGGCCACATTGGGGAGTGAGAGCTCCTCCCGTCCCAGGGCTGCAGCGGGGGTCTGGGTGCTGGGGCTTCCCCTACCATCCCCCATGCTTCTGCCGGGGACGGAAGGGTGCTGGAGCTTGTCCTGCCACTCCATAGCTTCTGTCGGGGAAGGGGATGGATGCTGCGGGGGCGGGAGGGCGGGGAGAGTGGCTTTCCCCATCCCACAATTACTGCCAAGGACAGGAGCTGCTGGAGGAGCTTCCCCCGTCCCACGTCTGCTGCCGCATATCAGGGTTGGGATGTGGGGTCTTCCCCCGCCCACCTGCCAGGCGGCCGGGGCTCCGGGCTTCTGCCTCCATCAGCGGATTTTTTCCAGGTCCCTGCAGTTGGCCGAGGCCCCTGAGGTCCATTGGCTAATCCACCACTGCCTCTGTCTCGGTTTCTCAGCCATCCTGTCAGCCTTTTCACTGACACTTTCTGGCCAACCTCTGACCAAATTCCCCCTCTCTGTCTTTAACAGATCAGTGTTTTTGATCTCCAGATTCTCAGCCTTGGCAAACAGCCCTGTTGCCACAGTCTCGGCTGAAGAGTCCCTCTTCACATCTATAAACTTTGCTATTGTTTGAAGGAATGCTTCTTACCTAGGTCATTGTTTTACCTTTCCTGGGTTCCTTGATAAGATAACCCCCCTCTACAGCCTCCTTTGATTTAACTCTATGCACTCAGGCAGGTAACAATACCAAATTGAAGGGGGAAACAGAATCATAATAATATTTTTTAAAAAGTAATACAGACATTTTTCCAGTTAGTCACACAGCCCTTTTGGATTTGTAAAAGTAAATCATTGTACAGAGTTTGCATACAGTATTGGATACATAAAAGCAACGATTGTACCCATGCTAGTCACAAAAGCTCAGAAATATCCCACTGACTTTTTCATTTTATTAGGGTACAATAATTCAGGGAAAAAATACTTGGAACATATTAAAAGCCAAAAGTAGGCACTGGAAATGCTATTACAATAAACTGTATCTCTGTTTCTCCACTCTAGGGTAAAGTTTCCCCAAGTTCCTAAAAGATTAGCCCCAAGCAGCTTAGGAGCCTTAACTGAGAAGCAGGGAGCCTAATGGTTAGAGCAGGAGATCTGAAAATGAGGATTCTTGGGTTCACTAACTTGCTGAATGACCTTAAAGACTGAGTCATAAGTATAAAAATATCCCTTAAATGAATAATTTTCCTTACCTATGTTACTCACAGTTTAATTAAAAAAAATCTAGTTTACTGTACTTCTCACAGTTTACTTTTTGCATTTCTCTCAGCTGACTAAATGAAAATAGATTAGAGTTTCATTTAAAAATAGTTTAATAAATTTTCTTTCAGGTTCTCATATATCAGCAAGATCCTACAATGACTGAATTGCAAAAAATACAGGGGGGGGATGTTTATTAGTTTTAAAGAAGGCTGCATTAGATTTTTTTAAAAATCATGGCTATATTTTGACTGGCCCAAGGTTTTGTAAAAATGTGCTTTTACAAAATTTAATTGCTTGGTTAAATTTGATCCAATATTGTCTTCTTTAACTTCTCTGTATCTCTTTTTCTGCATCTATAAAAATGGATATAAAGACACTTGGCCAGCTTTCTATCGTGATTTGAGTTCTGTGGATTAAGGGTACTAAATAAATATATGGTAATATTATTATTATAATTGTTGCTATTTTGTTATGCTAGATGTGGAGGGAGAGGGATAGCTCAGTGGTTTGAGAATTGGCCTGCTAAACCCAGGGTTGTGAGCCCAATCCTTGAGAGGGTCACTTAGGGATCTAGGGCAAAATCAGTACTTGGTCCTGCTATTGAAGGCAGGGGGCTGGACTCCATGACCTTCCAGGGTCCCTTCCAGTTCTATGAGTTAGGTATATCTCCATATATTATTATTATGTATTGTGGCTTGTATAGACAATTGTCCATACTTTTTTAATTGTTCCCAGCAAGGCAAAAATACAGGCTATTTACCACATACAAGGAGCTGAAGATTCAAAAGTGAGGTCCGAGTAATGAATGGCTAGTACATTTGCCTGACTGTGCACATTACAAAATTTAAAATGTGACCATTTAGATAGACACTCTTTCACAAAGCAATTACTCCATATCTGATCTTTCAATACTCCGTCCACAAAGGAAACTGAGTGTGGTTTGTGGCTGCCCTACTCTTCATGTCCTTGGCATGGAGAGCAACAGGGTACTGAGGATGCAGGTGTGACCCCAACTGACCCTGCTATTCAAAATAATCTGGACTTGCACACATGGGGCACAAGCACACCATGAGTGGACTCTGTGTGGACAACGCATCTTAAAGAACCACAGTTATACTGTAGGGTAACTAACTGTTCTTTCCTCTGGGTGACTGTCCATCCAGATTCCACTCTGGTGACCAACAGTTATCCTGATGCTAGGGCTGGTCCGGAATTTTTAGACAAAACTTTTTTCCCTCAGAAAACAATGATTTGTCAAAACAAACTATTTGAGGGGAATGGCTGGTTTCAATTAATTTCCCATTTTGAAAAAATATTGAAAAAAAGTTTTGAGATTGTTAAAATGTCCTGTTTTGAAATTTTCTTACCAAAAAGTTTCCTTCTCAGTTCGAAACTACATTTTGAAATTTAAGTTTATTAAAGGTTAAGAAAAGGGTTTTTTTAAATGTAAAAGGTCAAATTGAAAACAAAACATTTTGACATTATTAAAACAAATCATTTTGATTGACCCAATCCCTTTGTGTGTGTGTGTGGGAGGGAGGGGGGTCTGCAAAAGTTTGAGTTGAATTTTTTTGTCCCAATTTGGGATGAGAAAAATTTTGAAATCTTGAAAATTCTTGCAGGACAAGAAAGCCATTTCCCACCCAGCTCTAGCAGATGCCCAGTTGAGGAGCGACTGTACAATAGCATCAAGGGAGATTTAGGTTTGATATTAGGAAAAACTTTCTGACTATAAGGGTAGTTAAGCTGTGGGACATGCTTCCAAGGGAGGATGTGGGATCCCTGTCATTGGAGGTTTTTAAGAACAGGTTGGACAAACACCTGTCAGGGATGGTCTAGGTTTAGCTGGTCCTGTCTCAGTGCAGGGGGCTGGACCTGATGACTTCTCGAGGTCCCTTCCAGCCCTTATCCAGCTATTCATCCAAAAATTCTTTTAGTCTGCCTGGAGAACCCAGTTTGAACTATTATAAGTGAACCTCTCCACAGGGTGGCTTCGAAGGAGCTAATAATCAAAAAAATTACATTAGCATCCCTCTCCTCCTAGAGGAGTAACATATAATTCCACAATGCACAACTGCATTTTTAATACAATGGACACCAAAGGTATTAAATCTAATTCAATAAAGTTTAACTTAATCACATAAGGTTTGCCTAGGATATTGCAGGATTTTGTCAGTCTGTCATACTATGCATTTTTACAGCAGCACAATGTTGCCCTGACCTCAGTTGGGTTCTCCAATGAGAGCCCCAAATTGCATTACTCATGATAAATTTGTGAGTGATGGTAACATTATAATTTTAACACATATTGGAAGGGGACGAGGGCAGACGAGGGAGGGGGAGTTAAGAAAATCTAAAGCGACCACAAAACATGGTTACATTTTTTAAAAGCATCTCGATTTTTTGAAGTCTGACTCAAATTTCTTGTAATTTTGGGGTAGGCAATACTGCATTTGAATTGGGACATTGTGACAGGTGTTCCCAGGGTGCAACCTGAACTGTGGGACCACTGAGCCCTCTGTCCCACCAACCTGGGCTCCCTCTCACACAGTGACGCTGTTACTAAGCCACAAACCTTTGTCAGGCACTGTACTTACACAGACATCCACAGGCAGGGACACACCTAACTCAGTTACATGCTTCTCATGAACCATGAATGAACTAAATAGAGAAGTTCCAGCCAATTCTCCCAAGCTTCCCAGCCTTGCACCCCAAAACTGTACCATCTTGCACTAGTCAGAAACCTGACAAGTGTAAGTTCATTAAGTTTGCCACTTCTACAAAGGAAAGTGGACATACACCAGCCTTTATAACAGGGATGGGCAACCTACAGCACGCATGCCAAACACGGCATGCAAGCCGATTTTGAGTGGCACGCTGCTGCCTGCCGCGGTCCCAGCCCCCAGCCCCACTCAGCGCCCCCGCCCACCACTCTCCCCTGTGGGGGCAGGAGGCAGAAGCTTGGTCCTGTGGCAGCCAAGCTTCCCCCCTCCCCCGCTTCTTCCCCCAGCGTGGTGCTTTCCTGACCCTCCTCCTCTCCTTCCCTGCGCCGATCAGCTGATGGCCCTTGCGAGGGGGAGGGGGACGAGTGGCAGCATGCTCCCTGCTCCGTAGAGGAGGCAGAGAAGAGGTAGGGACGGGTCCTTGGGGAAGGGGGTGGAACAGGGCATATCCCTTCCAGCCCCCTGCCATGAGTCGCTCAGGACAGGGGGCTGGGAGCACCCCCACGAGCCGAGCACCCCAGCCCTCTGCCCTGACCCCTGAACCCCCCCCACACACCCAGCCTTCTGCCTTGCACCTCCACACACCCCCCAGCCCTCTGCCCTGACCCCTGAACTCCCCCC
>NW_020664369.1:3939676-3959798 GCF_002925995.2 Terrapene triunguis
CCCCTGAACCCCCCCCCACACACCCAGCCTTCTACCCTACACCCCCACACACCCCAGCCCTCTGCCCTGAACCCCCCTACACCCCCACTGCCCTCTGTCCTGACCCCTGAACCCCCCACACACCCCAGCCTTCTGCCCTGCACCTCCCCACACACCAGCCCTCTGCCCTGCACCCCCACATCCCCCAGCCCTCTGCCCTGACCCCTGAACCCCCCCACACCCTCACTGCCCTCTGCCCTGACCCCTGAACCCCCCCACACACACCCAGCCTTCTGCCCTGCACCCCCACAGCCCCTATCCCTCTGCCCTGACCCCCCACACACCCAGCCTTCTGCCCTGCACCCCTCATACACACCCAGCCTTCTGCCCTGCAACCCCACACCCCCCAGCCCTTTACCCTTTACCCTGAACCCCCCACACCCCACTGCCCTCTGTCCTGATCCCTGAACCCCCCCACACACCCAGCCTTCTGCCCTGCACCCCCACAGCCCCCATCCCTCTGCCCTGACCCCTGAACCCCCCCACACACCCAGCCTTCTGCCCTGCACACCTCCCCCACGCCCCCAGCCCTCTGCCCTGACCCCTGAACCCCCCCCCCAGGTCTGGGGTCCCGGCTGCCAGCCCCTTGCCAGCCGGCGTCCCGGCCAGTGAACAGAACCCTAGGCTGGCAGCGGGCTGAGCAGGTTGGCAGCGGAAGATCAGCATTTTAATTTAATTTTAAATGAAGCTTCTTAAACATTTTGAAAACCTTGGTTACTTTACATACAACAATAGTTTAGTTATATAATATAGACTTATAGAGAGAGACCTTCTAAAAACGTTAAAATGTATTACTGGCACGCGAAACCTTAAATTTAAGTGAATAAATGAAGACTCGGCACACCACTTCTGAAAGGTTGCCTACCCCTGCTTTATAACCTGAGCAGGTTTCCTAAGCACTTCAACCAAAACACACTGTTTTAGGTAAAATATAAAACAGATATATTAATTATAGAAAGATAGATTTTAAGTGATTATAAGTAATAAGCATAGAAATGAAAGTCGGTTACATAAAAAATAAAATAAATTCACAGTCTAAGTTCTATAAACTAAACAGGATTTTAATCAAGCAGTGTCTCACCCGGATAGATAGTACAAGCACGTTACCGATCTTCAATACACAGGCTGGAACTCTCCTTCAGCCCAAGACCACCTTCCCAGTTCAAAATCTTTGTCCTCCAGACATGTTTCTAGGTGTTGAGTTGTGGGAGGAATGAGGCTAAGTGATGATGATACTTCCTCTCTTTTATAGTTTCTTCCAGCTTGCTGGAAAGCTCTATGCTCATGAACCCATTGGTCAAGCATTCTCCATTGTCTACGTGCTCTTTCTGAGAAGTCTCCATTGTATACAGATCCTGGCATAGTCGCTGGGAGTGTGGATTCCCTTTACTGGGCCATCAGCGCATCTGGCTACTCAATTGTTGTACCTGAAAGGCTGGTTGTGGGTGTTCCCAAACTCACAACATATTTCAGTAACACACATATAGTAAAACTTCATATCTTCACATACAATGATAGCACATACAATCCAACAGGATATTAATGTTCAACAGATCAAGACTTTTAAAAATTATACCTCACAAGGCATACTTTGTACAAAACATATCATAATTATATGACAGTGGTGAATATGGGGGTGGTCCAGGGTGTTGCTTTGAGGTACAGAGTGCCATAGACTTTCTGCAATATTATAGGTCACAAATATTTTAAACAGACAGCAACTAACAACAGAGAGGCAAGTGAGCAGCACATGTGGAACTTGAACTGAAAGTTGGAACAACCCAGAGAGGCACCCGGCATTTCAGATACATGTTAACAAGGATGGGAATTTGCCTGCAGCAGGAAGGAGGGTGGTTGGGTGTCTGAAGAAGGATAAATCTGCACTTGACTGGTGATATTACTGTTAAAGGCATTCTGGCTCTGATTCAGCAAGGTACTTAAGCACATATGTAACATTAATCCCATGAAGTTGCATGCTTTAAGTCACATACCTGGTTAAGTACCTTATTGTACCGGAGCCTTTGCTGTTAAATTTTGTAAGTGGTCGCCTGGCAATTCTGTAATTCTGGTTCTGTAATTCTGGTTACGTTGATAAATATAGGGATGAATTTTAGGGAGAAAGGAAGGGTTGTTATACTACCTGGATATCTTTCAATAGTTTTTCCTTTATAAAAAGGCTAGAGAAAAAGTTTTGTAGTGTCTGCAATATACAGCACCCAATAAAAGAATACTTATTGTATTAACTGGTTATATTCACAAACAACATAAAAGCACACTTACACACACAAAAATGTTCAAAAGCAGACTCCTTTTAAAGAACCTAGAGCTCAAAAAAACCACACTAAGAACCTCAGTTACTGCACAGGGTGAGTAACCATCTCTTCTTCTTCGAGGAGTGTCCCTGTAGGTGTTCCACTTTAGGTGAGTGTACAGCAGTGCCTGTCAGTGGAAGGAATGGGCTTCAAAGTTGTAGTCATGGTGGGTGATAAGATGGTAAGTCCAAATGGAGCATCTGACGATGAATGCAGCTCTAATGCATAATGTTGTATGAATGTACGAGCTGACACCCAGGTTGTGCTTTGCAGATGTCCATTGTGATGTTGCACTCAATTTGTTTTATGAAAGTATGTTTATAAGTGTGAATATGATGTAACTGGAATATGCTTCATGCAAAAGATCTCTTGTAAGGTATAATTACAAAGCTTATAATCTACTGAGTGTGTTCATCCTATTTGTATGAATGTATCATTCTTGTATCTAAAACTAGAAATATGAAGTATTACTCTGAGGTCCTATTGTAATTATGCAATTAGGCCATTAATAGTGGCTTAGGATCTTGATGGTGCCCATTAACTGGAACAACTGGTTGTAAATGGCTGTTTACTTGTAAGCCTTCCTGTATACCTGGGTGCCAGCCAGTGAGTAATGAAGTCTCACAGGACATGTGAACATGTCACATGATACTGGAATCCATCTTAAACCTGATGCTTTTCTATTTAGAAGGAAGGGTGGGAACCCAGAGAGAGACAAAGGATACCTGCCTTGTGCCAAAGATATAAAAGGGGGTGGAACAGAACAAAGGGGGCTGCGGTCATGAGAAATCCCCTAGTTACCACCTGAGCTGGAACTAACAAGAACTATACCAGGGGAAAGAATTGGGCCCAGACTAAGGAGGAGTCAAGTCTGTGAAAGAAGTTTATTGGAACATCTCTGACGGTGAGATTTACCTGTATTCAGTTTTTTAAATGTATTAGGCTTAGACTTGTATGTTTTGTTTTATTTTGCTTGGTAACTTACTTTGTTCTGTCTGGTATTACTTGAAAACACTTAAATCCTACTTTTTGTACTTAATAAAATCACTTTTGTTTATTAATTAGCCCAGAGTAAGTGATTAATACCTGGGGGAGCAAACAGCTGTGCATATCTCTCTATCAGTGTTATAGAGGGTGGGCAATTCATGAGTTTACCCTGTATAAGCTTTATACAGAGTGTAACCCCTTTGGGGTTTAGAGAGCATGGCCCCTTTAAATCTTTTTCCTAGGGGGAAGGGGAGCACTGAGAGAAAGGAGGTAAACTCGGGGGTGTGGCTCTGGAGAAGAAAAGGGCTACAGCCCGCAGGCCCTCACAAAGTGAAGCAGCAGAGAACCTTCCTGAAGCCTGGGAAGGACAGGGAGGCCGATCAGGGACACCCCAGGACAGGAGCCAGGAGGAGCACTGTGCCAGGGAGGAATCGCTCGAGAAGGACAGGCCAGAGCTGCATGGGGCTGTGAATACGGGGACTTTTGATTCTGCACTGAGAATAAGGAGGGAGGCTGCTAGCTAGTTAAGTGGGGAGGTGGTCGCTCTGTGTGGCTTTGCAGAGAGCGGCAGAAGAGGGCACTGGAGGGGTTTGTTGGGGAAAGTTCACTGGCGCTGAAGATGACCAGGAGCACCCACTGGACTGGAACTTTGCTCAGGACTCCTGAAGTCCTGAACTCTGTGTGCAGACACATTGCTCAGCGTCTGCCCTTCCACACTGTACTACCACTGGATCTGTGGGGCCTTGGTTTGGATGCAACCCTGTTCTTCTGCTCCCCCTATATTTCCCCTTGTTGTTTTTCTCCTCTCATCCCTCTGTAAATAAATATCTCCCTTTGTTATATCCATTGTACTTTTCCTGTGGGTGGGTTTTGAACAGGTGCCCCTGGGGTGGAAGGGATTTTTCCTGCTGCATTCCTGCATGCGCCGTCTATTGGCCAGAGCTGCCTGCAGATCAGACTCCATCTTGGTCACGAGGGCGCTAAAGTTACAAGAGTAAAATGGATTTATTTGGGGTTTGGATCCTACTGGGAGCTGGGTGTCTGGGTGCTGGAGAGAGCTGACCTGCTGAGCAGTTTTTGGTTAAAGCCTGCAGCTTTGGGGGCATGGTTCAGACCTGGCTCTGTGTTGCAGCAGACTAGCGTGTCTGGTTCAACAAGGCAGGGTTCTGGAGTCCTAAGCCATCAGGGAAAATGGGCTCAGAAGTAATTTCAGCACTTCAGATGACAGTCCCAAGGGGGTCTCTGTGACCGAACCCATCACATCCATGATGGGGACATTGTTAAGGAAGGTTATCGAAGCAGCTAGAGCTCTGGTGGAGTGTGTGTGGGTCCCCGCTGGGGATTTAAGCCGTTGTTGATGACAGCAAAAATCAATGCATCCGGAGATCCATTTAGTCTCTGTTTAGATATGGTGCCTCCTTTTGAGCATGCTGTGATAGAGAGGAATAATTTTGGTGATTTTAAAAAAGAATTTGTTCTCTCGATGTAAAAGACCAGCGTCCTTTTTACGTCCAGGGTTTCGAGTACTGCTTCTTGTTTATTCCCCTGGGGTTTCAGGAAGAACGATGGGAAATGAATGGGTTGTTTCAGACGGAATGAGGTGGCAACCTAGTTAAAAACTTGGGATGCGGTCTTAAGGTAACTTTATTTTTGAAGAATGTTGTGTATGGTAGGTATGCCATGAGACCTCCTAGCTCCCCCACCAATTTGGCAGACATGATGGCAACAAGGAAGGCCACCTTAATTGAAAGGTGAAGTAGTGAACATGTCACTAGTGGTTCAAACGGTGGTCCAATATGGCCCTATAACAGTACATTAAGTTCCCATGATGGAGTAGGGGTTTGTATTTTGTGGTAGACATTACGAAGGCCCTTAAGAAAATGCTTGGTGGCTGGGTGAGCGAAAATCAATAACTCATCCACGTTATGGTGGAATGCCGTGATAGCTGCAAGGTGAACTCTGAGGGAACTCCTGGAGAGACCCGATTTCTTATGTTCCAACATATAGTCCAGTATCAGAAGAAGAGGAGAGTAGACTGTGTGATTTATTTATTTTGGCCCCATATAGTGAACCGTCTCCTGTGAGGGCAAATTCCCCACTCTGGCACTTCGAGTGCAGAAGGTGGGGGCCCACATGGATTCTAAAAATTAATACTGGCCACTCCAGGCTTGTATTAAACTCCTTAGGTTACAGCTTTTCTCTGACCTTGGATTGGTAGATGCTGCCACCACCCAAGAACCCCTTTGAGAGGCCAGGAAGGCGCACTTGGGAATTCCTTCCTGTGGGGGTAACCTCAAGCCCTTTCACCCCCTTCCCTCTCCCCCCCCCGGGGAAGAGCTGAGAAAATAAATGGAAATCAGCTGTTGCCACCCACTAATTAAACAACATGTGCACAAACTTCTTAAGACATCCAATTCTGTTCTTAAAAAAGGTAAATGTATTAATTTAAAAAAAAGAAAGAAAATACATCTGGGAACTCAGGCTATTGCTAGATTTTAAAAGAGCAACTACATGGATTAAGCACCAAGAATAGCTTTCTTGCGGTCCAGCTTAAAGGTTACAAGCAAAACAAAAGCACCTGGGGTTAGCACAGAGGAATCCATAAGCCGTAACAAAATAAAAGGAATAAACCTAATTGCGTCTTCCTAGACATTTCCTGATCTACTTACATATCTGGGGTTTTAAATGAGTAGTTTCTAGGTATGATACTGATGATTTTTTCATACCTGGCCCAACCTTCTTACAGCAAAGCTGCTGCCCTGTCCGCCTTTCCCCGGGAGAACAACAGACAGGCAGACAAAAGGGGAGTCTTTTTTTCAATTTTAAAAAGTTCTAACCTTCCCATTGGCTCTTTTGGCCAGGTGCCCACTCGCTTCCGTTTACCTATGCTTAGCAGGGAGACTTTTTAACCCTTTACAGGTAGGGCAATTAGAGAACAGCTACTAAGAGGGATTTTATAGCTACTGGCTGGCTGGGTGTCCATAAAAGAGAGCTACTCCCCTCCCTTCATTTATCACACCTCCATTTGTGTAGGTAGGTATGTCGAGTAGTTGGTCTACGACTGTTTAACAGAATGTCCCTTACTTCCTCTGAGCAGGTCATTTCGGCTTCTCAGAGCCATGGAATAGCCACGTCTTGAGGTGGAGTCTTGTCAGGTTCAGATAGTGAACCTGGCCCACATCTTGTGAGAAATGATGAGGTAGAAGAGGAAGAGTGTGTGATGGGCACACAGCCATCTTTAGGAGGTGGGGGGGAGGGATAGCTCAGTGGTTTGAGCATTGGCCTGCTAAACTCAGGGTTGTGAGTTCAATCCTTGAGGGGACCACCTAGGGATCTGGGGCAAAAATAAGTACTTGGTCCTGCTAGTGAAGGCGCGGGGGCTGGACTCCATGACCTTTCAGGGTCCCTTCCAGTTCTATGAGATAGGTATATCTCCATTTATTATTATTATATTATTATTAGGTAAAGGAACCACGGTTTGCCAGATCCACATGAGGGCTATCAAGATGACTTTGGAATTGTCCATTCTGATTTTGTGTATGACTCATGATAGAAGAGGGGTCAGTGGGAAGGTGCACAGTAGGGGTGCGTCCCATTTGATGAGAAAGGCATCGCCCAGAGAATGGGGACCCAATCCTGCTCTGGAGCAGAACTGTTGACATTTGGCATTTTGTGTTGTCCTGAGGAGCTCTACAGTTGGGAACCCCCACTGTCTGAATATATTCAGTAGTACTCAAGGGTCCATTTCTCACTCGTGATCCTGGGAGAATTTTCTGCATAGTGCATCTGCAGTGGTGTTCTGGCATCCTGAGATGTCGATGTTGTGGCTGATTCACCAGGTCCAAAGTAGCATGGCTTCCATTCATAGGTAGTGTGAACATGTCCCCCCGTTACTGGTTTATAGAGAACATGCAAGCATCGTTGTCTCTGAGGATCTTTCTGGTTTTGTTCTTGATCATAGGTAGGAAATGGGAGCATGTATTGTGAACCGCCTATAGCTCCAGTAGGTTTATATGTAAGAGGAATTCTGATGGGGACCAACAGTCTTGGATAGTGTGAGTCTGCATGTGTGCTCCCCAACCTAATAGGGAAGTGTCTAGTGATCATCACCATTGGAGGGTTCTGTAAAAAGGGGACTCCTGCACAAACCTTGTTTGGTCATGTCCACCACCGTAGGAGTCTTTTACTTTGTTTGGCATCATAAGACATTTGTTTATGCTGTGTCTGTGCAGAACATAGACTGTTCAGAGCCAGGCTTGCCGGCATCGCATGTGCAGTCTGGCATATTTAATGATGAACATTGTTGTGGACATGTGGCCCAACAGCTGTAGGCAAGCCCTGGCCAATGTCTGCGGACTGTCTAATGTTGTGAGTAAAGTTGTGAATTGTTGTCAGGGCAGAAAGGCTGTAGCCGCCAGAAAACTAAGGCAGGCTTCGATGAACTCCATTTTCTGCACAGGTGCTAATGTTGATTTTTGTGTGTTTATTTGTAGGTCTAGACATGTGAAAAGAGCTATTGTGTTTTGAGTAGCTCCTAGTGCCCCTTGTTGAGTCAATGCTTTCAGTAAACAATCATTCAAATAGGGGACTATTATGATCCCTTGTCTGCGGAGGTGAGCTGCCACCACCAAAAATACCCATCGGGCAGTGGAGAGTCCAAAGGGCAGTATTTTGTACTGAAAGTGGTCTGCTCCTAAAATAAACCCAAGCAACCTCCTGTGTGAGGGATATATTGTTATATGAAAATATGTGACATGGAGATCGAGGGCTGAGAACCAGTCCCCTCTTTCCAGTGCTGGAATTATAGTTGCTCATGTGATCATCCTGAAGCGCTGGGTCTTCAGAAATTCATTGAGTTTTTGTATGTCGAAACTAGGCCTCCATCCTCTAGTTTTTTTCTGGGTTAGGAAGTAATCTGAATAGAATCTCTTCCCTCTGTGTTGTGTTGGTACTGGTTCTACTGCACCTAGGTGTTTGAGGTGGTTTACCTCTTGTCATAGCAGATATTCATGAGCGGGGTCTTTGCAGAGGGACGGGGAGGGAGGGTGGATAGGAGGCTGCTGTAGGAGACCATTGTCCAGGGGGAGTCCGTGATTTGGGCTCAGACGCCGGGCGCAGAGATTTCTCCATCATAAGGAGTTTCAACTGCAAGTCTCTCGTCTTCCTGGTGCAGGCTTTCAGGTTATGGCAATGTGAGCACTTCTGTGGGATGTGTGACTCACCAAGGCAGGGACACACTGCGAGTGCCCGTCAGAGACTGGAACAGAGAGTCTGCACGTAAGGCAGAGTTTAAAACCCAGGGAGCTGGGCATGCCCCTCAGAGAAGGCTTTTTCCCCAGAAGGGAGAACAACTACTCTACTCTAAAGGGTCACTAACAATTGAAACTTAATTTCATAATATGAGAGTATTTTTTTAATAAAAGGGAAGTAAAATAAACAGAGAAGGAAAGGTAACTATAAGATAATCAACAATTAACTTTTAACTGAATGCTATTTAGGCTGGGTATCGAGGCACTCCTAAGTGCTCCGACTCAAGCCAAAGGCAGTAGAGAAGGAACTGGGAGGGTGGAGGGGAGGAGGGAGGTTTGGTCGCACAGTGCTTTATAACCTCCTGAGGCACCGTAAGGCGGAGACAGCGCATATGCGACCCAATCAAGCACTACTACAAATCTCTGATTGCAAGCACAGGGGCGCATGACTACCTTAAATGGAGCACCCACAGGGATACTTCTCGAAGAACCATCTTTTAGTTCATGCCTACAGCGTCCACATGGGGTAGTTACAGTGCAGCACTTTGGTGCATACTGCTATTCAAATCCCTGTAGTTAGAACTGTGGGGCAGTGTAGACAAGCCCTAAGTTATTCATAGGATTGTTTTCGGCATCCAGAAGATTCCTTCTGTGTTGACAGATAAAGAGAGGCCTCTTTGGTAAGAGATTTTTTTCCCAGTATATTAACTTCTTCTTTATTTCAGCATCTCACTTGTAAAACCATTTTTCATCATCAGTAACACAATATTTGTTAAACCAAATTCTGGGGATGCACATTAGTCAGAAGTTTGCAATCTAGTCTCGCATCTGTTTCTCAGCTCTTTGGGAATTATGAAGCTCTTTGAGAATTATGAAGTATAATTTCATGCTTTCTAAAGTACTGCTTAAATTCATTCCTTTTCTGTACCTATTTCATTCAATCTCTTTTTTCTTGTTCTCCTCCCTCCTCCACGCCCCCATTCTCCAAAACAAATAATTCAACTTTTATCATTCTGCCAGGCATTCCTTGAAAACTCTTCCTTTACCCATCTCCTGATTTCTCCGCCTCCAAATATAACCCACTTTACCTGGTAATCCATCTTAATTATCAATAATCCCCACTTTTGGCTAGCATCTTGTATTTGACTAGACTATTTAGTACTTAAATCCTGCACCCACTGAAGTCAATGGGAGATTTTCTATTACCTTCAATGAGAGCAGAGTCACACCCTTTGGCTGTAACACTTCAGGTCGAAGAATGCTCACCTAGGTTTGTAACAATGTATGGCACTGAATATATGATTTTGAAAATAGTAATACTGCAGTACATTTATTCAGCTTTTCATAGCAATATCTGCAGAACTGCTGCACCAAGCAACATCTTCAAATGACTCATATGTACTTTAATTCAATGACCTATTTCTTGGCAGGAAAACATAAAGCACACATACCAAAAAGGCACAGTATTTATCCCCATCTTTTGTTAAGTATACTCAGGTCATGAATTCAATAAAGTAATAGCATCACCCTTCACCATATTAGTATTTGGGATACAAGCGGTCTCTGATGAGTCAGCAGCTTAGCCAATAAACAAAAAACAAAACATCTCAAGACACTGTAAGCCTGGGCAAGAGAATGATAGGTATCGAGTTCTCTCAATCACCAGTGAAGCCAGCATCACTTAGGAGAAATTTAACTCCTCACAGGATGGTGTCCTGTCTGTATATAGTAGAATGATGATGCAAAATCATGTAGTTCTATCAGACTCACTTGACAGTTGTTAGGCTGGGAATATGTATTTCCTTGATAACAGAATTTCACCAATCACTAAAAAGTGTCCCAATGGAATGTCTTATTAAAGTCACTTTTTGAAACACAGTTATAAAAGGGTCACTTCAAAAATGCAATCAGTAAATACAGGTAGGAAAAAAACTACCTCCTTCCTACAAAGATTTATTTTCTTCGTATACATTATACACACATTAGATGTTATAGATCATATTGTATTGTATTTTTTAAGATATAATTATTTCTATAATGCCATAACATGTGCCTGATACTTTATAGACAGAAAACTTTACAAATAAGTTATAAATGTATTAAAAAAGAAGAAACGGTGTCTCTCTTTTTTAAGGAAACACTTTAGACCATTAAACAAATGTATGCATTGTAAACGGATGATTACCAGCCTATTTCATTTGAGAGGAAGAATGTAGTTTGTATTAGTTGTTGATTCATAAAAGAATACATGCAATTTTGTGGCTGTGTCAGATTTTTATGAGACTCGAATATGCAGTAAAAGCAATAGTGCAGGTCCACTTTCTGATCTTGCTGTATTATTTACCATCCTGCAAAAGGATCAATGTAGTGCTATGAGGGTCTGCCTTAGTGAATCCCTTTGCAGGGTCAGGGCCTTATTTACAGTCAAGAACAAGCAAAATAAAAATGACATAGGAATTGCCCTGCTAAAAATGTACAAATAGAATAGACCCTCTAATCCAACATCCTGTCTCTAGCAAAGTCCAACGGCTAAAATGAGAAAATAATTCCTTCAGATGAAAGGATGAAAGCCTGATAATGAACCTAACTATGTGATTTACAAGGAAGGGAGATTTCTTCTTGATATGAACTGGGATTGAGTTTATGACACAAAATATGAGACAGAAGGAGAGAGAGATTTACCCTGAGCCACTATTTACATCTGTCACAAACCAGCAATTTTCTGGATATCATCTTATTCCTTGAACATCTACTCTGTTCAGGTCTAAAGCTGCTATTTCTGATCTTATTCCTACCCATCCTTTTAAAAGTGATGTACTTGTCACAGAATTACAGGCTTCTGTCTTCCAGCTCTCTTGGGCAAAGACCCACATCTCTCCCCTCCTGACTGGGAATTTTA
The DNA here is from genome assembly GCF_002925995.2 of Terrapene triunguis. Taxonomy (NCBI): domain Eukaryota; kingdom Metazoa; phylum Chordata; order Testudines; family Emydidae; genus Terrapene; species Terrapene triunguis. Next base: position 3,951,163 of record NW_020664369.1, read on the forward strand.
AGGCTGCATAACTCCCTGGATTACACTGTGATATTCCCAGCCAGAAAGACAGCCTAAAAAAAAGGCCAGCATCTGTGCTTTGTTTTCTCTCTGAAGGTTATGATCAGTATATTGTCCGCAGTTATAAGTTACCATGCAGCTCCTTCTAAGCAAACATATTTATTCTGAAGATAAAAGCATTACAGAGAAAACACATTAAAACAATAAAAGAACCTACATCTATACTAAACATCTTACCAAAGGTTACCCCCAACTCCAACCTAGGGCTCTGGTAGGTTTTAGTCCTTCAAAACGCAGAACTGGGTTTTCTCCATGATTACAAGTTATCTATCTTAGGCCTGGTCTACACTAGGCTTTTATGTCGAATTTAGCGCCGTTATATCGAATTAACCCTGCACCCGTCCACACCAGGAAGCCATTTAGTTCGACATAGAGCTCTCTTTAAATCGATTTCTGTAATCCTCCCCAACGAGAGGAGTAGCGCTAAATTCGAAATGGCCATATCGAATTAGGCTAGGTGTGGATGGAAATCGACGCTAATAGCTCTGGGAGCTATCCCACAGTGCACCACTCTGTTGACGCTCTGGACAGCAGTCCGAGCTCGGATGCTCTGACCAGCCACACCTCGGGAAAATTTGAATTCCTTTTCCTGTCTGGGCAGTTTGAAGCGCAGTTTCTGTTTGGACACCGTGGCGAGCTCAGCAGCAGTGGCAGCAGTGGCAACGATGCAGAGCTCTCCAGCAGAGATGGCCGTGCAATCCAATAGAAAGAGGGCCCCAGCATGGACGGATCGGGAAGTCTTGGATCTCATCGCTGTGTGGGGAGATGAGTCCGTGCTTTCCGAGCTGCGCTCCAAAAGACGGAATGCAAAGACCTATGAGAAGATCTCTAAAGCCATGGCAGAGAGAGGCTACAGCCGGGATGCAACGCAGTGCCGCGTGAAAATCAAGGAGCTGAGACAAGGCTACCAGAAGACCAAAGAGGCAAACGGACGCTCTGGATCCCAGCCCCACACATCCCGTTTCTACGAGGCACTGCATTCCATCCTAGGTGCGGCCGCCACCACTACCCCACCCCTGACCGTGGACTCTGAGGATGGGATATTGTCCGCGGCCGGTTCGTCCGACATGTTAGCGGACGGGGAAGATGAAGAAGGAGATGAGGAGGACGAGGCAGTCGACAGCGCTGGCACCGCTGATTTCCCCGACAGCCAGGAGCTCTTCATCACCCTGACAGAGATCCCCTACCAACCGTCCCCCGCCGTTACCCCAGACACAGATTCAGGGGAAGGATCAAGCAGTAAGTGTTTTAAATATCTAAACATTTATTTACAACATAACTGGCATATTTAAAATATTAACAGTAGCTAAAGTGCTTTAAAACATGTAAACATTTATTTGCAACAAAACAGGAAGATTGAAAATATTAACAGTGGGTAAAGTGCTTCAAAACATGTAAACAGGAAAGTCAAACAAAAGGGGAATCAGTGCAAAGTGTGTCATGATTAGTCTGTCTTTGGGCGCCTCAATATATAGTCCGAACCATTTTCAAAAAATTGCACAATGTCCGCTTCATGATTATAGTGCCCAAAACCCTGCAGTCATTTGTCCCTCCAAGGGCACCTAAGCCAAGAACTGGTCAATGTAACCGGGGATAGAGGCGACATCCTCCGGGGAGAACTCCTCATACACCTCCTGCAGGTGTTTTTCCAGCCTCATCAGCAGGTTCCTGGGCAGGGAGAGCTTATTAGGCCCCCCGTGGTAGGACACGTTTCCCTGCCACAACGCCAGCAGGTACTCCGGGATCATGGCCTTGCAGAGCAGCGCAGCAAATGGCCCCGGTTTCTGCAGGCTGTCCCGGAGCATCTTCTCCTTCTGGCTCTCCGAGACCTTCAGGAGGGTGATGTCTGGCATGACTCCCTGCTGTGAATTAGGTAGGGGAAAGTTAGTATTGGGACTGCTTGCCCGTCCCTTTACAGAACTGCAACCGCCGGTTTACAGCCACGCGGTTTACAGCCGCGAGGGGGTGGGACAGGGCCAGAGTTCATGCTTGCAGGATTGCTGCCAGCAGAGACTCGCATTGCTTTCTATGTGAAAGGAGGCCAGTGCCACTCTTAAAGTTTTAAGCGGCCACAAGTCTACGGCTTACCATGTTTGCCAGCTAGACAAAGTCCGGTGTCCAGCCCTGCTCCTCAGCTCGCCACAGCAAGACCGCAGGCACGGTAGGCGAGGGCCGAAAATTCGACCTTGTCCTCAGTGCGCGTGTGATAGGTGCTCTGCATGGTCTTGTTCACAGAGAAAGACTATGTTCTCTGTTCACAGATACATTGCTCTGTCTCAGGAATTCACTCCCTTTTTCCAATTCCCACAGCCACATCTGCCCAGAGGCTAGCGCACATTAGGAGGAGGAAGAAGAGGACACGGGAAGACATGTTTGCTGAACTAATGGCATGCTCCCGAGCACAGGCAGCCCAGCAGACACAGTGGAGGGAGAACTTGTCCCAAATGCACCGGGCAAACATTGAACGGGAGGAGAGGTGGCGACAGGAGGACAGGCAGGCTATTCAAACGCTGCTTGGACTAATGAGGGAGCAAACGGACACGCTCCGCCGCCTTGTGGATGTTCTGCAGGACCGGAGGCAGGAGGAGAGAGCCCCGCTGCAGTCTCTCTGTAACTGCCCTGCCCCGCCACCAAGTCCCATACCCCCCTCACCCAAAGTCCAAACACGGAGGGGCGGCAGGGTCCGTGAAAAATTTCACTCCACCCCTGCGGACTGCTCTACCACTAGAAGGCTCTCATTCCCCAAAATTTGAAAAGTCCTTTCCTACCCGCCTCACACAAGACCCCGTCCAAGTTTCACCCCCCCGTTCCATGTGCGGTTGTTAATAAAGAATACGTTTCTGTTCATTTCTGTTTCCATCCTCTTCTTTTGGAGGGGAGTCTGTCTGAAGGGGGGGAAGGGGCTTGGTCATTGGACAGGACAGTCACCTTTAGCAGGGGGCAGGTGCAGCAGCAGGGCACATATACAGTGCAGTGACTAGTTATCCTGGTCAGTCTGGGAGGTGGTTTTCATGTTCTGTGGGTGGGGGGGGTGGTGTTGCTCTGTGACTTGGTGGCGGGGGAGGGCAGTTACAGATCTTATGCAGCGGTCCTTACCCTGGATCACAGAGCCGCGCAGCAGGGGATCTGTAACCCTCCTCCCCCTGCAAGACAGTCACATAGCCGACACATACACGCAGTCCCGGCCAGGAGGGCTGGCAGGCTCCGTTGAAACAACCAGTCCACCACCGCGGAGCCTGTCATTCCTGGAGTTTAGAAGCATCATTTGCATCACAACACTAAACCCGCCCCCCGCCACAGTCTGCGTCCCAGGTTTAAAACATTCCCGCGAAAACAGTAATAAAGACAATGGTGTCCATTAACAAAACAGAACAGATTTTATTTTTTGGGAAGGGGGTGAAGGGGGTATGTGATTGGAGAGGATAGTCGACGGCAACTGGGTAAAGAAACGGGGGCAAGTTCTGCTTCTGTGTCCACAAACTTAAAAGTCACTGGGTACCCTGCTCAGCCTTGAAACTGGCTTTCAAAGCCTCCCGGATGCACAGCGCGTCCCGCTGGGCTCTTCTAATCGCCCGGCTGTCTGGCTGGGCGTAATCAGCAGCCAGGCTATTTGCCTCAACCTCCCACCCCGCCATAAAGGTCTCCCCCTTGCTCTCACACAGATTGTGGAGCACACAGCAAGCTGCAATAACGATGGGGATATTGGTTTCGCTGAGATCACAGCGAGTCAGTAAGCTTCTCCATCTCCCCTTGAGACGGCCAAAAGCACACTCCACCACCATTCTGCACTTGCTCAGCCGGTAGTTGAAGAGTTCTTTTTCAGTGTCCAGGGCGCCAGTATAGGGCTTCATGAGCCAGGGCATTAGCGGGTAGGCTGGGTCCCCGAGGATCACTGTAGGCATCTCCACATCCCCAACAGTTATCTTGTGGTCCGGGAAGTAAATACCTTCCTGCAGCCGTCTAAACAGACCAGAGTTCCTGAACACGCGAGCGTCATGAACCTTGCCCGGCCATCCGACGTAGATGTTTGTAAACCGTCCCCGATGGTCCACCAGTGCTTGCAGCACCATTGAAAAGTAGCCCTTTCGGTTGATGTACTGGCTGGCCTGGTGGCCCGGTCCCAGGATAGGGATGTGAGTCCCATCTATAGCCCCACCGCAGTTTGGGAATCCCATCGCGGCGAAGCCATCTATGATGGCCTGCGCGTTTCCCAGGGTCACTACCTTTGACAGCAGTACCTTGACGATTGCCTTGGCTACTTGCAGGACAACAACCCCCACGGTAGATTTGCCCACGCCAAAGTGGTTCGCGACTGACCGGTAGCTGTCCGGCGTTGCAAGCTTCCAGAGGGCTATGGCCACTCGCTTCTGGACAGTCAGGGCTGTTCGCATGCCGGTGTCCTTGCGCTTCAGGGCAGGGGACAGCAAGTCACAAAGTTCCAGGAAGGTCCCCTTCCGCATGCGAAAGTTTCGCAGCCACTGGGATTCATCCCAGACCTGAAGCACTATGCGGTCCCACCAGTCCGTGCTTGTTTCCCGGGCCCAGAATCGCCGTTCAACAAAATCCACATGCCCCATTGCCACCGTGATGTCCTGGGTGCTGGGGCTCGTGGTTTCTGACAGCTCTGTGCTACTCTCCGACTTCAGGCCCTCACGGCGGTGCCGTAGCCTCCTCGCCTGATTTCTCTGCATCTGCCTCAGGGAAAGGTGTATGATAAGCTGCGAGGCGTTGAGAACGGCCACAACTGCAGCGATGGTCGCAGCGGGATCCATGATCGCAGTGCTGTGGCGTCCGCGCTGTCAGTGATCTAAAAGTGCGCGAACTGATTTCCCGCCGGCGCTTTCAGGGAGGGAGGGAGGGCGGTAGTGACTGACGGATGACGACAGTTACCCAAAAGCACCCTCGCCACATTTTTTTCCCCAGAAGGCATTGGGGGCTCGACCCAGAATTCCAATGGGCAGCGGGGACTGCGGGAACTGTGGGATAGCTGCCCACAGTGCACTGCTTCCAATGTCGACGCTTTCCCTGGTAGTGTGGACTGACAAAGTCGAATTACTGTCCTTAGTGTGGACACACACGTTCGACTTTCTAATATCGATTGCACATATTCGATTTAACTAAAATCGAACTACTCTCGTAGTGTAGACATACCCTTAGATTCACAACCAGAATATAGGCTGGGCAAATCTGCCATTTATTTATATACCTCAGGCCTTTGATCTTGGCCTTCTGTAACAGGCAATCAGCAGGCAATGACCCTCTCCTCAGGGAGTTGCTTCAAAAACTAGGGGAATTTGTAATAACATCTCCCAAGGGATTCCCCAGAAAATCCACTTTAATTATCCCAAAAGTCCATACTTGTCTGGCACATTTTCAATATAGTCTTTCAAACTCCCATATACTTCTCAGGTCTCACAGGTGGCATATCTCCCCACTAAGGAAGCTATATGCAATTCCAGCCCATCTTAATACGATAAAGTCTTCCAAGGTTATTGCAGGAGATTGCTGAATCAGGGTCTCAATGCATAGCAATGTACAGCAACTACCTTCTCCATGTATGAGACTGTTGTGACAGATATGGCAATGTATTTAAGCGTATGTCTAAAGGTATGTCTTACACTGCAACTGGGGGCATGAGTGGCAGCTTGCATAGTTGCACCTGCCCTAGCTGTACTCTGCTAGTTATAATGTGAGTTTCAAAACTGGCCGCACACATTAATACCAATGAACTTGTACAGCCTGCGCTGAGTCCCATGTTGTGGCATCATCTCCGCTATTTTTAGCGAGCTATCTAGCGTACATGAGCTCCCATTCACTGTAGATGTACCCTAACTGTCACACTGGAAGATTTGCATATTTAAAGGAAGGCACTCTCTTATGTATCTTGTTGAATTGGTATGCAAAACAACACACAGTATATTGAAATCAAGCACCAACCATTTTTCTTTTTGAAACAGTAATATACCTGGATAAAAATAACACATGTGCCTGAATTTAGAGATCACTGTTTATCAAACAGTAAATATATTTGTCCTTTACATCCAAGGCATTGTTAACAAAAACTATTTTGCATGCTGAAATTGTTCTAGAAGTATTTTGCAAGATTTTTACTGGCATTTTTATCAATGTTTTTGTTCATAGTTATAATCCATTTTAGTGTATGGATCTGAAGCGGGGTGGGTGGGACAATTTAAAAGCAAAAGTTTCCAAAGAATGAAATTTGATAGTTGTTGTGCATTAATTTATAAAACACTTATCACTGTCACTTGTACTCACTGCCTTTACAGAGTAACATAAAATGAGACAAGACAAGGAAATAAAACATATATATAATCTATATTAATCTCTTTACTGATGTAGTTATCTTTAAGTCTTTTTGACATTTTTTTTTTCAAATTCTGCAAATTAAATAAGCTATGTAATTCCCTTTTTGCCCCTAAAATTATTAAGTTACCTGTGACCTGCTTAAGCCAAATAACTGTAGAAAACAAGATCCATGAAAATATTACTAAAACAAGACTATTTGTGTAGCCAGTGTCTTAAAAATCTGCTAATTATTTTTTTCTCTTCTGAAGTACTAAGCTTTTATTGTAATAGCCCCATTCCCATGGAGTTTATCCATGGATTATAGCCTCACCACTCAAATGCTTTATTGCTATTTCATAATTAAACTCGGAGCTTCACTGTCTCCGGGCCCACTAGGGAAGGAGACAGCCAGTGTGCCATGTCTGACCTAAAAATGCTTAATCTTAAGAGTCACACCCAGACCCATCAAAGCATCCATAGATAGTATAAAATGGTGCATTACTCTGGAGAGCTTCCAGTTTCATTACATTTTTTTAATCATTATCAGGGAAAAAAGTATAAGTGTTAAATGGAGTAAAAAATTTAAATACTTCATAAGACTCTAACACTAATTGTTTCTGTAGCTCCCATTCTTTGCTGCAACATAATTAATTTGCTATTTCAGTTTGGTTTGTTTTTAAAACAGCATGAATATGAGAAAGACTCCATACAGGACTGAACGGAATACAAAGCACTTCCCCAACTAATTCAGTAGTGTGACTATCGCTCAGATCAATAGCAGTCAAAACTCGTTATTAGCCATGGGCTATTTAATAATCTCTCAAAGAGCAGACAACCTAAATTACTAGTAGACTACAATCGCAAAGGATATTAATTAACACCCTTGACAGCAGTCTCTGCAGAAATGCCGAGAACTAAATGGACATGGAGACTGAACTATCTGTTCCTGGGTGAGTCATACTGTTGAGGTATGTGTGCACAGAAGCTTGAACTGTTGCTACCCATGCTCTACCTTGTTTTCATAAAGAAAGGGCTTCAGTCTGCAGATAATCACGCTGGGACCATTTGTTAGCATTGCATTGGAACAAAAAATAAACATAATTTGGAAGTGTTTAGATGGGCCAGTTTTAAATCTTAAAGAGACAATACTCATTGCCCTTTTTGATAATGGCAGAGGACAGAATTCAAAAGAAAAAGTTTATAGGTAACTCATGGGAAAAGGAAATAGAAAGGTTACTCAAATTCTTAAAAATTAGTCTTTTCAATTAGCATTGCAAGCAATGTAATCCATCTGACTCCAGAAACTGTGGTGTGCCGGTGGTTGGCAGATTGATGTTTGTTGTTATTAAATTTATTTAAGTGGCTCTACGACAAAAAATTATTTTAAAATCTTACATGACGCCTGTAGTACCCAAAAGTAAAGAAGTGATTAAATGCTTCTAATTTCTCCAGAGAAAAAAACTTCTAATTTCCTGCTGTTGGCAGGGAAAAGATAGTTTAGTAACTCTTGCACTCAGTTATACCGAGTGGACTACAGGAGATGGATCACTTGATGACTACCTGTTCTTTCTGTTCATTTCCTCTGAAGCAACTGGCATTGGCCACTGTTGGAAGACAAGATATTGGGCTAGATGGACCTTTGGTCTGACCCAGTATGACCGTTTCTTATGATCTCTCTCTCTCATTCTCTCTCTTTTTAACCTTGACAAAAGCTTAGAACAATTTGGACAACAAGAATGGAAGTGAAAGTAGTTCAAGAATCTAAGGAATTCATCCTGTCCATCAAAACATATTATAGACAGAGCAATCCCACAAAGCACTATGCTTTTAGCCTTTAGTGGCTATCAGGAGTTGGGAGAAAGAATACAGCAAAACAGCTGACTCTAAGAATTGATTGGGGTTTCAGAAAAAGAGGTGCTGGATAAGCAATCTCATTAAAAATAGCTACTGTACCAGAGGATATGAGAACAAATGTTGAACCTATATTGTAAAGAAGGCTGCATGGATGATCAAGGGAACTACACATCAGTAAGCTTTACATTTATACCAGGTAAATAGGATGAAATGATGATTAAAAATAGAATAACAAAACACCTTAAAGATCATAATACGAAAGGATCTAACCAGCACAGCTTCTGCAAAAGAATATCACACCTCACTAACCTATTAGAATTCTTTGAACATGTCAAACTGTTGGATAAAAGAGAAACTAGTTGACAGATTACACTGCTTTACAGCCAAAATGCTTCTGAAATAAATGTAGTCAAACT
>NW_020664369.1:3964798-4032315 GCF_002925995.2 Terrapene triunguis
TATCTCTGAAGCAGACGACTTCTCAAAAATTGTAGACCAGTGTTATCCAACAAGTTCTTGGAATACATTGGAGACAATTTTTTATTTCAGAAGGTGGAGGAAGCAACTAGGAGAGAGGCTGTTCTAGATTTGATTTTTGACAAATAGGGAGGAACTGGTTGAAAATTTGAAAGTGGAAGGCAGCTAGGGTGAAAGTGATGATGAAAGGATAGAGTTCATGATTCTAAGGAATGGTAGAAGGGGAAGCAGCAGCATAAAGATCATGGATTTCAAGAAGGCAGACTTTAGCAAACTCAGGGAGTTGGTAGGTAAGATCCCATGGGGGCAATTTAAGGGGAAAAACAGTTTGAGACAGTTGGCAGCTTTTCAAAGAGACATTATTAAGGGCACAAGAACAAACTATCCCCACTGCATAGGAAAGATTGGAAGTATGGCAAGAGAACACGCTGGCTTAACCTGGAGATCTTCAATGATCTGAAACTGAAAAAAAGAGTCCTAAAAAAAGTGGAAACTAGGTCAAATTATGAAGGATTAATATAAACAAACAACACAAGCATGTAGGGACAAAATTAGAAAGGCCAAGGTACAAAACGAAAGTAAACTAGCTAGAGACATAAAAGATAACAAGAAAACATTCTACAAATACATTAGAAGCAAGAGGAACACCAAGGACAGGGTAGGCCCTTACTCAATGACAGGGGAAAGATAATAGCAGGAATATTGTAAGCCAGACATATGAAAACAACAAGGAGTCTGGTGGCACCTTAAAGACTAACAGATTTATTTGGGCATAAGCTTTCATAGGTAAAAACCTCACTTCTTCAGATAAAGCTTATGCCCAAATAAATCTGTTAGTCTTTAAGGTGCCACCAGACTCCTTGTAGTTTTTGTAGATACAGACTAACACGGCTACCCCCTGATACTAGCCATATGAAGTTATTCTTCCACTCTACTCAGGTGGAGTATTGCATCCAGTTCTGGGCGCCACATTTCAGAAAAGATGTGGACAAATTGGAAAAAGTCCAGAGGAGAGCAACAAAAATGTTTAAAGGTCTAGAAAACATGACCTATGAGGACAGACTGAAAAAATTGGATTTGTTTAGCCTGAAGAAGAGAAGACTGAGGGGGGGATATGATAACAGTTTCAAGTGCATACAAAGTTTTTACAAGGAGGAAGGTGAAAAATTGTTCTCCTTAACCTCTGAGGATAGGGCAAAAAGCAAAGGGCTTAAATTGCAGCAAGGAACATTCAGATTGGATATTAGAAAAAACTTCCTAACTGTCAGAGTAGTTAAGCACTAGAACAAGTTGGCTAGGGATGTTGTGGAATCTCCATCATTGGAGGTTTTTAAGAACAAGTTAGACAAATACCTGTCAGGAATGGTCTCGTTATTACGTAGTTCTGCCTTGAGTGCAGGGGACTGGACTACATGACCTATTAAGGTCCCTTCCAGTCCCACACTTCTATGATTCTATAATTTATTAGCTTTCAAAAGGCCTTTGACAAAGGCTTGCAGAAGAAGCTGCTAAAGTAACTAAGTAATCATGAGATGAGAGACAAAGTATTGTCAAGGATCAAAACCTGCCTAAGAGACAGAAAACAAAGGAGCAGGAATAAATGGTGAGCTTTCATCACAGCAAAAAGTTAACAGCTGGGTGCCTCAAGGTTCTGTACTAGTGTTGGTGTTGTTTAATATCATTGCTAACAATCTGAAAAGTGGATCAAGAAGTAAGGTGGCTACATTTTCAGATGACAAATTATTTTGAGTATTCAAGCCCAGAGAAAACTGAGGAACTTCCGAGGGACTTAAACAAGCTAGGTGAATGGACAACATGATAACAGATGTAGTACATTGTTGATAATGCAAAATAATGCACACTGAAGGGAAATTTTTAAATATTCATACACCTTATAGGGATCTAAATTAACTGTATCAACTCTGGAAAGGGACCTCCCTGGGGCATCACTGAACAGTTCAAAGAAGGCCTCTGCATAATGTGCAGTTGCTATCAAAAAAGCAAACAGAATGTTACGATGCATAAAGAATGGGAGAGAAAATAATATGGAAAATATTAGGATCCCATTATATAAATCAGTGGTTTCCCCTCATCTGGAGTACTATGTGCAGTAGTGGTTACCCCTCCTGAAAAATTATATTGCAGAATTTGAAGGGGTCAGAGATGACTGGTGAGAATGCACAGGGGCATGGAAAACCTCTCATCTGAAAGAAAGACTGGGAATGTTTATCTTAGAAAGTATGTAAATGAGAGGGGAGGTGACAGAAATATAGAAAATAATAAGTGGTCCAGTTAAAGAAAGTAGATTGGAAGCTTCTGTTTTCCCTGTTTTGTAACACTGGAAGAAGGGACTGTTCAATTAAACTGAAAACCAGCAAATTCAAAACTGATAAAAGGAAATACTTTTCCACACAGTATTAGACTATGGAACTCCTTGCCACAGAATGTCATTGAAGCCAAAAACTTTGAAGCATCTGGTGATGGCCACTGTCAGAGGCAGGATACTGGACCATAGGTCTGATCTAGTGTGGCAATTCATATGTTCCTAGCAGAGACTGGTCCAAAATATGGTTTCATTATTTCCTTTATTACTAGTCACTAGCCAGCAGAACTAAACCACTGAAGTTTTTCCCATTACTCGATGATTTAGAAGAGATAAAGGAAGTGAGCATTTATGGTTTTGTGGGCATTTGCAGGAAGGGTTAGAAGTACAACTTAACAGCTCAGAGATAAAATTCATACCCTACTGTTAACCATCTTTCAGTCACACCTGTTATGGCCAGTGATATCGGAACTAAAATTTTCCAAACATCAATTAGGATTAAAAATAGGTGCTATACCACCTGGTGCCTGTGCATTTCATATGATTGCACTAAGCCAGGTGGATTTGCAGTAACCATAGCATTTTACATACACCTGTAGATCAATGACTGAAAATAAATGTGGTTAATATTTATGTGCATTTTTAAAATGTTTTGAAGTTATTTAATGTACTTTTTTTTAATGAAAAAGCAAGACAGTGATAGACACTGAACATAAAAGCTACATTGTCAAAACTTTTAAAAGATCCCTTTTAGCAGTTATATTTGTTGTCCTGAGAAGCTTCATATTAATTTGGACCTGCCTGTCCTAGAACCATAATAATTAAATGTAGAAAGATTCCTACTAAGTATATCCACCTGAGCCAATGGAAAATAATTCCAGCACAAGACCCCTCAAATGCTCCAACTGATTAGAATCCCACGGTCACATCTTGGAAAAACTCCTCCATATCTAACAGAATTAAGAGTCATTTGCACAATAATAAAGTAATTTTCCTGAATAAAGGTATGATATGAGTGAGGCACCTTCATTTCTCCCTGTTCAAAAATCCAAATAGAGTTAGGATACAAAGGAAAGAAAGGCGAAATTGGACACTGTTCCATCTCCAGTTTGGCGATGGGTATAGGAGTCTGATTCACCCTAATGCCCTCCCCACAAAAGGAACAGCTTGTGCTTTTACATTCCTCAGCTTGTATTGAAATGACAACTAGAGATGCCTCTTTACCCAATAAAGGCATTTCCAGACTTTTGGTAATGCCTTATTGGGTGTTCCATTCCACCATGGTGGGGAGAGGGGGGGTTCCTGCACTTCCTTTCATTACCTTTACTAACATTAGACAGATGGACCAGGAAAATGGAAGCCCTGAAAATATTTTTTAAATTTTAAAACGTCCAAAGAGATGTTTCTCGACCCCACCTTTCCCCCTTTGATTATTTAATATTTGATATGTCCTTTAAGTCCAACAGGACTAGTTTTCTTTTGCCCTGCATCTCATGTAGGCATTTAGACCAGTTCAAAGCAGGTGTGAAACGTTGCACCATTGTGATCTGGTAGTGTTTTGCACACACTTTGCTCTGGCACAAATGACTACACACTGTGCAGGGCGATGGAGAAACAAGTCCAGCTTGCTCATGCATTACCCTACTATCAAACCATGTCAGCACAATTATGGATATCTACATTGTGACTGTTTTTTGTTTGTAGAACAGGATAACACAAGTATAGAATGGAGCTGAGGAACAGGACCATATTATGTTATGATTATGAACTAGGCTGTAAGACCAGTCCCTAAAATGGGCTATAGAACCACACTGTTCCATGCACACTAAAAACAGAAAATGGTACTAAAATATGGGTGTTTCTTATTTTATCAGACAGCCATGTACTGACACAGTTATACTCTCAGGACTGGTCCACACTAACCCCCCAGTTCGAACTAAGATACGCAACTTCAGCTACGTGAATAACGTAGCTGAAGTCGAAGTATCTTAGTTCGAACTACAAGGTACTTACCGCGGGTCCACACGCGGCAGGCAGGCTCCCCCGTCGACTCCGCGTACTCCTCTCGCGGAGCAGGAGTACCGGTGTCGACGGCGAGCACTTCCGGGATCGATTTATCGCGTCTAGACAAGAGGCGATAAATCGATCCCAGAAGATCGATTGCTTACCGCCGAACCCGGAGGTAAGTATAGACGTACCCTCAGTGTAGATGGGCGCACAGATTCTCTACGATAAGTAGTATTCCAAAGTAGAAATCTAATATTGCTATTGAATTGCTGAGTATAAGACACCCACGTTTCTAAACAGCTCACTGAGGCAGAGGTTGTACACTGTGTTGGGGGGAGGGGACTCAAACAAGCTTAGCAGACTACTTAGGGAGCAACATAGGCACTTAGGACCTGATTCAAACCCTGCTGTAGTCACTAGGAATACTTTCCTTTACTTCAGTGGATTTTGCATCAGGTCCTCAGAGACTGAAAAAGCAGAGGTCTGCACTGCTCATAAGTACAAACCTGTCCACTAGGCACTATTTGTCAGAAAGGAGGTTTGTCTGGGGGTTGAGATATTCATGGGTAGAAATAATTATGAAGAACAAACTGAAATAGATGTTATGTTACATGCTTTATTAGCTGGCTTCTTTTTATTTATTTTATTTTCCTTCAAATCTCTTCCCTTTCCTCCCACTTCGTTTCGGTGAGAAAATATTTCTGGTAAATAAGCATAACATTTAGTCACATAAAATATTCGACAAATGTGCAATATATGCACATTTCAGATAAATCCAACCTTAATGCTGTGTTGTGTCTAATTTTAGGATGTGGGTTCTTCCCAAGGATAGTGCTTATAGTGTATTAAAAATCTCAACGTGCATCTTTCTATCTCCAAAAAGATGTAAGACTCGAAGGGGTGAAGGGGAGAGAATATAAAGCTTTCCATGAAAAGCTGATTTTTTTAAGTGATATGGCAAGTCTGACATTTAAAATAAGAATGGATTTAAAAAAAAAATAAAACTAAATTACTATTTCAATGAAACTACTAAATATTCATGAAGGTGTATTCCCCTCTCCTAAGAGGCAGGAAAGAGTTACCCCATCCCAATCATTACTGGACAGCAGCACAGTGACACCCATTAGGACAGAGGTTGTTCCATCCAAAATAAACCTACGTTAATAATGGGTGTCACACATTAGGACGGAGAATCAACAGCATGTTAACCACATCATCTAATTCTTTCTTGACTGATTTTTAATGAACAAAATGCGTACAGGGGAAAGCTGAAGATAACCCAAAGAAGCAGATAATGAAACTGGTTTGGGATACATTACACCTCTACCCCGATATAACGCGATCCGATAGAACACGAATTCGGATATAACGCGGTAAAGCAGTGCTCCGGTGGGCGGGGCTGCGCACTCCGGCGGATCAAAGCAAGTTTGATATAACGCGGTTTCACCTATAACGCAGCAAGATGTTTTGGCTCCCGAGGACAGCGTTATATCGAGGTAGAGGTGTATTTCTTAAAGAAAGAAGAGAAAAGAGAACTCTCAGTACTCCCCAAGGAGAGGTGCTGAAAGGCAAAGAGTTTCTGGAACCTCTACCCTCAGTATTGGTCAAGGGGCAAGGACAGAGATGTACTATCCCACTGAGCTTTGTTGCTGTCAGACTATGTCACACAAACTCAAGGGGAGAAGACAAAAGACCAAGAAGGAGATGAGAGCTGGTAACAAATGGCAAGGGCCAGTATATAGTCCACTCCGGAAGAATTACAGACCAAGATATAATTTAAGTAAATAAATAAATAAAACTTCTTAGAGAAAGCTCTGCCCAGGCTGGAAGACCTAGTAAGATATGAAAATAATACACTATCCACAGCTGTCAACACTGTGGCTCCAAAGACATCTTCCCCAGTACCTTCTTCGCTAATCTCCATGGTTCTCAAAAAAGCCGTGAAAAATGAAGTAAAAAAAAACAAAATATCCTTCAGAATTCTCCAACCTATTCCAGAATCCAGCACCAACCTCTGTACGGAAATCCAAAAGAAAAGCACATAGAAGACAACTCACATCAAAGATGGACTTCAAGATGGAGTTCAAGATATGAAGGCCAAGAACAGAAAAACCAATATTACATCCTTTTTTCAAAAAAAAAAAAAAAAACCCAACCCTCTCTATTCATCTCATAGGAATTCTTAGATACACTGAAAGAAATTTGGGCCAGTAACTGAGACACACACCCATGCCTTTCCTCTACTGATGAAAGATAGCCAAAGAAACTTTGAACCTCTGCTCACACAGGTAGAATACACTTCTTCATCATTCCTCAGCTATCCCAATGCTGGAATGATAAATAGTTCTTGTCTAAAGCTAAAACCAGGCAAGATGGAAGTAGAATTTCAAATAGGTAATGAAAACCACTATGAAAAAATAGCTAACATTCCATCACCCTCATAGAGGGCATCTGCCCCACTGTCATCAGAGTGGCATGCAGCCAAGAGGGCTTTCTGGACTCTTCACTGACAACAGACACCCAAACAGCAAAAGTGCCAAAAAAAACAAAAAACGGCCTTTTTCTACCTTCCCCTAGCCAAAAGATCTCATACTATCTTGCCAGATGTGGATTTGGTCCTCCAGACTTTGTTACTGAAAATCACTGTTTCTGGGAAGGAATTATAAATGCTAAAGAAACTTTAGTCAGTGCAACAACCTGACCTCCAACCTAGGCTGATAAAAGCACGCTTGCTCTGATCACATTAGCTACTCATCGAACACCAGAATGAGCGAGCCTCTGGAATCTTCATCAGCAAAGCTTTCATCAGGCAGGCACGGGACCTCCTCAGAAATTGACTCTTACTATGTGACCAAGATCACCTGGGACAGCTAAAATCCTCAGGAAAAATGAAAATGTTAATAGTTAGATTGAGAGTGGTGGGAGTTGCAGATAAGATGATGAAATCCTAGTACCACTGAAGTCAATGGTAGAATTTCCATTGATTTCATGGAGCAGGATTTCACCCAGAGTCTTCTTGGCAGCTAGTCCTTGGCTTTAAAACACCGTTCCATGAGAGTTAAGAATGTTCACAAAACCTCACCACTTTTGGGGGGGAGAGGGGGAGGGAGACACGACAGACTGATCTTTATCACTTATTTCCCATAATGAAATAATTTAAAACAATTACAAAACATTCAGCCTTCCCTTAGAAGCGTGAAAAGAAGATAACATTCTAGGTTTTTGTGTAAAACTACGATATGGATTTATATAAACTTGTAATGCCCTCACTCATATGCCACTGTATAAATAAGGTATAACTACAAAGACAGCGAGGTTGAAACCAACTAAGAATAATATGGTTAGCAAAAAACCCAATTATTTTAATACAGTTGAGGATCAGAATGATCAATTTAAGAATAGGGAATTAAAATCACACTTAGTGATAATCATCCAGGAAATTTAACTTAAAAGAATATGACACATTAAAAGATAAACTACAGCATAAAATAAAGATGATTGAAAATAAGGACAGTTGATATTCACCTTCACTATTTTTTTAATGTTCTGTATCAGCATTTTATGAAACAAATATTAAATATACTAAAAGCTGATAAAAGATGTGCATGAAACTGGGTTCAGAATTATCAACAGTTAATATAATGTTGTCATGACACTACAGGCTATTTCATTAATACACTTCCATATAAAGGAAAATGAGAAACAACTTTATTGAGAGCATTCTTGATTGTCTTAGTTACAGTCTTTTTATAGCTTTCAAGGCTACAGTTATGATAAAGGCACCATACCGTGAAGCTGTTGTTGACATTTTTTGTGCTCGATTCAGCTACACTGGCATCTGACAGGTCAACTTCATCAAATATTAGAGACTGTGAACGGAAAATAACACAAACACATTAAATACCACTTTTAAGCACACTTACCCTACTGCACTTTCACTTCCACATTATTGTTTTAGGAATCAAATGAAAAAAGTAGAAAATTTACTAAGCAGATAAATCTTTCTAATTTCACCTTTCAGAGGGAGCCATGTAACAAACGGATCAGTAGGAAAATTCAAAAACATAAGCGGGCTGAAAATGAATTTTATCCCAGTCAAAAAAGTAATCTTCATTTCAAAAACACCTTTGAGAAAATTTACAATATTATATTCAGCCTTGGAGTGCCACTTAAGCATGCCATAATAGAGTCAAAGAAGACAGATACATATAACAGTCTGGCAGAGTCTACTTTAAACATCGCAGCCTATTAGCCAGCGTTAAGTCTGCTGGGAAAGGGTTATGGGTTCTGCTGGCTCACTGAGGCTCACTGATGACCAGTAAAACAATTCCAGTCATGTGTCTCTCCTCCCTTCCTGTGCTGTGGGCAAAAGAGAGTAAAAAAGAAAGTTCCCCTTCTTCCCCCCCACACACATTCAACTCATGGCAGGGAGTCTAAACTAAGGATGGTCCTGCAGTTGAGGCAGGTATGACTGGGACAGCAGGGGATCTGGATTTAATTCCCAGATCTGCCTCAGTTTCCCATCTGTAATATGTGAATGATCCTGCCATTTTCCCACCCCTTGTCTGTCTTGTTAATTAAGGTTGTCAGTTCTTCAGGGCAGCGACTGTACAACTGTGCCTAGCTTGGGTGACTCATGCCCTCATTCTTACCTATGTGACTCCTTTGATGCACCATGCAGCTCAGTCGCAGAGGAGATTGTAGTGCATCATGGGAAATGTAGTGGGGTCAAGGAGGCCAATCAATAGGAGCAAATGAGGGCCTGAAGCACCTGAACTACCACACCCAGAAGGCACCATGGGGGCTCACGCAGAAGCAGCTTAATGATAAACTGACTTGAAATTAAATGTTTCAGTTCAGTTCAACAAACTGAAACATTTCCATTTGGACCAAACTGACCTGAAACAAAATATTTCATTTAGATTTTCCCTAACTGAAAGGAGAGTAATTTCTGAAAATGAAATTTTCCCACTGAAAATTTCAGATTTTCAGAACTTAATTTTCCATTGAAAATTCATTTCAAGGGATAACTCCTGACTAGCACTATTTTAGCATAATCATTTAAGTATCTTTCAGGACAGTGCCCTTCAGACAATAATAGCTTGAACTTTGAGGTGTAACATTTGAACAGTATCCCTCCAATGTTTTTTTCCTTTTTAAAATTTATTTTCCTAAGTGAAAAAACAGAAATCAGCTTATTAACATTATTTGACTAATTTGTTTAAAAAGGGTAAAAGAACAGAAACAAACCACCATACCAAAAACTCAGAGGTGTATGTAACCTGTCTTCTTTTGCAAGTTAATTTTGTATACTAATTTTTATAAATAGCAAATTGGTTGTGAAAACAATCAGTGTTATTTTAAATCGATGTTCTAATTTTAATAAACCTAAGAAACAATTGGTGCTACAAGCATAAGGCATTCGTTCCCATAAGGCAGTCTCTTACATCCTTACCTTTGAATCCTTGGCATAGTAAAGGGTACGGCCTCGAAGTTTGAAATAACGTTTTTTCCACCTCTGAAAAGAACTTGTTTGCTTCAATAGTAGCCCTTCCTTTATACTTGTCTGAAAACAAGAAAAAAATATTTAAATACATCAGACCTGGTAAAAATAACCAAGTATCTAAATATACTATATAAAAAAATTCTTAGACCCTTGTAAACAATTTTCTGTTCTGTATAAAGATATTCATTATTTTTATTTGTATTCACGATTATGATTGATTCTATCATTTGACAATCAAACTATGCACAATTATTTTTAACAATGCGAATACTGGCAAAATGTTAATTTTGTGTACGCATTCAAAAAGCAGTGGAGATATACACTGAAAATGCAAATAACTATTCTGGAGATTAAATTGCTATTTAATCGTATTACTTCTATAATTCCAAAACCACAATACTGTAGTGAGCAATGATTGGCAGTTGCACAATTCTAAAAAAAAATATTAGCTATCTATGCCATATAAGCACATACAGATCCTACTCTGTGGCATCTGTACTCTTGTTACCCCTTTCTTCTAACTATTAAAATGGAAAAGAAGACAGCAACTGAAACTTGGAAGAATAGTGTCAAGAGCACAGCAAATTAATGTGTTTAGAAATGTTTTGGTAATATCTGTGGCCTCATCACACCATTGATTTTTAAGCACTCTCCCTGTAAATTTCATAGGAGGCGTTTTTATAACTCAATGGTATAATATAGTTGTGCACAGTGGCCTATATCACTGAGAGTCTTAAATACCCAAATTTCTCTTTTGAAGTACACTATTAAAAGGGAAACGAAGATACATATGGATCTGGATTCTCTGCTCTAAAGTGGTCTCTGCAGCATGGTATTTCCGTTTTGTATTATGTCATGATGCAGATGTCATAGTACAGTGCAATTTCTAGACAACATGATGCAAAGGTCACTTACAAGTTGATCTGGACCACTTATAAGCTTAATCAAAGGGCATCTGACATATTCTTCTTTCAATGGATGTCAAATTCTTCTTAACTTTAATATAATACATTCACAGAAAAAAGGAAAATATACCTTTTTGTTCCACTATTTCCCATTTATGAATGTGAAATAATTATTAAATATATCCATAGGATAGCTACTGTACTAAATTCTTTAGTGTTTTTTTCTAATAAAATGCCCCAAAATATACCTAACAAAGATAAAATATTTTCACGTGATGTAATGGATTTAATTTGTTAACAATTCAGTCAACAGTAGTCATAGGCACACACACCAGTTTTGGTTTTGTTTGTTATAGCCATACCGTACTTGTGTTTTGTACCCCACTTTGAAATTTTCATGGTGCACATGAATTACGTGCATATGATTTATGTATATGTAACACAATTCAAAAGTGAGAATAATACAGAAATCAGTTCCATACAATATAACCTCTGTATCCAATAGTCCTAATTCCCTCTTCAAATACATAATGGGCATTGGCACTTATCTTAATATTATCCTGAAAGTGGAAATATCTAAATGTATGTTATGATATAAATGGCATACGTTACGGAAGATCAGAATGTACATTAAAACCCTTTTTCATGAAGGAGATACATGAATTTAAAATCTATAGAAAGAACATAAATCTGTTGGCCTATTTATTTTTCTAGACTTTAAAAAACACACTGTTTTCCTGAAGATTAAATTAATTCCTTAATGCCATTTCTACAAAAACAGGCATTATCACGGCTTTCTCTCTCCCTTTTAGAGTACTAATAATATCGCACAAACACTCCAACATGTTTAATGTAACCAGGGGATTGTGTTGTCCATTAAATGGCTCTGGAATCGTAAACGGCTTATTAATCAAAACTCTATGACAAATCTTTTAAACTCCCATTTTAACTATGAGAAAGTTGTTTTCTCAACAAAAAAAAACCCTTCTAAAGTTGGAGATGAAAAAGCATTTAACCACTACAGCATATTTTTCTCATATGAAGCTATTACAACAGATCCTAATAATAAATATTCTTATTAATTTAAAATAGTCAGGTAATGTACTTTCATTCATTTGTGTACAGTGTAAATGCTTTCATCAACAGACATACTCTACTGAGAGCAGAGCACTTGCATCATCCAGTTCCACTGGTACAGAATCCAACCCTTGCTACAGAACTTTGCTCCAGGGATGCAATAAGACCAGACCTTCACTTGCTTGGCAACAGATGATACGTAAAGCTACAATTTAGTCATGGACGGCAAAGACTTCCGTGACTTCAGCCAGTGCCGGCTGGGAGCTGCAGGGTCCCCTGCTGCCTGCGGAGCCAGGGAGCTGTAGGGTACCCTCGCCGCCCCAGGCAGCAGGAGCCCCCCACCGCTCCCGGCTACCACAGGCAGCAAGGGGAAGCCCCGCAGTTCCGAACCACCAGCAGAGGGGGACCCTGGAGCTTCAAGCCTGCCCACCACTACCCAGGCTCCCCATTTTGTCATGGATATTTTTAGTAAAAGTCAGGGACAGGTCATGCGCTTCCGTGAATTTTTCATTATTGTCCGTGACTTGTCCATGATTTTTATTAAAAATATCTGTGACAAAATATTAGCCTTAATGATAGGTCACTACGGAAGGAGATGGAGAGGTCTTGGCTGGTCTCTCTCACCTGGGACCAGTCCTGGGAGATGAGGAGGAAGTAGTGATTGAAGCTGTCAGCAAACAGCATGGCCTGGAGAGAGGGCAGCAGCTTTTCCTGTGGCTCCAGCCCCCAACCCTAGCTCCCTGTTTTCCAGAACACTGGGCTGCCCTCTCTTCAAGCTACCTCCTCAATCTCTTCTGCTTCCAGGCATGCTCCAGAAGAAGAGATGGTGGCTTGGCAAGGACATATATGTGCTGTGCAGCAATGCGAAGGGGGAAACAACATATATATGTGGGTGCCTCCTGGAACCCAATGAATGCTCAAAATGGGATGCTGCTGAAAAGGAAATTGGGAGCATTGAATTCACAGAGGTGTGCAGCTCTTGGTTGTATGGTGTATGTTGATTAGCGAGTCCCACAGGTCAGTGTGGTGCAATCCTGGAACACATGGGCTTTAATATTTTGTGTAGAATCATAGAATCATAGAATATCAGGGTTGGAAGGGACCTCACGAGGTCATCTAGTCCAACCGCCTGCTCAAAGCAGGACCAATTCCCAACTAAATCATCCCAGCCAGGGCTTTGTCAAGCCTGACCTTAAAAACCTCTAACAAAGGAGATTCCACCACCTCCCTAGGTAACCCATTCCAGTGCTTCACCATCCTCCTAGTGAAAAAGTTTTTCCTAATATCCAACCTAAACCTCCCCCACTGCAACTTGAGACCATTACTCCGTGTTCTGTCATCTGGTACCACTGAGAACAGTCTAGATCCATCCTCTTTGGAACCCCCTTTCAAGTAGTTGAAAGCAGCTATCAAATCCCCCCTCATTCTTCTCTTCTGCAGACTGAACAATCCCAGTTTCCTCAGCCTCTCCTCACAAGTCACGTGCTCCATGTAACATGTACAAATGCAGACTTTTATCCCCATACATTTTTGGTAGTGATCTCTGCTACTTGGCAGATTACCTGGGCCCCCTCCTCAGGAAAATTCCGACTGTGCCCCTACTTTGGTCCAAAAATCTAACCTTTATAGTGTGACACTTCCTGGGGTTGTGAGGCACCTCCCCACCACCTGCCCTTAGCGTCAGGAAGTCTTGTCTGTGCCTGCTGTGGATCAGCTCTCTGAAACCACCAGCCTCTGGCAAGACAAGCCTGACTTTCCAGGCCTTCACAGGCCTAATTCTCTCTGCAAAGGTTAGCAATAGGTACGCACCAACCACTGAGTCCTCTGAGGATCCCTCTGGACTGCTCAGCCCATTCCATTGAACACACACAGAACTCTGATACACTACTTCCAAAGGAACAGCACCCCTCTGTTTACAAGATTCAGCTCAGGATACACCTCTTGGGGAGGTGGAGTATCTACGCCGATGGGAGAAGCTCTCTCGTCAGTGTAGGTAGCGTCTTCACTAGTAAGTGTAGACAAGCCCATAGTTTATCATCAAAGAATACTGATTCAAATGATAGAAAGTAAGAATATTGGAAACAAATGGTTATACACAAAACAAAATCATAACATGCTTTCTAGAACCTAAACTTAATTAAAAGGCACTGCCCAATTTCCTACAATATAGATTACCCCAAGTACTTTCCCCAGCATTTTCAACCAATTTGGCTGAGATCCCTTTTCATAAAATCAAGCCCGCTGGCAGCTTAGCTTCACAGATTAAAGGAATAAGGGTATACCTCCATACCTCTTAGTTATTTCCCCAAAAGTTCATTGTCCTTACTGGTTCACTTCTTCCTCTAAATTTCCTCTCTTTGAAGATTTCACAATCCTTCATTAGCATTTGGCTCACACTGTGAATAGATGCCCATTTTGAACCATACGGTCCTTAATTTACACCTAAACAGACAAATAGACACACATTTCTTGCCTGAAAGAAAACCTGCTTTCCACCGTTCTGGTGACCAGTCTCTAGTCACAGACCTTAAGAACATAATTTTCAGTGTATATACATAACTCCATATGCTTTGCAATGATTATGATGACCAGTGTGATATAGGCTTTCATTAGAGACCTTACATGACATTCTTTTGATGAACCCCCTACTAACCCATCTGCCAGCTGGCATCCAGAGGTCCTTGGGTCATATATAGATCACATTTCTAACCCCCAGGGTTGAGAGGAAAACCTTCAGTTACAAATGGAGCAGACCCCAAAGCAGTAATAACGTCTCCCTGAGTCTTCAGACAAGAAAAATCAAAGAGCCATGAACTGACCCATTCACCTCAGCAGAATATTAACTCTGAAGCATAATGGAAACAATTGTCAATATTGTTAACTACTTCACTGCTGTAATTTGGCAGAAGCATCCAGTTAATGGGTGCATCTCACAAGCCCGCACTGCGATGCTTTCCAAAAGCTCTGTCTCCCATTCAACTGCTAAAACCTCCAGCTTCCCCCATGACAGCTTGTGAATCCAATTATACACAGTAACTGTAAAAATCTGCACACAAACTGAAAACTAAAAATTTAGGGACAGAGCAAACACTCATGAATAAAATAGCCAGTACAATGCAATTTTCCTTTAGTTATCAATGAACTTGGCTGTACACTCAGCAAACTGAAATTAATGCAGAGGTGGGCAACCTACGGCCTGCGGGACCATCCTGCCCTTGAGATCCTGGCCGGAGAGGCTAGGCCCTGGCCCTTCCCGCTGTCCCCCCTCCCCCGCAGCTATGCCGCCGTGCGGGCAGTGCTCTGGGCGGCGGGGTTACATGCTCCTGCCAAGCAGCGCGGCGGTGTGTCTAGCTCCGGCTGGGCGGCGCACCTGCCAGACATGCTGCACTGAGCGGCATGGTAAGGGGGCCGGAACCGGGGGGTTGGATAAGGGGCGGAGGGTCCCGGGGGGCAGTCAAGGGACAGGGAGAGGGGGTGGTTGGATGGGGTGGAGGTTCTGGGGGGCGGTCAGGGGATGGGGGGATTGTATAAGAGTGGGAGTCCCGGGAGGGCCTGTCAAGGGGGGGTAGAGGTATGGATAGGAGTCAGGGGACGGGGAACAGGGGGGGTTGGATGGGCGTGGGGTCCCGGGGGGGCTGTCAAAGGGCGGGGGTTTGAATAGGGGTCAGAGCAGTCAGGGGACTGGTAGCAGTGGGGGTTGGATGGGGTGGGGGGGGCCTGGGAGGGGGCAGATAGGGGACAAGGAGCGGGGGGGGGGATTGGATGGGGCAGGAGGTCTGAGCGGGGCAGTCAGGGGGGGGGAGCGGGGGGGGGGAGGAGGGGGGGGGGGGGCCAGGCTGTTTGGGGAGGCACAGCCTTCCCTACCCGGCCCTCCATACAGTTTTGCAACCCCAATGTGGCCCTCGGGCCAAAAAATTTGCCCACCCCTTGCTCTAAGGTGATAGTCATTAATTCAGGGGTGGGCAAACTTTTTGGCCCGAGGGCCACATTGGGGTTGCAAAACTGTATGGAGGGCCGGGTAGGGAAGGCTGTGCCTCCCCAAACAGCCTGGCCCCCGCCCCCTAACTGACCCCTCTCACTTCCCGCCCCCTGACTTCCCCCCTCAGAACCTCTGACCCATCCCACCCCACCCCCCGCTCCTTGTCCCCTAACTGCCCCCTCCCAGGACCCCCCACCCCTAAGCGCCCTGGGACCCCATGCCTATCCAACCCCCCCTGTTCCCCTATCCACACCTGCCCCCTGACAGGCCCCCCTGGGACTCCCACACTGAGGGGAAATATTGAAACCAACTATGTACAAAGTACTGCCAAGCTAAAAAAAACACACTGAAAAAAAATCAAAGAAAAAATTACATTCTTCCTAGTCACTTTCAGTTATATAAACTTAGGGACAACTTAAAAAATTCAGACAGAAGAGTGATTTTTCAAGTTGACCTTTTGTTTTTTTGACTTTACCTAGGTCATCAGAAGCCTGGACAGTTAATATTTTGGTTGCTAAGAACAGAAACCATTTTTAAAATAAAACAATATACAGTACATTTCATCCTCCAGAGACACTGCCTATTGATTTACCTTCCTAACTTTGAATACCAAAACAGATCAACAATATTTCTGTATTGCTGTGAGATTTCTACATGTTCACAGGGCACACAGTTATGGTCTGAAGCAAGCACAATTCTAAGCACATTACAGAAAAAGAAAATCTCATGGTTCTCATTAACTCATACTCCCTTAACTTTCCAAGTCTTCTGCAGATCATTACATTTTTAATAATATGTCTTTTTCAATCAAGTCTTGAATTTTGATCAAGATGGGATCTTGGATTGCAAGTCTATGCTTTGTTGCCAACCTCAAAACAGTAGTTTCATTACTGCCACTTACGCTGACAGCTCTGTATTAATCGTTTCAAAATAAAAATAAATTGTATCTACAGAGAACAAAATCTTCACCCAATTGTTCAATGTAAGAGTACATTTTTATTGAGGGTTTCTTGTGACACCAAAAAAGACAAAAAGGTGACCTTTAAAAATAGCTATGCCAGGGCTATGAATGGGTACAGTTAAAGAAATTAACAGAAAAAAATTGATAGAAAAGGTGTAAGTAATTTAATGTAATAAAAAGACTAACAGTTTCAATATGTATCTAAAGATAAAAATAAACACCAACAAAAACTAGAAACCCAATGTAAATTATCTTTATGCAGCAATTTTTTGTGGTATCATAACCAATTGTACTTCTCTGACCTGTACGTCTACAGATTTTTCTCCTTGTTCGGCTGGTAAATCACCTCTGGCCACAACTAAAATTCCAACAATTCCTTAGTGTGATTTGATCTATTTTGCTTTGAAACAGGACTAGATGATAGTGCACTAAGGAACTATTAGTACGTGTCAGCAGGGTCTGCATGGACAGTTAGCATGCGGCAGGCTAGCGTGAGATAGATTCATATCCAACTTAGCATGAATGAAATGTTCCTATAACCAAGCCCTTACTCTCTCTGTGGCCCTGAGTAATTATCCTTTCTGCTTCAGTTTCCCCATCTACAAAACATTTATCTCATTAGTTCATGTTTGTAAAGTTCTGAAAATGGAAAATACTATGTAAATGAAAGACAATTAACTGAAAGAACAGACTGTTCTTATTAACAAGGGGAATAGAACAGCTGTAAAATATTGCACAAGGGACAGATCACTTACAAGGTTGTGATTTAGTTCCAAAGACTTAAGGTCTTGGGTATTATTCCCAATTGAGCTAACTTCTGTCTTAGAACACTAATTTACAGCTACTACTTGGAATATCAAGTACTGTTCATTTTAGTTTCACTAGTTCTGAGTTAAAAGGTTTAAAATGGGTAAAATGACTCTTTCCAGGCAGAAGAGTGGAATGTAAATACCACATACGTCAGAAAATCAAAATCGCAAAATTATAGAAATGTATATGACTTTTTCCAGAGAGACAATCAAATTACACTGCTGATTAGGCTAATTTTAATAAAGTCATGCTGGACTTGATCCTGTACCGAGTGAAGTCCATGGGAGTGTTGCTATTGTCTTCAATGGCTGCAGGGTAGGCACTCAAAGATTTTGTTGTTCCATAAAGTACATGTAGGTGTAACTATAAAATAACACAAACTACTAAAACTACTCAAGAGAAGATGCCTCCCACAAGCAAAATGCAAAAATCCCATTACAATTCCACAGGGAAGAGTAAATAGTTTCTGTGGTTCTAGGGTAATGGTCTAACACATTTAAAATGTAAACAGCAGCAATCATCCCTTACTAAAGGATGTAACAATAGCATTGCCGCAGAGAGGCATATTAACACTGCTGCACACTTTCAATTCAAATCATTCTTTGAAAGAAAATATAAACAAAAATTACAATAAAATCAATCTTATATTTAGGTCTGTCTCAACAAATATTCAATTTTTCATTTATATTAATTACTCTGTTGGTTTTCTCCCTTTAAGAACACTAACAAATTCCATTGATTAAGACACAACTCTAAGGAGTTGTACTCAGTAGAAAGCAGCCTATTATTTCTGGCTATCAAATCCACTAAATGTTATCAACATTTGTGAAAATACTCAACTTTCAGACAATATAAATGTTGTGAAGACCTATGAAGTGATAGGAGAGTGTTCCCAGAATCTTAATATTTATTGACTTTTCTAAAGAACCTAAACATGCATCAGTACTATACCTCTCCATTAGTAAAGGCTTTCCAAACTATTTTGGTTACAAAATGATCTGTCATTATACCATATTGTTTCTGATATTTTAATAGCTTTAAGTCTGTATAAGACAACGACAGGTGTTATAACAAACTGCAGCTCATATCATAACTGTAGTTTATCAAACTCCTGTTAGTTGACACATTAAAGTGCTGGGTATCTTTGAGACTTTATAGATAGGCTTGGAAGGATTAGATTTTTATTGGTAAATATCAGTAAATGTCGATTTCAGCATACACATACAAACTGACAAAAAGCTATTTCCATGGATAATCATCCAGATAAGCAAACTAAGAAAAATGCTGCCTGAGAACTTAGAGTTTAAGAATACTTACTGAGTATATTTTGACATCTGATGTTGACAATTTGTGTTCTAACAGTTATAAAGTGTTAACTTTATGAATCTCAGCATCTAATGCCATTAAATAATTACTGTCAGACCCGCCTCCATAATTCCTGCAACTGTGAAAATGTATGTTGATAAAAATAAAAAATGCTTTAAAATGAACATTTCAGCGAGTAGCTGTGGATATTCTGGATCCTTTCCCAACTAAGACACCCAGAGGAAAGCAGTACATAATGACTTTCATGGATTTTGCTACCGATGGCCGGAAGCAGTAGCTCTAAGCAACACCAGGGCTAAAAGTGTGTGCCAGGCACTAACAGACATTTTTGCCAGGATAGGTTGGCCCTCCGACATCCTTACGGATTCGGGAACTAATTTCCCGGCAGAGACCATGAAAAACCTGTGGGAAGCTCATGGGATGAACCACTTGGTGGCCATCCCTTACCACCATCAAACAAATGGCCTGGTGGAGAGGTTTAATGGAACTTTGGGGGCCATGATACATAAATTCGTAAATGAGCACTCCAATGATTGGGACCTAGTGTTGCAGCAGTTGCTTTTTGCCTACAGGGCTGTACCACATCCCAGTTTAGGGTTTTCACCATTTGAACTTGTGTATGGCCGCGAGGTTAAGGGGCCATTACAGTTGGTGAAGCAGCAATGGGAGGGGTTTACGCCTTCTCCAGGAACTAACATTCTAGACTTTGTAAGCAACCTACAAAGCACCCTCCGAAACTCTTTAGCCCTTGCTAAAGAAAACCTAAAGGATGCTCAGGAAGAGCAAAAGGCCTGGTATGATAAACATTCCAGAGAATGGTCCTTCAAAGTAGGAGACCAAGTCATGGTCTTAAAGGCGCTCCAGGCCCATAAAATGGAAGCGTCGTGGGAAGGGCCATTCACGGTCCAAAAGCGCCTGGGAGCTGTTAACTATCTCATCGCATCCCCCACCTCAAAAATAAAGCCTAAGGTATACCATGTTAATTCTCTAAAGCCCTTTTATTCCAGAGAATTAAAGGTTTTCCAGTTTACAGCCCAGGGAACAGATGACGTGGAGTGGCCTGAAGGTGTCTACTATGAAGGGAAAAGTAATGGTGGTGTGGAAGAGGTGAACCTCTCCACAACCCTGGGACGTATGCAGCGACCGCAGATCAAGGAGCTGTGCATTAGTTTCGCGCCAATGTTCTCAGCCACCCCAGGACAGACTGAACAGGCATACCCCTCCATTGACACAGGTAATGCTCACCCAATTAGAACCCCACCATACCAGGTGTCTCCTCACGCCAAAACTGCTATAGAACGGGAGATCCAGGTCATGCTACAGATGAGTGTAATCCGCCCCTCTAACAGTGCATGGGCATCTCCAGTGGTTCTAGTTCCCAAACCAGATGGGGAAATATGCTTTTGCGTGGACTACCGTAAGCTAAATGCTGTAA
This sequence comes from Terrapene triunguis, assembly GCF_002925995.2. NCBI lineage: Eukaryota > Metazoa > Chordata > Testudines > Emydidae > Terrapene > Terrapene triunguis. The sequence continues at coordinate 3,985,146 of NW_020664369.1, forward strand.
CTCGTCCCGACAACTATCCAATGCCACGCACAGATGAGCTATTGGAGAAACTGGGACGTGCCCAGTTCATCTCTACCTTAGACTTAACCAAGGGGTACTGGCAAGTACCGCTAGATGAACCCGCCAAGGAAAGGTCAGCCTTCATCATCCATGCAGGGGTGCATGAATTTAATGTGCTTCTTTTCGGGCTGCGAAATGCACCCGCCACCTTCCAGAGACTTGTAGATGGTCTCCTAGCGGGATTGGGAGAATCTGCAGTTGCCTACCTTGATGATGTGGCCATTTTTTCTGATTCATGGGCAGAACACCTGGAGCACCTGGAAAAAGTCTTTGAGCGCATAAGGCAGGCAGGACTAATTGTTAAGGCTAAAAAGTGTCAAACAGGCCTAAACAGAGTGACTTACCTTGGACACCAGGTGGGTCAAGGAACTATAAACCCCCTACAGGCCAAAGTGGATGCTATCCAAAAGTGGCCTGTCCCAAAGTCAAAGAAACAGGTCCAATCCTTCTTAGGCTTGGCCGGATATTATAGATGATTTGTACCACACTACAGCCAAATTGCCGCCCCACTGACAGACCTAACCAAAAAGAAACAGCCAAGTGCAGTTCAGTGGACTGATGAGTGTCAGAAGGCTTTTAACCAGCTTAAGGCGACACTCATGTCTGACCATGTGCTAAGGGCCCCAGACTTTGACAAACCATTCCTAGTAACCACAGATGCGTCCAAGTGTGGTGTGGGAGCAGTTTTAATGCAGGAAGGACCGGATCAAAAATTCCATCCTGTCGTGTTTCTCAGCAAGAAACTGTCTGAGAGAGAAAGCCACTGGTCAATCAGCGAAAGGGAATGCTACCCCATTGTATATGCGCTGGAAAAGCTACGCCCATACGTTTGGGGACGGCGTTTCCAACTATAAACCGACCACGCTGCGCTAAAGTGGCTTCATATCGCCAAGGGAAATAACAAAAAACTTCTTCAGTGGAGTTTAGCTCTCCAAAATTTTGATTTTGAAATACAACACATTTCAGAAGTTTCTAACAAAGTGGCTGATGCACTCTCCCGTGAAAGTTTCCCAGAATCAACTGGTTAAAAATTGTTCTTGGAATGTGGGACATATTGTTAGTTTTTATATAATCAGTAGTATGTCTAAAGGTGCATGTGTCTTATTAACTCTGTTTTCTCCTAGAGCTCCAGGAAGAAATCAGTGTGGAACGGGCTGTCCAACACTATCTGTGATTTGGGGGGGCGTGTCATAACTATAAAGGGAAGGGTAACAACCCTCCTGTGTACAATACTATAAAATCCCTCCTGGCCAGAGACACCAAAATCCTTGTATCTGTAAAGGGTTAAGAAGCTCAGGTAACCTGGCTGACACCTGACCCACAGGACCAATAAGGGGACAAGATATTTTCAAATCTTGGTGGGAAGAAGGCATTTGTTTGTTGCTCTTTGTTTTGGGTGTATTCGCTCTTGGGACTAAGAGGGACCGGACATCAATCCATGTTCTCCAAATCTTTCTGCACAAGTCTCTCATATTTCAAACTTGTAAGTAACAGCCAGGCAAGGCGTGTTAGTTTTATCTTTGTTTTCTCAACTTGTAAATGTTCCTTTTGCTAGAGGGTTTACCTCTGTTTGCTGTAACTTTGAACCTAAGGCTAGAGGGGGTTCCTCTGGGCTCTTTGAATCCGATTACCCTGTAAAGTTATTTTCCATCCTGATTTTACAGAGATGATTTTTACCTTTTCTTTAATTAAAATTCTTCTTTTAAGAACCTGATTGATTTTTTCATTGTTTTAAGATCCAAGGGTTTTGGATCTGTGTTCACCAGGATTAATTGGTGAAGGTATACTCTCAAGCCTTTCCTTTCACCCAGGAAAAAGGGTGTAAGGACTTGTTGGGGGGAGAAATTAGTCTCAAATCTGCCCAGGAAAGCAGGGGGTTAGAGACTTGGGAAATATTTGGGGAAAGGGAGAGTTCCAAGTGGCTCTTCCCTAAGATTTGGAACACACTTGGTGGTGGCAGCTTATTGTTAACCTAAGCTTAGGGGGCTTTAATGCGGGTCCCCACATCTGTACCCTAGAGTTAAGAGTGGGGAGGGAACCTTGACAGGCAGGCTTATCTCCACTTTATAAAAACTGCAAACATTTGATCACCTTATTTGTAATGTGTTTTTTAAATTCTCAATGTAACATAATGCCTATACTCCCTATTCAGAGGCAAAATACTTCTGTGCATGCCAGCATTATACTTATGATACAGATCTACAACAAGCACGAAATTTTAAAGTGAAAACTCAAGTCCATTCTTAGCTCTCACCATTGTGAGAGAAGAAACGCCACACCATGCAGTTCTCCTCCCCCTAGTATCAGCCATAACTTAGAATTACTTGACTTTCTTTTGTTTAGATCACAAACTTCATATGTAAATATACTGTAACACTGTCTTATTATCCTTCACTTATTTATTACACAGGTTTTAGGATTTTTTTAATCTGACCGCCTCCTTTGCGCCCCCTTGTGGGCCAGGGTCACGCTACAAGCAGCTCATTTCTCTCTGGGTGTGTTCAAATCAAACTTCATTTTCTTTGTCAAAAATACCCCTCCTTGGGGGAACTGCGTTTATTAATAAAAAAAACTGCAAATAAAACTCAAAATCCCAAATAAACTCCATTCATAAACCACATGACACAAGGTTTCTCTCCTCCTCCCAGGTCTTTCTGCCTGGGGCCTTTGCAGTCTCTCCTCTGCTTGGACAGGGTCTCACCCAAGCCTCCTTGCCTGGAGAGTTTTCCTTGCTCTCTGCAGACTCTGCCACAGTTTCCTGAGTCTTGCCCCCTTCACTGCAACTTCCTGCTTCTTTTATACTTGGATCATCTGACAGGTGGGGCTCAGGCAGAAATCACAACTGTCTTAGCCCCAGGCTCTCCAGTCCCTGGGGCAGGCCACCCTGTTACACTGACCTAATCAATTTCTATTAAATTACAGTAGAACCTCAGAGTTACAAACACCTTGGGAATGCAGGTTGTTTGTAACTCTGAACAAAACGTTATAGTTGTTCTTTCTCAAGTTTTCAACTGAACATTGACTTAATACAGCTTTGAAACTTTACTATGCAGGAAAAAATGTTGCTTTCCCTTTATTTTTAGTAGTTTATGTTTAATATACTACTGTACTGTATTTGCCTTTTTTTTTTTTTTTTTAATCTCTGCTGCCTGATTGTTTACTTCTAGTTCCAAATGAGATGTGTGGTTGACTGGTCAGTTCGTAACTCTGGTTTTCGTAACTCTGAGGTTCTACTGTACATTGTTTGAAGAGAAAAAATTATCCTGAGTAAAGATGTCGTATGCCAAATTTTCAGCCACTGAAGAAATGTAGGGACTCTTTAAAAATTCCTGAACCTAGTTCATATTCAATGAAGTGTCATATATGAAAACAGGTCAATGTGTTTCTTTGGTATTTGCTTGTCTTCTACAATAACAAACCAGAAGATAATACAATTTTTTCCTCATAACTGTTTACCTGTTTCTGAGGAGTTTAGCTTTGTGTGAATCTCTAGTTGATCGCTTCAGGATTGTCTGAAGAGAGATTAGTTCTGTCCTATTGAGAGCATGAAAGTAGTGAGGAGACCTTTGGAGACAGTACTGAACCATCTTCTTTGTGCATGTGGCCTAGGGGCTGTGTTGAATGCCCAGTTGCATGAGATGCAATAAGATGAGAATTGTGTGTTACAATTTTATAATAGGCCTTGTGAAGAAGACACAAGTTTTTAACATCCTAGCATGGAAGACGCAACTGCCAACATTGCAGGGTTCTGATAGCTCATGAGAGAATGATGTATTGGCTTCCGAAGGGCCCTCACGCAAGATCATTCCAGTTAGTGGTAATGAAGGGCATTTGGTACTTCCAGCCTACGTACCATAGCATTGCCAGGTCTATGATTAATAAAACTGATCCATGATTCTTTCAAGCAGCATGACCTGAATTTGATATGCACACCTGGCAGCAGAATATAGTAAATGTGAAACATTTCCATCAAATAGTCTCATGCAGAAAGAATTGGTTTGCATAGTAGCACTTGGGAACAAAAGCTAGTACCCAGAGAATAAGTTCAGTAGCAAAGAAATGCAGAACTTACACTTCAAAGTATATTCCTAAAATTACAATTTTCCTGCCTTTGTTTTTGGTTGTTTTTATTAGTTTTCTTTTTTAATCTAGTTTATTTGGTTGAGAGGTTTTTTTTGGAGAAATTTAAGTTCAAATAAATTAAAGAGCTGTGTTTAGGGGACAAGAAGAAGAAGACAAAAAAGTTATTACAACTACTATTGCTAGCATTTATAAAAACCAAAGAATGCAAAAGGAAATAAAATCTTACTATTCACATCACACCATTTTGTAACCCAACTGTATTTTTAAGCTTCTTTGCAGATTTTTAAAACTATGTGTAACTACAATTGGCATTCAAGCCATCGCCACTCAATCACTTATCTATGTCTCTTCCCCTTCCCCATGCCAAACACGTGCTTGCTAGAACCATCATGGGGCAGGGACCACATCTGTTTGTCTAACTTCTGGCAGTTAGGGCACTTTACTATAAAGTTTTAAATAAACTTTCAAAATAATTTAAAAATCTAACATAAGGGACAGAAAAGTACAATCATGCTAACTTGAAAGTATCTGTATTTCTCACGCAATTTCATTTGATTGATATTTTTTTTCCACTTAATACCTCTACCAGATCACTCCTGGGAAGTGGTAGGATATTTATATATAATCTCAGTAAACTGGTATAGTCTTCAACAGCAATTCAATAAGTCAGTGTTATAAGAAGAATGCTTTCAGAATCCTATCATTGCCAGAAAGCATTCAAAATGAACTGCTTTACAAAAAAGTTTTTACACAAAAGGAGGAGGCACAGAGCATTAAAAGTGCCTCAAACTTGTTTGATCAGATTTCCTCTTAAGATTCTTGGTCAGCTTTTTGATTGCTAATCTCAATCGTCCAGCTACCAGGGGGTGCGCTATAAAGCTGATTAAATTGAGGCCATTTGCTTCTAAGAGAGTCCAGACATGAGACCCTTTCCCTTCAATCATTTGTTCTGAGTAGTCATCCAAACCATCCCACCCTGCTCAGTTGGGGGGAGCAGAAGAGTTTAGCAGAGTGTTAATTCTATCTGATGGTTTTGGTTGAAATCCTCTATTCTCTGTCCACTTGTACTGCACTTCATTTATTTAAAAAAAAAAAAAAAAGACTATCGAAGAACACAGTTTAAAGGAAACCACATAAGCTTACAACAAAGTCTCATTTGCATATGGGTGCTATTATTCATGCTCTGATTCTAGGAGTATGTCTACGCCACGTGCGCTGCAGTGACATTGCTGCAGCTATGCTCCGTAGCGTAGACATCTGTAGCGCAGACACTTGCTACAGAGAGAGAAGCGATTTTTCTGTCATTGTAGTAAATATACCCCTTGGGGAGGCAGAAGCTAGCTAGATGGAAGAATTCTACCATTGACCTAACTGCATCAACAGTGGGGGTAGGTCGACCTAACTACATTGCACAAGATGTGACTTTTTTCACAGCTCTTGATGTAGCTAGCGTGATCTAATTTGTAGGTTTCAGAGTAGCAGCCGTGCTAGTCTGTATCCGCAAAAAGAACAGGAGTACTTGTGGCACCTTAGAGACTAACAAATTTATTATGCATATTGCATCCGAAGAAGTGGGTTGTAGCCCACGAAAGCTTATGCTCTAATAAATTTGTTAGTCTCTAAGGTGCCACAAGTACTCCTGTTCTAATTTGTAGGTGTAGACCAGGCCTAGATTTTAGGCTCTAAGCCAGGACCTGGGAAGTATATTACACGGGAGAGGAAGGTGACAATGAACTGAAAGCCTTTGTACCTATTAGAAAGACAACTAGTCCCATCCAATCTCACTTGTTTAAACAGATTTTTAATATAGTCAATCACTAGCAACAAGACAAGAGAGGAGAACAAGAGTGATTAATCCTATCTCAGGAAGATTTTTTATTGAAAAGATCTTTCTCAAACAATATCATTGCGCTCCTGAATGTGATTTCTGTGGCAAGAGAAGAAACAGAGTTTGGAAATAGGGATATTGACAGGGTGAAGGCTTTTTGTTTGATTGGTTATTTTTGTCACATAGTATTGATTCCTTGTCAGATTTTACAACATGAATTTTGAGCAGATATGATGCAACTGGACCAAGACAATTAATAATACCATGACGGCATAAGGTATATCAACAGATAACTGTCTTTATTTATTTTTTTCACCACAATAGGTTGGTCCCATCGGTGTCCCCAGTGTTTGGCAGCTACCATCAGAAAGAATCAGATTGTCTGAGGAATTACATTTGAGAAGCATAAACAAAAGACACTTCTCCCTCCATACGGATGAGAAGCTGGCTTTATCTTTCTGCACTGGAATCTTGAACACCATCAGCAACTGGACACATGGCAGCTAGTACTGCCAGGACAGGCCCTTTCCCACGACCTGAGACAAGTTAAAAATCAGGCATGTTGTTTGCAGTAGATTATCCCATGAGCTGCAGATACGGTCGCTGTGGCATATTTTTCCTTTTATAAAGACAGAAGACTTTTAGGCTGTAAACTGAAATATTGACTAATCAGAACCACAGGACAATGGAATTAGCTAAAAGCAGCCAGAGTATTTCAGGAGGCAATTGAGCCAACTTCACTGCAGCTGTAGCCTATAAGGTATGTTTATGCTGCAGCTGGGGGCGTGACTCTCAGCCTGGGGAAGACAGACTCAGACTAACTCAGCTTGAGCTAGTATGCTAAAAATAGCAGTGTGGACATCACAGCATCAGCAGAAGCTTGGGCTGGCCACCTGAGGTCAGACCCAGGGAGTCAGATGGGACCAAGCTCAAGTAGCTAAGCTTGAGCCTACAATGGAGCCGCAACGTCCACACTGCTATTTTTAGCACACTAGCTTGAGCTGAATTAGTACAAGTCTGCCTACCTGGGCTGGGAGGCTTGCTCCCAGCTTCAGTGTTACCTTAAATTTGCACATTCACTTGAAGGTTGCCTGAGTTACTGACAGGATGGTTAATCTAATCCAGTGTTTCCCAAACTTAGGACGCCGCTTGTTTAGGGAAAGCCCCTGGCAGGCCGGGCTGGTTTTTTTACCTGTTGCATCCGCAGGTCCGGCTGATAGCAGCTCCCAGTGGCCGCAGTTCGCTGCTCCAGGCCAATGGGAGCTGCTGGAAGCGGCGGCCAGTATGTCCCTCGGCCCGCGCCACTTCAAGCAGCTCCCATTGGCCTGGAGCGGCGAACTGTGGCCAGTGGGAGCCGCGATCGGCCGGACCTGCAGACGCGGCAGGTAAACAAACCGGCCCGGCCCACCAGAGGCTTTCCCTAAACAAGCGGTGTCCCAAATTTGGGAAACACTGATCTAATCTAACCCATAGTTGTTATTTCTAAACTATTTTGTCACACACTTTGAGCTTCTTTTTGCATGTCAGATATGGCAACACTGAAAAAGCAGACCACCTGTTCTGGTTACAAACTTTAAATTCCTTAATGACTCTTGAGAAAACGTCATTGTTAGTACGAAGTGAACTTTCCCCTCTAACCTGTAAATCAAAGAAAGGTAGCTCTGGTAGCTGGTGGGTCCCTCAAAGACTTCCTCTGAACATGTGCAGGCAGAGGAAGTTTTAAAGAGTTGGAGTTATCTCCCCCTTTCATTAATTGGCATCGTAAGAATTAATGTGCTTTCTAAATATAAGTATGTGGGGCAGTAGCAGGGCTATATTCTTAAACCTGTTTATGCTACACTGAAAGTCAGGTTTGAATGTATATACCTGTAAGTTAATGCAGGTCTGGATTCACATGGGGGTTCCATAGAATAAAATTAGGACAACCATTGACAAATTAATACACGATGAGAATGGCAGGAGGCCTGAGATGCACTGATTATTGCAGTCTAATCACCTAATACATCTCCTCCCCAATCCCTTTCTGGACAGTGGAACCAATCAAAACAGGGTTATTTAATTAGTGGACTCAGCTAGGAATAACAGGCACCAGGAATGTGTGTTTTTTCTGCCATGGAGACTGGCTGTGTTATAACTGAGGGGGTGAGCAGTTACTTTAATTGCTTTTAACATATTTTGTTTATGATGGGTTAAGTGGCGATATTAGTTTTATATATTTAAGTAATTTGGCCACTCATGGTTGCAATGTAAGTCTGTTTTTCTATATTGTTCCATTTGCAGTAGAGGCTGCTTTAGTTGAAGTCTCATTCACAATCTTATTATATTTCACTTTGTTTCAGAGCTCTGCTTGAGTTTTTGTTTGTTTATAAATGATAAACATAACTAAAAACAGACTTCACACAAAATTCTGATCTAAATGGAAAACAAAGTGAATTTGGGGGAAGGTGTCCTCTTGGCAAATAACTTTTTTTGCTGTACTAGTCACCAAATATCTACTTCAAGCTGGTGGCAGGTTGGCAAGTGGTGGCCTGTATTATATTTGTAGGTACTGAAAATGTACTTAGCATTGTCCAGGGTACTAAACAAAGAGGTCCCATCTCAAGAAGGCTGCAGTCTAAACAAGCCATGTACGAAGACAACAGGATGCACCGGGAAGCCCAGAGGAAGGAATAACTTCATTATTCTTTTAGAGGCAATGGCAGGATGATATTATTATTGATTCACTTCTTCCAGGCACTGTGGAAGAAATAAGTCTTTAACAGGAATTTTAATGTTTACAGAGCAGTGGCATGGCAAACAGGAAGTGACGGGGGATCCTTACAGAGGTAATGACATAGAAAGAAGTACTGAGAGGAGACTGGCTAAGTATGGCATCATTGCCAGAGAAGTATACAACATGAGGCTAGGAGGATGCAAGATGCAATGGAGTTATATAGGGCCTTGAAAGCGAGAAGAAATTTAAACTTGATGGGTTGACAGTGGGAGACTGAGTGATCCCAGTGGATGGGGTGATATAGTCACATAGATGTCAAGGCAGGCAATCTGGCAGCTGCATTTTAGATGGACTTGAAGGGTCACTGAATATTTGGTTTTTTGTTTGATGAAAGAAGTGTGCACTTCTGTGACACCCACTCCTTCCAATTTAACACCTTTGTCAATGATAAAAAAATTAAAAGATCCAAGGTTGTTTTTTTTTTTTTAATCATCAGTCATGTTGCCCAAGACTATGGATTCCAAATATCTAACATGAGTCCAAGCTTTGAGACAAGGGGACAAAAGTGGAAGTCATAAGGCCAGTCCCATTGCCTATTTGGTACTATCATAACAAGGCCTGAAGCTGTATTTTGATAATACAACGGTAGTTCTGACTTTAAATGAACAAGAATGTTTCTAATATTAAACAACATGAATGCAGTATAAGCTTCTTAAAGGTCTGAAATGAGTCACTAGGAGACTGAAAATTGTTATGATGACTCATAATATAAGCTAGTTCATCAATTAAATTTACTGAAGCTGACAACGATAAAAAAAGATTGGGATAATTTAAATCTGTAAATCTAAAATTTTATTTTACATTTTATTAATATTCTGTTTAGCAATTTTTGTAAAACACAGTCCAGATTTTGGGCCTAAATTCCCAGACATTCTTCTTTGCAGCCCAGAAAAAAAGCTGTTGGCAATAACTAGTTCTCATGCCTACTTGCTAGATAATATATTTTTGCATACAAATAATGTATACATTACACCAGATTTATCTGTACCAGGAAAAGTGTGCCGGTAGAGAAGTCATTCTTAATTCGATATATCTAACATCTCAATCAAATTCTAAAATGATAACAAAAATGCCAAACTGGTAACCTCTTTATGAGAAACTACAATTGCCTTTATTTTTAAGTAGGAAAGATATTTATGTATGCGATCTAGCCATATCATCCTTCACATGAACAATAAGGATTTGTTGTTACTTGTATAAAATTCAATTATAGCCAGTTACCACAAGGTGGTAGTGGTGTTATGGTAATACTCAAATACATGAAGAGCCTTATGCTTAGTGTTCTACAGTGACTGCTGCGTACACTGTCATTCAACAAAACATCTGTGGCCCCATTTCTGCAGTAGACTGTGGAGGGGCACACCCGTGGGCCTGCGTGATGCTACATTTACTTCTACCCCCTGCACCTATATGCAGTTAACTGCAGGGTAAGGTCCTAAAATATGGAGGGGGGGAGCAAAAAGGAGTAATATAACAAACAGTCTCTGCTGTCTGTGAACAGTTTGTTGTGAAAAACAAAACAGTCACAAATTAACATTTAGCCAGAAAAGGTCTGAATAATTTCTTGTAGTGATTTATGGCCCTATCAAATTCATGGTCCATTTTGGTCAATTTCACAATCATAGGATTTAAAAAATCATAAATTTCATTAATTCAGCTATTTAAATCTGAAATTTCATGGTGTTGTAATTCTCATAGACTCATAGACTTTAAGGTCAGAAGGGACCATTATGGTCATCTAGTCTGACCTCCCGCATGATGCAGGCCACAAAAGCTGACCCACCCAATTTCCCTTATCTCAGCTGTTGAAGTCTCCAGATCGTGATTTAAAGACTTCAAGTCGCAGAGAATCCTCCAGCTTGCGACCCCTGCCCTATGCTGCGGAGGAAGGCAAAAAACCTCCAGGGTCTCTGCCAATCTACCCTGGAGGAAAATTCCTTCCCGACCCCAAATATGGCGATCAGTAGAACCCCGAGCATACAGGCAAGATTCTCCAGCCGGACCCACATTTTACCAGCGATGGCACGTTATTGCCTAATTGACTAAAATCACGTTATCCCATCAAACCATTCCCTCCATAAACTTATCTAGCCTAATCTTGAAGCCAGAGAGGTCTTTCGCCCCCACCGTTTCCCTCGGAAGGCTGTTCCAGAATTTCACCCCTCTGACGGTTAGAAACCTTCGTCTAATTTCAAGCCTAAACTTCCCCACAGCCAGTTTATATCCATTCGTTCTCGTGTCCACATTAGTACTGAGCTGAAATAATTCCTCTCCCTCCCTGGTATTTATCCCTTTGATATATTTAAAGAGAGCAATCATATCCCCCCTCAGGGGTCCTGACCCAAAAAGGAGTTGTGGGAGGGTTGCAAGGCTATTGTAGGGGGGGTTGAAGTATTGCTACCCTTACTTCTGCACTGCTGCTGGAGGCGGGCTGCCTTCAGAGCTGAGCAGCTGAGGAGCGGTGGCTGTTGTCCGGGAGCCCAGCTCCGAAGGCAGAGCTGCCCCCAGCAGCAGCACAGAAATAAGGATGGCATGGTATGGTATTGCCACCCTTACTTCTGCGCTGCTGCCTGCAGAGCTGGGCCCTCAGTCAGCAGCCGCCACTCTCCGGCCGCCCAACTCTGAAGGCAGCAGTGCAGAAGTAAGGGTGGCATGCTATGGTATTGCTCCCCTTACTTCTGCATTTCTGCTGGCGCGGGCGCTGCCGTCAGAGCCGGGCGCCCGGCCAACAGCCGCTGCTCTCTGGCCACCCAGCTTTGAAGTCAACACAGAAGTAAGGGCAGCAATACCATGACCCCCTGCAACTCTCTTTTGGGTCAGGACACCCAGTTTGAGAAACGCTGGCCTCCCCCGTGAAATATGTATAGTATAGAGTAAAAGCACACAAAAGACCAGATTTCACAGGGGGGAGACCAGATTTCACAGTCCATGATGTGTTTTTCATGGCGGTGAATTTGGTAGGGCCCTAATTATCAGCAAGTTTTTACTGACCATATGATTGCACTGAACTTTCATTAATCTAGGAAACAGAGCCTGATGCCCTGAACTCGAGTGCCACGCAAGTAGACCTCTATTTAACATTTCTGAAGTACTAAATGGCCTGAGGCTGGATAAATTTTTGCTGACTCAAGTTGGTAACATGTCAGTGGTTGATTATTCCTTCCATAAACATAGTATTCAATATTCTACACACTTATTTTTAAGGGACAATTTCCTTTAAAAAAAACCATAAGGAGTTACAGGGAAATGAATGGTACCTGAAACTTTTTTTTTAATTGACTGGACTTGAATGTTGACATCTCTTTAATCTGAAGCATCAAATTTCAGACACTACTAGAAGTTAAATATAATGCCTCCTTTTAGACTGAGTGGCTGAGACATAGAAATGGTAAAGTGACTTGCGTAACTAAGGTCTCAGTGGGTCAGCAGTAGCAGAACTATGAATCCCAGCTCTCACTCCTCTGCTCTAAACACTAGACAACATTCCCTTCTCTCATCTGAATCCGGAAAATTAACTTGTGTGTAACTTATTAAATACTTCTCTCATCCGTTTCAGTCCTACGATTCTATGATTCTCTGCAATCTCTTCTCTGGGAAGAAGTTAAGGCTAGGTTAGGGATTTTTTTTTTTAACTCCTGCTACAGCACACGCATAATCCAGACAAGGATAGCCATTTGCCCTATTACTATAATCTTAGTGCCAAACCTGATTTTAGAGCCAAAGTCAGATTGGAAAGGACCATTCTGTCATAGCAAGTGAGATGCTGCTGAATTTGTCTAGTCACCACCTTCCCAATAATCTTACCCAAGAAGGGGAGACTGCACAGTAATTGGCAGCAAGTGTAATTTTCTTGAGGTTAGATCTGATCACTGGATGTTTTAGGATTGTTAACATTATGCCCTCTCTGAGGGGACACGTAGCAATTGTCCTAGTTATTCTTACCTAGCTTTCAACTGCTATGAAAAGCATAGGCCAAAATTAAATATAAGTGGCGAAGACTTCCTTCAATAGTTTCAGCATCTGTGCTTTAAAGTCAGACCTAAACTTAGCTGGACCACTTTCAGCTCTAGCACTTCATAGGAAGTTGGAGAGATTGTCATAGTTACACTTGATCTTTTCTGTGAAAGCTCAATAACCTGCACATCTTCCTGTTCATCAGGCTGAATATGAAAAAATATGGCCAATCCTTCCCGCTTTCTTTGGTTAGATTTGTGCTATGCTTGCTGCAACAAGTGTGCCAAGTATTAGGTAAACTGTTATCCAAACAGATCTTATTAATGCAAGCAAGGTCAGGTATTTAATCAGAGATCAAGTCATACATGATGCTGGTTAATTGACAACATTCATCAAAGCCAAGATGGTGCTATCACAGCAGATGCAAAGCAGACTTTGTAGGGGACTCTTCAAATTTCCAGGACCAAAGTTTCATAGAGTTCCAGTGACTTAGATTAGCTGCATATTCATTTGTCAGAAAAAAATAACTCATTTCCTCTACACAAAGTGTAAGGTCTGAACATGAGCATTAGATTTTAAAAAGGGGGGATACTCTGTGGCTAAGCGTACACTGTGCAAAATAGATGTCTATCATGCTGACCAATATTGTCTCATTGTTTCCTTGTATTTCCTCCACCTTTCTGTACCCATCCGTTGTCTCTTGTCTTATACCTAGATTGTAAGCCTCTTGGGGCAGGGACCATCTTTTTGATCTTTGTTTGTACAGCACCTAGCACATGGGGTCCTGGTCCATTACTAGGACTCCTAGGCACTATGATAATACAAATAATAAATAAAAATTATTGGGGGGGGGGGGTCAAAGATGGATGCACAAAGCTGGGATAATGTTTTGGAAAACAAAACAATGAAAGTAAATGCAATCTCAATATTCAAGAGTTAGATAAGCACCTTAAATATTTTATGGGTATTTAAAACAAATTCCTCAGAGCCACAGGGTTTCCTTAACTAAGGCAACTTTCTCCAAACCACTACACTTGGCCTCTAGCAATCAGTGTCTTCTCAGATGTTTCCCAGAATCCCTTGTCCTGGACCCAACAGATATTCAAATACATTGATGCAAATGTGGTACACTATTCATGTCTAAGATCTAGGTTGAGTGTAGCTATCCAAATCCAATTAAGTGAAATAGTCCTGAGGAATATGAGTAGTTATGAGACACTCCATTCACCTTCCCCACCCCATCCCACACCCATTTCCCTTCTCTAATGCTACTCATGTCAACTCTCTTAGGGGTAATAACCCAAAGGTTTAAAACTGCTTAAACGACCTACCTCAGAAGAATGTTATATGATGTTATGAGTTACAGTTGCAAAAGACTTTGAAGATGCAAAGTGTTAGAGTATGAGCACATAGCAGCTAAGCACCATCACAGGTCCACTTCTGGGGATGTCTGGAAAGAATGGACTCCAGCATGCAGGAAAACCCAGAGGACAAGGAACACTGAGATAAAGAAGGGAGCAGGAACAGGAAACTGACAGTCACTGACCCACCAAGACACAAAGTAAAATTACAAGGAGTGTTCCCATTTGAGATACTGTAGAAATGTTTGCTGGCATAGCTATACCAGCAAACTCTTCTAGTATAGAGGCAGCTACTACTAGCAAAAGTGTGCTTTTGCCAGTATAACTGCATCTACATTCAGGCTTTTGCCACTATAAAAATGCCATAAAACCCCCTGACATTATTATATTGGCTAAAGGTTCTAGTGTAGATCTGGCCCTGTACCTCCAAGCAGATGTGCAAAAGTTTGTTGAATGAATTCTGCAAGATTTCCCACCTATACCAAATCCCACAGGAGTCTCAGAATTCCAGCTAGGAGGATCTAGCCCTGAAATTTCTTTTATCTGTATGAAAAAGATGATCTGATTATTTCCTCCAACCACTGCACAATTTTAAAGATAACAGATTGATGGGTTTTAACTAATTCATGTTGATATCTAAACTTAAAAATGAATTTGCACCCGAACAGTTCAAATAGCAACTCTCCACACATCTTTCACAAGTCCAATATCATTAATTTGAGGAAGGAAAACCAACTCAGTAATATCATATCACTGACTTCATCTTTTCATGATGTCCTCTGACATATAGACCACAGGAAAATACATTCAAAGTAGATACCAAAATGTGACAAACAGAAACAAACACCACAACTGCAAGGAGATCTACTAAACTATAAAGAATATCTCTTTGGAAACTGAGCAGATGTTTAGTTGCATTAAAGATTAAATTTTGTAATAAGGTAGTCTGAATGTGCTCTCATCCTTTGGCAAATAGAAGTCTGTTTGAATTTTAAAATAACCCAAACACAAAATGCCATTTAAGCATTAATGTGAATGCTGATCTGTGTATTATTTTGCTGGCATAAGTGGTGTGACTTTGATGCAAGTCTTAAAATTCACATATCTGGGTATTTCACTCAGGAATAAAAAGGATTGCTAATTAAACCACAGAACTAACAGTCAAGAGCATTCTAACACATGTTCTCTCCCTCTGGTTTACTGTACAACCTTGGAAAAATCTTTCTGTGTACCATTTTCCTAAGCTATAAAATGGGGATAATACCTAATGCACAAAAGAGGTGAGGATGTAATTCACTAGTGTATGTCAAACATTTTGAGTTCTTCAGACAGAACATGCTATGGATGTGCAAAATAGTATAGCTCCAGCCAGTAAAAATACCATCAAATGTATAATCAAACATCCTAAAGCGTTCGTGTGTGTATTTTCATATAATACATACTGTAATTGATATAAAAAGATGTCCACAAAGCCTCATTCAGCCAGAAAAGTTACTTTTTGCTTAATTGGAGCCAATATAAAAACCTGACATTACAGCAACGTAATGGAGTTGACCTCTAAGCGTAGACTTAATTCCCTCAAAATAACTCTATTCTGATCAATTTAGAGGGACAAGGTGGTTGAGGTGATGTTCTCTCTCACCAACAGAAGTTGATCAAATAAAAGTTATTACTTCACCCACCTTGTCTCTCTAGTATCCTGGGACTGACATGGATATAACTACACTGCATACTCTGACAAATGACATTTAGCGGGTTATCCTTTAACTAAACGTTTGACACCCTCAACTACCACAGCATTCACAATGGGCATTCTGAATCCAATATATTAATGAACGAATGTCCTCAAAGCTGGCATTGTTCACACTGGAAAGCACAAACTCTGATAGAAGCACAGAAGCACTGAAGTTCTGATGACATCACAAAACATTTTATAATTGTTTATTCTGAAGTGCAGTGATCTCAGCAGAATTTAGAGATGTAGTACAGTCATCGATGATGTTACTTACATAAAATCCCTGTGCTTTGACTGACTGAGGAAGTTTGATTTGCACTATTATTTCTCAATAATCCCAGTAAAGATGCTAATGACACTTACTCACAGCACAGCAATTTGCATTGACGTTTGGCTATTTCTCTAACAGTGCTGTATGAAAATTCACTGTGCTGTTTACTGCCCTCAGATGTCCACAACAAATATGGATGCATCAGTTTGATCTCCCTCCCCAGCATCAGTCACTCCATATAGCCCGGCTCTTCCTAATCCTACCTACTTGTGTTGCTTCTTGCTTTTGATGAAAGCTAAATCAACTCTTCAAAGAGTAATTTTTAATAATTATTTGTATTTATTTTTAAAGCTCCTCATCTTTCTTTATTGTAAGTAAGAGCAGTGTTGACTGGCAGGTAAGGAACAAGGGAAGGGAGCGGTACCCTCACAGTTCACATTCAGAAAAAAGGAGAGAAGGGAAGCTTTTAATTTATTTTAAGCAAGTAATTTACTTGTGGGGTGTGGGGGATAATCCTGAGTAAGCAGCGTATAGGACTGAGAGGAGCAGTCATGGAGGAAGAGACAGGGAAAAGAGTAAGAAGGAACAACAGCATATTGAAATATACCAGCTTCTTGGAGATGCTCTGTGCTAACTCAGTCATAACGACGATTCCCTTGGCCTCTACATAGCCTTAGCCAAGGATACAGTTACCACCACATAACAACGTACATGTTTAAGCAATCACAACCTCTTGATGTCTATATGACTTGTATCTGAAGCTCTGTGTACTATCTCTCTGCAGCATATTCTTTCTTGCTTGCTTGCTTGCAGAGTTCTAAAATGCAACTTTAGGCAATCATCCTGTACTCTGGGTGCCTATTAAAATCACACTGTAATGCAAAATAGACTGCCCATAAATCTATTCACCCTCTCAGGTTTAGGAAAGAGAGAAAAGACAAATAGCTAATAAATAAATATGCACATGTCCTGCTGTTTGCAACTACCAATTCCCAACCAGTGCATTTCAATTCAGCCAATGAGTCTCCATTAGCCACAAGCTCTTTGTGAGGATGCCAGGCAGAACCAATAGCCCCGCTAAATTTAGATGGTCTTTGAGAGCAGGTGATGGATTGATATAAGTAGATTTGCTCCTCCAAACTCCACAAGGAGCAGTACAAAGCCACCTCCCACTGTTACTAACAATTTTTCTTCTCTCTAATTCAGAGTTGCAGCCACTCTCTCGCAGTAAGAATAACTTCTCCCAAACTTCTTCACTGCACAGGGTAAACTTCTTCACTGCACAGGGGGGAGGGATAGCTCAGTGGTTTGAGCATTGGCCTGCTAAACCCAGGCTTGTGAGTTCAATCCTTGAGGGGGCCACTTGGGGATCTGGGGCAAAATCAGTACTTGGTCCTGCTAGTGAAGGCAGGGGGCTGGACCTTGAAAGGTCCCTTCTAGTTCTAGGAGATGGGATATCTCCATTAAAAAAAAAAAAAAAAAAAAAAAAACTTAGCCCATCAGAAAACTAGAAACAATCTTATGTGATTTGACAGGTCACAACCAATCATTCCAGTTTGAACTATTTTAATGCAATGCAAACAAATCTGCCACTGAATTTTCAGTTCTCTAAGCAGCAAACCAACATTAGTATAAAAGTGAGTTGAAATTTTCTGAAATTTCAGAATATTGCTCTAATTTGATCAGAATTATGAAGTCAAATCCTGACAAAAAATATTTTACTGTAAATATTTTGCCCTACTACTTTTGAAACATGAACTATATTAAATCAGCAAAATACTAAAAGTGGAGTTGTCAGCTGATATGCTCTAAACGTTGACCACAATTTTAGGCATATCTTTCAGTTCAGATTTTTTAAAAATTAGCCAAAACAGTCACAAGTTGGTTCCAAAGTATGTTGCTTTAAAAATAATATCTCTATACAACAGATGCATTTTATGGGATTTAATTAAAATGTAACAGTACTTTTGAAATGTAAACCCTTTTGTAAAATGAGTATTATGAATTACTTCCTACAGAAATCCTGGTAGTTTTAAATATTTATACCTAAATGAAAAAACATACAGGCTCTCATACATACAAAAGTGAACAGCCAGTGGAATCACTTCCTATTTTGTTAACTATGGGGAAAAAACGGTACCTGGGATGTGTGTTCAGTAATGACATGCATATAGCTTGGGATCTTGGAACAGTACCAATTTCAGCATCTTCCCTTTCTAGATGAGATCTGACCAACAAAAGAGCAGCATATCATGCCAAAAGAACAGCTCCTCACAATGGGACTTATCTTCTTATGTAATTGGTATGTTCACAGCAAAACCAAATAAGGCAATAGGCTCTGGGTAGAAAGTTTTCAGCTGATAATTCAAAGTACAAGCAAGCCATGTGGGACATATAGGGATCTATGGATCACACACAAAGAGTCCAGTCTGTTTTATCAAAGGTGGAGTGAAAGGACATTTGGAGAAAGGAGTGGATGGGGGAAAAGACCTAGAAAGTTCCAGCACAAACAGTTCTTTCTTTTAAAAAGAAAGTGGAAAAATCAAGGACAGCAAAGAGAGAAAGAGAATAGCAGTACTAACCTCTCACAATGGAGCGCCGAGTCTAGCTAAGTAATCTTACCACAGTAAAGAATTATAAAGTATCTGACAAATGAGTCAAATTAAAACCCTAGCTCTGCCCATCTGCAACCCTCACAGCTGAGAATGGAAAAGGACTGAAAATTTACCTCACCAAGTTTTAGTTTGCTTCCTGTCTCCATCTGCTGGTAGATCATATTACCTACGTTATGTGCTAAAATATTTGGCTGCTGGAAAACTGGAAATTAGATTTTTAAACTCATTTAAACCCTTCAAATGTTATGAAATCACACAATGTAGGAGAGGTTCAGTTTCATCACTTTTCTTCTCAGCAGTTAGAAACTTTAGCGTCATAAGACGACTGACAAGACTATAAAAACATCTCGGCTCCCCGTCTGTAAACATGTGCCACTTCCACTAGCATGAATGGAATTACAGTTGAAGGGTGATGAGAGAATAAACCCATTAAAGTTTCATCTTTAGAACCACAGTCAACATCACTTTAAATAGAAGAGGCAAAAATCCATGACTAAAACTGTAATGAATACATGGGGCCTCCAAACATTTCATTTAATCACATGTAATGATGAGTTAGTTTTAAACCTGTAACGCAGGGGTCGGCAACCTTTGGCACGCGGCTCGCCAGGGTAAGCACCCTGGCGGTCTGGGCCGGTTTGTTTACCTGACGCATCGGCAGGTTCGGCCGATCGCGGCTCCCACTGGCCGCGGTTCGCAGTCCCAGGCCAATAGGGGCTACAGGAAGCAGCGCGGGCAAGGGATGTGCTGGCCGCGGCTTCCCGCCGCCCCATTGGCCTGGGATGGCGAACCGCGGTCAGTGGGAACCGCAATCGGCCGAACCTGCCGACGCGACAGGTAAACGAACTGGCCCGGCCTGCCAGGGTGCTTACCCTGGCAAGCCGCGTGCCAGAGGTTGCCGACCCCTGATGTAACGGATGTTACCGGTATTTCCTTTGGCATTAATCAACCCTTTTTACCTTGCCAATTTTCCTCTGTTTTTATCATTCCATTTAGACACAAAATTCTTTAAAAGAAAATCTCTAGTCTTTAACTCTGAATTAGCAGATGTTCATTAACAAATAGGAACTTTATAGGTAACAATGATGTTCAGTTATTAGTAAAAGCAATATATTTCCACACCCACAAAGTAATAACTGGGGTAAGGACACCCCTTCTTCCCTTCCTGCTTCACTGTCACTACAGAACTAAACAACAAAGATAGAGTATTCTGGTCACTGGCTGCATCCATGTTGCTTAGCACATCCACACACATTTTTTCAGGATCAAGCATACCTAATTACAAACTTGTTCACTGCTTGGCTGTTGATGACTGTGTTAAATAAAACCTGGAGTCATTTCATTCTTTAAAAGAGAATCTATTTTTGTCATAAGCACGTCTATAATTAACACAGCCTTCAATCATCCTTGAAGGTTAAGTGAGGACACTAAAAAAGAAAAGAAAAGAAAATCAATACACATTCACCCAACCACGGTGGGTCATTGAAAAAAAATCAGCTTGCCTTTAGCTTTCAGTTGCCAATGAAAACGTTAAGTTACTGTTCTCCAGTAAGCCTACTTCAAGTCAAACTAATGAAAAGCACTTTACAGGGACAATTATGGAATTTGGAAATAAATATAAAGCTAAGTAATTTATACCTAACTTCAACATATAACTACAATTCACATACATTTCAGCTTGTCTCTCAAGCCAAATTCAGTACATTTCCTATCATGGTAATAGGGTTTGTTCAATATTCCTTAATTAAAGGTGAACTGCAAGCAGGGTAGGATTTTTTGTTTGTCTTTTAAATATAAAAGAAACTTGTCCAAAGAAAACCAAATACGGTACTGATTTACAACAAGGTTGTCTGACAAAAATATACTGCCTCTGGCTTCTTGGGAGTCAGCACCTGGGTACATTGATGAACTGGTGAATCCAAATTGAGGTTGAAAATAAAAAACAGCCTCCCATCTTAGTTTCTTTACAAATACCACCAAACAGTGGTAAAGCCTTTGGAAAGGCTGAGCACATAATTAGCCCCATGCATTCTTCTCCATGGGTAACACAGGGCCAGAGGTGAAAGTTAGTATAGTGGCAGACTGCAAAAAACCTCCATTACTCCATTACTAAGCAACTTATCTGATACAAGTCTAAAATTGAAAGGGAAAAAAAAAGCCTCTTTTGTGCATTCACAAAGAAAACAAGAGGCTTTTTTTCAATTTTAGACTTGTATCAGATAAGTTGCTTAGTCAATGACCCAAGATTTTTAAGTGTACATCCACAACTTGTTCATCAGCCAATAAGTAACTGAGTTGTCAGTTTTATTATCCAGACCAGGGTTTCTGGTTGTACCCAATGTAAGTTTGTTTGACAAGTGGCATTGCCTCCTTCTTTGGTTATGCTTATGAAAAAGTATTTGTTTTCAAATAGGAAAACTAATTAGTAGGTGCCTCAGCCCCTTCCCACCTCCTCTCTGCAAACACATAGGACAGGGAAAGTTTCTGTGAGTACTTGCTGCTAAAATACCAACAGCACATCACTGCCTTGGCCTCCTATAAATCTCAGGGGAGATGTGGGTTCTGTAGGATGAATCCCCTTCCATTTCAGTGGGGCTTGGGAAGGGAAGAAGGAGAGGAAAATGTAACCCCTCTTCCCTCAAAAACAGAAAAATTTAAAGGAAACTGCAATGGAAATTCTTTATCTTCCTGTCCCCTCTACACAAAAAAACTACATGTGAGGGGAAATTTGGCTGTAACACATTATATAGGGTTCAGCTTTGTTTGGGGCTCGAAGGGGCTGTTGTGGCAGAAGCTAATCAAAAAATATTACAATTTTATTAATCTTTATTTACTACAGATATAATTGGTTTCCTTTGTTAATTAAAAATTAAAATATGCTCTAATGTAAAATTTAAGAATACACATAGAATAGATTTAGGGCCAGATTCCTCAACCCCAGGTTTCCTTTTTGCCAATAAATGTAAGAGTGAGCAAAAACTATGTATGCAGTTATTTATGCCTACAAAACTACAGGCACAAAGAGATGAACTAGGCTAACACCATGCTTTTGAAAATCAGGACCTCAAAAATATATTGCCTTAACAGATTGTTTTGATAGAGTCTCATGAATAATATCATTTGCAAATAAAATATCATTCCTGACTAAGCATAACTACTTGGCAAAATTCATTAAATTTTTTAACCCACTTATCATCTGTTTTTCATTTTTGAAGTACACAGTTTCATCCTCTTTTGTAACATTAAACCAAGAAATTGCCAGTGGCAAAATAAACATAATGTTTCATGTAAGGTTTCCAAGATTCTGGTGGGAGTTCTGCACATAAAAAGTATTCTTGTACTCTGGGTTACAACATTCGGCTATTTAAATATTAAAACAGTGATGTAAACCACATTAGTAAACAAAACAAACCTTTTCAAGTAAGTTTATTTTTAGAACAAGTCCTAGTATTTTCAATTCAGCAGCATTTTCTGAACAGTATTTTTCCCTTAAGATTTCTGACTGCCAAGGCTCTATAATCTACTCGGTGGTGGGAAGTGAACTTTTGTAGAAAGAATATAGACAATTTAAAGGGCACCATACAACATTTCCAAAGGGGCAACCAAAAGGATTGTGAATGTCATGTATTAGTGTTTAACAGTGTTCAATTCAAGATTAAATCTAAAACTTTGCATTTTTAACATCATGAAAAGCTTGACTATCAGGAGTCTCTTCCAAAAGTTTATATGATAAATGTTAACGGATAAAAACAAAGAAACCTAATTAGTTCACAACGCAACAGAACACAGCTCCATTATTACAGTAATGATGATAATGTGAGTTCAACTTATTCAGCAGACTGATTCCAGCCTGAGCTGGACTGGACTGTCATATCTCTGTGTGGAAAAAACCTCAAAAGCTGGTTATTTTGGGGGGGGGGGAGGGGAAATATTTCTGGATAACAGCCAGTAATACAGGGCTATGTCAAACTGATAGAACCTTACATTTCTAAGCACCATTGTCACAGGAAATAGGGGTCAAGGTTAAAATGTGACCTATTGTGGGAAGATATGGTTAATCTCAGGCTTTATGTGGAACAAATTTGTCTTTTAAAAAATATTGCTAAGAATGGGGGTCAGATGATACTTATTTAGTAAGGAAATAATAACCACTTGTATTTTCCTCTCGCTCCACACTTACATGAATGAGGCTGTATGCAGCTCTTTCACACACATTCTTTCAGCATATCAGTTAGAAGTGAGAACTAGTTTTCATAGAATCGTAAAACTATAGGGTTAGAAGGGACGGCAGGGGTCATCTAGTCTAACCCCCTGCCAAGATGCAGGATTTGTTGTGTCTAAACCATCCAAGACTGATAGCTATCCACCCTCTTTTTGAAAACCTCCAGTGAGGGCTTCCATGACCTCCTGAGGCAATCTGTTCCATTGTCCTACTGTTCTTACAATTAGAAAGTTTTTCCTGAGATTTTATCTAAATCTGCTATGCTGTAATTTGAACCCATTGCCTCTTGTCCTGCCCTCTGTGGCAAGAGAAAACAACTTTTCTCCGTTGAACTTTGTTACTCAACAACATCTTGTAAACAATACCAAGGAAACATTGTTCATTCCATTAATGATTGAGCGAAGGCTCTACTATAGATTTCTTGGAAACAATATTTCTCATTGCCACCCAAAACACCTGCTGACAACAGACAGCAGGAATGTTATAACAATTAAAAATCTCTAATACTTAATACAGCACCTGCCATCAGTAGAACTGAAAACCCTTTAGAGCATTTATAGAATTAGTTACAATGAGCCTGTAAAACAGGCAAGTATTAGCCCTTTTACATTGCATTTTACGAATGAGAAGACTGAAGCCTACAGGGCGTGCCTTGCACAAGGCCATAGAGGAAACCTGGCAGTCAGGAACAGAACACAGATCCCATGATTCCTAGTCCAATGTTTCAATAAAACCCTCCCCTGATGAACACAGCTTCTGTGCTGCTCATAGCTCCCACTTCTCCATGTGTGTATGTGAGTACACAAGCATGAACACAACAGGGTCCAGTAAAATGGATCACAATTACATTTATGCTACAGTTGCAAAAAAGTGCAATATTTATAAATATTCCAAAATAAAAACCAATCTGTAACTAAAATGCAGATGTGCCTCCTCAGTGGCAAAATTCTGATCAATAAGAGAACATTAAGGACATTACTATTAAGGCCAAGTGGACAATCAGAAAGTGCCGAAGGCAAAAGAAAAGTGTCTGGTAGCCCATCTAATGGTCATGGGTCACATATCCATGGTGATTAAATTGATATGCAGAATTTTTATCTGCAGCATCAAAGAAGGGGGTGGTTGTACTGGTTAAAATATGAATAAACCTACACAAAGAATCCTACGCATAAAAATAGGTAAGTTAGGACACACTGAGAGACTCAGAGAAAGCAATTTATTAATTATTGTTATATTTTTTCTGTTTGTGGGTACATAAAAAATGGAATTTGAACATGGAGAGATCGGGTCTCTGATGCACAAATGAGAAAGGAAATACAAACAGAGTCTAAATTCACATTTAGCTAAATGTTCAAATACATTACTGATTACCTTAACCCAACTGCCTAATATAAAAATAACTGAAAACACGGCATCAGTAAAAATCCAGCGTATTTAACAAGAACAGCATGAAGATCCCCTAACCAAAAATACATGATCAAAGATGGGAATAGATTTCAAAAGCAGCAATATGGACGTACAACATAAAAGAGTCACGTCATAGGAAAATGTCTAATATTTCATGATGAAAATAGCTCTCTTTTCCCACACAGTAACCCCATACTAGGTCACATACCCATATCCATTTATAGCATCTACATAGCAGGGTGAAAAATAGCAACAGACTGTTCCTTCATCATAGGTCACGATAATTGGTAGACTAATGAGGACAGGGGCCTATGACAGGAATGAGAATTTAAGAAACAGACACAACACATGCTCAAGGGCAGCATTTAAGTTAATGACAGGCACATTTCAAACTCTAAGACTGGAAAGTGCTTTAAAAAAAAAAAAAAGCATGTGTGCACACGCACAGCCTCCTTAAACATGAGAAATTTGAGTAACTACAATCACCTGAAGAAGAGCTCTGTGCAGCTCGAAAGTGTTGAGATGAGTTCCTGTCTGCATCCTGTAAAACTTGCCCATACCGGTATTGCCCTGGCCTCTTCTTTTGTCATTCAGTGTTGCACGCATTCTAAAACAATATGCATTTCCTCACCTTTTGGGGGCGAAGCCAGACTTTGAGGCACCTGCTCCCCTACTTGGTGTAAACTTTGCTTGTGCCAATCAGAAACGAACACAAACAGGTTTTGGGCCCCGTCCCCTATGACGCTTCTATGATGTCATAGTTGGTACTTTATGGGCCTGCCTGCCATGTGCAGGCAGGGAGAGGAGAAAGAAAAATGAAGCCTGTGTATCCTGTGTACACCCGTAACCGAGCCTGATCACCTCAAAGCCTCTCTCTCAGCTCACGTGTTTCAAACAGAGTTTCTACGTTTGCCGGTCGTTATACGTTGGTTTGTATTTGTAAGTATCAGTTATTACTAAATGCTGCATCTTTGTTTATAAATATTGTTAGTAGATATTTTAGTCATTGTGTGTTTTAAGTTTCATTAACTCTATTAGCTAATCAAACGCTGCTCCCTTACCCCTTGTAATTATCCCCAATAAAACTTTAAATTGATTAATTTTAGTTGTGTGTGTGTGTGTGTGTGTCTGCAGTTTGCATCATGACCCATACTCTCCTTGCATCCCTTACCAATATAGTCTATTGCCACATGCAGCCTGGTAAATAACAGGCCTGCATTTTCTTTCACCCCGTGTGCCCGTGGCAATCCACAGAAAGCTTGTCTCATTCACCAGCAGAAGTTGGTACACTAAGGGATATTGCCTTACGCACCTTGTCTCTCTCATATCCTGGGACCAACATGGCTACAAAAACACTGCAAACAACAATCACTTTTGTAAGTGTTCTTTCAAATAGGACCACGTTAACACGATCTTAAGTTTGTGCCAACAGCGTCCACACAGGGCAGTTAGCTCACAACACTTTGGTGGGCTCTGCAATTCACACCCCATAGTCCACAAGGCGGTGCAGCATAGACAAGCCGTAAGTGGTGTTTAAATGTGTGTTCCTTAAAATATATTATTTAACACATTTTTAAAATACACCTCTACCCCGATATAACGCGACCAGATATAACACGAATTCGGATATAACGCGGTAAAGCAGCGCTCCAGGGGGGCGGGGCTGCGCACTCCAGCGGATCAAAGCAAGTTCGATATAACGCGGTTTCACCTATAACACGGTAAGATTTTTTGGCTCCCAAGGACAGCGTTATATCAGGGTAGAGGTGTATATCTTTTTTTCCCCTTGTTTAGACAGTGCTGTGTTTGAAAAACACCTATCACATTTTGGATTTTTCCACAGATTAATGAACAAAAACCAATCACCACCCCATTAGAGGCCTGACCATAAGAGGTGCTGGACATCCTCCACAGGATAATGGAAAGAGAGTCCTTAACACTTTGTAGAAGCACTCAGTACTTTGCAGGCCCTGGCCTGTGTCTACTGTCTTGTGCCACTTTAGATATCTTGTTTTAATCTTAAAGGGAAAGGACAAAACTGGAACTGAACCATTACTCACAACTCTGACTGAATCTTTGAGAGGTTCTAAGAAGTCTGGTTGATCTCTGTTGTCTTTGTCTTCACGTTCTTACACCTCTGCACATCATGGTTTCAGCCAGGACAGTGTTTCAAACCCAGAACTGGCAGTGTGGTTCTAAGCTCTCCTAACCTAAGAAAGGCTATTCAAGCAGAAAAAAAACGAGAAGTCCTTGTGGCACCTTAGAAACTAACAAATTTATTTGGGCATAAGCTTTCGTGCGCTAGAACCCACTTCATCAGATACATGGAGTGGAAAATACAGTAGCAGGTATATATACACATACACACATGAAAAGATGGGAGTTGCCTTACCAAGTGGGGTGTCAGTCTAACGAGACAATTCAATTAACAGTAGAATACCAAGGGAGGAAAAATCACTTTTGTAGTGGTAATGAGGGTGGCCCATTTCAAACAGTTAATAAGAAGGTGTGAGTAACAGTAGGGGGAAATTAGTATGGGGAAATTAGTTTTTGTAATGACCCATCCACTCCCAGGCTTTATTCAGGCCTAATTTGATGGTGTCCAGTTTGCAAATTAATTCCAGTTCTGCAGTTTCACGTTGGAGTCTGTTTTTGAATTTTTGTTGTTGAAGAATTGCCACTTTTAAGTCTGTTATTGAGTGACCAGGGAGATTGAAGTGTTCTCCTGCTGGTTTGTGAATGTTATAATTCCTGATGTCAGATTTGTGTCCATTTATTCTTTTGCGTAGAGACTGTCCAGTTTGGCCAATGTACATGGCAGAGGGGCATTGCTGGCACATGATGGCATATATCACATTGGTAGATGTGCCCCTGATAGTGTGGCTGATGTGGTTAGGTCCTATGATGGTGTCCCTTGAATAGATATGTGGACAGAGTTGGCACTGGGATTTGTTGCAGGGTTTGGTTCCTGGGTTAGTGTTTTTGTTGTATGTTGTGTAGTTGCTGGTGCAGTGTTTCTAATGTGGCCTTAGTGGTATCCATAGGGCCGGCAGTGTCGCCATCTGGAGTGCCTCGCTCATGCGTCGGTATATTAGGTGCCGCCGGCCCTAAACCCTCTCAGTTCCTTCTTGCCTGCAACTACGACAGAGGGGCATTAGGACGGGTAAAGGAATGTACATGAGCAACATATCTTGAAGAACAACAGTTACGAAAGGTAGGTAACCATTTTTTCTTCTCTGAGTGCTTGCTCATGTCAATTTCATTCTAGGTAACTCCACAAGCAGTATCCTTGGAGGTAGGCTTGGAGTTCAGTTCACGGTCATGCAGCTTTCAATACTGCTCCGCCGAAGCCAGCATCATCCCAGGCCTGCTGGGTAATCATGTAGTGGGACGTGAAAGTGTGGACAGATTACCAGGGAGCGGCCCTGCAGATATCCTGGATCAGCACCTGGACCAGGAAAGCTGCAGATGAGGCTTGCACCCTAGTAGAATGGGTGGTGACAATCCCCAGTGGAGGCACCTTTGCCTCTTCATAGCAGAAACAGATGCAGGCGGTGATCCATTATGAAATTCTTTGGGCAGATATCGGACAGCCCTTCAATCTGTTTGCCACCGCAATGAACAGCTGCGTCGACTAATGGAATGCCTTAGTTCTTTTGAGGCAGAAGGCTAACGCTCTCCTGACATCCAGAGAGTGCAATCTACACTTCTCATCTGATATATGAGATTTCAGAACGAAGACCAGTAAGAATATGTCCTGGCTGGCATGAAACTGTGAAACTACCTTAGGCAGAAAGGCCAAGTGCAGCTGCAGCTGGACCTTGTCCTTGTAGAACACTGTGTAGGATGGCTCCGAGATAAGTGCCCTAATCTCAGAAACCCTCCAGGCAGATGTTATTGCTACCAGGAACGAGACCTTCCACAAGAGTAGAAGGAGAGAACAGGATGCCAATTATTCGAAGGGGGAGCCGGGGAGCCTTGACAGTACGAGATTTAAGACCCACGGAGGGACTGGGTCATGGACATGAGGGTCGAGTTGCCCCAGACCTTTTAGAAATCGGACCATCGTGTCATGATCAAAGACTGACCTACCCTGGAATGGAGGATGGAAGGCCGAAATAGCGGCCAAGTGGACCTTGATAGATGAAAGAGACAGACCTTGGAGCTTGAGATGCAGAAGGTAGTTCAGGATCGATTGCAGCGAGGCCTGCTCGGGCCAAATATCTTGGTCCGATGCCCAGCACGTGAACCACTTCCATTTGGCAAGATAGGTCACCCTGGTGGAGGATTTTCTGCAGCCCAACAGGACTTGTTGGACAAAAGCCGAGCATTCCTGCTCCTCCGCATTTAAACATGCAGCAGCTAAGCTGTCAGGTGCAGCGCTGCCAAGTTGGGGTGCAGAAGACTGCTGTGGTTCTGGGACAGCAGGTCCAGCCAGAGTGGCAGCTGTGGCACGGCAGCCACCAAGAGGTCCAGCAGTGTGCCAAACCAGTGCTGGTGCAGCCAAGCTGGAGCTATGAGGATTACCTTCGCCCTATCCTGTTTGATTTTCATGAGGACTCTGTGGATTAATGGCACTAGTGGGATGGCATACAAACAGAGCCCCCAACCACGGAAGCACCATGCCGGTTGAAAGGGGCACAGGCAGTTGAGGAAAGAATAGGAGGGTGGATCCTGTAATCTGACTGGGGTGCCATCCTCGAGCGCACTCTCAAAATGCCTGCCTCTGGCCCTCATGGTGTCTTGAAGGGCCGGGTTGAGCGCATGAGTGAGAGGACGAGAAGCATCGTCATTTATACCCTTTGTCTCTGTCCTTTCTCCTGTAGGCACCTTGCCGAAGAGGCCCCCAGGATCTAGGAGTAGGAGAAGGCCGGAACTGCTTTCTGGCCTACTGCTGAATGTGGATGCCCAGTAAGTGTAGGGTAGCATGAGAGTCTTTAAGGCCATGCAGCCTTGCGTATGTCAGCTCAGAGAAGAGCCCCGTGCCCTCAAATGGGAGGTCCTGAATGGTGGACTGTATCTCTTGGGATAAACCCAAGGTTTGCAGCCAAGAGCTGCACCTCATTAGCACCACCAAGGCAACAATTCTGACAGCTGAGTCTGTAGCATCCCAGGCCATCTGTAGGGCGCCCCTTGCTACTGCTTTGCCCTCCTCCAGGATCGTGGCAAATTCTTGGGAGAGGTCCTGGGAGAGGACCTCCTTGAACTTGCCAAGGGAGTCCCACAGATTGAAATTGTACATGCCCAACAAGGCCTGGTGGTTGGACACAAGTAACTGTAGACTGGGCACTGAGTAAATTTTCCTGCCAAAAATTTTCCACCCTACAGTTCCTGCCAAATTTGTCTTCTTTATTCTTAGGCATGTTGCTCACCTGGCCCTGCCTATCCCTTTCATTGGCTGCGGACACAACCAACGACCCAGCTGGTGAGTGAGTGTAGAGATACTCAAGCCCTTTTACAGGGACATAATACTTCTTTTCCACCCGTTTAGAATTGGGCAGAATGGATGAGGGGGTCTGCCACAACACTTTAGCGATTTTGAGGGCCCCTAGGTGGACTGGCAGCGTGACCCAAGCTGGAGCAGCAGCCGATATTACATTAAAAAGGTCATCCGACTGCTCTGCCAACACTTTATCCTCCGAGTTTAGATTGGAAGCCACCCTCTTGAGGAGAGCCTGGTGCTCCGTAAAGTCATCGGGAGAGCTGCTAGTCTGGGAAGGGCCTGCCACCGCTTCATCCGGCAACGAAGACAATGAGGGCATCACAAAGGGAGGGGTTGGTTCACCTTCTCCTTCTGAGGATGGCTCCCTAGGCGTCAGCACCTGCTGTGCTACCTGTGTCAGATTCCGCACCGTGCTCCAAGCCTGGTGGGGATGGTTTGTCCAAGGCGGCCAGGGAGGAGTGATGAGAGTATGGCACTGGCATCATGGGCATGCCCCAAGGGTTCCAACAAGGCCATTGTGCCGGCCACTGGCCCTGCTGCCATAGGTGACATGCCGGTCTCCAGAGCCGCCAGAGATCTATGCTTCCTTGACAAAAGGCTGAACTCGGACCAGTCACTTTCCGGGGACCAGAGTGGGACCATGGAAGCCTGTGGGTACGTATTCACTACCCGCCATATTGGCGGGTAGCAATCGATTTATCCGGGATCGATATATCGCGTCTCGTTAAGACGTGATATATCGATCCCCAAACGCGCTCACCGTCGACTCCGGAACTCCACCAGAGCGAGCGGCGGTAGCGCAGTCAATGGGGGAGCCACGACCATCGATCCCGCGCCGTCTGGACCCCAGGTAATTCGATCCAAGATACTTCGACTTCAGCTACGCTATTCGCATAGCTGAAGTTGCGTATCTTGGATCGATTCCCCCCCCCACCCAGTGTAGACCAGCCCTGTGTGTCTGCCGGCTTACTCTTAGCACCAGAGACTGATGCCTGGAGGGTGGGTACCGGTGCCTTTGCACAGAGCGGTACTGGGACAATGAAGACCGGTGCCCACGATGGTGAACGGTCTTGCACCAGTGGGGACCAATGCATGGAGGATCATCTAGATTATAGGGACCTGCACCGGGGTGATCACTGGCAAGAGGCTGGTCACTACTGGGAATGCAAAGACCAGTGCCTCGATTCCGGTGTCCCATGCCGCAGAGAGGGAAATCGCGAGCATGGTGCCAGAGACCTGGGTAGTCTGGTCGGTGACCGAGGTTGCAAGGACAGGGTCCTAGGTCATGAGGATGTGGAATTACATCTGTGTTCTGGAGACCGGCAATGATCCACCGCCCTTTGGGGTGGCCCCATAGCCGGCTTGCCCTTGCATTGCAGGGCCTTAGCCACATCCAGCGCCAGGCGTGGAATATGCAGCACCAGCAGGCCTTTAGCCATCTGGGCAGCCTCAGGCATCAAAGGCCCCAGTAGGAGCCGGGATCCCCTACTGCTCCCAAGAGTTGAAGGCAGATCCCTGGTTGGGCTGGGGGTCTGACCGAAGCGGCACCCCCTTGCAGCTCCTATAGGCACATGGTCTGAACTGGGTCTTTTGCCCAGAGCTCTCTTTCCCTTTTTGGATGGCGCCGGGGAGCTTCTTTGTTTCTTTGTCTGATTTTTGGTCACCGTCAAGGGGGAACAGTGCCAGGGCGAACCCGGTGCCAGTGGGGCGCTCTGCCCCGACACCGAGGTGCTGGGCGTGAAGACCGATTGAGAAGGTTCTGACGCCAGATGAAGTGCAGCCTCCATGAGGAGGGCTTTCAGGCAGATGTCCCACTCTTCCTGGGTTCTTGGACGAAAGCTCTTACAACAAATCCTGCACTTCTCCTTTGTGGGACTCTCCCAAGCACTTCAAACAGGTACTATGGGGGTCACTCACAGGCATAGGCCTGTTGCATGACTAACACAGTTTGAAGCCTGGGGAATGGGGCATGCCCTGCCCCAGGGCAAAGTCCCTGCCAGGACTCTAATTACTAAACTAATACCTAACACGTAACACTTAATGACTGAGAACTATATCTGAGAACTATATACAAAGAAGACAGTCAATGGGCTGTTAGAAAAACTGCTAACACTCTTGCAAGGCAAGATAAGGCACTCCGACCAACCCTCAAGGGCGGTAAGAAGGAACTGAGAGGGTGTAGGGCTTGCGGCGCCTAATATACTGATGGATGAGCGCGGCACTCCAGAGGGCACCACTGCCGGCACTAGAGATATCGCTAAGGCAAAAATCTCCAACGACTATGCACGTAGGCGCGCACACCTAGAATGGAATCAACATGAGCAAGCACTCGAAGAAGAAGCCTGTTTCTATTTTCAGGCTAACACAGTGAAAATCCTATTCTGTGGGCACATCTAGACCATGGATTCCTGAATACATTCACATTAGCATCTGAACTTGTGGATGCCTATCTGCAATTTTGAGGAGTCACCCACCACTAATCTGTCTGACTCTATCACTTAACCAAATACCATCAAGCAGCAGCAATAAAAGCAAAAATAGCTTTTTAAATCATTATTTTTGGCTTGAAATGCTTTATTCAACATTTGCTGGCTTTCTATAGTAAGCTAAACTAGTACTCTAGTTTAAGCACTCCACAGCCCACAAAATGTTTAAGCCTATTTTAAATCTCAGATAATTTGGGTGGTTGAAGTTTTGGAAAGAGGAAGTTAGTTTAAAAACAAAACTACAACGAAATCAAAAAATAACTTTCTACTAGGATAATATTCCAATATCAAAACTTTGGATAATACATGCTTCCAACAGTGACCAAGGCACCTATTAGCAGATAATGGGTTGTGTTGTATTTAAGACAGGACAAAGATGCACTATCACATCATATATGTTATACACCCAGATACTATGGCGATGAGCATAGTATAAAAACCCATATAGATAAACAATCCTGAGTAGATCTGCAAAACCTTTAAAAGGATATTCTTCCTAGCTTGAGTTCTCAAGAAGCGACAGCCTTTTCTTTCTTTTTATATTCATGTAGTACTCCCAAAAATAGGTACAGCAGTTTATCATGTAAGGGCCCAATCCAGTTCCCACTGACAACAAAGGAACTCTCTCATTGACTTCAGTGGGAGTAGGATTGGGCTCCCAACAAAGAGCTAACAATTCAGCTTCTCTCGTAAGCAACCCTTTTCATCCCAGGCACTATAAGGTCTGCAGCTGAGTTTTTTGTTTTGTTTTGTTTTTCTTTTCTTTTTTTTCATTCTTACTTGAACTATAAAAACAACAAGCCTTTTCTGTGCATGCTTCCAACCAAAAAGTGGGCACATTTGACTTAGATGCAAATTTCAGGGTACTCCAGAACTTTATGCTAACACAGATAAACATAAAGAGTGAATTGTCATTTACAGTAGTGTTTTTCCCCCATCTGTTTCCTACCATATCTTAGATCAGTCCACAAACATGGTTTGGCACATCTCGTTTCCTCATCATCTAAAGTCAAATTGCTTTTTTTATTAGGAAAAACAATATCACAGAATAAAAAACATATATCCTTCTACAGTATTTTAGGTTCGGCATTGCTGACTCAGAGAACATTACCCGCATGTTTTCTTTGGCAACATACTGACTTGGGATTCACATTAAAGTGTTGGATTCTACAGAGTCTAACGAAAGAGGAGGTATTGTACATTAGACCAACCAAGAAGCTTTAATTTAAAAAAATGCTAAGCTTATGTCCTATTTATTATGCTTTCTTAAAATAAATGAATGCAAAAACCCAGCAGTATCATGTAAGTAAGCAACTTACAGCTATGGTATTGGCTATTTAGAAATACTCATTTCTACTGAGACAGATATGAGAGGATACAAAAAGTCCCTTTTTAATAGTCATCCTCATAATAAAATACCGAACATTAAGGCGATTATATATCAACATTATTACCCACTATATTGTTACACAGTTAACACTTTGGGGGTGGGGGGGGGAAGAAAGAAAGAAAATCCACAGCATTGAACTATAAATAGTACCCTTTAATGTTGTGCATAGTTTTGGCTTTCATTTACACAAAATATAAATAAATTGACTTGGGCTGTTGATTAATCGCAGTTAAATCACGCGATTAACTCAAAAAAAATGAATTGCGATTAATCGCAGTTTTAATGGCACTGTTAAGCAATAGAATACCAATTGAAATTTATTAAACATTTTGGATGTTTTTCTACATTTTCAAATATATTCAATTACAACACAGAATACAAAGTGTACAGTGCTCACTTTATATTATTATTTTTTTACAAATATTTGCATTGTAAAAATGATACAAGAAATAGTATTTTTCAGTTCACCTCATACAAGTACTGTAGTGCAATTTCTCTGTTGTGAAAGTGCAACTTACAAATGTAGGTTTTTTGTTACATAACTGCACTCAAAAACAAAACAAGCCCACTCAGTCCTACTTCTTGTTCAGCCAATTGCTAAGACAAACAAGTTTGTTTACATTTACAGGAGATAATGTTGCCCACTTCTTATTTACAATATCATCATAAAGTGAGAACAGGCGTTCGCATGGGACTTTTGTAGCCAGGTATTTACATGCCACATATGCTAAACATATGTATTTCCCTTCAGGCTTCAGCCACCAATCCAGAGGACATGCTTCCATGCTGATGACGCTCATTCAAAAATAATGCGTTAATTAAAGTTGTGACTGAACTCCTTGGGGGACAATTGTATTTCTCCGGCTCTGTTATACCTGCATTCTGCCACATATTTCATGTTATAGCAGTCTCAGATGATTACTCAGCACATATTGTTTGTTTTAAGAACGCTTTTGCTGCAGATTTGACAAAACATAAATGAGATTTCTAAAGACAGCTACAGCACTTGACCCAAGGTTTAAGAATCTGAAGTGCCTTCCAAAATCTGAGAGGGATGAGGTGTGGAGCATACTTTCAGAAGTCTTAAAAGAGCAACACTCTGATGCAGAAACTACAGAACCCAAACCACCAAGAAGGAAAATCGACCTTCTGCTGGAGGCACCTGACTCAGATGATGAAAATTAACATCTGTCGGTCCGCGCTGCTTTGGATTGTTATCAAGCAGAACCCGTCATCAGCATGGACACATGTCCTCTGGAATGGTGGTTGAAGCATAAAGGGACATATGAATCTTTAGCGCATCTGGCATGTAAATATCTTGCAATGCCAGCTACAACAGTGCCAATGTCACCTGAAAGTGAGAACAGGTGTTCTCACTTTCAGGTGACATTGTGAACAAGAAGCGGCCAGCATTGTCTCCTGCAAATTGTAAACAAACTTGTTTGTCTGAGTGATTGGCTGAACAAGAAATAGGACTAAGTGGACTTGTAGGCTCTAAAGTTTTACATTGTTTTATTTTTTAATGTAATTTTTTTGTACATAATTCTACATTTGTAAGTTCAACTTTCATGATAAAGAGATTGCACCACAGTACTTGTATGAGGTGAACTGAAAAAATACTATTTCTTTTGGGTTTTTTTACAGTGCAAATACTTGTAAACAAAAATAAATATAAAGTGAACACTGTACACTTTGTATTCTGTGTTGTAATTGAAATCAATATATTTCAAAATGTAGAAAACATCCAAAAATATTTAAATAAATGGTATTCTATTATTAACACTGCAATTAATCGCACAATTAATTTTTTTAATCACTTGACAGCCCTAAAATTGACATATTTATGGAAAAATTATCCTCACGAGAAGCACTTCAGATCTGAGATGCCATAAGAATCTCAAGTGTTGACATGTTATGTTATTAGCCTTAAACAAAAACATCTAAATTAATGCACAATCAGTTGCAAGTGAGAACAACAGACCTTCTACATCTACATCTCATTTCCTTAATCAATGGTGCAAAATTTCTGAGAGTCTTTGCTCAAAATTCTGCTTATGATAACAAACATTGTGTGCACAAAAATATTAGGGTAAATTTAGATATTGATCACCACTGTGTCATCAGTTTTCCAATGATATTACCAGGCGCCCTTTAGATACAGATCATGATACCAATGAGTCGGGGTACATTGGTCAGGCCATCTGAAACTCACTGTTAGATACCAGGGAGCCTATTGCTGACTGGCCTTGGGTTGCAATTAGTGTCACACTGTCTGACCATGTTTGTAAAGTTGATGGGGGCAGTTCGTTGTAGTATGAGCTGTTTTTTTATGGTCTTCATGTTTGTTTTCCTCTCTATTGTCTTCAGCGCACTCCTAAATTATTCATTTTCCTATTTTGTAGTGACTGACATATGAAGATTTAGGGCGGACAATTATTGCACCTAAGCAACAGGAGCTCATAGGCGATACACTAGCCCGCCTGATCATAGGACAGTGAAATGGCTCCTGGATCTACCACCCCTTTTTAGAGAAAATCTTTCATTGGGGTGAGAGGTAAGGAATGTAGAGGTAACTCTCTTCTGGGGACTGGCAGGGGTGGCGGAGGAGGGAAGGAGAGGGAACAGGGCTGGATGTGGGGTAGAAAGGGAGGGGGCAGGGCTTGAGCCAACAGAGAAGAGTAAGGTGTACGGTGGAAAAGGCATCCCCCTCCAGGGCGGTAAGGGAAGCAGGGCTGGGTGTGGGGAAGAAAGGGAGGGGTAGACCAGTTCAGATATAAAGATCTGGGGCTTGATTCCTGTGACGGTTCTTACTGTGAGTCAGTTTGTTACCCCCCTGCCTCCAACGAGAGGGGGGCCGCTTGTGATTAACTGGGTGTCAGCTTCCTGACACTACCAGCCAGTTAGCCACCCAAACACTCTCCTCAGGGCTCTGCCAGCCCTCACACTGCCTTACAGGTTAACCATAGGTTGACCCCAGTCCCATTTCCCGTTTGAAATGTTCCCCTATACTGTCCAGGCCTTTATCTACTGAACACTCACAGAAATACCAGGTTTCCTGTCCCCAGTTTGTTTGAATGAATCAGGATCCACTCCTTGCATAACACCACAGCACTGAGATATATTTATAGTGAAAACAACAACAAGTTTATTATCAATGATTCAAGAGATAGTAAAGAAAATGGAAACAAATAATGCCTAGCTATGGGGTAACTGGACAAGTGGGGCCACACCCCAAACTAAAGAGACTTGTAGGAAGTAGCCACAGGAAAGCCGGTCTTGATCCCCCCTGCTGGGAGGGAGACCCATCTCCCCCTGACCTACACAGGGCCCTGGGCTGGGACCCAGTGGAGAGGGAGGGCCCGGATCCCCCTATCATCCCTTCTGGCCTACCAGCTGAAAGACCAGCAATCTAGCCACTAGGTCACGCACAGAAAACCCTAACACAGTTTCATTGACCAGTTCTGTAGCAGGGCAGTGGCCCCACTCTGGCTAGGAAAGGGTTAAAAGCCGGCTCTTGGAGAGGGCTGGGGTTGAAAGCAGCCAAGGGAGGCTGATTGGGTAGGCAGCTGCAGGTGTGGCCACACCCAATTAGGGTCCAGCTGGCCCCGATAAAAGGGCTGGGAGCTAGGCAGAGGGAGTCTCACTCCAGAGGTGGAGTGGGAAGGACCTGGCTGCTGGCTAGAGAAGGATATCTCAAACAGAGTAGTGCTGGGAAAGGACAGGCAGAGCTGGGGAGCTCTGGTCAGGCAAGTCCCCAGGCTGAGGCCAGGCTAAAAGGGCCCGTGGTGGTACTGAGGCTGCAGCGGTGCAACCAGGCCAGGAAAATGCAGCAGGTCCAAACCCCCTTGCCAATGATGAGCGGCCATTTCAGACTACAGTTTGCCCCTGAGAAAAAGGGCTAGATGAAGACTGGCAGTCGGTCACTGAGGCAAGGTGGGCTTTGGGGAATTGGGGTTCCCCAGGGAGGGGAGGATCCCATAGTGTGGACACACTACTGTGGGGCAGTACCCCAGAGAAGGGCACCGCAGGACAGGACGGATGTGTGGCCTGAACTAAAGGGTGGTACTAGAAAAAGGGAGAAGCAAGCGGTGCAGCAAGGGAGACACTGGCCAGCAGTAGGTGCTCAGCAGGAGGCGCTCAGAAGCTGGAAGAGCTAATTCCCAGACCAACCAGCAGGAGGCACCGCACCGGTGAGTGCTCCACCACGCTATAAGTTCCGAGAGGTATTCTGTGTCAAAGGGTACGTCTTCACTACCCGCCGTATTGGCGGGTAGCAATCGATTTATCCGGGATCGATATATCGCGTCTCGTTAAGACGTGATATCGATCCCCGAACGCGCTCACCGTCGACTCTGGAACTCCACCAGAGCAAGCGGCAGTAGCGAGTTGACGGGGGAGCCGCGGCCGTCGATCCCGCGCCGTCTGGACCCCAGGTAATTCAATCCAAGATACTTCGACTTCAGCTACGCTATTCGCATAGCTGAAGTTGCGTATCTTGGATTGATCCCCCCCCCCGCAGTGTAGACCTAACAGAACCTTTATGCTTTCTTTGGGCTGGAGACGCACACAAGTAAGCATTGTAGGACAGCATCACTGATAGAGTAGACTGAAAGCAGAAAAGGACAGGACTATGCTATAAAGAGCCTTGAAGGTAAGGATCAGAAGCTTGTATTTAATGTGGTGTATAAGTAGAAGCCTGTGAAGGGATTTTAAAAAAGGGTGATATGGTCTGAATGATGGGGCAGAAACTATGCTATTCAAAACACTACTTAGTAGCATTTTATATGCTTCTTCCTATAAAACATCAAACCCATTCTCTATAGCATCTGTGGCAGAGGGCCATTTATTGGACAATGTTGTTTCTTGCAAAAAAAAGAAGTACACGGCCTTCCCTTTCCCATATCTTCATGTGTTTCTATAGAAATTGCCTTCCATATAAACAGCAGCATTCAGTAATACATGAAAAAACAAATAAGGTATGTAAACTTGCACCTACAGAACATTTTCTTTCTGTAGAAATTTAAATACAGTATAAAAAGATCCATTGCATATAGAATAGCATTAATAGTTTACCCCTTCTTCAGCATGAAACCACCAAAGCCCTTCTTTGTCTATCCTGGTCTCCTTTAAATAGCATAGTGGATTTATAGTTGTGGAATATAGGGTCAGTGTCTACTTGGTAGATTTGCTGCATATATAATGAATGCATTCCTCCTCAATTGATGGGTCTGTGACTTTTAGCAGGCAAGAGAAGCAGTTTTCTGCTTAAACCTGGGCCCACCTATGAAGGAAGAGGCAATGGGGCTAAGCTGTTAACATTTGGACTGGGATGAGAGAGGTCAAATGAACACAACCCCCTTGTGTCAGGTGAGGCCTTGTTATGACTTGTCTATTCTGCTAGTTAAATAAAATACCTTTTGCTAGTAAAATTGTGGCCCTTAAATCTCAACTAAGCAATATCCATCACCAATTAAGCTTTCAAGTAGTGTAAGCTATGAATGGTATTTCTAAGGTGCTTTTATAATTTTACATGGCATGTGTTTCACATACTATATGTCTGGTTTCTGTTGCCAAATGTTTACTTTTTATTGGAAACCACTGGAGCATTGTAAATGTATGACAACCAGCTATAATTAAACAGTTTAGTTAAAAAGATAATTTCTCACTTTAAGAATAAGGAGGCCAGTATGGATTGAATTTCAAAGAAGTTTTAAATATTGTAAAAAGCCAGCAGATGGCACCTAAATGCAAGCAGCCAAGTCCTGGAGGATCAACAGCCTAGAGGGGCAAGAAGCCGGAGGATTCCATGACAGCCAGGAGGAACCAGGGGGCAGGAGTGTGTGCGCACACATGGGACCTCTGTGGAAAGAAGAAAGACTGTTTTTCCCTGAGTGCGGGTGTGCGTGAGCCCAGGGAAAAGGGCTGTGATGAACACTGCTAGCCTGGGACTTGTGGTAAGCACTTCGATCTGAGGATTGCATGTGTCCCAAGGGCAGGTGAAGGCCAAGAAGCTGAGGAACAGCACCCCACCAGGCTGGAGGTCCAGAATGAGCAGTCACCAAAGGAGCAATGAACTTCAGCAGCCTAGCGCAGCACCGTTTTATGTGTACATCTGGTGGCATTAAAGGCCTCAGGTTGGGGATAAAGGTTTTGGGCACCTCTGGAGGTGGGGGAAGGAATTGTGCTACTGGTTCACGGTCTCACTGTTCTTATTGTATTCCCTTAGTTTCCCATCCCTATTGCAGCCCTTTGGTCTGAACTTATTCCCTTGCCTCATATTCTTTTATATACATGGTTACAAACTCTGTGTAACTGGGTTATATCTCAGGAGCTCCCATACCCATGTCAGCTAAGGGTGCAAATGCCCAACCTGGACAGGAATAGGTGCAGGCTCGCATGCTTTACTCCAAGTGGTTGGAAGAGCTGGCTCAGTTTGACTCCCAGATTGTACATTGCCCAGGGAAGCAACACCAGAATTCCGATGCCTTGTCCTGGAGGCCTGATTTAGGAGAAAATGAACCGGAGGTGGAGGTGTGTCATTCTCTAAGGGTGGGGTGGGGAATGTCAATCAAGTTTGTAATGCTCAGAGATACAGAAAAGGTCAGTGGATCAATAGACTGGCATAGGAGCCAGCAGAAAGATACTGATATAGAGAAATTTATAAGATGTGAAAAAAACTGGTAGCGGTGAGTTTCAAGAGGAAATTCAGCATCATCCTCACCTGAAAAGGTATCTGACTGTGGATGGCAACCAGCTATAGTTATACAGTTTAGGTAAAAGGATTTGGTAATTTCTCACTTAAACAGGGAGGCCAGCTCCCATTCCAATATGGTTGGAGTTTGAAAGAGGCTTTAAATATAAATCCCCCTCTGAAATCAAGTAAAACTGAGAACTTGATAAGAATGGATCTTTTAATTGACATGTGCCCAAGGGGCAAATATAAATCATAGTGTCATTGATACAATATGAGTATTTATTACTAATGTGTGAACTCTCATAATTACTGTTCACAGATTTTGAATTAGATAAAATTGGTAAAATATTACTTAGGTTTTGAATATGGGTGCTTTATCTTACAGTGATGTCACACACACAAGATGGTTTTTGGAGACACTCTCACGCATGACAGAATTACCAACTTGAGATTTCTGCGGGAATTATGAAATTGTAGCACTACATCACTCGATATAATACACAACTGGAGTGAACAGGAGAGGTTTGCAAACATTGTTAGTTCCACAAATTTGGGGGGGAGGGAGCGGGGAGAGGGGTTTTTAGCATCATAGTAAGATCTGTTGGCAAAATGTGTTTTGCTTTTTCTGTTTTGTTTTGGGATAGACATGACAAAACATGTTATCCTTTACTAACATTTGCTCTCACAAGAAAAGCAGAGAATTACAGAAAATCTGCAATTATTTCAATCAAGATTCCATTGATGCCAACTGGCAAAGGGTTTGTTGTTCTGCAACAGCAACTTCTATGAGGCCTGACAAACTCACTACACCAAATAGGTTGCTGTCCTAGTATTTATCTATAAAGAATATCATGTGGGATCTTAAATGAAAGCCAGGATCATGCTGGTTATTAATATAGTTTGTATCAAGGAGTAGCTTCCCACCCCCAAAAAAGGTAAAGAATTGATTTTGCCAGATACAGCAAAGTATATTCCTGTCTGCCTAGGTTCTTATGGAGAATAAGCATTGTAAATCAAACAAAATGGGAGCTACACTTGCATGTCAAGTCAACAAGAGGATGTGAAGACAACCTGGAGCCAGCACACCAAAGAACAAACAACAGGGGGGCATCTTTATTCTGAGGTCAAAACAATGAATTTTTGGAAATATAAAAAAAAGCTGAAAGCCATTGTGGTATCCATTTACTGAGGAAACTCCCTGTAGGGTGTAGGAATATTCCTGAAAACTTGGATCCTGGTTTTGACTGAAAACCAGCAGCTTTGTCAAAGACTGAATCCTTGGGAGAAAATTTACTTTATAAAATAGGAAGTGTAACCATTAATAAGTGTAGAGCTGTGTCATAAACAGATAGTTAAGGGTTAATGCCTCTTTTACCTGTAAAGGGTTAAGAAGTTCACCTAGCCTAGCTGACACCTGACCAGAGGAACCAATGGGAGGACCAGATGGTTCAAAGGGAAGGAGGAAAGTTCCCTTTGTCAAAAAAGTTTCACTTTGGACCGGAGTGGGAAAGCTCCAGAATTCAGCCTCTTATTAAGTAGTGAGTATTAGTGAAGGAAATAAATAGGTTTATGTTTATTTCTCTGTAACCTGTCTTGTGCAATTAGAGGAATAGTCAAATTGGGTATTTTGGGTATTTTTTTTTTTTTTGTGTAACTAAGGGTTTGCCCAGGGGAACATCCTCTGTGTTTGGAATCTGTTGTCTGTGAGAGTAGCTGGTATGCTAATCTCTCACCGAGGGTTTTCTTTTACCTTTCTTTTCTTTAATTAAAAGCCTTTTCTTAATACCGGATTGATTTTTCCTTGTTTTTAGATCCAAGGGGGTTGGATCTGGATCCACCAGGAGTTGGTGGGAGAAAGGAGGGGGGATGGTTAATTTCTCCTTGTTCTAAGATCCAAGGGGTTTGGATCTGTATTCACCAGGGAATTGGTGAAGAGTCTCCCAAGGCTACCCAGGGAAGGGAATTAGCACTTTGGGAGTGGTGGCAGCGGACCAGATCTAAGCTGGTAGTTAAGCTTAGAAGTTTCATGCAGGCCCCCACATTTGTACCCTAAAGTTCAGAGTGGGGAAGCAGCCTTGACAAGCTGGGATTGCATTTTTTGTTTTGTTTTATCCGTTTCCACCCCTTATCCTTTCTCAGTATCTTTTAAATCATAAGAACGCCAAACTGGGTCAGACCAAAGGTCCATCTAGCCCAGTATCCTGTCTTCTGACAGTGGCCAATGCCAGGTGCTTCAGAGGGAATGAACAGAACAGGCAATCATCAAGTGTTCTATCCTGTCTCCCATTCCCAGATTTGGCAAACAGAGGCTAAGGGCACCATCCCTGTCCATCCTGACTAATAGCCATTGATGGACCTATCCCCCATGAACTTATCTAGTTCTTTTTTGAACCCTGTTATAGTCTTGCCCTTCACAACATTCTCTGGCAAAGAGTTCCACAGGTTATCTTAATCTTTGAAAATAAACTTTTTGTTGCTTTCACTCTAAATATATTTAGTGCTGTAATGTTATAAAGGACCTGATCCTGAGTTGCACTAGTCAAGCTGCATGTACACTGTAACTGATAGTTACTGTAAGAGTCCTGTGATGGGGCTGGATACTGCAGTGAGTGTTGCGAGAATTCGGGGGTTATTATTACGCTCACAAAGCAGAGTAATTATTCCAGAATCAACATCACTTTTATTCTGAAATAGCATCAGCATGGGGAGCTACTCTGGAATATCTATTGCAGATGAGCTATGCTGGTCAATTTCCCCATGTAGACATGGCCTAAGAGAGTTAATAAGAAAATATAGACAGTTATGTCCTTAATATGCTAAGAACACTCAGCTTTATATAGCCTTTCCATCTAACCCTGAATGGGAGAAAATGGCAAGTGTTTACAAGAATGAAGCTCAATCAAGATAAAATCAAAGTACTCTCTGTGGGAAGCAACTGAGGCCAACAATTTCAGGAGCGACTACTGATTGTGGATGCCCAACCTGAGCTGCCTTAAAGGTACTCAATTTTCATAGAGTGACTTCTCAACACTTTCTGAAAATCGGGCCCTTCAATGTGATCTACATTGAGCAGATAAAAGCTGAGGTACTCAATCACTAGTTACTCTTGAAAGAACTGGTGAAATTACCTTGGTACCCTTGGCTAGGGGTGTGCAGCTGCCATTTACTATTTACAGTATTGCAGCTTAGGAGCCTTGTTAGCATCCAGGAGCATCCCTGGATTTCCAAGAGCATTTTTTCCATCTGTATCTGGCAAGACAATTGTGACCGTTACTTGTAGAAGTAGTGCTTGCTACCATCATCCATGTCTTTGCCATTTCAAGACCACACTATTGGAGAGGTCTGCTTGAGGCTACATCTTGACACAGCTCAAAAACTTAAGCTATGGGAGTATGAAAATTTCAGTGTTTAGCAGTGCCCAAGTGAAACCAATTAAAAGAAAGTTAGTCAGTTTATGGCCAGTCTATGGATTTGAAATTATTTGTTTCAAATTCAATTAAACTACCAACATCTCCATCTTCAAATATTTGGCTGTTATTACCCTTTATACATATACTTCTGAGTGAAACTATTTTAGGGATATTTATCCTAGCTAAAAATAAATGAGCATTTACTTCTCAGCAATGTCAACCTCTAATTAAAACCAGTTCTCTGGCCATTATACTAAAAAGAAAAAGCCTCTAGTAACAAAATTTTCATTGTTAAAGCAGAGCTGTTCATAAGCAATTATACCTTGTCAACTCTAACAGTTAATCTAACCTCTTCAGTGACACCCAGTTATTTTTGCACTGAACATCCTGATACAAACCAATAATTATGTCCTTCACTTGCTATCTCCACTGACATTGATTTCCAGACTATAAAGACATAGGCACATAAGCTCATAACCTTAAGGTAACCACAGGATCATTAAGGTGTTATTTTTTTGAAATATGACATTTATTTCTGAAATGGTTTGACCATTCATTAACAAACATTTAAATCTTCTCCATGCTTGTATTTATTCTGCCATTTTAATAACTGCTACTAATAGACTGATACCAGCAATAGGAGACCTTTCCATTGTATGTGTCATCTTTTCACTTGCAGTAAGTCATTTAAAAAAATAAATTAGTACCATAATGTATAAACCACAACCAAGGTACAATTTATTAGCTCCTAACTTGTTTTCTCCAAGGAGTACTGGGCTGTTTCTCACTAGAGAAAGGGGGCAGCACAAAATTGCCAATCAGGGGTTGTAGAGGTATGGACTACGGCCCCTCCCACCCTAAATTTACTTGTAGAATAGGTCATGTTACAAACAAGCATTAAAATCACCTTAAACTAAACTACTGTAACTACTTACATTTCTATTGTTATACACACATTTAGAAGTAGAATGCTAACACAAAATTGGAAAAGACTGAAAGACAGATCAGAAGAAATTAACAGTTAAGAAAGGTTTCCCTCTTTATTGTAGTACAGTAGAACCTAAGAGTTATGAAAACCTCAGGAATGGAGATTGTTTGT
This sequence comes from Terrapene triunguis, assembly GCF_002925995.2. Taxonomy (NCBI): domain Eukaryota; kingdom Metazoa; phylum Chordata; order Testudines; family Emydidae; genus Terrapene; species Terrapene triunguis. The sequence continues at coordinate 4,029,977 of NW_020664369.1, forward strand.
CACTACTCTGAACAAAACGTTATGGTTGTTCTTTCAAAAGTTTACAACTGACTGTTGACTTAATACAGCTTTGAAACTTCACTATGCAGAAGAAAAATGCTGCTTTTAACCATCTTAATCTAAATGAAACAAACACAGAAACAGTTTCCTTTCTTTTTTAAAAACTTTCCCTTTATTTTTTTAGTAGTTTACATTGAACACAGTACTGTTCTGTACTGTATTTGCTTTTTTCTTTTTGGGTCTCTGCTACTGCTGCCTGATTGCGTACTTCGGGTTCCAAATGAGGTGTGTGGTTGACCGATCAGTTCGTAACTCTAGTGTTCATAATTCTGAGGTTCTACTGTATGTCTGTCTATCTCCAAAATAGGGATGAAATTAACTGTGAGTTATTAATAGGGAAGGCAAAAATAGACAACCCTGTATTTTTAAAGAAACAAAGATGGGTAAATTATGTATACTATTACTTTAAATGAGACTCCATAGGCTGGAAGACATTTCTCACAACAGCTGCATCAGAGGATGCTTGCAATAGACTTTCTAATGTTTAGCAAAGGTGTAAATGCCAACAAGTAGCAGCTTTGCAGATCAGCTTGAAATGAAACATTAAATTATTTCTGCTTATGATGCTTATGTTGCTCTGGTCTTGGATTCTTATTGACTATACACATTTGTGAAATTCAGGTTTTTAGCCAGCTACCTAAAGACCTCTTCAAAAACACATATTTTAATGCTTCCTGATATCTCACACTATGACATGATTTTTCCAATATGAACTAGGATTTCCTCTGCACTGTGGAAAAGAGAGAGTTGATTTTAGGGCAATGAACTGTGACAAAGTTGTTTAACCGCCTTGATCTGACACACGGTGAAAAATGGAGCCTAAAAGTTCATCAAGCTCCTACCTCTTAAATTTTCCTAGCCAGTGTAATGGCTATAAGGAATGTCACTTTGGTGGTTAAGATGTATAGACATGGATCATCAGCTCTAAATAAGGCAAATGGAAGAAGCTGAAGGACCCATATGAAATCATGGAGGACATATTGTCACATTTTGGGGATTTAGCATAAGTTGCAGCAGTAGGTCAATCTAATCAAACTGGCTAGATGACTTACTGAGGTCCCTTCCAGTCCTACGCTTCTTCAATTCTATGATTCACTGCTCTTAAAAATGCATCTAAAAGTAATATGAATGGGCTCAAGCAGTCTCCCTTATCTCCTCCCTCACATACTTAAAAGTCCTTTTGACAGGTTTTCCCCATCATCTGATAAAGAAGGCAGAAAACCCCAATTAGAGTCATGCTTTGGACCTGTGGGGTGATTGACTGATTACATCCCACTCAGAGGGGGCAGAGCTAGGTAACATTTAAGGCTTATACGAGCCTGAGGGAACTCAGTAGAGGAGAGAATGCAGAGAAGGCAGAACTCCCCTGCAAGGAGAGAATCACAGAGAGCAAGACAGGCTCTTGTGAGGGAAGTCCTGAGGGAAGAATGACAGCCAACTTGGCAATCTTGATGTAGCCCTGTGAAAGGGCAGAGGACCTTCTTGTTTACCATTGATTGGATCTTATTATCTTGGCCTTTTGATACCCTGAAAGGAAACAAGATGAGAAGTGTTTTGGCCAAAGGACTAAGTCACAGAGCACAAAGGCAAAGGACAAGCTGGTGCAGGACAGCAGAAGCAGCCAAAGTGAGTGCTAGAGGGGCAGATCCGTATAACGCCAACTTCTTATGCAAGGAGGCACTTTTACCACGAGTAGAGACTGCTACAGTCCTTAACTCTTCTTCCTTTGCAAACAAAACTGATGCTCTAGGCCTGGGGTGGCCACCTGTGCCTGAGAAGGACCCAGAATTTGCCAATGTACATTGCCAGAGAGCCACAGAATTATGTCAGCAGTCCCCATCAGCTCCCCCGCCACGCCTACCAGCTGCCCCGCTGATCAGTGCCTCCCCTCCATCCCTGTGCCTCACGCAGCATGCAGGAGGCTCTGGGAGGCAAAGAGAAGAGCAAGGGCGCGGCAGGCTTGGGAAAGGGGGTGGGAAGGGACAGGGCCTTGGGGGAAGCGGAGGCAGGGCCTAAAGCAGAGGTTGAACAGTGGACATTGGAAAGTTGCACCTGTAGCTCCAGCCCCGGAGTCAGTGCCTATGCAAGGAGCCGCATATTAACTTCTGAAGACAGGGCCGGCTCTGGCTTTTTTGCTGCCCCAGGCAAAAAAGCCGCCCCCCACCCCCGGCGGGGAGCGCGGCAGGGGAGGGCGCCGAGCCTGGCCGCGGGCCCGCTCTCCCCGACCGGCCGGAGCGCCGGGAGGAGGGCGGAGAGCCCAGCCGGGGCTCCGCTCTCCC
>NW_020664369.1:4032325-4140019 GCF_002925995.2 Terrapene triunguis
GAGCGCCGGGAGGAGGGCGGAGAGCCCAGCCGGGGCTCCGCTCTCCCCGGCGGCCAGAGCGCCGGGAGGAGGGCGGCGAGCCCGGCCGGGGCTCCGCTCTCCCCGGCGGCCAGAGCGCCGCGGGGAGGGCGGCAAGCCCAGTCGCGGCCCTGCTCTCGGGCCGGAGCGCCGCGCCACCCCAAGCACATGCTTGGTGGGCTGGTGCCGGCCCTGTCTGAAGAGCCGCATGCGGCTCCGGAGCCACAGGTTGGTCACCCCTGCTCTAGGCAGAGCTGCAAATGTTGCATCTAAGCAATGTTTCTTTAGTTTGTCTCCCATTATATACTGCTGTCTTGTCAACAAACTTCAGAACGATACATTTTCTATTAGAAATTTTTCCATTAATTCATTTTAAAAAAGAGATTGCAATTAGGGTTACCATCCGTCCGGGTTTCCCCGGACATGTCCGGCTTTTTCAGCTTTAAATGGCCGTCTGGGGGGGATTTCTAATAAAGTAGAAATGTCCGGGAATTCCCCCTTCCCCTCATGCAGAGTGCGGCGCAGCTGATTGGACGGCTGGGCCTGATTGAAAGCCGCTCGCAGCCACTGGGGCCTCTAGCAGCCAGAGCCCCTCCTCCTCCCCCGCTCCCTCCTCCCCCACAGAGCAGCGTCACAGTGTTTGGCTGCACCTCCCTCGGCCTGGTGGGGGGGGCAGGCAAGGGACAGGGAATGGGGGGGTTAGATTGGTCGGGGGTTCGGGGGGGCTGTCAGGAGAAGGGATGTAGAGAGCGGTTGGGGCAGGCAAGGGACAGGGAATGGGGGGGTTAGATTGGTCGGGGTTCTGGGGGGGCTGTCGGGAGAAGGGGGTGTAGAGAGCGGTTGGGGCAGTCGGGACAGGGAGCAGGGAGACTTAGATAGGGGGTGGGGTTCTGGGGGCAGTTAGGGTGGGGGGGGTCTCAGGAGAGGGCAGTCAGGGGATAGGTAGGGGGTAGGGGAATTCTGAGGGGGGCGGGAAGTGGGAGGGGGCGGGGCTAGGGCGGCACCCCGTGTCCTCTTTTTTGATTGTTGAAATATGGTAACCCTATTGCAATAGTCTTTATCAATTATTTAAAAAAAAGAAAAACACCTTCACGCATTTGAAAACAAAGTCGATGGAACAGACTGCGACCAGTTAATTTTTTCTGTGACAGCCTGTTACATAGGGATAATGAGGAAGGAATGGAAATGAAGAATATCTCTAGACCAGGGGTCAGCAACCTTTCAGAAGTGATGTGCCGAGTCTTCATTTATTCACTCTAATTTAAGGTTTTGCGTGCCAGTAATACATTTTAACATTTTTAGAAGGTCTCTTTCTATAAGTCTATAATATATAACTAAACTATTATTGTATGTAAAGTAAATAAGGTTTTTAAAATGTTTAAGAAGCTTCATTTAAAATTAAATTAAAATGCAGAGCCCCCTGGACTGGTGGCCAGGACCCAGGCAGTGTGAGTGCCACTGAAAATCATCTCGCGTGCCGCCTTCGGCACGCATGCCATAGGTTGCCTACCCCTGCTCTAGACAAAGGAAATCTCTAGGGCATAACCTTGGTATGTGTGGAGGATATGTATTCCACTAGCATCTTTTTTTATATTAATCTGATCACTGCACTCCAAGATTTTGAACTATTTTATTCCCTTAATTGTTTTCTGGTCTCCTTCCCCACATCTACATTTTTGTAGTTTGCTGAGTCCCTTTTAGTGACCAAATTTTCACTGAAAAAAAGGATTACAGCAACCAGGAAAATGAAAGTAGGTCAGAGGCAGCAGTGATGGGGGCGGGGACAGCAAAAGGACTTGAGGGGGAAAAGGTGAATGGTTCTCTCGATTCCTCTTATAACGAGGATCTATTATATTGTTTGATTAAAGTGCCCTGATCAAGTTGTATTAAAGTTTTAAGACAAATTTAAAATGACAAAAAAAACAAGGAAACCCAGACACATGAAGAGAGCATTCTTCCATCAGTGCAGTTTCAGGATACTGAATGATCTCTATTATAATAATCAATCCATTGTGCTCACAACAGCTCACAATTTTAGTCTTTCTAACAACAAAAATAAGGTGCCAAGTTTCACTCAAGGGCCCCGATTCTGCAATTGGGTCTGTACGGGCAAATCCTGCACTGATGGAGTGCCTTGCTGACTTCAATGGGGTTCCATGCAGGTGCAAGGATCCAAATGCAGAAATTTGATTGCAGGATCAGGGCTTCAGTGAAATATTAAAGCACAATTTAAATTAAAGGTTATGACATTTATATTAATGAGTTAAATGATTCGTTATTTTCCTAAATGCAACACTATTTTTTAGAAACTGATTAAAAAGACAGAAAAAACTAACTAGATCATCAAATACCATCCCTACTGCAAACCCATGATATGGACTCCAACAATAAAAGGCATTCTCTTAAATAGATTAAACTGATAATTACTCTAAATCTCCACAAATATAAAAGTAACCAGGTCATCAGTTTATAACTGGGAGTTGTTTTGTGAATTCTCATCCCAACTCAAATTCTGAGCTAGCAAAAGCCTTTTATGCTATTTCTGCTGTGCTTTTTCCTTAAAACAGGTGAGGTCTTGTTCTCCAAATAAACAGAAGATAAGAGAACCGATTAAACATTCACCATATTGTACATACCCTGTTAAATCAACTTGCATAAGGGATACTGTGATAAATGCACATGAACTTTCCTTTGTTCTTAAAGCTCTCTAGAAACAACAACAACAAAAATACAAGAGTACACACAGACAGCAGAGTTATAAACAGGGATTTTTATTTCTAATAGAGTTATTGCCAGGATTTATGGTAAAGTTTTAGCTGAAACAAGCAGCTAAGCCTCATGCAGCTGAACTCGACTTTTAGCCTTAACGTAAAACTGACAAGAAGAGGTGTGATATGGTACAAGATTGACCATAAGAGTCATGTAAAGCAACATTTTTAATTAGGCTATACAGCATTCCATTTAAAAAATCTGACCACTTTTTCCACACACATTAATACTGGAAACCAAAAGTCCTAGTTACATGATCAGCATCACTCATGCAAGTATTACTATTATTCAGTAGCACCCGAGATATGCTAAACACTTTTGAAACACACAGAAACAGGAGCAAAACCAAACACAAATGTTCACTTATTTTGGCTTTATTTTTACTTCTACCTATATAATATTACATACCAAAACAGCTAAATTGAACGAATGGTATTTTGAGTGCTTGCCTTTGCAACCTGAAGTTAGGAAATGCCAGACTTCAGAATGCTCGTGCCACTTTAATTCAGCCCCCTTGCGCATATACATTTTGATTGTCTTCTAATTACATAATCACATACAGTAGAATCTCAAAGATATGAACACCAGAGTTACAGTCAGAGTAGTCAACCGGACACCATGTGAAATCGGAAGTAACCAATCAGGAAACAGCAAAGAGCAAAAAAACAAAAGAAAAGCAAATACTGTACTGTGCCTGTATTGCATCTGGGCTGCCTGTCCCCACCCCCACGTGCGGGGCACCCACTTACAGCAAGACGCTGGGGCTGCCAGCCCAAAGCATCTAAAGCCAGCAGAGCAAGAGCTGCACTGGGGTCTGTGCTGCTTTCACCCCTCCTTTCCCCAGTGAGGGGAACATGCTGCTTACAAACTCATGCCTGTGCTGAGTATGGAGATCACTTGCTGCTGAAACCTGGCCTGGGGTGTGAGGTGCTGGATCTGGAGCCCGAACTGCACTTTGTTCAGAGTTACGGACAACCTCCATTCCCAAGGTGTCTGTAACGCTGAGGTTCTACTGTACTATTTTCTCCACTGAACCCATTCCTCATTCAGTGCACAAGATGGATGGTGCTCCACGAATGAGGCAGCTGTTTAATATTAGTTTTTATCCTCATCATGCAGTGTGCCTTATTTACTGCACATCATCCAAACCGTGTATTGAACACAGAATTGTTCATTTCCTAATGATCTATTCTAAGGTGCTCATCACGATAGAAGCTGAGTGGCTTAAAAACACTAATTTTATCTGCATTTCTCCCCTGTGAGGTATTATTCTTCCCATTTTACAGATGAGGACGAAGAGACTTGCCTGAGGGGTCTCAGTGAATCAATGACAGAGCCAGGATCAGACCTCGAGATATGATCTCTGGCTGCCCATCCCTGTGCTCATACCTCCAGAACACATGCCTTACTGCCAGAGCAGCCGAGCATTCACTGTTCCCACTGACTTTCGCTGAAGCTGCAAGTGCTCAGATCAGGACTCAGGTGTCTCAAGTTGGGCACCAAGAAAATGGGGGACACACAGTTAGTGCCTCCCTACCAAAATTTTACTTTAAGTGATTGGTTCAGCATCACACAGGAAGCCTCTGGCAGAGGCAGGAATAAACTGAGTTCTCTGCGTGGCATTCATCTGCCTTATCCACAAGAACATACTTTTCCTTCCTGCAATCCCCTTCCTCATTCTCTACACATCTGCCTACCTCTACAATGAAGGAAGCAAAGTTCCTACAGACAAGAGCCTCAATGACTACACAACCATAATTCATTCCCAAAGTAGCATCCATCCTTTGTTATCCCAGAGGACTGGGGCCGTTTAGTGAGTCAGAGAGATGGTTGTTGCGGAGCGCGCAGCCTGGCACTTCACACCTCATCCCTATTCTCCTCCCCGAGTTCCCAGTGGTGCAGTGGGACAGCAGCACAGGACCAGCCTTAGATCAGAATGTGCATGTTCGGTCATAATTTTGACAAACTGCCAGAATGTTGCTGACAACATACCTTAAAGAAGGAAAATGTCTATTTTCAATAGTTTACTGTATATAGTCGATCATAAGCCGGTTTGTTTATAAGCCAACCCCGCCCCCCCCCCCCCCCCCAGATGGATAAGTAAAAATGGAAAATGTTTATAACCCCTTCATAAGCCGACCCTATAATTCAGGGGTCAGCAAACTTTGGCTCCCGGGCCATCAGGATAAGCTACTGCTGGGCCGAGATGGTTTGTTTACCTCGAGCGTCCGCAGGCACGGAGGTAAACCTAAGTAAACAAAGTGTCCCGGCGCGCCAGCTGCTTACCCTGACGGGCCGGGACAACAACTGGTGGGGAAATTTTTTTGAGGGGAGACCCCACCACTAGCCCGGGACCCCCACACTCTCCCCATCCCATCCCTTCCCACCTTATCTGGGGAGGGCCAGGGGAGGATGTCTCTGACCTGGCTGGAGCTGCTCCGGCAGGCTGGGCAGCGCGGCCGCAGCATGTTCCAGCGGGCTGGGCCGGGTGGTATGGCCGCAGCATGCTCCGGCGGGCTGGGCGGCGTGGACACAGCCTGCTCTGGGGGGCGGGGCCAAGCGGCATGGCTGCAGCCTGCCAGCCCCGGAGCTGCAGCTGCTTCGGAGGCTGGGGGGAGAGCAGCATGGCCAGAAACGGAGAGATTCTGGCCCCGCCTCTTCCCTTCTGTCTCTGCTGCCTCTCCTTGCTCCCTCTGTTGGGGGAAGGGGCTGTGTCCCACCTCTCTCTATATATACCTGTGCACCTTCTCTGGTGCTTCCCTTTTTTACTAAAAAAATTCGGCTTATGAACAAGTATATACAGTATATCTCAGCTAAACCTGAGTGGAATTGCGTGGGACAAGATGACAATTCTCTGGTCCCGCATGTCTCCCTGCTGAATTGCAAAGGCCTGTTCCAAATAATGGAGTTGACTGAGCTTTTTTTTTTTTTTTTTTTAAAGTTACATGATTCTTTTATAATGAAAAGTGTTAGGCAAACTGAATATCAGAGTTGCTACTAGCTGCCCCTATAATAAAAGAATAACTATCCAAGACTCTTGGCGTCCTTGACAAATTAAAAATGCAGTTCAACAGCAGGCGGCGGCAGCAGCAATCAAAGGCCAGACAATGCATAGATCTCAATCCCACCACAGTGAATTGGGTGCTCTAGCACCTATGCAGCACCCACCCCAGTCCTCCTCCACTTCCACAGACCTTATCCAATTAAGGTAATACACAGTGAGGCTGTATTCCCTTTGCCACAGGGCCCCTCATCTAGGGCAGCCATTACCCAGAAGCAAGAAGGAGCTGCCGGGGTCAGAAGTAGTGTGGGGGCAGACTCCCACAGCCTTTACTCCTAGAGGCAACCCCTGCCTTTACCCTCAATGATACATGGAGATAAACTTTGCAAGGGAATCTTTGTGAGGATTTCCAGGGAGAACGTCCTTTTATGAAGCTTTACACGCTGTGGGGGAGGGACAATGACCTCAAAAGAACATTTTTTCCCACAGTTTACAACTCTCAAATGTCTCCATTCAGCTCCTCAAAACCCTAACCCGACACAAACCTCAGCCATCTTCATGCCCAAATAGAGGCCTACACATTTGGACTACTTGGAATCCTAATTACTTCAAATGAGTAAATAATTCAGGATATAGTGCATCTGTCACATTAGCCTCTTAGTACTCATTAAATAGCCACAAACAGATTGAGATTTCCTCAAATATTTTATATTTAATTTATTCACTAGGGAGTTTTTTTGGGAGAAGGATTAAATCTATGGATTAATTGTACTTTGCTGTGAGAATTCAATATAATCTTTATTAGGTTTTTCTGTAACAACCATCAGTGTAGGTAAAAGCACTGACCAGGTCGCATGCCGACAGCTAGACTAGACTCCTCATCACCTTTTTCCAGTTCTAAAAATTTCTCCTAGGTTTGCAGAGTCACTGTTTGCTTTGGTTTTTAAAAAAGCACTCCAGCAATGGAGTTAGCAAAAAAGGTGAGTCAAGCCGCTGCTTCAAAATCATTCGCACTTTGGCTCAGTCCAATCTCCTCTTGTAGCATGTGCCAAAAACCAATTCCCTTGACCAAGAAAAACTTGTTTATATTCTCATGGAATCCTTCCTGGTTATTAGCAGCAGATGTGTCCCACAGAACTGCAACTAATTTGGCGAGTCTTCCATAGAAGTCAGGCTCTAATGTAGCTATGTCTTGATCCATTAATGGCTTGGAAAATCATGCCCAGGACCTTCATTTGTTACCAGAAATGAACTAAAACAACACAGGACACAGAGCATAGGGGTGATGTGCTCTCACTGGCTAGTACTGCTGAAAAGACAGGCTGCTGGATTCTACACAAGATGGAGCCCTCTCTAACCCAAATACAATACACTACAGTAATCCAGTCTATAGTGGTATATCTTCACTGCAGAGTTAACCCCAGCTCTTACTCTTACCCTAACCTGGCTCCCCTCCACACACACAACCCAAGACTGGTGGTGCTTTCAATCCAAACTAGCTGGTCCATCTTTGGGTATAGACTAAAGCCCACATGCTGCTTTCACTCAGGCGGGTAACCCGCCCACTTTGCAAGGAGGATGTAGACTAAACCACTCAAGTGCAGATAGTCTCCCAGTGCTTCCCACAATTCCCCCCATATATCCAGACAGACAAAACTTCTCCCACAATTCACTGGGAAAAATCATGGAGTGACACAGCCTACTGCAGCACTAAAAAACAAGAGATACGCCCCTGAAATTCCTACGACACACACAGGTGAATGCAGCACCATGAGGACACAGCAACTCAGATATGGCTTTGCAGTGTGGCTACTCATCCCCAGGCTAGGCTAACCCTGAAGGACAAACACACAGATGACCGTGGCCAGAGCCTCCTCTGGAAGGAAGGAGTGAAGTCTACTAAAAGAAGATGAACTTGGAAGAATCTGTTTCTCACTTCTGTCATTGCCTTAATCAGTTCCTCCCTACTTCTAAAACAGCTAGAACATGGCTTCTTCTCTGACTGGAATCTCTGTTTTGTGAATCATAAAGTTATATTCTGTGTAACTGGAATATCTGTGATTATACATATTTGGCTTTTGTTACTCAGAGTTAAAAATCCCTTATGAATACAGTATGATTCTTGGTTTCCCAGTATCGTCAGAGTTTTCATTCATACTTTCCACAAGCTCCAGAGGATTGTAACCAAAACCAATCGTCATTTCTGCTTTGTCTTTCAACCCAAAGATTTCACCAGCACACTTCTCTGCTCTTAACTTTCTGGCATTGTAAATACTTTTTACATCAATATCTCTTCCCTCCTTTTTCTCTTCCTGTTTCTCCTGTACAGATTGTACCTCTCTCGGCTGACATTCTTGTGGGGATCTCCACCACCAGTTTTCAGTATCACACCCTAGAAGAGAATCGCCATAGTTTAGTGAGAAACATGGACTGAGAAGGCAGTGTTTGGATCTGTATTGGATTTGAGCTAGATTTTAGGTTAGAGGATGCAACCAAGCTAGGGTTTGAGTTGTGATCAAGACCATGCTGAAACTTCATCTTGAATGTTGGAAATCACATTATATCAACTGTTCTTGCAAGATTTTGTGTGCATCTGAACTGAAAAATAGACCTGATTTTGTATCAGATCCAGAGACTGGAAATTCAAAATTCTTCCTAACGTTCAATGAGCTTGAAAAAAAGGTTCTGGCTTTATCAATTGCTAAGATACACTTTCGTTGTTCATGGTTATTTTTCATACTCCTTGCACTTTTGTATATACACTTTAGTACATCAATCAACTTATTCCTCATTCCGAATTAATCCATTTTATGTCTTGCTACATTTTAATTAAATGAAAGCTCCCCTTTCCCTACCTAGTTTAAAAGCAGCATTAACATGTCCCACTAGTTCAAAATCCAAAAAATCAGTACTTATTCTAAGTCGAGACCATAAAATCCAAACTAAGGTTACCATATTTAAAAAAAACAAAAAGAGGACACTCCACAGGGCCCCAGCCCCGCCCCAACTCCGCCCCGTCCCCGTCCCGGCCCCACCCCAACTCCGCCCCTTCCCCAAAGTCCCCGCCCCAACTCCGCCCGCTCCCCTGAACGCTACGCCCCCCTGCTCCTCCCCCTCCCCTGCTTCCCGCGAATCAAATGTTCGCAGGAAGCCTGAAACAGGCAGGCAGCAGGTAAGCTGGGGCTGGGGCGAGGGGGCGCGGCCCAGTCCGGCCCCCCCGGCCGAGCAGCTCTGGCCCTGGCGTCTCCGGCCCGCCTCGGGCCCTGGGGCGCCGGCCCCGGTTCCGGTCGAGCGGCTCCAGCCCGTCCCGGCCCCGGCGGCTCCGGCCCCGGCGACTCCAGCTCAGCTCGGGCCCCGGGGCGCCGGCCAGCAGCCGAGCACCCCCAACCCCGGTCCGAGCGGCTCCGGCCCGGCTCGGGCCCCAGTTCCAGCCGAGCGGCTCCGGCCTGGCCCCGGCCGAGCGGCCGAGCACCCCCAGCCCCGGTCCCAGCGACTCCGGCCCGGCTCGGCTCCGGCCCCAGTTCCGGCCGAGCGGCGCCGGCCGAGTACCCCCAGCCCCGGTCCCAGCCGCTCCGGCCTGGCTCGGCTCGGGCCCTGGTTCCAGCCAAGCAGCTCCTGGCCGAGCACCGCCGGCCCCAGCGGCTCCAGCCCGGATCCAAGCCCCATGACCCCTCCCTATTTTCCCGGACATGCCCGGCTTTCTGGAATTTCCTCCCAGACGGGGATTTGAGGACCAAATAGCCGGACATGTCCGGGAAAATCCGGACGTATGGTAACCCTAATCCAAACCAACTATTCCTCATACTCAGATTCTAGGAAAATTCTTTTATGAAAGTTTCTTAAGTATTAAACATCCTTGTAAGCAGCTGAAGTACTGCACATATATAGCTTAGCAGTCAGATCCTACTAGACTATTCACACCTGCAGTTGCACTTTAACTACGGGAAGTACAGATCTATCCAATAAGACAGTGCTATAGTGGTCCTGATAATTACAATACGTAGCCAAAGGCTCATCCTGGGTTCACAAGATACAGAACATAGCTATTAAGGGGACTAAATTGTACCTGTATCTTCAGACACAGTGTTTATATTTTACATGCTCAGGTTAAAAAAAAAATCATCTTAAAAACATTAAAATAAAGTTAGAGCTTCCTAATGTTGTCAAAAGGCTTATAATTAACAGATTCAGAAGAACTATTGGAAATATCAAGTAAACTTTGATCAACTATAGAAAAGAATAGGTTTTAATTGTTCTCTTTTTTCTGTTTAAATATTATAAAATGAGCCGAGAGACCACTCTGAGAGGTTGATGAAGATTCCAATCTGTTAATTGTGAAACCACATCCATATAATTTAGAACTGATTGCAAAATGGTAGAATATTACTATTATAAGTGTAATGCCCTTCAGAATATCAAATATTCCTTCTGCCAGAGACAGATGGCCTTTAATCGTGTGCTTCAGTTCACCCAAGGCATGTCCATAAGATACCTCAACCTTCAAATAACCCTCACAAACTATGTACTGGACACATGGTTCTGAGACAGAAAGATGAGATATCCTGGTGCCCAATCTGAAAGAGAGGTTAATAAATATGTATACCAGCAAAAAACAGCTGTTAATTTGGGAAAATCAAATATAACAGGATGTTTCAAATGTAGTGTTTGCGCCTTAAAGTAAATCACTGAAACATTAAAGCAGAACTTTAAAAATAGTCATATTTATCATCTAGGATTTACATTTTCATGTCATTCCATGTTTATAACAAGCAGATTCTATACCCAAACAACAAGCTGACATCATTTGTTATTTTATACCATGTATATCAGAGTTGATAGCTAAAAACAAGATGACCTGGCAGCATTACTGAGCAGAAATGACAGGAAGAGGAAGGACTAGAAAAAACTATTTTAATAGATTTGTTGGGCAATTTAAGTTATACTTTTCCTAAGAGAAATTAACATTCATACTGCATTAATTACCTTCTTCCACTATGCTACTGGTTGCTAAGCAACAGCATCTGTCGCTATACAGTCCACCAAAAAAAGCAGACACAAAACACTATGTAGTAGAACACTAAGAAACAGAACACTTAAGTGTTGTGCTCAAAGGTTATTTTCAACCTGGAGAAAGCAATGTAATTTTAATGTAGTATACATGTAAGATTCAAAATCTGAAATTCAAACAGGAACGAGTTCAGGCCAAAATTTTCTGACGTATTCCTAACTTTGTGCACTTCAGCTTTTGAGTGTCTAAGATGAGATATTTCAAGCCTGATTTTCATGAGTGTTGCATACCCACAGATCCCATCAATTTACGGTGAAAATGGGTGTAATCAGTAGCTGGGAGGGGGAATACTCAAGCAGTAATTGCACCAAGGGGAGCACCCAAAAACTGAGGTACACAAAACTAGTGGACACTTCTGAAAATTTTGGCCTCAGCTTTTACTGACAAATGTATAAAAGCTTAGTATATGGCATGTTCAAGCCATATCAACTTCAATGAATAAGGGTAATTACACAGCAGTTGTCAAATAAGAGCCTGGTTTGACTCCCAGTAGGGGACGGAGAAACTGGCTTTCAAGATAATTAAGTTACACCCAACACTAAACTGAAATGAATTAAAATTAAACCGGATGACTAGTTTTACCTGTCTTGTTTGTCACTTATCCAGAGAAAGGAGACATGTAAAGGATATCTGAAAATTTCAAGAAGGAAAGCCATGTGCTTCCTTCCTCTCTCTCTTCCTCCCAGGGCCTTGATGACTTTCCTACTAGAGAGGCAGATCTCTGGAGGTCTCAAACAGAAATGGGTTGTTATCCCATAGTGCAGGGATCGGCAACCTTTGGCCCACGGCCCATCAGGGAAATCTGCTGGCGGGCTGGGATGGTTTGTTTACCTGCAGCATCCACAGGTTCGGCTGATCGCAGTTCCCACTGGCCGCGGTTCGCCGTTCCAGGCCAATGGGGGCTGCGGGAAGCCGCGGCCAGCACATTCCTCAGTCCGCGCCACTTCCCGCAGCCCCAATGGGAGCTGTGATCGGCCGAACCTGCAGACGTGGCAAGTAAACAAACCGTCCCGACCCGCCAGCGGATTTCCCTGACGGGCCGCGTGCCAAAGGTTGCTGATCCCTGCCAGAGTGCCTCAGCAAAGGAGAGTGTGTTCAAACATCATTCACCTACCGCAAGGTCAGAAAGCTGAGAGGAAGGGGGACTGGCCAGTTACACAGTTACAGGATCCCAACCAAAGAAAGTGCAGGTGTTGGGAAAGGATTACAGGAAGGCAAACAAATTCCAGGGTAGATTGTTAGCAGAAGCAATATTACTGCGAGCTGCCATGGTTACTAAGAGTATTGACCAGGTTGTATAGAGACATAAACCATATCCACTAACTTGTGACAAAGTTACTTAAAAGTTGCAGTCTGGACGGGGCCTTTAGAACCAACATTCAGGGCCAACCAGTGTTATTTTTTCTCTTTTTTGAAGCTGAAACATGGATCACGCTACATTTTCCAAAAAAAATTCAACTGTTTTTGTGCTAACGAGTGAAAAAAATTGTGTACAGCTGCTGCCAGGCAACCGCACCCACAATCATAGTAGTCTTTGTATGTATCAGCATATCTGCCTTTAAGACTTCATACACTGTCTGAGAACAATATTATGTCCACCATCCTTTTAGCTGAGAACAACACAATTTGTATTAATCACTTAAGGGGATTTGTTGGTTGTGAACAGATACTAATTCTAGAGGTCCAGATACTGACCATGGTGCATTCCCAGGTCATGTTTGGAATAACAGAGCAATTAAAAAAAAAATCAAACCCTGTTACTAGCTGTATGGTGCCACATGCCATTATAATCCCCAACCAATATACACATCATGCCTTTTCACCGTTTGTCTGGACATTCCCCTTCTCTGAAATGATGAGCCTGGAAAAAAGGAGACCGAGTACTCTGTCTCCCACCAATAAGTGCGCCAACGACCAATGAGTGGTTCACAGATCACAGCTTGGGAACTTCCAATATAGAATATTGAATCTAAAACAAGAATCACCACCTCTCTGTTAAGAATTTAAAGGCACATACTCTATTTTGAATTTTACATGTTGTTCACTGGCGCCTCTACACCACTCAAGATTCTCCCCAAACTCCTGCATCCCATTTCTTCAATCTGCAGTTAGACAGAAAAGGTATCAAAATGTACCTGTAGGAACAATTACAATACAATGGAAATTCAAATTGAAAATCACTTACAAACTGTGAGAACAAAGCTCTCTGGTTCTACATTTTCCTTACACTCCCTTCTTTTTCTTCAAAGACCTCTGTCTCATGCAAATATGCTGGTTTTACTTCAGGTGCCTCAACACTATTCACCTAAATTTCTTCACCAAGAACTTCATCAAGCTCAGAAAAGTGTATGAATAAGGGAGGAGAAGGAAGAAAGCAAGAAGAGCTAGTACAGAATCAGGTCATGTCAACCTATATGCTTCTCCAGCACAACGGTGTCTAAGCACTTGACAAGCATTAAGGTACTTATTTTCATCACATCACTGTAGGATAGGGAAGTTTTTTGTTTTTTTTATCCTGATTTTACAGATGGGGACAAGAAGCTGGTTTATTAGTGTGTTTTTTATGTTTATTGTTTTTAAGATTGATAAGTACTGGCACCTATTTTACTTATTCTTCTCAGAATATAGTCAAGTGGAGAATATGTGGATGCAATATAAGTTTATAGGAGGTGCTACTATACTATACAGCTGTGTTCATGCTCTGACTGAATAAGCAAATAGTTTTGATAATCTGTGTACTTACAGTTTAAATTTTAAATAAATCCTATTAGATATAATATATCCCAATGAACATATCCCATACAATATATATTCTTTCATTAGGTTATTGGGTTTTCTTTCTATAATATAGGGGTTAACTTTTGCGAAATGTTTTAAATCTGTCATGTACAAGTTGGAAGTGCTTCATAGAACATTAAGGGCACACTCTCTATTCTGTTGTAAATAACAAGCATTGCTCAAAATAGGCTTCTGGAGGAAACAGAGGTGAACATTAACATTTGTTGAAAGACTGTTGTTTTTTTCCCAGTGTACCTCAGAAAAAGAGTTATACTCACACAAAAGATACATACAGACTCCAGAAGCACTGAATGATTATATTGTCAAGATTCTGGAAATGAAGAAGTACATTGAAATATAACATATGTGTTTCCAATATCTTGAATTCTATTATTGCTAAAGTTATTTCACTCCCCAGATTCCCATATTATTTTGGGTGGAGATTTTAACCTCGTTATTACTTGAGTAATACAAAGGAGGGCAAGTTAAATCATGCTTTCTGTAAAGATTTCAATCTTTGGAATCAACAAAGCAGAAAGATTGTACTTTTTTCCCCCCCTTCCCACACAATTAATTTTCTACAAATGATTGTTTATTTTTAACTTCCTGGTTTACTGCATATCTGTCAGAACTTGTTCAGCTATAACAACCAACATTGTTATGTCAGGTCACTTCATTCTCTCTCACACACCCATACCACCTTCCCTCCTCTTTAACAAAATGGATCTGGATTTTTTTTTTATTATTAATATTTTTTGCTGGAGACTTCGACCTTCTTTTTTCTCTCTCTGTGATCCAATGTTCAAATAACTTAGTTTGTCTCAATAAGAGCTCTTCTTTCTGATTGAAAAAAAATCCAAAAAAAAGTAACTACTAGAGCTGAGTAAATACAACAAAACATATATGCAAACATTTGGACCAAAAACTAAAATGTTTTTGGTCTCAAGAACATCTGTGGAAAGCAAAAGACTTAGTCTGGGAGCACATGTAATTCCGTGGGCAAGTTAATGATAGAAAGGCAAAGGTGGTCATTTGATTCATAAATATCTAAACGTCACCCTCTGCGGTATGCAAGGGGACTTGCTGGTCTCTCCAGCTCCCAGTCCTCCAGTTGGTGAATAAAAGAATTTCATTGGAAATGGGTTGTGTTGGATATCATTCAAAAGCCCTTTCTCCCATGAACACAATGATATCAAACGTGACAAACCTAGAACAATTATGTATATATGCAAGGAAATGTTTAGAAATCATCTTTTTAAATTATACTTTAACATGGGTCTGTCAAACATGCAGCCCCCACAAAGTTAAATAGTGGCCCTCAACCAACAGTACCGTGTTATCTGTTAATGCTCAGAACATGATACCTGATTCATTTTTTAAATGTTACAATTACTATAAATGGAAGGAGTGTGTCAAGGGCAGGTTTATACATTTTGCTGCTGCGCTCTTCAACTTCCTTGAAGATACAGCAGATGGCAAAGGTATTCTTCATACTACTTTTATGAATGGCTATCAGGAGCATATTAATGGGGACCAGTCCCAGCCTCAAGTGCTGTCTGGATCAGCAAAGAACATTTCCTTGAAGGAGCGTCCTGATTTCATGGCTCACTTACTTTCCTACCAATGTCCAAAAATATGGTAGCCCAAGAAATCCAGTTTTCAGTGAAGCAGCAGTTAAATTGACTATAACAGAGCTTTCTATATTCACTAGCCCTGTCCTCACTTGTGCAAAGGTGGGATGCACTCCAGAGGTGAAAAATCACTCAGTACGGCTTCAGTTGAAGAGCTAGAAGACGGACCATCAAATGATCCAAACACCGAGGACATATCATACTATACTATTTCATGAGAAATGTAGTTCCAACATAATCAGCCTTTAACTCGGTACTACACAAACTGCCAGAGCAAATTGCCTGGGTATGCATCGTGACAATCATACTTGCTAGCCCCACTGATCACTGAGGTCAATTAACATTTCTTATGCAGTTGAAATGCATGAACATATACATCTGCGGAACTGAATCAAAATGTGTTGCAACACTAGATAAGAGCCTTTATAGGCCTGTTTAACAGCTAATAATGTCCGTGATGATCTTCGTGGACATTACACTCTGTGTCCTGGCGAACTACACATATTCTTCACAGCAATATGTGCAATTGGCTCCTTTGTTCATGGCACTGTTATCCCTGAGATCTGGGGGATTTTGTACAGTGACAGTACTGTGAACCAGATTCTTGCAGAGAAAAAGTTGTGACATGCTATAGATGCACACACCAGGGGTGAAAGTAGAAATAGGGACTTACCGGTACAGGGCTGGGTTGGGGCCAGCTCTGACCCCCGGAAGGGGAGGGGCCTCGGGCGGAAGGGGCGGGGATGAGGGGGGTCAGCGCCAGCCCCGGCCCGCCCTGTACCGGTAAGTGCTCTCCCCCTCCCCTGCCGGGGTAGCAGCGGCAGCTGGGGGCTCCGGCAGCAGTTTAAAGAGCCCAGGGCTAGGCCACTGCTACCGCCCCGGGCCCTTTAAACTGCTGCCGGAGCCCCCGGCTGCCGCTGCTATCCCAGGGCTCTGGCAGCAGGGCTCCCGGGGCTATTTAAAGGGCCCGGGGCTCCCCTGCTTCTACCGCCCTGGGCCCTTTAAATAGCCGCTGGAGCCCTGGGGTAGCGGCAGCGGGGTTCCAGGGGCTATTTAAAGGGCCATGGCTCCCGCTGCCTCTACTGCCCTGGGCCCTTTAAATAGCCGCCGGAGCCCTGAGGTAGCTGGGAGCCCCAGGCCCTTTAAATTGCCGCCTGGGGAAGCCGGGGCGTACTGGCTTACTTGCACCTCTGGCGCACACCCGAACACTCATTGCCTTTCAACAATATTACCTAGACGTCGTCTTTGAAAAACACACTCGTGTTTTAAGTCATCTCCTAAAGGGTACAGGACTTGCAAGATAATTGCCACATATCCGCATGTTTTCCAAGAAGCAGACAAATGGAGACGAATTACCACCACCAAGGAATGCAGTTATACCTGCTATAAAGGGCAAATTATCAAGCAATGGAATGGCTCCAGGATGATCAACCACATCCAAAACAATGCTCCCCCATTGGGCATGGATAGGTCTTGGAGGATGGACTGTTTTCACAAGTTATGTGTCAATCAATCATTCAGCTAATCAAATGCATGTATGCAAAGAACAGATGCTCACCATCCTGCAAATGTTTGGCCAGCAGCCTGCCTTGTACAGAGATGTGCAAGTGCGGTGCGGGTAATGGTCAGTGTGAAAACATGTCTAGCGCTGGTGCCCTCGATTGAGATAACACCGATGAGGACTTTGATGAATAAATGTTTTCAGTCCTACATATGAAAGCTAGCTTCCCCAGGATTACCAAAAATCAGTGTCGTTTTTATGTAAGCAATGCATCCATATTAAAGTATAATTTTAAACAAAGTTGATTTTAAACATTTTCTTGAATATATATCTACATAATTGTTCTAGGTTTGTAATGTTTGGTACTAATGGTTCATGGTAGAAAAGGCTTTCAAATGATACCCAACTCAACCCATTCCAGACAAAACTGTATTATCAAAATTTCCATCGATAAGAGGACCTGGAGCTCGGGGGGCAGCGAGTCCCCGCTGCCATGCCTCAGAGGATGACACCACTGAAATTATGATTCTGTACATTTTTACAACCCAAATGGCCCCTCCCTTACCTTTCTATCACTAATTCACCCCCAAAAGGAGATTTTACTACATTATGCTCCCAGACTAGCTAGCGAATATTCAGCCTTGCTCAAGTGTTTGCATTGCCATCTTGAAATCTCAAATTTCCCTGCTGTTTACAAAAGTTTCAGTCATGCAATCGGATAGGTTAAATTTAAGATATTAGTTGGGCTGGGACCTGCCTCCCTGAGAGACTGCCTCTCTGGGATATTGTCACAGCTGTCATCAGGGATGGGACTGTTGTAATAGTTGGCGCCTAACAGGCCTACCCCAATTGTGAGCTCAACTGTGGGGAAAGTGGAACATTTTATAAACATGTATCCAATCACCTACGTTAATGGGAAAAGGTACAAAAGGGAGACACACTGAATTAGCCCCCCCAAAAAGCCTACTCATATAACTCAAGGACTGTGTTAAGACCATGTCTGGCAAATAAAAGAAGTGGGGGACCGAAATTATGGACCAAAATTGGTATGTCGGAAATTAAGACTAACTGGTAGACAAAATAATAAGAGGATGAGATATTTTGAGGTCCGTAAAGAGACAGTTTAGGAAGAAATCATTACATTAGTTAATTAGATGGCTGGTTCAGAAATGGGTGAACTGCTTCACCATCATAGCTGCCATTCCCACCCCCACTATCTCCTAGGACTCCCAGATCCACCATGACTCCCCATTTGGCTTTCATTGTCCTGTCTCTGAGATATGTCCTGACCAAACCAGATCACATGGAAAGAGACACAGATGACATCACCACCTCTACTGGATCCAGCTAAATCTCAAATACTACCAAAGATGCAAGATGTGGGTTCCTGATACTGAGTCCTTTTCTTTTTCCCACCCTATTGCTCCTCTTTCTTCTATCTCTTTTTGTCTTCTGTTTAATAAGAATCTGGCTTAGCCAGCCAAAGCCATCTTGTTTGCAACACCACTGTAAGCCTGTGACCCAGAAGGGCAGCCTAAAGCAATCTCCTAAACAACTTCACTCTGGTAAAAGTTTGCCAGGTCTCAGAGTGGCTGATGAAACCATGCACTGTTCCCGTGTCTCTCCAATGGTGAGGCTGCAAGAAAGAGTCAGCTCTTGGCAGGGGGCTCAGGGCTTCTGCCCCGCAGGATCACTGGGACTCAGCACTTTAGACCTGGCGGGGAGCGCTGGGACTCGGGGCTTCAGCCCTGTGGCTCTGCTCCTGGTTTCAGCCTCTCAGGGGACGCCAAGGCTCGGGGCCTTAGCTACAGGGGGAGAGCTGGGGCTGAAACCAATGCTCCCCTCATACCTAAACCCCTGAGCTCCAGCATCCCCCATGGGGCTGAAACCAACAATGGAGCCACAGGCCTGAAGCCCCGAACCCCAGCATCTCCCACAAGGCTGAAGCCCCAAGACCCAGTGCTCCCACCCTGTGTCTGCAGCCCCAAGCCCCTGGGGCTGAAGCCACAACTGTTAGCCCCAAGGCAGTACAGTATTCGCTGCTGTCTGATTGAGGACTTCTGGTTCCACAGGGTGTCCAGTAAGTCCATAACTCTGGTGTGTTCATATCTTTGAGGTTCTACTGTACTACTTTGATCGGATTTAGCCCAAATTTGTTGATGTTATGGACATTGTCATAACTATAAAGGGAAGGGTAAAGCCCTCCTGTGTACAATACTATAAAATCCCTCCTTGCCAGAGACTCCAAAATCCTTTTACCTGTAAAGGGTTAAGAAGCTCAGGTAACCTGGCTGACACCTGACCCAAAGGACCAATAAGGGGACAAGATACTTTCAAATCTTGAGGGGGGGAAGGCTTTTGTTTGTGCTCTTTGTTTTGGTGGTTGTTCGCTCTTGGGACTAAGAGGGACCAGACATCAATCCAGGCTCTCCAAATCTCTCTGAACAAGTCTCTCATATTTCAACTTGTAAGTAAACAGTCAGGCCAGGCGTGTTAGTTTTATCTTTGTTTTCTCAACTTGTAAATGTACCTTTTACTAGGGTGTTTACCTCTGTTTGCTGTAACTTTGAACCTAAGGCTAGAGGGGGGTCCTCTGGGTTCTTTAAGTTTGATTACCCTGTAAAGTTATTTCCCATCCTGATTTTACAGAGATGATTTTTACCTTTTTCTTTAATTAAAAGCCTTCTTTTTAAGAACCTGATTGATTTTTCCTTGTTTTTAGATCCAAGGGGGTTGGATCTTGATCCACCAGGAGTTGGTGGAAGAAAGGAGGGGGGATGGTTAATTTCTCCTTGTTTTAAGATCCAAGGAGTTTGGATCTGTATTCACCAGGGAATTGGTGAAGAGTCTCTCAAGGCTACCCAGGGAAGGGAATTAGCACATTGGGAGTGGTGGCAGCGGACCAGATCTAAGCTAGTAGTTAAGCTTAGAAGTTTTCATGCAGGCCCCCACATCTGTACCCTAAAGTTCAGAGTGGGGAAGCAGCCTTGACAGACATGCTGCAAGGTCCATCTATTGACCCCAGCTTTTGGAGAGAGGACATGGTAAATGTTGCTATTTGCAGTGAGGAAATGTTTATTTGGTTTTTATTGGGTTTCTCGAGAGTCATTTTCTGGTTTTGTGGTGAGGAATTGTTAATTTCTAAGATATGAAAAGAGATCTACATCTTAAGTTAGTCATTATTCCATCCTTCTCACACCGCTGTTGACACATAGGGTGGAAACCAGTCCCTTCCATCCCCTTCTGCCATTAGCTGCTGTTTCCATCTGCACTGTTGTGTTGAGATAGACTATTCTGCCCTTCCTGATAAGGGTTCTTAAGGTTTCTCTTGAGTGCTATCATTGCCTCACACTAGTTGGTTTCCACTTGACAGTGTCAGGATTCCATCATAGGCAGTCAGAACCAAGGACCAGAGCAGGGGCAAACCTGAGGCAGGGAGTAGTGAAGGTCAAGGCCAAGGTCAATATCAGGGGTCAGAGTCAGGTTTTAGGGTCCAAATCAGAAGGTAAAGTCCAAATCAAGCTGAGGCCGAAGCCAGGAGTTCAAGAGCAAAGAATGGTTGTGGCAGCTATAGGAAGTCCACACTGTTGTCTGGATGCTTCCTGGAATGCACCATAGGTTTAAATAGGGCAGGGAGCCAATTAGGGGCCATAGGGCTGCTGCCTGTCAGACCACTTGAGATGGGACGTCCCATGGTCTGTGTCCAAAACAGGTTGTGGGCAGGGGAGTGCAAGCTTGTTACAGCTGCTGCTAAGTGTCACCATGGTGATGTCAGCTAACTAGCAGCTCCGCAGGCCCAAGTTCTAGACCAGTTGGGCCTTACAGACAGCTTCATGTTGGAGTGTGCACGCTGGCATCTGGAGTACATGCTCCAAATACATCCAACATGTCCGTCTAATTCTAGTGGAGACAAGCTGCAGGTTAGTGATTCTTTGGATCTCTTTTGTTGGTGATAAAGTCTCTCCAATCCATGCCAGAATCTTACACAGGCACTTATTTTCAAAGGCGTCTAGTTTTCTAACATTTTTTCATATCATTTTTACAGATATCCAGCTCTCACAGCCTTAAGGAAATTCTCAGGCGTTTTTTGGTACAGTGTATCTTTAATTTCCATACATTGTTGAGTTTAGTGAATGCTGTGGATGCCTTTCCTCTCCTTTGATGTCACATGTTTCTTGAGGTCACTGTTGGCTAGTATGGTGCTTACCAGATAAATGAATTGTTCTACTTTCTTGATGTTTTTGCCTTCTAATATGATGTCTGGGTTTCAAGGATGTTTGTTTTGGCATAACTGATTTAGAGCCTTGCTTGGCCAGCTGTTTTTGCTACGGTGCCTGTCTTTGTTTATAGCTTTTCAGGGGTATCACTCAATTGTGCAATATCATTGGCAAAGTCCCGTCTTCTAGGCATTTGCCCTCAACCTATACTATACCAATGTTTGCGTTGCCAATACACTCCTCCTTTATCTAGTTTATGGTAATGCCAAAACAACAGCAGAGAAGAATACAGCCCTGTTTCATGCACATCTTAAATTAGGCACTTTTACAATATATATATAATAAAATCAAAATAACTAACATAAGTAATGTTTGCTCTAGTTTTCTTCCACACAGCTGGCAGAAGGCATATGCCCATTTCCCTTCAGTTTGCTTTGTCTGCAAAATCATTAACTATTTCATTAAGTTACCAGCTGTTCTCAAAGGGCATGGAGGACACTTGAGAACCACAGAGAATAAATTGCCCAACTATGCTATTATTACTTGCATCTAATCCCAAATCCTGTATTCTACCAATAACAATCAAGTGACTTAGGTTTATTTGCTCAACAAATCCAAATGATTGCTCTGCTCCAGGCTGTGTGCACTTCATTTCTGCGTTAGCACCTTTCTCTGTTATTCTACACTTTGTTCATGACCCCTTCTCCTTACTTCTCCTTCCCTAAATTCCCCTCCAATTTTGGAGTTGGACTGTTCTGTGTTCCCCAATTTACACCTAAGGTTTGTATTTTAAAAAGTGGCATCTGTCCTTCAATTTAGTGTAACAATACCTCTTCATGAAACAAACCTGCAGCATGCTCAAAGGAAGTTTTCTGTAAGCTTTATTTGGATGAAAACGTGTAAGTTATTTGTTACTATTTTTAGCTATTTTGCCATAGTTTAAAGTTTACTTCCTTAAATAGCAATCTGGATGTTTATCTACATGTAGCTACAATCTTAGGGATCACAGATGAAAACAAAGCCTATTCTCCATTTCATATGGATTACTATCTTAAAACTGCATTCCCCTTAAATAGGATCAGCTATAGTTCAGAAGTATTGAAAAACAACTTCACAAAGCAAAACCATGTGTCTTTATCTGCTTATTTTTATTAAGATGTGCTGCTCTTGCTGATTTTTTAATACGAAACTAACTTCCTGAGTTTTAGAGACAGGCTGTTGAGAATTACGGAGTGGCAGCATCAACTCTAATTAAGCTTGCCACTGAATTTCTACTACAAGACTTATTCTGGTCCCTCTGCACTGCAATTGAAATAAATAAAAACTAGAATCAAAATTGATCCAGGTAAAGGGCAGAATTTTTCTAACAATTTTTATGTGCATTTAACAATAGGTTCTCAAGTTAATACAGAGATCAGGGCTAAAAATATATATATATATTTTTGGCCACTTTGGAGCAAACGAAAGGAAAGAAAAAGAAACACCACAGGAAGAACAAGAGGGAGAGAGATAAAACTTACTTTACTGGATTCAATAGGTTGCAATCTAGTGTTAGCAGGGCCATAGTTTAGTGGATTAAACTCAAATTATGAAGATTTTAAACAGTAATTTCAGAAGAGCTTGTCACTTCCTGAAAGCTCACACAACCGCTGGGGATCGAAGTATTTATCTGAAAAAACAATAGTGTCCAGATATCTTCCTTGAAAAATAAACTTGGTATAAAATAATTCCTGGGGAGGTTCCATCTCTTTCCCTGGTACAGCATAAATGGGTGAGATAGTAAATTTAGAAGAGATAATGAGGTAAAATATAGGGCAAATGAGTGAGGAAAGATGGAAGTGAAAGAGGATGGAGATTCAGGGTGTAATCCACAGTCTATTGACTTCAATGGGCTTTGGATCAAGCCTAAAAGGGGAGGGGAGAGAGGGGAGAATGGAAAGAACAGAGGATGAGAAATGAGAAACAAATTTACATGTAACAAAAAGGAGAGAGAAAAAGGCAAACAGAAGGAAAAATACATAAGAATCAAAAAGATGAGACTTAGGGAGTAAACAATTTTATGGTAGTATAGGAAGTTTTGTGCCAAAATACTACATAAAGCACACAAACATATTTGCTACAGATGTCCAGGGACATGACTGCATAGGAGGAAGGGGCTTGCAAAACCTACGTTTAAATGAAGGATGAGTACAGGAACTTTGTTCTTATAGGGATGCATCCACACTAGGAAAAAGATGTGTTCTTAGCTTGTATTAACACATGGCTAACACAAGATAAAATTCTAGTGAAGGAAAGTTTGTAGTTTTCACGTGTTAGGTGGTCATGGTAAATGTGTTAGCTAACACAAGATAAGAACATACCTTTTCTCCTAGTGAAATAAGGCTATGGACAGGACAGGAGATATATAATACCAGAGCAGCTTGTTTTGGTAGCTTTGGTGCACATTTGGGATTTTAATAAAACCAAAAAGTTGTTTAGCCTGTTAGACACATTCTATATATGCGAACTATAAAAATCTTAATTCCTAAAATACTGGTAACTGCATCAATTATCCAGGCAGCAAAGACCAAGCTCTAAGTTTATTTGCTGTATTTACATCAATACCAAACCTAGATCTTTATAAGGTCTTAATGTCAAGGGATATGCTCCTAAACCCGTATACTGCAAACAGACATGCATACTTTTTTTGCCTGTCTCTTTCAGATACAATTCTTCTCCTTTCACTACTCACTTCCGTACAGTGTATCCGAACATGACAAAATGATACTATGCTTCATCACTACACAGGAGACTTTGAGCAACCTGATGATGACCCTCTTATTTTGATCACCCATCCTTAAATACCAGACTTATCCACTCATCTAACATGAGCGCTATATATTCCTCTTATGCTGCCCATACCTTCTAGAACGGGGTGGGCAAACTACAGCATCTGGCACTTCAGACTTTTTAATCTGGCCCTCAAGCTCTTGCCAGGGAGCGGGGTCTGGGGCTTGCCCCGCTCCACATGTGCCGTGGCTCCGCGCGGCTCCCGGAAGCAGTAGCATGTGCCCCCTCCGGCTCCTAAGCGTAGGGGCAACCAGGGGGATCCACACACTGCCCCCACCCCAAGCGCCATCCCCGCAGCTCCCATTAGCCACCCTCCAAACCCCTCCCACCCTCGGTCCCACACTCCTGCACCCCAGAGCCCCCCCCCCAGCCAGAGCCCTCACCCCCCCACCTCAACACCCTGCCCCAGCCCAGAGCCCCCTCCTGTACCCTAAACTACTCATTTCTGCCCCCACCTGAGCCCACACCCCAGTCGGAGCCCTCACCCCAACCCCCACTTTCATGAGTATTCATGGCCCGCCATACAATTTCCATACCCAGATGTGGCCCTCGGGCCAAAAAGTTTGCCCGCCCGTTCTAGAATATCCTCACTGTCCCATATAAATCCTTGACTCTTTTTATAATTGTGATGATTTGGGGAAATCTATGTACAATTTACAAATTCTGTTAGAGATTATGAATTCTCTGTATGTTTAAACTCTTATGATTAACTTCACTGTATCCACGCCTCATACTCCTTGCAGTAAGGAGACAAAGAGGGATGTCTTTCTGAACAGGACCTTTGTTAAAGACTAACCCCTGGCTAGATCTTGCCCAAACAGAACAATGGGATGGCTGCATCCTAAGTGAAACCACTTATCTATGGATACCTAAAGTTTTAAGGAGTGGAAAACCCCCGGAAGAAAACAAAAATCAGATGATGTCAGAGCAGGGGTTAAAAACACAAAGGCTGTGAAGTCGAAGAGGGACTCACCAAGAGATTCAAAGGGGAAGGTTGCCTGAGCAAGAAGGGGCCTGTTGACTGTGGGAGTAGCCAAGGCTAAAAGGAAGCTGCAATAGCAAAATTACATAGTTATGATTGAGCATTCAACCAATTCTGTGCTTCTGTGCCTCTCTATTTTTTCAGACATTTATACCTTTCCACTAAAATCATCATTTGAATGCAAATTTCTTAAGCTTGTTCTCTGTCCAAATGAGACATTATTATTATTATTTTTAAATGATGGTGGTGATATACAAAACATTTAAAATAGACCTTGTTCTTCAGGCATTAGAGTGCAGACTATAATAAAAGATGTCAGTAAGTCAAGAATACAAGATACTGAAGACATAAGTACAATATTATGTTAAAATATGTCATTTATTCTAGAATCCAGTTACATTTTAAAGGATAAATAATATAATGTAAATAATAAAGTAGAATGGAAGAAAGCAAATATGAATTCAAGAGGCAGCCATTAGCAACTTAGCACATATATAGTGCGTTGAAAACAAAGTGTTGAACATGTATTAACTAATTAATCTAATTAGTACTGCATATTACTAACCATCTAGAGACAAAGTAATTGCCTCTCTGATACTGAGCAAAAGAACTGGTATACAAAGTAGATCAAGCATCAAGTTTTATTTGCGTAGAAGATACCAACTCGTCAATCTTTTGAATCAATAACTTCAAACAGGATCTAGATCTCAGAAGTAAACTGTTCTCACAAGAACTAGCTGATCACATTAAAAAAAAATCTCATATCATAATTAAGAAAATGGACATATAGAAAGACCAATACAAATTGCTGAGCCAGGTTTCATCACACATTTCACATTGCATTCATCCACCAGATTATTTTTCACTATCTATTTAAGGTTCTTATTCAACCCTCATCCCTATAGTGTCTGAGCACCTCCATCACCAACATAGGATCACAAATATAATTCCTCCACAAGTATATTCTGCATCCTTTACAATGCTGACAGACCCAGTTCTCACACCAACAAGCTGCTGAGACTCTCCATAGCAAATCTTACAACTGGCTGGATTTTGGAAGGTTTTAACTCTTGCCGGGGGGGGGGAGGGGGGCAAGAACTTCTGTAGAGGGGGGTAATTTTAATGCTAATAGTGACAATGCAGTGAATGAGTTTTAGTGCAGCAAAACAGATCAGACACTTAAACAACAAAAAGGAGGACAGTGACATGAAAAAATGAGTGAGTCAAAAGAAACAGTAATAAAAACCAAGGAGAAAAACTTTAATGTTCAGGGGAGGAAGGATGAAAAACAAAATATGAAAGCCAGGTTGGGTAACTGAAACCTCTCTACCTGAACAGAAAAAAAAAGCCAGAAATAAAGGGAAAAAAGACAAGAGAGGCTAAGGGGAAAATACGGTACTAAAATTCTGTCAGGCACTCTGATGGACTAAACCAATGTTAATATAGCAGTGGATTTAAAATATTTTAAAATTATATTTTAAAACATATATAAAATCCAAAAAAGACTAAGAACAAAAATGTAAACAGATGCAAGACCAAAAAGAAAATAAATATTGAAAAAAAACCAGCTTTATTTTCTCCTGAAAGTGATCACTAAGCAATGGAAGAAAAGCAGCAGGAAATAGTGTCAGAAAAGAAAAACAGTTATAGAAAAGAAACTGAAAGAGGTGGTAACTGTTGTGAACAAGTGATCTTACTGAACACAAATTGAGTTGCTCATTTTTAACATAATTAAAAGCATGCTATTATTTTAAAATGCTGTTATGTCTAAGTTGCTCATGATTTTTCCTGAAGAAAGCTCTATTGCAAGAATTCATGACAAATAACAACATACATATCTTAAATGGTATTACACAAAAAAATCTGTTTTAATTCATTAAGCTGTGTAATATTTTATACAATACCTACTGCTTCACAGAATTTGAAGAGCCGGCTAACCCAAGTCTTTTACAGGATCACAAATAAATCTCAGCAACACTGCCCTGGACAAACGTGATAAAAAAGAGACCTTAAATTTGTAGTGTGGTTTCACTCTCTCTAGATTCTAATATTTCCCTACCCCCAGTTATATTTATTGCTTCAACATAATCTAATATAGGTAGAATACATCTGATTGGCTAAACTGAACAGCTGGACTAACAATAAAGTGTTTCTTTATAAAGCAATATTTTGAGCTTCAAGTTTAAGATACCTCACGAGCATACAACGTGCTTGGGGGGCGGGGGGGGGAATCCACTAATTACCAGTAAATATTGAATTACAAATTTTTGCGTTTTTTTTTCATATTTTTAAACATCTGCACCTGCCTACTAGCATCATGAGGTTCTAACTGCTTTCAGTTAATTTCAGACTAACAACAACCAGAGCAGCCGCTCACGGTGTTCCTCCTGCTTTCCCACCTCAGCTGTTCTCCTTGTCCCTGGAGAGTCAGGGAAGAAGTAAGGGCTGAATAAAGAGAGGGTAGCACACAGTACCCAATGCTGCCTCCTATCTCCCAGTATAGCACTACCCTGTACCCCCACTTAATGCCTGCCTGCAGTGAGTATCTGGGGCTGTCCAATTCTCTCCTGTACCTCATTTCAAGACTGGGACATGGAGGACACAGGAGGACATGGGTGCAGACAAGAGGCACAGGTGAACACAGAAGGGGATGGACACAGTGATAAGGGGAGACAAAAATGGGAAGGCACTGAAACAGGCGGGGAAGAGCCACAGGGGGAAATTGGAAGATACAAACTGGGACAAGAGGAGATTGGAACTTTTGCTAATATCCTCAGACCCCTAAAGGAAACCAAAGGTCCCTGCCTCCCAGAGAGAGCTTAAGAGTTCACATCGAGCAGCTAACACCTGGCAACTTGCCTTATAATTAATTAATTAATTAATGGAGATATCCCATCTCCTAGAACTGGAAGGGACCTTGAAAGGTCATCAAGTCCAGCCCCCTGCCTTCACTACCAGGACCAAGTACTGATTTTGCCCCAGATCCCTAAGTGGCCCCCTCAAGGATTGAACTCACTGGGTTTAGCAGGCCAATGCTCAAACCACTGAGCTATCCCTCCCCCCTCCCTCTTCCCTTCCACCCCCACCCCCGCTCCTCCCTCCTGTCCTCTCTCTCCTTTGCTCCTTCTCTCCCCCCCTTCCCTGTTGCAGACTCTCTACCAACCAGCAGCACCAGCAGCAGCGTTTTGCCTGCAGCAGGACCTGATGCTCATCCATATTAAACCATCTGAGCCCTTGTCTCCACTAGAGTCCTCAAATGTTTTTGCCAATACATTTTAAAAAACACCATTTATCCTAGTCTAGACAACCCGACCACCGCTCTGGGGTTCTGGCTGCTGCTCCGTTGCCAGCCGGGGTCCCGGCTGCCGGCCCCACTCAGCACCCGCTGCCGGCCTGGGGACACCCTGGCAGCGGGCTGAGCAGGCCGGTGGCTGAGACTCCGGCTGGCAGGAGCTGGCATCTGGAACCCCAGGGTGGCGGCGGGCTGAGCGGGGCCGGCAGGGGGCTGAGTAGCTCAGTCCGCTGCCAGTCTGGGGTGCCGGCAGCACTCAGCCTGCTGCCAGTCTGGGGTTCCGGCTGCTGACCCCTTGCCAGTCGGGGTCCTAGCCACCAGCCCCGCTCAGCCCGCTGGCTGTCTGAGTGAATGGAACCCCAGGCTGGCAGCGGGCTGAGTGGTGCCAGCGGCCAGGACCTCAAACCAGCAGCAAACTGAGCTGCTCAGCCCGCCACCGGCCCCGCTCAGCCCGCCACCGGCCCCGCTCAGCCTACTCAGCCCAGACCAGCAGCGGGGCTGAGCAGGGCCTGGGATCCTTGTCTGGGGTTCCATTCACCCAGACCGGCAGCGGGCTGAGCAGGGCCGGTGGCTGGGACCTTGACTGGCAAGGGGCCAGCAGCGGACTGAGCCACTCAGCCCCCCGCCAGCCCCGCTCAGCCCGCTGCCGGCTGAATGAATGGAACCCCAGACCAGCAGCGGGCTGAGCAGGGCTAGTGGCTGGAACCCCAGACAAGGATCCCAGGCAAGGATCACACTAAATTGATAAGACCTGCATTTTAATTTTATTTTAAATGGAGCTTCTTAAATATTTTAAAAACCTTATTTACTTTAAATACAACAATAGTTTATTTATATAATATAGACATAGAGAGAGACCTTCTACAAACGTTAAAATGTAATACTGGCATGCGAAACCTTAAATTACAGTGAACTTGGCACACCACTTCTGAAAGGTTGCTGACCCCTGGACTAAGTAATTTCCTAATAAAGTATAATCTGTTGTATTATCTCTTTTCAGCATTTAGTCAAGGAACCGTGACAGCCTTTGCTCTAACAAAATTACTCTGATTTATTACAAATAGAAATTAAAGTTAAAACATCTCAAGCATCGAATCATATTAAGATGATAAACTCTTCCCCTATTTTGGGGCATCAAATTAAACTGCTTATGAAATAATATATAAAAGCCATTTAACCTAATGTGAAAGTTAGCCCCACACTGAAATCTTGTGTAAGTTCAATCCTCTGATAATTGACTTAGTGAATTACCGCTCCATGTCCTTAGTTATTTGGATCCATACTTTCAATAAAACCATTAACTAAGCAAATCACAAAACATTCACATTTTGTCCTTTTACCTGACAAGTTTTTAAACTGGAAAAACTGCCCTATTATTAACAGCTTCTCACAGGGTGGAAACTAGCATCAGCAAGAGGAGGGGCAGGGAACACTGCAGACCAGCTCTGGTTTGGACAGTGGCAGAAACCTGATCTTATGAACACTGGACAAAGGTGTTCGTGGATGAATAGTTTTCTTATTATTCAACCAGATAGCTATCTTGCTCAGGTTCTTATTCAACCTGATATTCTATAATGACTATCATTATCAGATTATTCTAAAAGATGGGAAAGAGTTGAAGGAAGTCAAGCAGTATATTTTCTTTTCTTTTTTTTAAATGCCAGGCAACTGGGCCACCCAGACCACCCCAGCACATTTCTGCCACATTACACGTGAAGGGTAGAATGTCCCTCAGAATCTCTAGCAAGCTTGAAAACTAAATTACAGGGTAAAAAAGTGACAATGCTACAAAAATCTCTAGCGTCTACAGAAGACAGCTGAGATCAAGACCCCAACTCTATACTCCTTGCAACAGATAAACCCCTTATCAACTTCAGTGGGAGCTTTTCTTCCTCATGGGAGTATGGAATCAAACTCTGTGTCAGGGAAAGTTATCCACACTTGAATGTCAAGTGTTTAAAGCAGAGATCTACCTAGATAAAACTAAGTGATAAAGTACATCTATATAAGAAAAAAACAGGTGAAGTAATTGAGTGTGGGGTTCACAACTACAGGAAACTGAAGAATTTGGAAGGCCAGGAAGGAGCACGGAGTATTTGGGTGCTTGGGGTTGAAACGGGAATAGAGCATGACGAGGTTCATGGGACTTGATAAATTCTTAAACTAAACCAGGGGTAGGTAACCTATGGCACGCGTGCCAAAGGCAGCACGCGAGCTGTTTTTCAGTGGCACTCACGCTGCCCGGGTCCTGGCCACCGGTCCGAAGGGCTCTGCATTTTAATTTAATTTTAAATGAAGCTTCTTAAACATTTTAAAAACCTTATTTACTTTACATACAATAGTTTATATATTATAGACTTATAGAAAGAGACCACCTAAAAATGTTAAAATGTATGACTTGCACGCAAAAGCTTAAATTAGAGTGAATAAATGAAGACTCGGCACACCACTTCTGAAAGGTTGCCGACCCCTGAATTAAACCATCAAAGAAATCCAATGTACCCTATGTCAAACTCAGGAGCGACTTTATGCTGTGGTTTATGTTTTGCTGTTAATTTAATTTAACTTAACAATAAAAACACCAGGAAAGGGAAAGTTATGAACTTCAATCAAGTGTGTGCGCTTAGGATAAAACTTAAGACACTTCACAATATGAATGCTAGATTTTCACCTACTATCACAGTGATACCTGCAGACATGTTTACATACATTTCCAGCAAAGTAATTTTGTAACGAATATATAAAAGGAATACTTTTCAGACTTAATCTGTTTTTACACTGACAGGAATTATGTTCCTATTCTAAGCATGAAGGTTTAAAAAAAGGCTTCAGACAAGACATCTAATGTATTTGCTTGTATTATATGAGGTTTCTTAAAGGCACAGAAGCTGAATTTCATAAACCTTTACACTGTATACCTTAACAGGAGTATGAATTCTTACTAAAAAAGAGAAGTTAATATGAACCAGTCAGAACACACCATATTTAATGTAACATTGAGGGGTTCAGAACAATTGTCCAGTGATTCACGATGAAATGCTACGTGGGTATGAAACTTAATTGATCTGACCTACCACAGTTGCAGTCGTTCACATTGGAAAACCTGGAGAAAATAGATTTGATACCTAAAAGCAAAAAGTTACTTCAGCAGCTGCTTCAAATATTTTTCCATATTCTTGATAATGAAGTAGATGAAAACCTGTCTATTACTACTGTTTTCAGCAGAATTAATGTTTTTTTAAGCATTTTTCTCTATTTGTACTGACTTATATTTTCACAGTTGTGGGAAATTGGGGCAGGGGAGCAGTCAGACAATAACTATTTAACGACTGCAGACACTGAGATTCAAAAAGTTAAAGCTTTCTAACCTTGAAAACAAATTGTCAACCTCACGTCAAAATATACAGAGAAAATATCCTTAAATCAAACTCTAATAAATTCTCAAGCAACATTTTTCTTATTTTGCCTACCTGTAAATAGATTACCATCTACAGAAATATTTTTTGTCAGTTTGTGTAAAGTGAAATTGGTATTTACTGACATTTACTGATAAAAATCTAATCCTTCCAAGCCTAATTATTACCAGACACTTGTCCAGATGCATCTGCTATATCTCACTTCTGAAGTTTATTAGTTTGTGAGTTTTCATTAGGCAGACCCAGGAGTAACAATGTAAATGGGACGTGTTCATTAGCAGCTATGAACAAAATATACACTAACTCAGTGTTACAGCACATAAAATTAATACAATTTAGGAAAGCAGTTTCAGTTAATAGATGATCAAATATTTAAAATTTCATTAAGTTGTTTCCAGAGTCAGTCAGACAAAAGACAGAGACAAAAATCAGTCAGTCTTAATTATCTTTCTTTTAGATCTTTCAGATCAGATAGTCTGCTCTACTGATAAATTAATTCATTGCATTGATGTTGCTCTTACAGATGAGCAGAATTACCGTGGATCACTAAATTATGGGTATTTACAATTCTTCTGAAAACCGATATGTGGCAAACTGTTCAAACTCTGTTCAATAACCACCACCTTAAAAAACAGAATTTGAAGAAATAAACAGACTGTAAATATTAAAATATCAAAGTCTTACTGTAAAATCATTCTTGGGTTTATAATTGTAGGGTTCCATCCTCTCCCAGTTCACATTGCCGTGTACCTTGCAAAAATCTGCACACAACTATTTGCCAGTGTGTATTGTTAATTGGAATAGATGGTTAAGGGTTAAAGACTGGAATCTGCTTTATGCTAAAAGCACCTGATGTAACAAAACTCATTACTTGTAATGTATAAAAATTTGAAAGCACAAGAAAGTAAGGAAATATACATGGGGACTCCCATACTACTGGGAGAATTCTGGTGTATCAACTCAAAATACAGCACTAAATACAAAACAAAGTACATTATTTCTTGATTCATTATTTTTGACACCGCAAAACCGTAGCTGGGTTCTTCTGCTGAAACACACTATTAGCAGGTGTTGGAATTGAGCCCTGCTAACTCACTGGAGCATGTGCAGCTCATTAACCTACCCTGGATATAAGGGAGGTGGAAGAGGCCCCTCTGGTCAGAAGAAGCTGAAATCTGGGGCTGAGCAGTCCTAAGGATAAACCCTAGGAAGTGTCATACGCTGGAGTTTGTCTAGTTAATTTGTTAAGTCAAACCCCAGGAATTTTTGAATCTACAGAGCATGTGTTCATTGTTTCCGAGCAGGATAGGAATTCAATTTTAAAAAAGCTAAGGAAATCACAGACAATATTTTTTGCGATGCAACAAAGAAAAAGCTGACTGACACCCCTTTTCCCCCACGAACAGGAGAATAGTGTAAAACTACAAAAATACTGGGAAAATATACAATGCACTGTGAAAGAACTACTGAAATGAAAATTCTCTACTGGATCCAGGGACAGTTCTCTTGAGTATCCTTACTGACAACAATTCTACTACTTCTCAAACAGGCATTTCTGCCTTTTTTTTTTTTTTTTCCTTTTTTTTGTTGGTTTTTGTTCAGCTGTGTGTATGTGTGTGTCACATGACAATGGAACTCAAAAAAGACCCCAAAACATATGTGAATTGATTTCAAAAGTTTCACCAAGTACCAACAATGAAGAACTGTTTTATAGGCTGAGAAATAACAAGACCTTTCAAAAAGGATGTTGAATACTTGGTCTAGATACAATGGTGTAAAATAGGCTATTTCATTCTATTCCCTATGTTTGTGAAATCAAAGTTCTACTAGATGTAGCAGAGATCCGTGATATACTTTGCATACTCATTTCAATAAAGAAGTGTTGTTTTTTTAAAACTGTAGACTGGAACAATCCTCAGAGACCTAGCAAAGATAAAGAGGCCACATCCTCTTACCCTACACTAACTAGACTAATGGTTCCAGGCAAAATCTTTAAGTCTTTGTGCACATTTTGTCCAGAAAGAACTCCTATTTATATCATTAATTGAAGTCAATGGGAGTTTTTATGAACAAGGATTAAAGCTCCATGATTTGAGCCACTGAGGAAGATCAATTTCACTTCCAATCAATCCTTCAGTGAGAGACTTTACAGAAATACTGGCACATCTTTGCTTTCCCTCTGACAAGAACTCTCCTAAATCTCCTCTCTGTGCAACAGTTCAACAAGGTATGAGTTAGCAGCTATTATGATGAAGCAGAAGTGAGCTTTCTTTTGTTTCTCCAATGCCCAGGTCATAGGTTCACAAGAATTGTGTGTGCCAAATACCATTTCCATTTGACTGTTTCCCCCTCCCCCACTCCCTCATCACCACTGCTAAAGTTTCCTTCCTTCCTGCTGCAGGCTTCTTCTTTCATAAGTTATCAGATACCCATGGAAATCTGTGTGTTAATGAGAAGGAGGTGGATTCTCAGTGTAATATTTGTAGTTAATGACTGGTCACTGATTCACTAGAACTTTACTGTTGGGGGAATTCTGCACCACTGCGCATGCACAGGATTTATGTCCCCCACAGATTTCTTTGCTTCCCACAGAAAAATGACTGTCTGACGGGGAAGCAAAGGAAAGCCACAAGAGCAGTCATGCAACCCTTCCCCGCAGTATGTTTCAGGTGCCCAGGACAGCCAGCAGAGAGGTAAATCACTGTGGGGCAGGAGGAGGGCCTGGAGAAGATCCGACTAGTGGCTCCTACCCTGTGCTGGGCTCAGCTGCTAGTCCTCCCCAGCCCAGCCGGGACAGATGGGACTTCCTCTTCCCCTGTATGGCATCTGGGGCCGTGTCAGACCCATCCCCAGATTTCTCCCCCAGCTGTGGGAAGCTCTGCAAATTCCCACAGCGTGCTTCCTACACCCATCTCTCCTCAGCTGCAGGGGGAGGGATCTCTGTACAGGGGCAGGGCCGGCTCTGGCTTTTTTGCCGCCCTAGGCAAAAAAGCCACGGCCCCCCCCCCCCCCCCCCCCCCCATTGTGGCCGGGGAGGGCGCCGAGCCCGCAATTCCCGACTGGCTGGAGCGCCGGGAGCAGGGCGGAGAGCCCGGCTGGGGCTCTCCACTCTCCCCAGCGGCCAGAGCGCCGGGAGGAGGGCGGAGAGCCCGGCTGGGGCTCTCCGCTCTCCCCGGCGGCCAGAGGGCAGCAAGCCCAGTCGCGGCCCTGCTCTCGGGCCGGAGCACCCCGCCACGCCGACCCAAGCACATGCTTGGTGGGCTGGTGCCTGGAGCCGGCCCTGTGTACAGGGCGCTGCTCTCCCATCCACCCAACCCCCATGCATGCAGACCCCTTCATACCCAGACCCTCTGGCCGAGCCTCACCCCCACACCCCTTCAGAATGCTCCCCCCGACCAATCCCACTCCCCCTGCACCTGGACCACCCCGACGAGCCACCCGCACCACCACCCAAACGAGCCCTAACCAGCTGCATATGGATCCCCACGCCACTGAGCCCCACTCCCCCAGCATCTGGACCCCCCCACACCGAGACCACCCTGCCAAGCTCTATCCTCCCCACACCCAGACCCCCCTGCTGAGCCCCAACCACCTTCACCTGGACCCCCCTGCAGAGTCCCATTATCACTGCACCCAGAACCCTCCAACAAGCCCCTGTGCATCCAGATCTGCCCCACACCCAGATCCCCCACTGAGCTGCCTGCACCCAGATTTCCCCACACAGAGCCCTCTCAACCCACACCTGGATCCCCCCACACTAAGCCCCTTCACTTGGATCCTGCCTTGTTGAGCATGCCTGCCCATACCTGATGCACCCGACATGAAGGGGCAGGTCCCTGGGGTGTTTCTGGGGCAGGCCCGGTCCTTACGCTATGTCAGGGTTGGGTGCAGCCTCACTGCTGAGTCCATGTCCTGGGCTGAGGAGCTGCACAGTGATCTCCCACCTCTATGCAGCCAGTGGCTTGTGCTCCCCACTGCCATGCTATAGCCTCCACATTTATTTGACAAATAAAATTTGCAGAATTTTAAAATATTGTGTGCAGAATTTTTAATTTTTTGGCACAGAATGCCCTCAGCAGTAGATCTTCTGTTCCATGGTATTTTGGTGGTGTGCATTCACCTGGAAAGATGTTTTAGAATTTGACTGGAACTCATTAACTTCCTGGATTATTATGGTTGCTTCCTTTTGACTAGAAAGTGGGAGACTTCTGATCTCAGCCTGGAAGATGGGTTGGTAAATCCTAGATTGATGTAAGCAATATGAAGTCTGCAAATCAGGTTCAGGATGTGACTGGATATGTGTGGAGGTGAAAGTACCTGTGAGAAACAGGGTAGAAAGCGTGGAGAGTAGGTTTTAGGTCACTATAGCAAAGGTGTTGTCAATATGGGTGTTGAAGTCTCCCAGAACGATAAATCTTGGGAACTTAATTATCACACCAGACAACTTCTCAGTTAATTCCACTAGGAGATTTTTGCTGTTTAACAGCCTATACATTTGCAGGCTGTTATCTGATGAATTTGTCCTTGGATTCAGATTTTTACCATCTCTCAATTTCCCATGCCTCTTCATCTTATTCCTTCCACTGTTAAATTTACGACAACTGAATGTTTTAAACAACATAGGCCAGATTTTCAAGAGAGCTTAGCACTATCCACTCCCATTTAGGCACCAAAATGTCACCAAATTGGAGTTGCTGGGTCCTGAGCAGTTCTGATAATCTGGCTGATATTTATTTGAACCACTATTTGCTATACCACATACTATGTTCTACGTTTTAGGATGTTTGTACAGTTTGTGAAAGATGCTATATAAATTTGAATTGCACTAAGTACAATGTCTTATAAAATTTTGTTTTCCAGGACTATTTTATTTTACAAAGACATTTATACAAAAAGTACAGTACTACTTTACTAAGAAATAATCTGTAAATTTTTATGTATTCATGGAAACTTTAGTAATGTTATATAAGTGAAGTGAATTATGTAATTACACTCTGCTCCTTAACATCTCAGGACCTAATAGAATAAATGTTTATATTACTTACTTCATACAAATGTCAACACTGAAGTTAGTCCATGAAGATAAAATCAACTTCTTTAATATCCTAGTTTCTTTGCACTTACACTTAAAGCTGTAACGCGATTATGGAATAGGACTAAACTTTTGTACTTTTATCCTCTCAAATGCACATGGATGTCTCCTAAGCATGTGCTGAGACACCAATATACCTCTGATGTTTCACTTCAACTCTACTCTTACTTTTAAAACTTTTTGGTACTAAAACTGAAACACCATAAACTTGACAGAACTTAATATTTACGGGTTGAAGAAATTGAATATGCTTTAGCAACTTGCAAAAACTTTTCTACCAAACGTTCCATTAGGAAGGTAAAAATTCATATTCTTCTGAAAAGTTAAGAGGCACAGACATTCCCAGTTGTTGTCATGGGTACAACTGCGGAGAAAAATGTCATTGTGTCCCTACAGATAAATGCATATGCCAAATGCTCAGAATATATTGTGGGTAAAACCACAGATGTTCAACATTTTCACATTAAAGAGGAGTTTCCTCTCTAAATATATACTGAATACAAAGTTATTTTTAAGTAAAAAAGTTGTGGCATGAAAAAAAGAACAGACCAGGCGGTTTTTAAAAAAAAGTTGGCACTTTCATAGTTCATGATGTAATGGAGGAAAAAATATTATGGAACAATAGTATGAGTAAAGAATCGTCAAACCAACTTTGAGTTGTCTGGGTTTTGTCAGTCCATGTACAAATGTGATGTTTAACTACACTAACTCTACTTCATAGGGTGGTGGTGGATTTTTTTTTTTTTTTAAACTCAGATTGTAAAATGTTTAGGCCAATGAGGTGCTGACCGTGATGGGGTCTCTAGATATTACTGCAATACAAATAACTGTAAAGCTGTAAATACTTGCAGTATGTAGGCATTTTTATTTGGAGGAGAAGTAAGGTAAGTTGAATCACTCCCTACTCTTCCTTCCTCTCCACAGAAGTGCTCACTGCAAAGACAGATTTAAAAAAATTTGAGGAGATCCAAACATGAGGCATTT
Source organism: Terrapene triunguis (assembly GCF_002925995.2). Lineage (NCBI taxonomy): Eukaryota > Metazoa > Chordata > Testudines > Emydidae > Terrapene > Terrapene triunguis. Next base: position 4,069,904 of record NW_020664369.1, read on the forward strand.
TTCCTCATGCCCTTTTCCCACAACCCGACTGTTAGGTATAGGAGGAAATAAGTTGTCTCCACTCCCCATAGGTCCCTTTCTGCCTTAAGTAGGGTTACAATACGTCTGGATTTTCCCGGACATGTCCAGATTTTTGGTCCTCAAATCCCCGTCCGGGGGGAATTGCCAAAAAGCCGAACATGTCCGGGAAAATGCTGGCATCCCTGCCCCAGTCCCCTGCTTACCTGAGCGGCTCCGGTAGGCTGCGAGCTGCAGGAGGATTCCCCGCTGTGGCGGCGGCTGCTGCTGCTCCCCTCAGACACCTCAGCTCTGTGCAGCTGAAGAGCGGAGCTGCCCGAGCGCTACCGGCTTCACGGTTTGCTGGGCAGCCCCCAGACCTCCAGACCCTGCGCCCCCGGCCGGGTGCTTCCCCTCCCGGGCTCTGGCTGCGCTGGGGAAATGCCCGGCCGGGGGCGCAGCAGGTCTGGAGGTTGGGGGGCTGCCTGGCAAACCGTGAAGCCAGTAGTGCTCGGGCAGCTGTTTCGCATGGCTGGGAGGGAGGAGGGGGAATGCGGGGCGCTCAGGGGAGGGGGCGGAGACTTTGGGGAAAGGGCGGAGTTGGGGCAGGGCCAGGGCGGGGAAGGAGCGGAGTTGGGGCGGGGACTTTGGGGAAGGGGCGGGGTTGGAGCGGGGCAGGGCCATGGCCCCGTGGAGTGTCCTCTTTTTTTAAAACCTTAAATATGGTAACCCTACCTTAAGTTTTGCTACACATTAGTTGCAACAACAGTGCTAAACGGAGTTCTTGGTATGAACCAGGTGGGGGAAGGCAGAGACTGTCCTAGCACAGAGAGACATTTAAGCTCCTTCTACCAGTAATGAACTAGGGACCAAACATTTTCTCTCCAAACATGTTACCACTACTATAAGTGCAAGCAGAACTAAAGGCACCCCGCTCACCTCAGTGGGCTCCTAATACAATATTCATGTGTTAACTCAATAAAACATCCTTCTTTAGAAGGAAGAGCTGAGTTTCAAGCCAATCCACAACCCAACCATAATAAAAACACCATAACAGAGGCTCAAACTACACGTATACCCCAAATTTAAGAACAACAAAAACAGTCAGAGGACCAAAAAAAGTCAGTTTAATTTTGCTCATTATACCAAAGTCAAAATAGATAGAATTGCCTACATTTCTAGAAGTTTGATTAAAAAATTCGTACTTTTTTCCTAACTGAAACAAAGAAGATATAAACCTCATACTTCAGGGCAAAAGGCAGACGCTAACAGTTGGGGATTAAGAAGAAACTTACCTTATGGCCAGTTATTCCATAAATGGGCACCACAGAGTTTCTGGCACATTTCTCTGAAGTTATCAGATAGGATACTGAACTGGAAGGCCAATGTTGTGTTCCTAGGAATACTATATACATAATTTTCACTTTACATATTATGGAATTTATGCTTCTTACACATTTGTTCAATAATATGCTGTATAAGCAATACTTCTAATTACTGCAGCAATTTACATTCTAAAGGTTATCTTTTAAACCAGAAGAACCAGAAGCCTTTTTTGTAAATGAGTTAATAGTTTCTGCAGAAAATGATGTGACTGTGTGGAAAAAGGTGTTAGAACTCCCAAGTTGAAAGTGGCTGCTTTACATGATATATTGAACACACATACAATGCCTTCTGGTTTTTTTTTTTAATGTTTTATTGCTTATCCATTATTGTTATAAGGAAAATATGTTTTAGATTGTTATGATAGGGGAATAAAAATGATTGAGCTACTTAGTTAAAAATGTTTTTACGTTCTATTGTTTTTCTAAAACAGGTTGGTAGAATTTTGTATGTGAATTTCATTGTACACCAAATCAGGATACCAGGGCATAGTGATGTGTCCTGGTATGGTAAAGTTTCAATAGCCGCACACTTGGCTTGGATAAGTATTACTGCCTGTTGTAAAAGTGCTAGACAGGTAATAGGGTCAGAATTCTGTGCTAAAGCAGAACACCTGCTTTGCCTATTTGCACATCAGTACTTGGAATGCCCTTCCCTCTCTGTTAGCTTTGGGATCTTATCAAAATCTTTTAACACCTGTATGTGCTCTCAGAGTTCTTTTATAAAGTGTATCTGTAATTAACTAAAATTAACATTCCAATAACTTAACCATAGTACAGTGTGTACAAATCCAAAAGGTGTGCTGGGCAGTATTAAGTGTTCAGTTGATATCTTTACTTATCGGGGTAGGGCTTTACATTATTGTGCTCTTCTAAGCCCACCCGTATTTCCGATTCATTGTAAGCTGGAGAATCTTTTTCTGCCTGAGGGACGACTGCCTCTATGCTGAGCAAGGCCTTTTGCTCCATCCAGGGAGCCAGTCTTTTTTTCTGCTTTTGGCTCATTGGAGATCTTAGGGTGAGAACATAGGAACAGCCATACTGGGTCAGACCAATGGTCCATTGAGCCCAGTATCCTGTCGCCTGACAATGGCCAGTGCCAGATGCTTCATAGGGAATGAACAGAAAAAGGTAATTTACTGAGTGATCTACTCTCTGTCGTCCAGTCCCAGCTCCTGGCAGTCAGAGATCTAAGGGTACCCAGAGCATGGGGTTGCGTCCCTGACCATCTTGGCTAATAGCCATTAATAGACCTATCCACCATGAATTTATCTAATTATTTTCTGAACCCAGTTATAATTTTGGCCTTCACAACATCCCCTGGCAAGGAGTTCCACCGGTTGACTGCGTTGTGTGGAGAAGTACTTATGTTTGTTTTAGACCTTCTGCCTGTTAATTTCATTGGGTGACCCCTGGTTCGTGTGTTAGGTAAATGGGTAAATAACACTTCCATATTCACTTTTTTTTTTTTTACACCATTAGTGATTTCGTAGACCTCTATCATATCTCCCCTCAGTCATCTCTTTCCTAAGCTGAACAGTTTCTCCTCATATGGAAGCTGTTCCATATTCCTAATCATTTTGTCGCCCTTCTCTGTACTTTTTTCAATTCTCATAACTTTTTTGAGATGGGATGACCAGAATTGCACTCAGTATTTAAGGTGTGGGTGTACCACGGATTTATATAGTGGCATTATGACACTTTCTGTCATCTTATCTATCCCTTTTCTAATGGTTCCTAACTTTCCGTGAGCTTTTTGACTGCTACTGCACATTGAACAGATGTTTTCAGAGAACTATTCACAATGACTCTAAGATCTCTGTTTTAAATGGTAACATAATTTAGATCCCAGTATTTTGTATGTATAGTTAGGATAACATTTTCCAATGTGCATTTTTCAACGTTGAGTTTCATCAGCAAGTGGAATATGAAGGAGCAGATGAGCCCACAGAAAATCCAGAAAAGAAATTTGAGGTTGAATTTTTTAATTTGTGATGGATAAAGCAATATCTGCCGTTGATTAAAGGTTTAATACCTCACGAGCACATCATGAAGAGTTTGGATTTTTGTATGACATAACTAAATTCAACAAAATAGGAAAACAAGAGCATCTAATGACAAAGTGCAAGAACCTAGAGAGCCTCCTGAAGCACGGTGATAGTTTTGATTTAAATGGACTTGAACTGTACAAAGAATTGAGTACATTGTCATCAATGTTGACACATGCAAAATCGATGATGGACATTGTACAGTTTATTCATACCAGCAAACTTGTTGACATATATCCTAATGTGTACATTGCCTCTAGTATTCTACTGACAATTCCTGTAACAGTAGCATCAGGGGAACGGAGTTTCTCAAAACTAAAACTCATTAAAAACTATCTCCGCTCTACAATGAGTCAGGAATGCTTGACTGGTCTTGCTACTCTTGCAGTCAAGCAAGACATCACTTTGTCTTTGTCATATGATGACATTATTACTGATTTTGCAGCCAAAAAAGCCAGAAAGATTGCTTTTAATTAAAAACATATCCTTGTTTCAATACCTCTTCATAGAAATTTCCAATAAAATGTTGACAAATTTAAAAAAAATATTTGCATCATTCTGTCAATAAATCAGAACTTTTTCTATAGCACTACTTCTTTAGTGCAAGTACAGTGCATCAACTTTATAGTGTGCTTAATTAGTTTAAACTGGTTTTAATACAGTGCATGTGGCAAGTTTTCCAACACTGTAAACTTATGTTTGTGTTGCTAAGAGCAAGTCGGGCATAGGGGCACCAGTTTAATAATACTGCATAGGGCACCGTAAATCCTAAGGACGGCCCTGCTCACACCAAAGACAATGCTGACAACCAATTCTCTAGTAAACTAACTAAAGATTTATCAGCTAAAACAAGAAATGAATTATTGAGAGGTTAAAACAGGTAAAATACATTAGACAGGTGAGTTAAAGTTTGTAAGTAAAAAATGATAGCAGAGATGTAGTAATCTCTCAGTTTCCCAAAAACTTTTCAGGGAACCCAGATGTTTCTGGGGATCTCCATTTTGCATTTGGTATCTTCCCTGTAAGAGTCCAAAACAGTCAGAGATACAGGACCATTCCTTAAATCAATATTTATAGCTTCTTCTCCAGAAAACAATCTGAACAGTGTCTTCACTCAAGTGGGTTCGAGGAGTAGGAAATGCAGACTATCTGTGAATTTCCATTGTTGAACACAATGGCCCTTGATTTGAAGTTGGCGGATCTTTTTCATTTACATTTCCAAGGCTCCAATTGCATTTGATGGGTAATTTAATTACAAGGATATACGCAATGTAATAGCAAACAATAATCTTTCCTGAGGTTTACAATCAAGTACATTCTTCACCTTAACACTAGCACACACACTTAATGTCAGGTTAACTAGTTACAGGGATATGCATAATGAAATGCAATAGAAATCAACAGGTTACAGATAAGTGAAGACAATACCATTAACATTTCTTTTGAACTAAGCTAACACACAAGTGAATTGGCCTGATTACACTACAATACTTTTTGACACTCCATTAGCATATGAATGAATTAGCCTGCAGACCTGTCCTGAGCTGGCACCAGGGTAGACAGCATCACACCCTACGCTGCAGTTTGCTGTAACTGTGGTGTTCAAATTGCACTGTACCCATGAGTGCATCTCTCTCTCTCTCTATCCTGCATTGCTACGCCCACAAGTTTCCAAGAACAGTCAGCACGTCTGCCCCCATCCTATTCCCAGGATGTTGGTACTTCACGTTGTGCTGTTTCCCATGCCTTCTATGAACCTAACAAAAAGGACAGATCCCTCACTCTCACAGACCTTGGGAAACAGGCCAGTCCTCACTTACAGACAGCCCCCCAACCTGAAGCAAATACTCACCAGCAACCACACATCACACAACAAAAACACTAACCAAACCCTGGTGCCAACTCTGTCCACATATCTATTCAAGGGACACCATCACAGGACCTAACCACATCAGCCACACCATCAGGGGCTGGTTCACCTGCACATCCAGCAATGTGATATATGCCATCATGTGCCAGCAATACCCCTCTGCCATGTACATTGGCCAAACCGGACAGTCTCTACGCAAAAGAATAAATGGACACAAATCTGACATCAGGAATCTCTCTGGTCACTCAACAACAGACCTAAAAGTGGCAAATCTTGAACAAAAAAAACTTCAAAAACAGACTCCAACATGAAGATGCAGAACTGGAATTAATTTGCAAACTAGATACCATCAGATTAGGCCTTAATAAAGACTGGGAGTGGTTGGGTCATTACAAAACCTAAACTTAATTTCCCCAGTACTAATTTCTTCCTACTGTTACTCACATCTTCTTGTCAACTGTCTGTAATGGGCCATTCTCTTACCACCTCAAAAGTTATTTTTCCTCCGTTGGTATCCTGCTGTTAATTGATTTATCTCATTAGACTGACTTCACATTTGATAAAGCAACCCCTATCCTTTCATGTATTTATACCTGCTCCTGTATTTTTCACTCCGTGCATCTGATGAAGTGGGTTCTAGCCCACGAAAGCTTATGCCCAAATAAATTTGTTAGTCTCAAAGGGCACGTCTTCACTACCCGCCGATCCGGCGGGTAGCAATCGGTCTATCGGGGATCGACTTACCGCGTCTAGTGAAGACACGATAAAATCGATCCCTGATGGCTCTACCGTCGACTCCGGAAATCCACCGCGGCAAGAGGCGGTAGCGGAGTCGACGGCGGCGCGGCAGCGGTCGACTTGCCGCCGTCCTCACAGCCAGGTAAGTCGACCTAAAATACGCCACTTCAGCTACGCTATTCATGTAGCTGAAGTTGCGTATCTTAGGTCGACCCCCCGCTGTAGTGTAGACCTAGCCTAAGGTGCCACAAGGACTCCTCGTTGTTTATACTCCCCTGAAGTATTCAGGTTGCTGCTTGCATAGGCTATAATTCAGCGCAGATCACTAGATTTTTCATACTGAGGGAGATTATAATGACTAACAAAATTAACTCTTGATTGCTTTGAAATGGGTTTTCACTCTAATATCAGCTCCTAAAAATACAAGTCCTTGGCTCAGTCCAGAATGAGTTTTTATAGCCAAATTATAAATCCCTAAGACTAGATGTTTGTAATAGAAATGTTAAGATGGTCTTTAAAAGAATAGGAGTACTTGTGGCACCTTAGAGACTAAAAAATTTATTTGAGCATAAGTTTTCGTGGGCTACAGCCCACTTCATCACAAAAGCTTATGCTCAAATAAATTTGTTAGTCTCTAAGGTGCCACAAGTACTCCTGTTCTGTTTGCGGATACAGACTAACACGGCTGCTACTCTGAAACCTTTAAAAGAATAGTAAAAATGGTACTGGTATAATAAGTGATGTACTGCCAGGATACTGCCTGAACTACAGGCTTAGCCCTTGGTCCTAAATCTTAAAATTAAAAGGAACATTGCTAAGGATGTGAATACCCTCATTGCTGAGACATACAGTACATAAAAAGGAGTGAAGAGTTATGACAACAAGGAATTCTCTAACTGACAGCACACACAGAATTTCCCATGTAAGCTCCATTCTCTAGGGTAAAATTCAAGTGCTGCACTCAATCAGATTTAAGAGGTTGTTTAAAAAAAAAGAGAGAGAGACTAATTAGCACTATATTGTTAAGTGGTGTGTGACTTGCAGCCCTTCTACCTTAAAATAAAGTACTTTTGCAATTAAAACAAAAGCCATCATTAAATGTAACATGTCAGAACCTTTTTCTTTATTTATACCTCTGAGATGAATAATCATTTTGTACATTGCAGCTACCTAGGGGGAAAAAGCTCTGCTGCAAATGTTTCTAAGACAGCAGTATTACATCCCTGTATGTATTCTCCGAATTTATTCACTTTATTTTAATCAAAACACAACAAAAACAATATGTATTTTTCTGCAGGTTTCAGGCATAATTTTTTCTATATTCTAGTCTAGACCATGCATAAATTACATCACATCTGCCTCCTCAATAAGGGAAGATGTAAAGATCATTTCTTGATCATTACAAAACTCTGCACACATCAAAATCTAGGCTTTTGGTATTACTTAACACCTTGGGGCTGACAGCTGGAGTCTGTATTTCTCCACTGCCATATGTTGTAGTAAAATGGATTAGTGATATTAGCAGCAACTCCAGACCCACCAACTTCAAGGTGGTTTAAGGTCAAATAAAAGCAAAGAGCAGGCTTAGGATCTGAGAGAAGGCAGACCTAATTGCAAGACTTCCTAACAGTTTGAGAAATGTTTTATTACAGTCTACATGAAAGACACAGCACTTAAAGGGAAGAAAATTAAGAAGGAAATAGACAGAGTGATAAGTGTTAATGGGGAAAAATGCACCCACACACTACTGCACAGCTCCATGCTTTTGTGAAAGCTTAACAGGTTACCCAAAGAACCCAATCAAGAATGCCACCTAGCTTCTTTTTGGAGTTCTTACAGGAGGAGCTACTATTTTCTGTTCACCACAGAATGAAAGGATTCAAGATAGGTAAGATGAGAGTAAATGGCACTGAAAAATTAAAAACAAGGAGACCCTTTAAGATCCCATCTACACTATGGTTGTGATTTTCAAGGGAACAGAAGGAAATTCAGTACCTAACTCCCTTCAGCTCATTTGAAAATCCCAACCTACAAGTCTAACTATAACAGCATGCAACTGTCTGACATAAAAAGCATTACTGGAATGGGGATCATATTATAATATGGCTTTTTGTTTGTAGTTTGAATAGAATAAGTTTATGGACCTTTCCCAGGACATAACAGGATTCCCTAGCACTGTCTTATAATCATGCCGTCTTATCTGTAGCACAAACAAACACTTATGTCAGAACAGTGACCCCTTATCAAGTAAGAACTGTGCAGTGGCACTCTAAAGGGGAACTGGTACATAAGAAGTGGTCATTCTGTGCCACTGTACTGTATTATATGAGTCTGTGGGTGGAGATGCTGATCTGCTAAAGCTGTCTACTGGGGGCTCCCAGGAGCCCTTTATTAAAATTGTGCCACCAAATGGAAGAGAAAGTTAAAGTGATTACCCTCCCTCTGATGGAGTAGCCCAGTCTTTGGTTACTGGTAAATCATCCCTATCAGGGATCATTTATACCTAGGAAATACCAAAGTATTTCCTTTGAAATAAATGAGACTGCAGAAGCTGTTTTTCAGAAAAGTGGCAAACATTCACACAGATGATATCTCCTGGGGGAGGACATCTCCCTACATCACTTATAAAATCTTTATTCTACAACAAATCTTTATCCCAACTCCTTTCTCTTCAAATTACTAATTAAGCTGTGTGTTATGCTATTGATAATACAATATATTTTTCAAGAATAAAGTATAGTTATTGTTAGCACAAGTCAACATAATATGAGTTGTTTGCTGCCTCCTTCCTTGGTTGTGGTTATTGAAAGTATTTAATTCTAATGGGAAAAATATAGATTCCCCAAGCACTCCCCCCTCCTTTCTATCAGCACTCCGGCTTATCACAGGCTAAGTGGGTAATTTTATGTTTTATTCTAAGTAAGAGCTCTATATTAAATTATTGGCAGTACATCATTGTGCTGAAAGAGGATGGGAGAGGATTAGAATCCATGCTACAAATTCTTTTTTTTATTTCAAGTTTTCCTCTTAGTGACAGATTTACTTCTCCAAGAATCCCCCCATGTTTGCCTCTTTTTTCAATACAATATAAATTATTCTTTATGTTTTGTTTTATATATACACACACATACCAAAAGCATTTAATTACAGTCCACTTTATACAAAAAGTGTGATAATCACAAACCTACACTCAGTCATGATATTTGGAATGAAGTTGATATTGCAACAATTTAATCACAATTTCTAGAAAAACATCTTTCTCCATCAATAATGCATTCACCTAGATTTTTTTTTTTAAGCTCAATGAGACTACTCACTTGTATAAAGTTAAGAGTGTGTGTAAGTGTTTGCAGGTTTAGGGTCTAAACTAGTAGCATTTACTTTAAAATTAAAAAAATTAAGGGAAAGACAAAAACGTCAAATCAGTATGATGTATTCTGGAACACAATAGCTTAGATAACTTTGAAGTCATGAATTACTGTATCCAACTGACAGAGTGACAACAGCTACGATTCAGTGATTATATAGAGAGTAGAAAAGACAGCACAGGAAGAAGAGAAAGTATTAGATGGTAAAAATGAAAAGAACAGAAGGATCTAGGAAAGAACTAGGGAAAACTGAAAGTTGCGGCGGGGCGGACAAACCCTGCTTAAGATCACTTCAGAAACCTATTAGCAAAGCAGTATCAGGCCACAGCCATTTTATCAGGTTCCGGCCTGGTTCACTGTTGTTGATTTTGACTGCTTTCAATGGAGATTTGAGAAAGTGTTAAAATCACTTGTAAGCTTTTTAAATAAGAAAAAATATGAACTACGTGGGAAAGAGAAATTATGACAAATGGTTTGGTTTGTAGCAGAAGGTGATGAAAAGAATATCAGAAATCTCTGCAAGGAATTTTAGCAAAAAGCAACATTTTCTTGTAAGGTCAGTGTTATAACCTAAGAAGCAAACCTCCACTGAGATAAACTTCACTGCTCCATGGAAATCATACTTAAAACAACATGATAAGGACGGGAACAACAAACTATTTGAGAAAAGGAGTTTCAGTGGCATAAAAGAAGGAATGGGATTCAGCTCTCTTTGTGCTGCTATAAGAAAAATCAAATACACTTGGGACCAAAAGCGTTGAATAACATTCCTGATATTGCAAAAGAACAAGGACAAATTGTTATGATATAGCAGTCACAGACATGGAATATTGGCTTCTGATAGACTTAGAAGAGCTCAAAATATTTTTAAGAGTATAAGATTAAGAGGAGAAACCTGCCTGCTAGCAGACAACACACAAAAAGGATTCCAACTACAGCACTGTTAACAGTTTTAAATTTTGCATGGTCACACACTTTGCTCTCTGAAATTTTACAGATCACTGAAACATACATGCTTGGTGCCCTGACCTTGTAAAACACTTACTTATGTGAGTATTCAGGATCAGAGCTTATTTTTATATTGCCTAATGCAAAAAAGAAAAACAGTTTATTTATTTATTTTTTAAAAATCACAGCTGTTAAGAACAGCATTCTGGGCGGACATCTAGCGAACAGGGGCAGTAAACAGGAAAGTTTTAAGAGGGAGTTCTCCAGGAGAAGGAGATCCCTAAGTGACCCTTGGGGTGAATTTGTTGTCTGTTACTGTGTTCCTGCTTCATTGAAGTTTATAGTGTGGTCTGTTCGGGGGACTGTGTGCTGAGCCTAATGGCCAGCTAGGCAAGGCCGAGAGCTTCCTAACGAGGCTCTAGCCTGCCATCCTTTGATCCCTAATCCCTTTAGGACCCCTTGATGAGGGGGTGCAGCTAACTCATGGAGAAGAGGGGTTTAAAAAGCCAGCTCGTAAGCAACCACAAAAGCTAGTGAACTGGAGCGGCAAACAGAGGAATTTTGGGAGTTTAGAGTGGGAGAGCCAGATACACCTACTAAACATTCTCTAAACTTAGGGCAATAACCCCACCAATGGAAAAACGACACACACAAAGAACAAACAAACAAAAAAAACCTTCAGGAGTAGAAAAATAATGCAGGCAGAAGTCCAGCAGCAGAGTTGGGGCACTCCATTTTACTGCACTGAATGCAGCATGTATGATTACCTGCCTTGTGGGCAGGGGGCGTATGTGTGCATCCGGTGCAAGCAACTCATGGTTCTCAGAGACAGAGATGGGTCTCTCAAGCCAGGGGGACTGAACTGGAGGAGCTAAGGGAGACAGAGAAGTACACAGATGAGACTTTCTGGGACACAGGAGAGCTGTCCCACTCCCACTCTGAGCTGTTGAGGAGGATGAAAGTCTCAGGGAAGGAGAACATCCAACTGGAGCAGAGGGAAATGATCCCATAGTTGGGACCCTCCTTCCAGATGATGTTGTGGTATCCTCTTGCACTGAGGATACCCTTCCAGGGGAGGGAACCCCAATTATTAGGAAGAGACAGGTAATAGTAACAGGGGATTCAGTTGTTACAAATATGGATAGTTGGGTTTGTCATGGCCGGGAGAATTGCATGGTGAATTGCCTGCTGGGTGTGAAGGCTGAGAACCTTTTAAGACATTTAGATACACTTATGTGCAGTGCTGGGAGGAGTGGTGGTTGTGGTTCATGAAGGCAGCAATGGCATAGGGAAAGGCAGGACAGAATTCCTGGAGGCCAAATTTAGGCTGCTAGGTAAGAGATTGTGTTAGGTAAGAGAATGAAGTCCAGGGCCTCCATGGTAGCATTCTCTGAAATGCTTCCAGTTCCACTCACAGTGCCAGTTTGACAGGCAGAACCACAAGATATCAAGGTATGAATGAGACAGTGGTTTTTGGAGAAGGGATTTAGGTTTATTAGGAACTGGGGAATCTTTTGGGAAAGGTGGATCCTATACAGGAAGGATGGATTCTACCCAACCCAAAACAGAACCAGATTGCTGGCATGTAAAGTTAAAAAGGTCATATAAAAGTTTTTAAACTAAGGGTTGGGGGAAAGCCACCATGTGCGGAGGAGCACATGGTTCAGACAGACATATCCTTTAGGGGCGGATTTGTTAAAAGGGATACTCTATATCCTAGTAAAGAGGAGAGGATAGAAGTTGATAAAGTACAGGTAGGAACTGAAGAGAAACAATTAAACAAAAAAAATCCCTTTCAATTACAGCATATGAAGGCAGACAACTAAATATTGACAAATTTTATAAGTGCTTGTATATAAATACAGTAAGTCTAAATACTAAGATGTGTGAGCTTGAGTGCCTGATATTAAATGAGGATATTGATATAATAGGCATTACAGAAACTTGATGGAATGATGATAATCAATAGGACACGGTAATACCAGGGTACAAAATACTGTAGAATTGTGTTTAACCGAGCCTCCATTATCTGGATTTCCATATTAACCACATTGCGGCTGACAGCCCGGGCGGCAGGGCTCCAGCTCTCAGCCCCAGTTTCATTAATATGTCTGAAGCGCAAGCCCTGCCACCTGGGGCTGACAGCCCGAGTCCCACCGCCCAGGGCTGAAGCTCTGTGCCCGTTCTCTGGATTATCCGATCAGGCCCCGGTCCCAAGACGGGGTTCCACTGTATATAGAAATGACAGAGTAGGTCATCTTCTGGAGGGAGTGGCACTATATGTGAAAAAAGCATAGAGTCAAATATAGTAAAAATCTTAGATGAATCAAACAGTACCATACAATCTCTATGGATAGAAATTCCATGCTTGAACAATAACAGTATTGCAGTAGGAATATACTACCGACCACCTGACCAGGACGGTGATGTGATTGTGAAATGCTCAGGGCGATTAGAGAGGCTACAAAAAACAGAAAACCAAATAGCTAATAGTTTAATAATGGGGTATTTCAACAATCCCCATATTGACTGGGAACATGTCACCTAAGGACAGGATGCAGAAATAAAATCTCTAGACATCATTAATGACTATTCTTGGAGTAGGTAGTCCTGAAACCCACGCAGGGAGAAGCAATTCTTGATTTAGTTTTAAGTGGTGCACAGGATCTGATCCAAGAGGTTAATACAGCAGAACCACTGGGTAATAGTGACCATAATGTAATTACATTTAATATCCCTGTAAGGGGAAAAATACCAAAGAAAACCCACTATAGTAGCATATAATTCCATACAGGGGAACTACACAAAAATTAGGAGGCTAGTTAAATGGATATTAAAGGGAATAGTCACAAGAGTGAAATGCCTGCTATCTGCATGGAAACTTTTTAAAAACACCATAATAGACGTTTAAACCAAATATATACCCCAAATTTTAAAAAACAGTAAGAGGACCAAAAAAAATATTACCACGGCTAGGAGTAAAAGAGATGGCTAGACACACAAAGAAATCAGGGCTTTGGAGCGGAGCCCGGAGCTGGAGCGCGGACCAGTAGGTTTTTGCCCAGAGCCGGAGCGGAGCTAAAGAGGAGCAATTCAAAAATTTGATTGTTTCAAATCCCTGAAAGAAATCTTAAAAATTGGAATTCAAATCCTACTGAAGAAATAAAAAGGAACACACTTCATTTGCCAGAGTTTAATAGTATACCTAGACAGGCCAAAAAACAAACAATTGGAAAAGCAACTAGCAAACGACACAAACTAGCAAACAAAAATTTGTTTAAGTACTTCAGAAGCAGAAAACCTGCCAAACAATTAGTGGGACCACTGAACAATCAACATGCTAAATGAGCACAAAAGGAACACACAACCATTGTGGAGAAGCTAAATTAATTCTTTGCATTGGTCTTCACTGCAGAGGATGAGAGAGAGATTGCCACACCGGAGCCATTCTTTTTAGGTGAAAATCAGAGGAACTGTCCCAGACTCAGGTGTCAGTAAAGGAGATTTGGGAACAAATTGATAAGTTATACATTAATAAGTCACCAGGACCAGATGGTATTCACCAAAGAGTTCTGAAGGAATTCAAATACAAAATTGCAGAACTACTAATTGTGGTATTAACCTAACACTTAAATGAGCCTGTGTACCAGAACACTGTTGGATAGCTAATGTAATGCCAATTTAAGAAAAGAAAAGAAAAGAAAAGAAAAGAAAAGGACTCCGGAGGCAATCCTGGCAATTACAGGTCAGCTTGACTGAAGCTTGACTTCAGTACCAGGCAAACTGGCTGAAATCACATAAAAGAACAGAATAATCAGACACATAGATGAACACGATATGTTGGGGGAAGAGTCAACATGGCTTTTGTAAAGGGAAATCATGCTTCACCAATCTGTTAGAATTCTTTGAGGAGGTTCAAAAACATGTGAACAAGGGTAATCCAGTGGATATAGTATACTTTGACTTTCAGAAAGCCTTTGACAAGGTCTCTCAACAAAAGCTTTTAAGCAAAGTAAGCAGTCAGAGGATAAGAGGGAAAGTCCTCTGATGGATCAGTAACTGGCTCAAATATAGGAAATAAAGGGTAGGAATAAATGGTCCACTTTCACATGGAGAGAGGTAAATAGCAGGGTCCCCCAAGGATCTGGACTGGTACCAGGGCTGTTCAACATATTCATAAATGATCTGGAAAAAGGGGTAGACAGTGAGGTGGCAAAGTATGCAGACAATACTAAACTTCTCAAGATAGTTAAGTCCTAAGCTGTGAAGAGTTACAGAGGGATCTCACAAAACTGGGGACTGGGCAAAAAGATGGCAATGTAACTCAACACTGAAAAATGCACATTGGAAAATGTTATCCCAACTATACATACAAAATGCTGGGATCTAAATTATGTTACCACTCAAAACAGAGATCTTAGAGTCATCGTGAATAGTTCTCTGAAAACATCTGTTCAATGTGCAGAAGCAGTCAAAAAGCTCACAGAAAGTCAGGAACCATTAGAAAAGGGATAGATAAGAAGACAGAAAATGTCATAATGCCACTGTATAAATCCATGGTACACCCACACCTTAAATACTACATGCAATTCTGGTCATTCCATCTCAAAAAAGTTATAATAGAATTGAAAAAAGTACAGAGAAGGGCAATAAAAATGATTAGGGGTATTGAACAACTTCCATACAAGGAGAAATTTAAAAAAGACTGGGACTGTTCAGCTTGGACAAGAGACAACTGAGGGGAGATATGATAGCAGTCTAGAAGATCATGAATGGTGTTAAGAAAGTAAATAAGTGCTCTTTACCCTTCACGTCACACATGAACCAGGAGGTTTAAAACAAACATAAGGACATTATTCTTCCAAGCCTCCAGCATAAGGAAGTACTTCTCTATACAACTCAGTCAATTTGTGGTACTCATTGCCAGGGGATGCTGCGAAGGCCAAAGGTATAACTGGGTTCCAACAAGAATGAGATAAGTTCATGGAGGATAGGTCCATCAATGGCTATTAGCAAAGATGGTCAAGGATGGAACCCCATGGTCTGGGAGTACCTAAACCTCTGACTGCTAGGAGCTGGGACTGGATGACAGGGTGGATCACTCAATAAATTGTCCTGTTTTGCTCACTCACTCCAAAGACAGGATACTAAGCTAGATGGACCATTGGTCTGACCCAGTATGGCCGTTCTTATCTTGCTCACTTACCTCTACAAGGAATACCCTCCATCAACAGGACTGTAAGGCCCGCTGTCCTCCTTAAGACCCACTTCTATCAAAATACAAGAAACTGGCCAGCTGATCATGGCTACTTAGAATAGCAATGGGAATAGCTGATATTTAATAATAGCTGATTTAAAAAAATAATTTAATTTTCTATTCCTTTTCCCTACCTTTATCTGTTGCTTGTCTTCCTAGGGCTAGAGTGTGGTCTAGGGTCGTGCAGTCGCACAGGGACATAAGGAGGGTAAGATTACACTCCTGTACAAAAGCTGCCTACCCAGGCCTTGGCTCCAGGTATGCAAGGGTGAATGGGTACTAGTCACACGCTACTCCCAAGAAATAGGTGGGCAGAGCATAGGCACATTTCCTTTCCCTGCTCCTGGAACAGCACAGCTACACATCACTGCATACACAGTATAGAGTACAGAAGCACAATATAACCTCTAGAGCAGTGGTTCTTAATCTGGGGTGCACGCTCTCCCTGGAGGTGCAAGATGCCCTTTCTGGGGGTGCGAGACATGCCAGATTTTTTTAGAAGGTAAATCATCGAAAACACAAATTAAGCACAGGCACGTAAGTACAACTACTTTGTTTCATCAAACCAATGTATTTATTAACATTATACATTTTTTAACGATTACTGTAATATACAAACAAAAAATAGATCTAGGTTTAAGGGGTGCAAGAACATATTTTTTAGGTTTAAGGGGTGCGAGAACATACTTTGATTTTTGATAAGGGGTGCGAGAATATATTTTGAGAACCAAAGGGGTGCAGGCTGCAGTAAAGGTTAAGAACCACTGCTCTAGAGGTTAACCTCTTTGAGACAGGGACAGTATCTTGCGTGGCTATAGCTCCTAGACAGATTATGAGCACTACTATAATGCTAATAATAAATTAATAATAAAATAAAGGGGATACAAAATTCTAAGCAGGGGATCCAGTACAGGGAGAAATCCTTTCATTGCATCTTAAAAGATAAAACCTGAAATAGACAGGAAATAGTGTCTTGCTATAAAACACCTTAAGTCCAATGTTCATTCATGACACAAAGAACAGGCAGCAGTCAATCAAGCTTCATGAAGAAAGCTTCTTAACTTCAGTTATTTCCTGCAAACGTACATTATATTGTAATGGAGACTTCTATATTGTATGCAGTGTCTGCTCAGACAAATTCACTCCTGGGAAAAAATCAAATTTAACAATATAAAAGAGCAATAGGTCTGACGACTACGAAGGTTAAGTCTGTTTATTCTGCCTTTAATGAGAAGCTGTGTGAACTATAAAAATTCATTTTTGTTTCCTTAAAAGCTCTGGTTTAACCTGAAATGTTTGCTCTTCTTTGCTGACCCAAGTGACTCATTTCTCTGTTAACCTTCTATTGCAGATCTCTACCCAGCCTTCATTCCCGACAGTATTCATATATTAGAATGCTGAAAATTAACACACAAAAGAAATTAACAATGTATGTAACAATTGGTACATCATAAACTTCCATTAATGCAACCCTTGCCTTCCATACCCTGGTCTTCCTAGTATGCTTTTGCTATCCTTTGTTGCATTATATCTAATTTTAATTGTCAGTTCCTTAGGAGAGAGACCTGTTAATGTTTGTCCGTAAAGCACAAACATAGTGCTGTGTGAATAGTCAAGTAATAATAAATGGTTACAATACTTCAGCAGCAGTAAAGAAGAGATTTATTTAGCTTCCAGCGTAAGAGTTTCACAATGATCAGTCTGAAATAGGTCAGTATTGATGATGCAGAAGAGAGTAGAGTTGCCTAGCACACATCACACAACAGTAGGGTGTGTCACCACGCAGGAGACAGCAACCACAAGTACCCAGGATTCCTCCAAATCTACATCCTCAACAGCCCTCCTTGAGCCCAGTCCCCTTCTCTCTCTGTGCAAGTTACCACACGAACCCTCACAGAGCAGCAGCCAGGAAAGAGTGGGGGGATGTCAGGATGCACAAGTGGGTTGTAGCCCACGAAAGCTTATGCTCTAATAAATTTGTTAGTCTCTAAGGTGCCACAAGTACTCCTGTTCTTTTTGCGGATACAGACTAACACGGCTGCTACTCTGAAAGTTACTAAGAGAGATTCAAAACAAGTACAGGTGTGGCTGTGTGCATCTATCTCCTCCATGATCAACATTAGATGCATAAGTGGAAGGAGGAATTTCTCCCTGATGGGCAGCTGGGACTAACAACTGGCTACAATGACCCATTCAGACTTCCTCAGCTAAACCAGGGAAATCCCATCCTCCTCATTGCAGCCTTGTCTACACTACAAAATTAAGTCGATCTAAGTTAGGTTGACATACAGCCACCACGGTAATTACTATGATTTTTCATGTCTACACTACCCTCCTTCTGCCAGTGGTGTGTATCCTCACTGGCAGCACTTGCACCAACTGAAGCGGGGCAGTGGTGGGTGGCTGACAGCCTGAACTGGAGCTCCACCACTGGGGGCTGACAGCTCGGGGCAGGGAGGCTCCAGCTGTTAGCCCCGCGCAGGGCTGACAGCCAACAGGTGATGTAAGTAACACAGTACCTACATGGACACTGCGTCATCCTAACTACATCGACCTAAGCACTACGCTACGCCTCTTGCAGAGGTGGAGTTATTAGGTCGATGTAGTGGGCGACTTACATTGGCGGGAGCAACATTGTAGTGTAGACACTCACAGAGTTAGGTTGATGTAAGGCAGCTCTGTCATGTAAACCAGGCCAGAGATTTGGGGTAGGCACTGCCCCCGCTGTTGTTCCTGAGTACAACAACAGCTGTAAGTGATGTCAGTGAGACAGTCACAAAATGAGCAGCTGGGATTAAGCAACCATGTAACAGCACGTAGCTATCCAATGTGGCCTGTAACCCCTTTGGATCTAGTTAAATCTCCAGAGATGTGGAACTTAAGGTATGGCTACACTTAAAAAGTTACAGCAGCACAGCTGCACCACTGAAGCCGGGCCACTGTAGTGCTTCAGCATAGACACGATCTACCCAATGGGAGCTGCACCACTGAAGCCGGGCCGCTGTAGGGCTTCAGCATTCTCTTGTAGCAGTATGTAATTCACCTCCCCGAGAGACACTAGCTAGGTTGACGGAAGAATTAAACCGACATAATTTTCTAGTGTAGACCAGGCCTTAGTCAGGTCATCTCAGCACAGAAGCATGCTAGATCTGCAAGATTACATGAGTACAGAGCATTGTTTTACAGGAGTTTCACTCATTCCTTTCAGGGAGGACCCACAGGATTGTGATGTGTACATCCTCTCAAAGCGTTTTCCTGTGTAGTCCTGGAGCGGGAGTAAGGGGGGGTTAACTTCCCATTGAACAAGTATGGAATCTCACAACCTCACAAAAACTAAATACTTAGTTTCAAATACCCATTAAGGTTACTAAGTGACAATAATGCACATCATTAATGCACAATATCTCACATCATTTACAAAACCCAAACACTTAAAAGCAGAGAAATGAATAGCTAAGGACATCATAAAGGCCACTACACACACAATAAACATTTTTCTCATTAAATATAAAGTAATGTCTATTTCATCACAACACAACAATGTTAAAATCTCCAACAATCCCTGTAGGAGAGTTATGTTATTTTGGCTGCAGTATTTACCTAAATATTTTCTTTTTAAAAGAATACTGCTGAACAGTAACATTTATCAAATGACAAACTTATTTGAAAAATACATTATTCAAATAAAATAGCAAATATAAGTACTGTAACAGAGAAAAGCATAAGTATATACGTATGTGGACTTGTTGATCGTCTTTTATGATCCTGATCCAGCAAAAGCACTTAAGCACGTGCATCACTCTAAGAATGTGATAAATATCATAAACATCAATCGGACTACTAACATGCTTAAATTTCAGCACATGATTAAGTGGTTTGTGGGATCAGGGCCTATGTTTCTTTTTTTAAGTATCTTGTGTAGTGTTTATATTTTGAGCTTACCAATGAAATAACAGCTATTTTGGGCCACCATTATGGTTGCTGCATTGTGATGAAACACATGCTTTATAAGAATAATATTCCTGTTTATCATGTGTGCAGTGTAAGACATACATGCCACGACTATGTGTTTGCTTGCCCTTAGTTTCTTGGCTTTAGTAACAATATGATAGCTAACTAAATTGTTGTCAATCAGCAACCACAATTGTTAGGGAGGTTTTTTAAATGAAGTTTTGGTTTTGAAATTTCCCTTTTTGGTAGGGAGGGGTGGAGGGTAAGGGGGGATGTAATTTTCCCCCTTTTCCACAGGAAAAGATAGAAAGTTGTTTTGTTTTTTAAATAAGCGAGATTGTCAGGTCACCAAATTATTAAACTGGGGGGGAGAGCGGGGAGAAGCAGACCCGGCCATGTTAATAATTTCTGAGGAAGCCAATCTCATTCATTACACACTTAACAAGATATGTATGTTCACCATACAGCTGAGCAAATAACACATGCAGGCACAGCACAGCCTATCCTCACTCCAAATACTAGTAAGAAACAGTAAGCAAATCACAGAAAAGTAGACTAGAATCCAGTTCTCTTGATTCTAAATCCAATGCCAATTCCATGGGTCCATCCTGCCACATCACTGAACCTCTCTCTGCCTTAATTACCCCCATCAGATAACGTTAATACGGTTTTGCATTTACACAGTGCTGCTTCAAATCATATTTGGGGCTGCAGTCATTTAGTATGCCAATACCCTACTCTACATGACTTTCTCATTGAGCTCAGACTCTGCAGTCTCCATGCTATACATGCCTGGCTGAGATAGAATTCTGGATGAAAGCTAACTGTATGAAGCTTAGTCCAGACAAAATGGAGGTGATGCTGACAGATGGATGGATGCAGAAACCATAAGGAATGGGCAGTGTCTGCAATTTATCCCTTAAATGAGGAGTTATGCTCAGCCTCCATTTCAGAGGTTCATAATGGTCTTATTGAAACCATCACCATTCCTAAGTCAAGTGACATTTTTTGTCTAGGGTGCTTTCTATCATCCTCAGCTAGCCTAGACAATCCTAGCCTTCCATTCTTATATAAACCTCATCACAGTAATCTATGCTCTGGTTACTTCCAGGACAGACTACTGTCATACTATGCATTCTACTATAGGCTACTATTGAAAACTACTTGGCTATTCCAGCTAGTGCATAATGAAATGTGGCAGTCTGATGTGAGCAAATTAAACCTATGCTCTGCACTAGCTTCCTATTCACCGCTGGAAACAATTCAAGATGTTGATGGATTATCTATAAAGCCTTAAATGGATTGAGACCCAGCTGTTTCCTAGAGCATTCCATCCCTGTGCCTTGGCATGGCAGTTACAGTATACTCTTGCCATCTGGGGCTAGGGTTGGACACTTGAATTTGATGGTATAAGATATTTTTGTTAGAGGGGGCTCTTTCTTCAGGAATACATTCCTTCTTGCACTCCATCAAAGCCAGAGTTTGCTGATCTTTAGGTCATATTGCAAGATAAACATGTTCAGTCTGACTCTTTAGCCAGAAGGGCATTCAGTAAGCAGAGGGGAAAGGTAGGAAGCAGTCTAGTCTTGAGGTCTTATTGTATGGCCATTAGGTATTATTTATTTTAATTATAATTAATAAAACATTCCATTCATAAAACACCATCAATTATTCTTACATGGAGTGCAAACACTTCCTAGTCACACACATCTGAACTAACAAATAGCATTTGCTAAAACCCAGAAAAACTTAGAAGACGTTAATTTTAAATGTCAGTTTTCAAAGAAGCTTTAAACAATCTTCACTAGTCGAACAAACATAAGCCTTAACATTTAAATTTTCATTCCACAATTAAAAGGAAAACACATTGCAAGGCTAATAATTTGTTAGACCTTGTCGATTTTCCCCCTCCATATATATTACTACAAATTGCATTCAACTAATTGGAACTATCCTGATTTAAATAACTTGGCCAGGAAAGCCGTTTAAAGCATGTAAAGTGTTCCTTAAACCAGCACACAGGAATACTGAACTATAATAATGTGAGTCATATCACTCAATATTTAAAAGGCAGCACCCCAATATACAAAGTAGGACCAAAAAAAAAAAAGAAAGCTACAGTATTGCCTTAAGGATATATTTACCAATTATGTTTCAGCAAATGCTGTCTTCCTCTTGGAAACAATCAACATATAAATAATAGATTATAACAACAATAAATATTAAAGATAAAGCCTTGAAAGATTTGTGGAAAAGACTTTCACATATAGACAGGCTATACAAACATGTCTGCAGAGTTCTGTGGAAGTTTTACACATGCATAAAACTGGGTAAAGATTCTCTTGACCTTTGTTCCCCAACCCCTTTAAAAAAAATTGATTCAGAAAGCAATAAAAAGAAAATTTCTCACACTAATCTAGATAAATGTTTGATTATCTTGCCTTTCTTCACATCTGTAGCTCACCAGCCAGCAGGAAACAGTTTCATTTCTGTTATTTTTCTAACCAAAATAGTATCAACCCTTTCAAGAAAATATACTCCTCAAAAAACATCAAAAGCAATTAGTCTCTTTCAAGAACTACTTGTAGTATCTACCATAGATTGTATAAGCACCTCCCTTTCCTCCCCCACTTCTGATATGCAGCGAGAAGCAGCATAAGTTTTGCCAATGTATATATGACCAAAAAAACCTCAATAGATTTCATTTCAGCTATACGAACATATATTACAAATTGAAGTGGCAATGACCACTATTCTTAAAATAGCATAACTTTTCCATTCTAACTGCACTCTCTCCTACACTCCATGCTCAATAGCTCATAACTTTCTGAAACTGTCATGTTTTGGACTAAAATTTTCCAAGAGTGATTTTTTTCTGGAAAATTGTGTAATGTGGTTCAGTAATATAATTATGAGCAGAGTGGAGAAAGAGTGCACTATTCCAATTATAAAAATAATTATTCTACCCTTTTGTGAACAAGGCTACAACTGAAACATCCTAAAGTGAAAAGCTGATTTTGAATTTACAGAACAGCCCCCAATGACAAGAGCTGCTTGAACTGAAAACTGAGTTTGAGACTTTGAAAAAAATCTCATTCTCAATAAGTTTCAGAAACATTCAGCTAAGGAGGGTTGGGTTGTGCATGCCTGCATAACTAACTTAGTTGTGTAGTGAAAACGACACTGCTGGTACACATGGGTTGAGGCAAGCACTTCCAAGGCTCATTCCCTGTAGAGTCTGCAGACAGTGTCAGGCCAAAGAAATTAAGGAGGACCACTGCGCATTTTCTAACTTTAAATCTGCCCCTTGTGAATATGCATGACGATATAATTTAAAGATGCTACACGTGTTTCTATTATTGAAAAATAAATTGTCAGTTACTTTGAATTTGAGAATTAATATATGGTCATATGGACAACTGTAACACATACGCAAAGGGAACTAAGTTAAAGTTAGATTTGACACCTTAACATTCTCATGACAGTTTTTTGTACAGAAAATAATATTGTTTTGTCAAATTACCATTGGGCTTACAACTGGTCAGCTGGTATCCAAGTCTGAAACTGCCAAATAAACCCTAGACAAAACAGACTACAGAAGAGAAAATAATATTCACTGAAATCTAATATTAATACTGTCATCAGTCACTTACTAGAGAGAAACCTATACCAGAAGCAAACAGCAACTGACTAAAGAGACTTAGCACTATGAAGCATTTGGTAGATTTTAAAGCATTTCTGAAAGTTCAGTTTCATAAATGGTTGGTGTTACATACTGAAGACAATAAAAATATAGTGTCAATTTAATTATTTTATTTGTATAGCCCTATAATGATTGCTGACATTTCAAAAGCAAATGAGGAGCTTAGAAAAAGTATGATAATTCTAACGATAACTTTTATCGTTAAACTAAATAACAATGCAGTATCATGCTGACTTAACACATCCCAATTTCAGAACATCTACTTGTGTAAGTACAACAGTACATATTTGGTGTAGGGGGGAAAGGAAGAGACAGTCCACAGGACAAGGGAAGTTTATTTACCCCACTCAATTTTTATTTCTGTATGTGACATTGCACTCTATATGATTTTATGAAAGTATGCTGATGAGTGTGAATATAATGTAACTAAAATATGCTTCATGAAAAAGGTCTCTTGTAAGGTATCATTACAAAGCTTATAATCTACTGAGTGTGGTCATCCTATTTGTATAAATGTATCACTCTTGTATCTGAAACTAGAAATATGAAATATAACTCTGAGGGCCTACTGTAATTATTCAAAGTGTGGGCCATTTATGGTGGTTTGGAATCTTGATGGCTCCCATCAACCAGGAAAATTGACTGTGGATGGCTCTGTTTGCAGGCAGGCCGTCCCGTGAGTCAGGCTGGGAGGAATGAAGGCTTGGGGTCTTACAGTGACATGTGATCATGTCACCTGAATTGGAATCCATCTTTAACCTGGTGTTTTTCCATTGAGAAGGAGGGGTGGGAACCCAGAGGGACAAAGGATTCCCACCTTATGCAAAAGATATATAAGGAGGTGGAACAGAATAAAGGGGGCGGCCATCATGAGAAATCCCCTAGCTACCGCCTGAGCTGGAACAAGGGCTGTACCAGGGGAAAGGATTGTGCCCAGACTAGGAAGGTGTCCAGTCTGTGACAGAAACTTATTGAAACATCTCTGAGAGTGAGATTTTATCTGTATTCAGTTTTATTACTGTATTAGGCTTAGACTTGCGTGCTCTAGTTTATTTTGCTTGATAATTCACTTTGTTCTGTCTGTTACTACTTGGAACCATTTAAATCCTACTTTCCATATTTAATAAAATCACTTTGTACTTATTAATTAACCCAGAGTATGTATTAATACCTGGGGGGGCAAACAGCTGTGCATACCTCTCTATCAATGTTATAGAGGGCGAACAATTTATGAGTTTACCCTGTATAAGCTTTATACAAGGTAAAACAGATTTATTTGGGGTTTGGACCCAATTGGGAGTTGGGCATCTGAGTGTTAAAGACAGGAACACTTCTTAAGTTGCTTTCAGTTAAATCTGCAGCTTTGGGGCATGTGGTTCAGACCCTGGGTCTGTGTTAGAGCAGACGGGCGTTTCTGGCTCAACAAGTCAGGGTACTGGAGTCCCAAGCTGGCAGGGAAAGCAGGGGCAGAAGTAGTCTTGGCACATCAGTTGGCAGTTCCCAAGGGGGTTTCTGTGATCCAACCCATCACACTGTAGTTGCCTGAATTTTCACTAGAGTACATCTGATTCATCCCACAATAAACCATAGGCTAGAAAAACAACCACACATCTGAGGAGCAAGGTCAGCTACAGAAGATACAAATCCTGCTCCTCATTAACCAAGTGGGTAACTACACTCATCTATCTAATCTGCTTCAAAGTGTTTCAGGGACCATTTCCCTGAGACAAGCAAACTTTTTAAAAATGTATCAGCTCTAAATTGAAACCTCTTTTCCCAGATAGGCTTCAATTCTTAAGAGCTGAAACAAGACCATTACAGTTTTCTTAGATTGTAGTTTGCTCTTCACTAAACCCAGTTGTATTTTAAAGTGACTAGAACCAAACTGATTTGATAGGTGGATTTTTGGAACTGCTGCCCCAAACAACTGGAATAAGCTACCTGTTCTGTTTAGGTAGGTACTGTCTACTTTCAAGAAACTTTTGAAATATCATCTTGAAAGGAACTGAAATAGTATGCCACATTTAGTGTAAATAAGGACAGAATTTGGCCTTTGGACTGCAGAGTGTTTTCTGCTATTTTAGGTTAATTGTCTTGCATATAATATTGTTGGTACAGTACTGAGCATGCAGCTATAAAACTGTATAGCTGCTGTTTCTCAAGAGCCCTCATGAAAAGGAGATGCCTATTTTATAAGGTTATCCCAGTGAGCAACATTTTAAATATTAAATGTGTACTTCCTCATTCACAGTGAGGAAAAAAAAGTGAGGGAACTCACGTTACTTATGAATTTATTGCAATTCCCTCTATTTGGGACTGCAGCTGAAGACCTCTCAAACTTCAGATGATGCAGAATGTGGCAAACTTTATTTAGTGGCATTTTCTTCAGAGAGTATATTACACCTGTGCACCATAATAAGCAGCAGCTTCCAGAGTAAAGATGCTGATTTTAACTTATAAGAGCACTAAATGATTTGGGTTCTGGATACCTTATAGACTTTTTCTCTCTTTGCATGATACCCTGGCAGTGGAAAACAGCAAGGTGCTTAAGCGAACAGCTCCCAAGTTTAAGAAAAGAGGATGCTTTCCCAAAGGATATTTTCAGTCTTCAACTTCACAACTTGCTCCCTCCACCTCAGTTTGTCAGAGTCCAAATTTGTTTGCTTTCCAGCCTTCTGGAGGGTACAAAGGATAATTAAGATTCACTGACAGAATTTTGATATGGACAATGGTCCTATTTGTACCATGGACGTGCCCTTAGAGTGTGGACAGGTGGTTTATTGTTAAGCTTGAAACTGTAGCCATCCAAGCCGAACTGACATGTAATACCACATTACTAAATTCACATCCAAATAAAATAGCTAAGTTACTTAAAGAGCTGATCCTGTCACTCTTACACATGTTGAGTAATAACGTAGGGTGAAAGTAATACCATTGAAACTTGTGGAGAAAATGCTACTCCACATAAGTAAGTGGGGCAAAATTGGACCTTCAATAAATAATGCTGCAGCAGCAGAAGTCTTAATTGAGGAGCAGTGCATAACTGATCAGTCTAATGAGGTCTTCAAAGGCAGTTTTCTTTCTTTTCATTTCCCATTTCATTTTTCTTTAGTCAAGTAAACAAGCTTTTTGTATTTAACTCAGGAGAAGAGCTGAAGTTTAGCGGTTCACTTTGAGCACTGCCAGTTTTAGAAATGACAAAATATATGTTTATGAAAGGAGCAAGACAGGCAGTCCTATTAAGATAAACACATTTGATTAACGCTATGATATACACAACATTTAAAAAATCCCCTACTGAATGATTACCATATGGTGGTTCTTTGCAGATGGAGTTTTCACTAGTGATCAACTGTACCAAAACATCTAAAAATAAAGTTGTCCTAAACTAAAACAAAAACAATTACCAGCAGAGGCTTTTGCATTCTAAGCTAAGGAATCAATACAAGCTGCAGAAATGTTTCAAGAAACTATGTAAACAAACACTTGAGAAAAATAGCAGTGTTAAACTATATTGCCCCACAAATTTGAACAATAAATGTAATATACCTGTTTGGGTCTCTTTCAAAAGACTTAGCTGCCAGAGGAACCCAATCAATTTAAGTAAAGCCTTGGCCTACAAACACACTCACTGAGTAAGTGAATCTTAACAAATCTAATTTCAATGAAAGGGACTAGCTGAGTCAAAGAGCAGTCCCTTGGTGTTCTTTGCTCCAGTGGTTTCATGTAACCACTGACACCAACCACTACAATAGCAAACATACAACACCCTTAAACTAAATGGGAGTTGTCTGTCTAAATATAGCTACTTTTAAATAATGCATCATGAGTTATAAAATAAAGTGCTAGTGGAGTATTTATTACAGCTCTTTTCTTTAACAAAGGTATATCACTTTTAAGTAGGTGGAGAGTTATTTATATTCTGGTTTGCATATTATCAGTGTCAGTTGTAACAGATAAAGCAAGAATCTAGATTTCCTGAACGCACACTACACAACAGTTATATCAGTAGTTAGTTTTTCCTATACAAATCTGATTCACACACACACAAAAGGAACAAAAGATGCAAGCTAAATTTAGAATAAGTGACAATTCATTAGGTGTCTTTTTAGCATGCAAGACAATAGGAGACTTGTGCGATCTTATTTCTCACAGAACTGATTCTATCACGTTCATATACTCCATAACATCTCTTTATGTGATTATAAAACCTTTTCAGAGCTGCTTGAAAATTAACAAACACATTTAACATTGCAATATTAAAAAGAAGTGTTACACATTGTTACTTTTTAAATATTTTGAAGATAGTCACATGCAAGAGATGTCAAGACTGAATTTTTTTGTATGGTTTTAAGTTTCAAGAATATGAAATATTTGTCAAAAACAAAATGTTAAGTAATGCTTTGCTACAAGAATTTCCCCCAATGGGGAAAGTACAGATCTGTAATAGTAAAACTGACTTTTAGTAACCAAAAGGGAATGTCACCCTATCTTCTTAACAGGGGATTCCTGAGTAAAATTTCTTTCTACCCTAAACTGTTGTATAGTGTTACTCTATGCTGATAAACAGTTGATGCTTTTCACCTGGAGGTGGCTGTACTTAATCTTTTACTAAAGTGAAATCCATATTCTGCCACTGATCCTCAAACTGCCAACAATAAGGAGAGTGCTGCAGAGAAAACAACAGTGAATGACCTGTTGTATAAACAATGTGGGCCTGCAGAGTCGTTTTGACCCTAAAAACTGACTCTATGATTGCTCAGTAGTACAATGTCTTTACTGACTTCACTACATCCATAGAAACGTTAACTTCGATGGGGCACTGGGCAGGCAGGCAGTTTCTCTGTGCAGATCCAGTTGCACGATCAGGGCATAGTTGTAAAGTGTTTTGAGAGCCTCCTGAGTAGGAAAGTATTTAGCACTGGTTATCTAGAGCCTCAAGAGCAATCTTATCTGCATTCGTTTTACAGGAAAGGTGTGAAGTCGATAAGAACGAGAAAGTAAGCAATTCCCACCTGGGTGACTTTAAAGCCCTCAGACAGCCAGAAAACTTTCCCTTAGGCATTAACATTAAATTTTGACAGCTATTTTTAAGTATTCACGCCTAACCGGAGGAATGGATAGACGTTTCCTTCCATATTTCCAGCGTGGGCTTCAAGCGGAAATCATGTTTCCTTCGTGGCACTCCTGCTTTCAAAGAGGAATCGTACGTTCCCTTGTGGGCTTCAAAACTTGTGCCTGTACTTGGCCATAGGTAAGGGGCTGGTCATTGGGGCTAGCGAGCTCCCCACGAGCTGGGACACACACTGGACCCAGCCCTGCCTGACGTTCTCCCAGCGCTGAGGCCGCTCAACCGGGAGCCCGAGGGGCATGCAATGGAGAGTGAATGGAGACAGCTCCGGGGCTGGGCTTCGGCCAAGGAAGAGGCGCTGGGCTGGCAGGACGGATGCTGCCCCTCTCTGCCCGGGACGCAGCGGCCAGGCTGCGAGCTTTGCAAGCAACTCGCCCCAAGCCCGGTTGCTCAGCCCCCTGCAGGCGGGGACAGAGGCGGGCGCCCCAGCTGGAGGGAGGCAGGAGGAGACCCCAGGCACCGGCGCGCTGTGCGGGGCTGGGGAGGGACGCGGCAGTCTCTCCGGCTCCAACAGGCAGAAGCTCCCCGGGTGTCCCGGGGACCGTCCCGCCCGGCCCGGCTCTTACCTTGCTGCGGATCTGGCCCGAGGTGGACACTTTCCGGATGAGTTTCTGGGGGCCCTCGTGCTCCCCCTCGCTGTCCGAGGACTCGTCTCCCGCCGCCGCCGTTCCCACCGCCGGGGGCTGGGGCTGCTGCTGGATCCCGGCCCCGCTCATCCTCGCCTCGGCCCCGGCCATCTTCTCGGACTCCTGCCGAGAGAGAGCACACGAGTTCGGCTCAGCCCGGGCTGCCGCTCCCCTCCCCGGGCAGGAGGCGGCGCAGGGGGAGGAGGAGGCGGCGGCGGGGACAAGCCGAGGAGGAGCCGGCAGCCAGCGCTGGAGGAGCGGCCCGCCCGGCCGCCATCTTCCGCCGCCTCCCTCTGCGCTCCGCGGCCGGGGCAGGGCCGCGCTACTGGCTCACACCTGAGGGGGGGGCGGCCGCTGCCGCCGGGAGAGCGGCGGGGATACGCTCCCCATTGAGCCGGAGCCCCCTGCCCCGCCGCAGAGCCCCGGCGGCGCCCGCTCAGAGCAACAGGCTGGACACCGCACCCGGGGCGGTCAGGATCCAGCCCGGGACACCTCCTCAGGTCGGAGCTGGGGGAGCATCGATCCCCTCGGAACCGGGCCCCGCGACTTTGTCTGGCTGGCTCTGGAGCCGCTGCGGGGGGCTGTGTGTTCCCCTCCCCTGCTCGCTGCCCAGCCGCCCTCTGTGCAACTTTCCGCGCTACTCGGCTGTACAAAGGGACCTATGGCCGAAGGGGGGCAGCCGCAGGAGCCACGGCGTGCCTGGCCGCCGGGCGCTGCAGGCTGGGGGCGTGCAGGATGAGTGCATGCCCCCCGGCCAACACAAACACACACCAAACGCTGGCCAGTCCCACCAAGGCAGGCGCAGAAGCTTTAGGGTTCGCTGCTGGAGTCTCAGCTGCTGGCTTTACTCTCGCAGCCGCACTCTGACCGCTGTGTGGGGATGCTGAGCCGCTGGCAAGCCGGGGTGCTGATGATGGAAACCATGCACGTGGTGTTTGTTATTACTACTTCAAGCTTGTTGCACCCCCAGTTCCAGCACCACTGCTGGTAAGAAGTCTAGTCTGTTCCCCTAGAAGTCAATGGCTATGTCTTCATTGCACCACCAAACTTTTTAATCTGGATGTAAAATGCTAGTGGAGACAATGCACAGGTAGTTCTCCATGTAGCTAGTGGAGGTAGACCCCAGGTGGGGGGTGTAGTGTTGACTTCAACTAGCTACACTGAGGTAAAAAATATCGTGCCCCTTGTCTCCACTAGGATTTTACATCAAGATAGCTATCGCTGGATTTAAAAAACAACACCACACCTTTATTGTAGTGAAGACAAAGTCAGTGACCTCAGTGATAGTGGGACCAGCATGGCCTAGCAGTAAGATAAACACTGTCTATCTGAAGGCTTGTCTACATTACAAAGTTTTGCTGCTTCAGAGCCACAGACTTCCTCTGTTGTGTATCACAATAAAATGCTTTGCACAGGTATAACTTGTTCTGGTTCAGGAAGCATAATAATCTGTCCCAGCATAAAGCACATTTATACTGGCATAACTCCATACGCAGTGGGGTTTATAATGGTATAATATATAGGTGTGGTTTTTTAAATCACACTCCAACCAACATAGTCACATTGATATAATTTTCTAGTGTAATGTAGACCTGCCCTAAGGATTTATACTATCACCCATCTCTGTAGAATCTGAGCCCCTTCAATGTAATATCAATTAGCAATAGTGAAGTCACTAGTGGATTTTATGGAGGTTTTTTGTTTTTTCTCCCTTTTTGAGGTCTAAAAGATTGTTTGGGATTGGGTTATGTGTATGTAGAAAGCCTTTGAAAATAAGACACTATTTTGCTCTAGATGAGAAAGACCTTTGTTGCATTGGTTCAGTTTAAAGTTTGAACCTTAGCTTGTAAAGCTGTTTGGGGCAGAGACTTTTTGTTCTTTGTTCAGTTCCTAGCACAGTGAGGTCCTGGCCCATGATTGGGGCTTCTAACTGCTGCCACAATACAAACAATAAATAACAGGACACCACTAGTATCTTTTGTTTTTCTCCCACGTGTCTGAAACATTACATATCTGCAAGGACAGGCTTACAGTTATTTTCTCATATTATCTGTCCATCTCCCTAATGACCATTTTTGTTGTTTTCTCCATTTGCATCTTTTGCTTATTGTCACTCTTTTAGTCTCATGTTCTGCAGCTCAAACTTTTGTGACACACTGCCAGAGTGTTTCAGCTGTGAGAATCTTAAAAAAAAAAAAAAAAAATCCTTGTGGCCTGTTGGTTTATAATCAGTGTATATGGATAAGTATTTTAATCACAGAAACATTTTAGAAAACATTTAAGAAAAACACACAGATGTTTGTCAGTGTGTGTATTTAACATAAGGCAAAGAAATATATATTCCATCCACAATTCCATTCATGTTTTTAGAAAGGAATCTGAAATCCCTAATATGTCACAGGAACAAAATGGAAACCACAGTTGAGGCCCTGCTCCTACAGATACTTATTTATGTCTTTAATTTCACTTACTTGAGGAGTCCCACTGATTTCACAGTATTTGCAGAATCGGGGCCTTGGTTTCATGTTGTTGTGTCAGGCACTTAAAGTCAGATGCTGCCACCCTTGCTCATGCCTTACTCTACTGGAAATATTTTAAAGGAATTTGCACATTATTTTCTGTGTCATTCATTGGAACAGTTATCTTTAGGGGCCAAATCCTGCCATAAGCACCACTTCACAGATATGATAACTACCTGTAATACAGCAGTTTTCATCCTAGCTTAATTGCCTTTGATTGTGGGTAACAAAAGAAGCTAATGGATGAATATGCCGATGTTTAATTCTTCTCCAAAGGGGAACTTATGTGAGTCTCCTTTTCTATAAACCTATGATATAATGAGATGACAAACTGCAACAGATCCTGACTCATTTACAAATACTTGATATACTTTAGGAATGTGTATTCAAACTGAATATTTATGTGTGTGTTTGGTTAATATTCAAATACTAAGGTGACCTTACATGCAACTATATCCTGATCTTATAAACACTTGCTACTACATTAGTGCTTACCACTGTGAATTGTTGAATTTAAGTCAGTGGAATATCTCACACTGGTAAGCACTACACTGAAGTTATTGGGACAACGCATGTGAGTAAGGTGGACAGGCTTTGGTCCCATATTTGCGAGTATGAAGCCTGATCATGCAAATATTTGTGTATATGAATATTATTTATTTATTTGTATTACAGGTTTGGGGTCCGATTGTGTTGAGTTCTGTACAGAACAAAAAATAAATGACATTTCTTGCTACAAAGAGTTCACAAATGGACTTTTGCTGCCCTGTGGTACACCACTGCAAGATTAGTGTCTACACAGAGCCAAGATATGACAGGAAAAAAGGCACATTAAGACCCCAAGCATGTTACAGGGTTGCATATTAACTAAGTGTACAATTCTGAGGTTGTATATTATAACTCAATGGGATTACACAGTTGGGTATAGTTACTCACCTGAATAAGTGTTTGGAAAAGCACGCCCTAGATATTTTTTTTTCTAAAGCAGCATTTAGTTGCATGTAATTTAGACCCTGATCCTGCAAATACTTAGGTGATTAAAGTTAAGCATATGTGTAAATGTTTCCAGGATCAAGACCTCACATTGGAATTTTTACATTTTTAAATGAATAGCATCAATATTTTCCAGATCAGAATACTAATCTAATTTTCTTTTTCAAACCAGTTTTACTTTTTAGAGAGTCAGTGACTAATTTAAAAATACATATTGAATTTGATAAAATATTGAATCATGTAGCAATTGATTTTAAATATATTTTACCATATTATATATTAAACTTACAATATTAGATATTTTTAAGTTAAAAACCCCACTTCTGTCACATATCTAGAACCTGTGAGTAGTGGACCCTAGACCACGGGCAACGGAACTACAAATTTAACTAGACAGCTAACAGCTTCTTGCAGCCAGCCAAATGCAAAGTTATACATCTAGGAACAAGAAATGCAATCCATACCTACAGAACACATGGAGACTGTACTCTGCAAAACAGTGACTCTGAAAAGGATTTAGGGGTCATACTGGACAAGCAACTGAACATAAGTGCCTAGTGCGATGTGGCAAAAATGGCTCATGCAAGAGTTGAATGTATAAATGGGAGTAGTGAGGTGGAGCAGGAAGGTGTTAGCTCTGTATATGTGATTGATGAGACTGATACAGGAATACTGCATCCTGTTCCGGTGTCCACATTTTAAAGGATGTTGAAAAAATGAGAAAGGGGTGGAAAAAAGGATGTGGGGCTGGTGAAAATGCCTTTTAGGGAGAAGCTTAAGGAGCTCAATCTGTTGAGCGTATCAGAAAGAAGATTGAGAGATTACTCGATTATGGTGTCTAAGAACCTTCATGGGGGAAAAATACTCCAGGGATCTTTAACCCATTAGAGAAAGGCATAATAAGAGCCAATGGCAGGAAGCTGAAGCCAGACAAATGCTATGAATTTATGAAACCCCAAGTAATTGGATGAAGTGCAGGAGGGCTAGGAAAACAGCCAGTGTGCAGGAATACAGTGTAGCTCCCCAGTGGCTGCTACACCATCCTGTGAGCTTGCGCAATAGTCCTAGATGCTCCTTGTACTGTGTAGGAATTGCTAGATGTGCTTAAATATGGATCTCATGATTCCTCCTGAGGGCTGTCCCCACTGCCATCCTTCACTCTACAGAGCCAATGCAAGACTCTGCCGTAGCAGCTACAGGCCTTCAGTTCTGAACAGGGCCATGGCCCTTCCCAAAAGAATGATTTGTATCTCCTAATGAAGATTTCAGCTTTACAAAATTGGAATGCTGGGGAAAGAGCTACATTGTTGGGGGGTGTTCTGTGCTAATATTTTATTATCTTAGTAGCAACAGTCTAGATCTGTCCAAGTGGCTGGATATGGCCCATAATTACAGATCATTCATAATATGGTTTCTTCAGAGTTTTTAATGGAAGTTTGTGTGATAATATGCTCTATATTCTGCAATTAGTTAATGTTTGTAGAGTGCTTTGAAGGTGAATAAAGTTGTGTAAGTGCTAAATCACTCTGAACTGTTCATTTATATGAATGTAAAAAGTTCTTATTGTAAAAGTACATATTGTGCTTGTACAGAGTCAATTTATAAAATATCAATGTTTCTACAGGTTCTACTTTAGAAAGGCGCTAATCTACATAATCATGGCCACAGTCCTCACACAGGGAAAACTGCCAATGATATTTTCCTCATTGAGGACAACAGGTTCAGGCTCGCATCTTGCTAAACTACTACAATTATACCTTTGTTATTATACTTTATCTTATAACTTAATCAAACTGATTTAAGTCAGATTTGGTATAAGAAATTCTCTCCCAAGTTGAGATTTATACATCATGTTATAGCCAACAGTGAATTTGACTGTTAACTGCAGTAGAATGAATGGTAACACTAACAGGGCCACTGACTTTGCTGTCAGTTGAATTTGGTTCATGGTGCACATAGGTGAGACATTTATATGTACTTACATATGCAGCTATTATATAATATTTGGATATGTTTTTATTCTTGCTTTCTGTTTAACGTGTTTTTATATTTCATATTATTTTTCATAGTTGTAAACATTTTAATCAGAACTAAAGCAGATGAAGATTGGTGGAAAGAATAAAATAAAATGTGAACATTTCAGTGCAGATCCTCAAGTGGTGAAATCTAGCATAGTCCCATTGAAGTCAATGTTGTTATGACAGTTTTCACCAGCTGAAGTTCTGCCCCTTCATATTCAAGGAACCCCAAAGTGCTGGACAAATCATCATCTTTTTTTAAACACTGAGATTTTAGCTGTACAGCTTTCAATATTGTCAGTAGGAACAGCATGACTGAAACCCATTTGCAATAACAGCATTAGATATTATAATTTGCTGTGAGAAAAAACAAGATTTGATCACAGAAACATGAGCAAAAAGTTCCAGCTCCCGTGTTGATTCTCGTGTTTTTGGGCAAGTCACCTGGCTACAGAAATGTTATCACCATGGTGGCTGTATTTCAGTGGCGACTGAGATGGCTCCGTAAGTACAGGCTACAAAAGCCTATCCGTATACTTCTAGATGAAGAGCTATAGAATATCATGAAAAAGGCAATATTAGCCAAGACAAAGGGATTATTTTGAAAAGTACCAGTACTTTTGATCAGATAGAAGATCAAAATCTACACATCATAAGTGGCCAGCATTAAGAGCCAATAACTGAGTCTAGACTCTTTAAAGTGTTACCAACCATGTGTAACACACATTGTGTATATTTCTAATTTAAATACACACATAAATTGGCTGATCCTTCAGGCCTAACACAGACAAAACTATTGAATCTCTGCATGAGGACTGGGCTTCACAATCTTATGTATTACTTCTACATATTTGAAATTACTAAGGGCCTGATCCAGCTCTGGCTGAAGTCAGTGGGAGTTTTCCCCTTGTAAAAGTGAGCCCTAAATACAGAAAATAATTGCATGGAAGTTTGAAATTTTACACATATACATCCCAGATTTTAGAAGCAGGTGAACTTGTGTTTTCTGTTCCATGCCCATTTTTGGTAGTTTACAGAGAAGTAATATAGGAATAGCCATTCCATGTAACTGCGGACAACTTGAACGGGTATTAATATACACAGTTCTGGAAACTGCAACAAATGAAGTAGTTTCCCCTATAATGTTTGTCCCTCTCTATGGTTTTTCAGGGTCTGTGTACTTCCTAATTTTCCCTGCTGCAGTTTCCTCTATGAAATTATTTTGTTTCTTAAATAAAAAGTCAGCTGCAATAATAATGATGTGGCTCTTGCTGCAAAGATGTAACCGGCTAAAACAAAACAAAAAAAATTTGTTCTACAGAGGAGACATTAAATGTTACCTAGAGGTACAGGGGCAAATCTTGCCCATAATGAGGGGGGTGATTGAGAGCAGATTTGTTTCTTGTTTATTCAAGCCACTGGATGTGCGAAGGAAGGAAATGTGCCTCAATCCTTCAGCCAGAAATGACGCTAGGATTTCCAACCTGTGGGACTGAATTTGCTTTGTGTTCTGAGTTTTGGCTGAGTATTAGATGGTGGCCTTCAATGTAAATACTACAGTTTAATAAAGTAACACATTAAATGGGAATCAGATTCGCCGTTTTCCTCTCACGGTGTCTAATCTCTTTGGAAGGCTTCCTTTCACATTTATTTAATCGGTTCGGTGTCAGCAACGTGTTATTGAAAAATGAATGCAGCTGTTTTCGCTATCAAAGCTGCTTCTCAAGTAGGGAATGGGTCGGGGGGGGGGGGGGGGCACTGCACTTTCAAACAATACAGACAAAAAACATCCAGGAGTTAAGGGCAAAGAACTATAGAGCAACTGAACAAAGGTAAGGTTGACGAATCTTAACTGTTAGTATTTGAATTTAATTCACTATGGGTGTCTTCAAAGAGAGACAGTGTAAGACTACTACACTCTTGAAAATGCAAATACAGAAACAACCAGCCAAAATATTCTTATCCTGGGCCATCTGTACAAAACCGACAATAAAACAAAGTGAAATTTGCACATGCGGCTGGGGGTGAAGCTAAACCCCGGGCGGTGGAGACAGCAAGCAGGGGAGAGGAGAGCACGGGGCTGACACTTCAGCTTGGAAAGAAATCACACAGCCCTTCAGACACTAACTCATAATCAGATACAGCATAGCCTTGTATTTCATCCATTTCAAGTACAGTATCAGGTCAATATGTCAGAGAGAACACAGCCTCAGCAGCCTGAGATCGTATTAAATCCCACAAGTGACTTACCCACAGGCTATTTTTATCCTTCGCTGCACGTTGTGCTTGTGTGTGTATTTGCACAATACAGAAAGGCTCAGCAACGGAATCTGGTAACATTTCAGAGGGAAAATTGATATAATCTAGTGGCTATATAGGTGGCATGATTTCCTTTGATTGAAAGGGGAGACTAGGATTTGCCTAAACAAACCGACAAGCCCCCACTCAGCAGCTTGCCTCAAGTTTGTGTCATATCCTCATTTCATGTTTAACCAAATAAATTTGCCGTCAGCAAGGAAAGGCCCCATCCCTCTGAATGTTTTGCTAAGAGAATAGTTAAACCAAAGACATAAACAGCAATTTATTTCGATTAGAGGAATGATCTTCCTTTGAAATATGTGGAGAGATTCAGATTGTTTTCAGGACATAACCCCCCATATCAGAACACTGGTTCTCTCCCCTCCGTCTTTCCCTGAAAAAAACTGTTTACTACAGAGGGGATCATCTTATTTCCTTCCCCCTCCAGCAAAGTTGTACACTAGCCTTCCGAGCTGAGCCCAGGATTCCCACCAAACCAATTAAACTAAAACAGCAAAATAACTCCACTTCCCACGGAAGACAAGACCAAGAACAAACCAGACAGACATTACGGGGCACTAATAATAGCGGGGAGAGCGAGAGAGCGAGAGACCGCAGACAAGCTCTGGTGAGTGGGAAGAAGTGAAGGGGAAACTGATAAGGCGGAATGAGGACAACACAAACCCTTGGCTAAACAATAGCGGCAGGCAGGCGAGTAGGAAATGCCTGTGCAGTGCAGAGCGTGCATGTACCTACCAGTTCCTCCCAGGCAGGGCTGCGGGTGCTATAGGAAGGGTGCCCATGCTGCTCCATCACCCCCCACAGCAGGGCTCTCTCCTCCAGGCTGGGGAGAGCGGAGAAGACAGGGCACCGCCGGCTGCTGCTGCTGCTGCTTCTCCTGCTGCAGCTTGTGGCAATTAACCAGCTTTGCTGTTCTCTCTCCCTCCCCTGCACCGCGCTCCCTTCCTCCTCCTTCACCCGTCTCTTTTCACTCAGCCTCCTCCTCCTCCCCCGTCCTGTTTCTCTCCCCCGCTCCCACGAGGACGGCGCGCAGATCCCTCTCTCCAGGGACCTGGGGCTGCAGCTGCCTCGTAGCCCACATGACCCTCCTGTCATCCCATATATGGTGTTGAACCAATAGCGGCAGCTTTTGCAGTCACTGCCGCCTCAGGATCGGAGCCAGCGGGAGCTGCAGCGAGCGGCTTCCCCTGCTCCCCCTAGGGCTCTGGAGCACGAGCAGCTGGTTGTGGCACCGAGACCTCCCGCCCCCTTCTAGGCTCCCCCGGGGAAAGGTGCTGGCAGCCCAGGGCGTTGGGTCAGCGACTCCCGATAACTGCTTACAATGAAAACTGCGCCTCCGTTCTGCTAAACTGGTGCCTGCTGTGACCTACATACATCGCCGGGTTTCCAGCGTGGAGCCTAACCCCCTGCTCCCCTTGAAGTCAGGAGGGGTTCGGCTACTGACTTCAGTAGCGCCAGGATCCGGGCTTCAGACCGTGCCCCGGCGCTTGGGTTGTATCCCCTCTCCTCTTTTGGGCCCAGCAGGTGTCAATTATCCACCCAGCCCCCAGTGGCACGGTCCGATTAATCTGCTGTCTGCCGCCCCGTGTTCCCGCTGGCTGCCACACACGCAGCACGGCACTATATTACCACATGCACCAGGGAGTACACGCAATCGCATTTGACATAAACCGGTTTAAAAATCGTATAATGGGCTGTATTCCATTTTTCAGTGTGGGTACGGTCCAGCCGCCTGCTCCCGCCCTCTTGTTTCCTTCTCGAGGGTGCTGCAAGGCTCGCCCACTCCGTGTAGACTAGAGCGCTCCGGAATCATGTTGGGCTTGTAATTTTTAATTCCCGAAGAGTGTTGCTCCTTCTCCCTCCCGCAGAGCGCTGTCTTCTTGACCTAACGATGGAGCACGTTTCCGGAGCGGAGTCTGAACCGCAACAGGATCAGTCTGTACACACCCAGGCGGCCAGGCCTGCTTTTACACGAGCAAGTCAGATTGGTTGCTGCCTGTCGAGAAAGGTAAATGTGAAGGAAAGAGCGGGAGCTTCCAAATGCTCACATCACACAGCTCCTGTCTCAAGTACTTGACCGCAGGCTCCCCGCTAAATCGGGAACCTCTGGAGTTCTAGCTTAACAGTGAAGAACTCCAGTTGATGGATGGAGCCAAGATCCCGAGGGGGGAAACTTTGTCTTTAGGTCTCTAACCTCCGTCTCCGATGGTCTGGAGGCACTGCCAAGGGTCCATCTTTAGTGGCTCTCGACACCCGCTGACTATCCCCACAGGTCTCCTGCAGGACGAAGTGTGGCTGGGTTGATTTCAAAAGAGTCCCGGGGAGGGTGTGTGCTCACATGTACACCCCTGTGTGCTTTTCATTTCCTGAGGCCAACCTTCCTTGTGGCGACTGGTAGGATTTCTTTGCTCTCCATCAAGCCCTTTATTAACGCATGCTGTGTATACTTTAGACTTCTCAGTTTACTAGTTACTGGAACACCCTTGAACCACAGCCAATGTATTAAAACTGCTTCAAGTGGATGTTGTTGTGCCTCTTTATGAGCCTCAACACGTGTACTCTTTTGCCTCTGCCAGTTGCTGGAGAATTGGCAAAGTGTCTACAAGACAGATGGGAAGGCTTGGCACATTTGAAAGGCTGCATTTACAGAAAGACAGATTAAACACATGAAACTCGAAGAATTGTGTTGACGACAGCTAAAAACAATACTTCCACCATCTTACACGTACCTGTCCTTTCTGTATTCCTTTTCATTCGAGCGTGCCAGGACATGCCCTTTTGAATCTGAAGCAATCAAATCGGACTTTTTAAAATAATGTCAATATCACCTATTCGAAAAACTCCAACAATCAGAACAGGACTTACTATTTCTAAACTATAGTTGCCCTTCAAAAGAAACAGGGGGAGGGGGGGAATTTGTCTTTATGATGATACTTCAAAAGATAATCATTTTTACAAAAACTATCTTAATGTTTAAAACCTTTCCTTTGATACTAACATTTTGGGAAACTACTATCTGATCTCTAGTTTTACCATTTTGTAAAATATATTGAGAGTTTACAGAGACCCTACCCCATGTAGAGCCTTCTGTAACCAGAAAAGGGAGAAGACCTAGAGGACTAATCTACACGTTCGTTTTTGGATTTTAGTTAAATTGATGCAGTCTCATAATGTGGACCAGTTCTATTTGCACAGAGGAGTATAGCTTGTTTTGGTAACTGGTATAACTGCATCCACTCTAGGAGGTTGCACCAATTTAATGAAATTGGTTTTTCTATTGATTTGTTAAATCAATACAAAAACTATGTAGACAAGCCCAGAGACCCCATGAAGACCATCTACCATGAACTTCGCTATTGCCAATCTATATTATGTGGAAGGTACTCAGTTACTATATGGATGGGTGGCAGTATAAAACCCTAAGTGGGTGATAGATCAGGTCTTTCAGGTGTAGGATTCAACCTATTTTACCATCTTTTATTATGGTTTCAGTCTGTTTCATGGCATAGAGACAGATCTGCTCAAAGCAATGGATGGTCTTCTAGCAATGGATAAGGAAGCTATTCTTCTTGATAGTAGTAGATCTATCAGCAATCTGTTGATAGACAGGTGGTGGTGGGACTGTACCCCTGGTGGGAGTAGACAAACTGCTCTCCAGTGGTTCCTCTTGTTATTGGAGGGGAAGTCTCAAAAGGTGATGATGGGGGATTGCTCATCATTGCCTAAGAGTCTTGTGTGTGAGGGCCAACGAGCTTCTCTCTTGTCCCTCCTGTTGCTCATGTAGATAAGGTGCTGCTAGGAGATGTGATCGTATGAAGGGTGTCTTTACTAAGATACTAACTTTACACTGATGTTACTCAGCTCACCTCTTTTACTGGTGATCTACAGTAGGTTCTGACATGCCCGTTGTTTGCACTTTTTGTCATCTGGTCTTCTTTGGCCTTGTCTACACTGGGCTTTTATGACAAAAGTGTCACACCATTGCTACCAACTAGTAGTAGCAACAGTAGGTGTGCTAGTGTAGAAAAACTGTCCCCCTGCTCTCCTTAGAAGACTGATCCAGACCCTCACTCCTCTGATGGTTAGAAATCTTCACCTAATTTCAAGCCTAAACTTGTTAATGGCCAGTTTATATCCATTTGTTCTTGTGTCCACATTGTTGCTTAACTTAAATAACTCCGGTGTAGAGATGGTTTTGATGGAGTCTCGCCAAGATAGTGTGCATATGATGGTTGTGGAGGTCTTGATTCTGGAGAAAATTAGGATGTTATCCAGATAAATGATGAAAAATTGGATCAACATGTCCCTAAAGATGTGAAGATGATGAAATGCTGGAAGATTGCCAGGGCATTGCACAACCCAAATAGCATGGCTAAATACTCAAAATGGAAATACCTGGTATGGAAGGCAATCTCCATTTGTCTGCTTCCTGAATCCTCACCAGGTGATAATCTTCACAGAAGTCCAACTTTGTGAAGATCTGGTAGAGCGGAGTCTTTCAAACAGCTCATCAATAAGTGGTAACGGATACCAGTTTCGGATTGTGAGCTTGTTCGGAGCTGGGTAGTCCACAAATGAAGGAAGGAGCCATCTTTCTTTACCACAAAGCAGATTGGGGCCCCCACTAGTGATCAGGAGGTGCAAATGAACCCCTTCTTCAGGTTTTCCTCAAGATAACTCTGGAGTTCCTGTAGTTTGGGTTTGGAGAGGGAGTAAATGGGAATCTCTGTCCCCAGCTGGAGGTTGATGGGGCAGTCAGCTTCAGTGAGGTGGTAGGGTGTTGGCTTTCTTTTTGTCAAACACATCAACATACTGTTGAGATTTAAGAGGAATAGGGAAGTCCTGGGGATTGTCAGGGTCACCTTTGAATCCTCTCTTTGTGCCTCTGAATTCTTTAGAGGGCCAAGTAAGCCACAAAGGGTTGCTGGTCCTGGGTTGGCTCTTGGGAAACAGGACTGTCTGTGAGACGGGCAGTCAAAGTGTATCGTGCCCGACCGCCAGTGGATGTGCGGATCACGGGTGACAAGCCAAGGGATGCCAAGGACAACTGATGAATGCGATGCACAAATTAGCTCAAACTGGAGGACTGCTCAGTGACCTCAAAGGGTAGTTACCTCTAAGGGAGCTGTAGTCAGGAGAGGGGCGCCAACCCAGCCTGGCTGGACCCCCCCAATTGGGGCTGAAGCTTGGTGTTTCCCGACCAGAGCACAGTTGTACCTTGGTGGGGCAGCTTGATGCAAAGTGTCCTGATTCTCTGCAATATAGGCATAGGTCTGATGCCTGACATCAATTCTTCTCCATGTCAGAGAGCTGGGCTGGACCTGATTGGCTTGCATGGGTTTGGGTAACAGAGGAGGGACGAGTTTTCCAGGAGCAGAGACTCCCAAGCCAGTGTCTTCCCAGTAAGCAGGCTAATAATCAACCCCACTGATCAGTATGACCATGGGCACAGAAGAAATAGGAATTGAGACTGATTTAGAAACCCTCAACATGTGTCATGATCACCAATGAACTTGTCAGGCAGAGGGAACTTGCACTTGTGGAATGTGGGGGTCAGAGCTGAAGGCAGTGCGGCTTGAGCTTGCAGAACTGCATTCTGCACCTGCAGTGGGACAACCCTCTGCTCTATGGCAACTCTATGGCTCCCACTATCTCCTGTCAGAAAGATATTGGCCTTTGAAGATCAATGTATGCGATATCATCTCTAGTCCCCTTATTGTTTGTGTTGGGGCTGCTCAAACTGTCAGTGACTGTTATAAGGGCATTCATTCCTTGTTGGAGTAGAAGTCAAGCCTTTTGATCAGGACAGGAGTTGGTAGCCAGGAATCAGAGCTCAGGGTTAGAACTGGAGTCAGTGGCCAGATGCTAGAGCCAAGAGTCAGAGCCACAGTCAGAGGTCAGGAATTGGAGCCAAGTGTCAGAACTGGGTTACCTGGAGTAAGGCAAGGCTGGAGTCAAAGCAAGCCCAGCGGCTGGGTCCAAGGTAGAAGCAGGGCTGGAACAAAGCGGGAGTAAGGCTGGGAACAAGCAGGTGCAGGAGCTATCGCAGCCATGGATGAATGCTTTGAGTTGTCACTGAATTACTGCTGCTGCTGGGCTTAAGAGCTGGTCTGCTGACCCTTCCAACCAATCAAGCAATGTAGCCAATCAGGCAGCTACAGGCCAACTGTGTTTGGTAGATTGCCCAGAGACTGGCTCTGCTGCAGGCCCTGATTCCTGGCACACTTTTAGGAAGAAAAAAAAATACCTTTGCCCAGGTAGTGAGGATCAGGTCACCGGATCAGGCTTTTCCAAGCTTGCTGGTCCAATGCTCACTCCATATCCTCTCCGTCCTCCCATACGCAGTCTAGCCACCATTTTCTTGTCTATCCTCTTGTTCTCTGCTCATGAGAAAAAAATCAAAGGAATAAATACAAAATGGAGAATAACTGGCTAAGTGATAGTACTACAGACAAGGATCTAGGAGGTCTATTGGATCCCAAATGTAATATGAGTCAACAATGTGATGCAGTTGCAAAAAAGGTTAATATCCTAGGTTGTATTAACAGGAGTGTCATATGTGTCATATGT
Source organism: Terrapene triunguis (assembly GCF_002925995.2). NCBI lineage: Eukaryota > Metazoa > Chordata > Testudines > Emydidae > Terrapene > Terrapene triunguis. The sequence goes on from NW_020664369.1 coordinate 4,113,342, forward strand.
AAGACACAGGAGGTCCCACTCTGCTTGGCAATGGTGAGGCTTCAGCTGGAGTACTGTGTCCAGCCTTGAGCACCCTACTTTAGGAATGATGTGGACAAACTGGAGAGAATCGAGAGGGAAGCAACAAAAATGATACAAGGTTTAGAAAACCTGACTGATGAAGAAAGGTTAAATAAACTGGGCATGTTTAGTCTTGAAAAAAGAAGACTGAGGGAGGACCTAATAGCAGTCTTCAAATATGTGAAGGGCTGCTTCAAATATGTGAAGGCCTCTATAAAGAGGATGGTAATCAATTGTTCTCCATAGCTACTAAAGGTAGAACAAGATGTAATTGTCGATTTGTCGTAATCTGCAGTAAGGGACATTTGGGTATGTCTACACTGGCAGAGTTACAGCGCCAGGAGTTACAGCGCCGCTCAGAGAGCGCTGAAGTTGTGTGTTCACACTGTCAGCTGCCTGCGCAATAGCGTGTTCACACTTATGGCACTTGCAGCGGTATTCGAAGCAGTGCACTCTGGGCAGCTATCCCATAGGGCACCTCTTCTTCTTCTGCCGCTAAGAGTTGTGGGAAGGCAGAGGGAGTCACGGGACATCCTGGGTACTGTCCCAATGCCCTGTGATTCATTGCTTCGCTTCCCAGCAATTCCTATGCTTCCGTCCACATTTTTTGGTGCCATCTTTCAACGGTTTGTGTACTGCATGCTCTGCTCTGCCTCTTCAGTCTGAAGGAATGGATCCCGCACTGTTGACCAATATGCTGCTCGCTCTCACTAACACATCACGAGTGTCAGTGGAGTTATTCCTTAAACCACTGTTTCCCAAACATGGGACACTGCTTGTGTAGGGAAAGCCCCTGGTGGGCCAGGTCGGTTTGTTTACCTGCCGCGTCTGCATGTCCGGCCAATCGCGGCTCCCACCGGCCGTGGTTCGCTGCTCCCACCGGCCGTGGTTCGCTGCTCCCACCGGCCGTGGTTCACTGCTCCAGGCCAATGGGAGCTGCCGGAAGCAGCGGCCAGTACGTCCCTCAGCCCGCGCCGCTTCCAGCAGCTCCCATTGGCTTGGAGCAGCAAACCGCGGCCAGTGGGAGCCGCGATCGGCCAGACTTGCGGACGTGGCAGGTAAACAAACCGGCCCGGCCCTGCCAGAGGCTTTCCCTACACAAGCGGCATCCCAAGTTTGGGAAACACTGCCTTAAACCAAAAAGGCAAGAGCAGTTTGACATTGATCTCGCCATGCATAGTAGCTACAACAAGAGATTGCTTGTGGCATTCTCGCAGGTGCTGACCACAGTGGAATGCTGCTTTTGGGCTTGGGAAACAAGCACTGAGTGGTGGGATCACATCATCATGCACATCTGGGATGATGAGCAGTGGCTGCAGAACTTTCGGATGAGGAAAGCCACATTCATGGGATCATGTGATGAGCTCACCCCAGCCCTGCAGCGCAAGGACATGAGAATGAGAGCTGCCCTGCCATTGGAGAAGCGTGTGACGATTGCACTGTGGAAGCTGGCTACTCCAGACTGCTACCGATCGGTCGCTAACCAGTTTGAAGTGGGAAAGTCGACCATTGGACTGTGTTGACAGAAGTGTGCAGGGCCAAAAGACCATGACTCTGGCCAACGTGCGTGACATTGTGGATGGCTTTGCACAAATGGGCTTCCCTAACTGTGGAGGGGTGATAGATGGCACTCATATTCAATTCTGGCACCAGACCACCTAGCCACCAAGTACATTAATCGGAAGGGGTATTTCTCTATCGTTCTCCAGGCGCTTGTGGATCACTGTGGACATTTCACGGACATTAACGCAGGCTGGTCCAGAAAGGTGCATGACACACACATCTTTTGGAACACTGGCCTGTTCAGGAAGCTGCAAGCAGGGACTTTCTTCCAGGACCAGAAGATCACCGTAGGGGAAGTCGAAATGCCCATTGTGATCCTGGGAAACCCTGCCTATCCCTTAATGCTGTGGCTTATGAAACCATACATGGGGCACCTTGACAGCAGCAAGAAGCGGTTCAACAACAGGCTGAGCAAGTGCAGAATGACTGTTGAGTGTGCTTTTGGCCATTTAAAGGCCCATTGGTGCTGCCTATATGGGAAGCTGGACCTGGCTGATGACAATATTCCTATGCTTATAGCTGCGTGCTGTACACTCCATAATATTTGTGAAGGGAAGGGTTAAAGCTTCACTCAAGGCTGGACCGCTGAGGCTCAGTGCCTGGAGGCTGAATTTGAACAGCCAGAGACCAGGGCTATTAGAGGGGTACAGCACGGGGCCATAAGGATCAGGGATGCCTTGAGGCAGCAATTTGAAGCTGAAAGCCACTAATATTTATTGCTATGCTCAGGAGTGCAGTGCTTATAATGCTAGGAGGTGATTGTGATTGGTGCAGATGATGCACTATGAAGGTTTAAGAAAATTGCCTGTTGCTTTGCAGGGCTCTATTTGCTTTCAAGTAATGGAATAAAGATTGCTTTCAAACCAAACAATTCTTTTATTAAAAAACAACAACTGGAGGAGAAAGACAAACACATCAGCACTGAAGGGGATAGGGAAAGGGAGGGTCCCAGGAGGAGGTGGGGTCCCGAGACAATTAAAGATTTGTGTATGTTCAGGCAGGGCCGGATTTAAGCCGATTCCCCAGAATTTCTCCCCCCTCCCTCCAGCACCTGCGCCGCCATACAGCTGATCAGCACAAGCCTGGGAGGGAGGAGTGAGGAGGAGGAATGCGGCATGCTTGGGGAAGAGGCGGGGCCAGGGCAGGGATTTGGGGAAGGATCCTATAGGGCAGGGAGGGGGCGGAGTTGGGGCAGGGGGGGGCGCGAGACAATTCGCGTCCCGGCGTGGGGCCCCGCACCTGCTAAAGCTGGCCCTGTGTTCAGGTATCATATCCAAACTTCTCCTTTGGAGTACAGTGCAGCAGGTACTGTATTTCAGCAGGGCTAAACTGCAGAGGGACGGGTGTTGAGTGCAGTGGGTACTGGGAGTCCGCAGGACTGGACTGTGAGGGTGAGGAGTGGAATGCAACAGGTACAGACTGGAGCCAGAAGGTTAATAAGAGTGTGTTGGCGGTGTCTGGGGGGCGCATGGGAAAGAGTTTTGCAACAGCGGCTGCAGGGGAAGGAGGGTGGGAGCTGCTGGGTTTGCAGTGCTAGTAGCTCCTGGAGCGTGTCCACTTGGCACTCCATAACCTTTAAGAGCCGCTCTGTGGCCTCATTCTAGTGTGTCGCATTCTCCTTTTGGTCCCTCTTCTCGCTGTCCCACCACTCCTTCAATTCTTGTTTTTCAGCCATGGAGTGCATCATGACATCACACAGAAAGTCCTCTTTAGTTCTTCGAGGCCAATTTCTAATTCTGCGCAGACGTTCAGCCGGCGATAACAAAGAAGGACGATGGGCTCCCAAGGTCATATTTGTGAAGCCAAAATGCAACGTTTTACAGAAGCAGTTTTGTTTGCAACACACAGACCACTGATTCAGTGATTTAAAACACAGCCATTATTCACATACCTATCAGTAACTGGCTGACCACAGGCAAGCACACATGAACCCCAAAACCCCCAAAATGGTGAGTAACCACAGGGGCAGGGGAAATCAGTGTTCCAGGACCGTACTTACACTGGGCATGTGACACTTGGGGAGAGCCAGCACTGTAGTGGGGGGGACTTATAATCATTACTGTCCCCACATTTTCCACAGGCTGTGTTCATTATGGAAGACATCTCTCTGCTGAGGGTGAGCAGGGAATCAAGGGAGGGTCTTCTCCAAGACTGCGGCTTCCGCCCTGGCCCTTATGCGGCTTGCCTGTGTGCGCAGCAATGGTTCCCCCCCAGCCCCACCATGACGTCAGAGTGGCGCGGGAAAGTTACCGTTAATGGGGCAAGAAACAAAGTAGCTCTGCCAAAGAACCTGCGGCAGTAGATTGCCCAGTATCTCCATGAGAGTTTCGTGGAGGTCTCTGAGGCAGATTCCCGTCAAGTGAGGGAGTCAATCAACACCCTGTTCCGCTGCTCAGACTAGGCATGTGGCGGTACGCGCATCATACAGATACAAGCCTGCTTTCTGCAACCCTCATGCCCCCAACAACTTGCTTCAGCGATTACCCAAATCAAAGCCACTGACTGGGGGCCTCCTCTTTTGTTTGTGCTTCTCCAAGCTCCGACAGCTGTGACTGGCTAGCTTCCTCCAGGGTAGAGAAGAGCTTCTGGCCGCATGCATCTCTGACCTCCGAGTTGTCCTCTGCCTCTGGGTCCCCCTCCCACTCCACATCCTCATCCAAGATTTCCTCCTCCTGGCTCGGTCCACTCTCGATTAGCACGTGAGCCACCGAAGTATCCACAGTGGCCTTTGCAGTGGAGGTGGGTCGCCACCAAGTATCGCATCCAGCTCTTTGTAGAACCAGCAGCTTGTGGGCACAGCACCGGAGTGGCGGTTTGCCTCCCATGCCTTGTGGTAGGCGTTCCACAGCTCCTTCACTTTGACCCTGCACTGCAGTGTGTCCCGGTCATGGCCCCTTTCTGTCATGCATCATGAAATCTGTCCATAGATATCATAATTCCTATGACTGAAACGCAGCTGGGACTGGACAGCCTCCTCTCCCCAAATGCTGATGAGGTCCAGCTGTTCTGCATTGCTCCAAGCGGGGGATCACCTGGTGCATGGAGCAGGCTTGGCCATCTGGAAAGATGCGCTGAGACCACAGCACGTGTCACCAAGCAAACAGGAAGGGGACTTTCAAAATTCCCAAGGTATTTAAGGGGTAGGCCTTACGGTTGGTCACCTGAGGGCAGGGCAGTAGAGTTCAAACCGATGACCGGAGAGGCAAGGAGAGGCATTGTGGGACACGTCCCGGAGGCCAATCGCAGCGCTGTAGTCAACCAGGGTGTGTACACTGGCACCAGTGTGCTGTAGCCCTGGCGCAGAAAGCTCTACGCCTCTCGTTGGGGTGGTTTTTTTACAGCGCTGCAACTGCACAGTTTCTGCGCACTAAGTGGCTCGGCAGCGTGTACACCTCGGGAGTTACACCGCAGAAAGCTGCTTTACTGCGCAGAAACTTGCCAGTGTAGACGAGGCCTCAGATTAGATTTAGCAATAACTTTCTAACCATAAGGCTAGTTAAGCACTGGAATAGGCTTCCAGGGGAAGGTGTGGTATCCCCATCACTGGAGGTTTTTAAGAACAGGTTAGACAAAATCCTGTCAGGGATAATACTAGGTATACAACACAGAGGGCTGGACTTGATGACCTTCTAAGGTCCCTTCAAGTCCTACATTTCTATGATTTTATGATTTTGCCCCTAATGTGCAGATGACAACCCCTACACTACATATTCAAAGAACATATTCCATTTTTTATATTGGTTTATGTTTCTTCCTGTTACAAACATCTATCTATTATAGCATTGGTGTGTACTAATTTTCCTCAGTCTATGCCAACCTGTTTCTTCTTTCTTCTTGGTATCTGGCACATAGTAACATATGCCCATTTCAGACAAATTCTTTACATACAGATTTCTCTTCAAGGAGATGTTACTGTTCATCCACCATTTTGTATATATGCCAGTTGGCTTTTCTTTTGTGTTTATAATTCTACATAACATTTTGAAATAGGGCTTAATCAACATGTTAATTAGGTCGTTCCTGCCAGACAGATTTGTAGTTGCAGCTTGCATTAGATCATTAAAATGGCACAGATATTAAAAACAGAGTAAACTAGTCATATTTGTCAATCTGGCAAACATTCTGATAAGACTGAAGTAAATACCTGTGACTAGGGAAAGCATTTTAAAGAACTTGCAAGCAATTTATGCTGTCCCATTATACACTGCACATATTGCTGGCAGCTTCCTCAAAACCCCCAAGTCATTACTTCTGAAGCAGCACTTCGACAAATTATTTGTAGCAAACAGCTAGTGACAAATTCTGCATTTCTCTAGTTCGCAGACAGAATGGATTTTATGGATTTGTTTGCTATTTGTGATAGTTCAACAAATGGTTCATGTGAACAAATATTAGCCTATAGATTTTGCTCACAAACTGCCTTCAGTGTGTATATTTGCTATTTGTTACTACCCCTGGGTGACTATGATGGCCAGTCCCATGGTATTGTTTCCTGGATGAATGAGTACCTATAAAAGAGAGGAAAGGCTTACTCATTTTACTGGAAGTTTGAGTTCTGCAGTGAGAGGGTAGAAGTACTTTATGAAATAAGGAGGAGGTAGGCCAGTGGTTTTAGGTTGTTTTAGGACATTTTAAGCCTTTTTCTTAATGTAGCACTTGAGTGAGGCCAGGCCTGAGAAAAATCACTGCTGGAAAAAAACATGGGGAGAGTGAAGCCCTAGTTCACTATGGTATTTAAGCATGTACATTACTTTAAACACAGGTGGTCCCCTGAAGTCAGTGGAATCACTTGTGTACTTGAACTTGGGATGTTATGTTCAAAATGGGTTTTAAATTTTATTTTGACAGTGGTGAGGTTTGCGGGGATTCTCAAGTATTGAGAGCAAAGTCACTGATATGGGCCAGTTGCCATGACAGTGTTGTCTCTCCCGTGAAAACAATGCTCATTCTTGAGGCTGACAATTCCATTGGAAAGAAGCTGTTGCAGGAGGTCATGATCTCTGAGAAAGAAACCGTCCTTCAGATAGCTTACAACAGTCTGGTGAAGGGCTTTGAAAAATGAATCTCGAAGCTTTGAACTTTGACTGTTGTCAATAGAGATCAAATGCAGAAAGCTATAATTGAGTCCCTAGAACTATGGCTGCGTTTCACCATCAATATGATTGAGAAGATTCTTCAGTAAAGGCAAAATGCTATTTTATTTCAGAAACAGAAAATATATAAATGTACATAAACAAAACAAATAAAGAATTAATCTCCAATTATCATTCACAGCAGCTATGGGGCAGTGCACAGAACTGACAGCACTAAGAAGCCCAGTGCTAGGGTACCTTATCTCTACTTTTGCAACATAATGCACACTGATGACACTATATAAATAATGATTGAAAGTGTCCATTAAAACAAGATAGTGGCAGGCTGTCAAGTTGTTTTAAAGATGTGCTGGGTCAGTCACTGCTCAATAATTGAATTCCATTTATTTTTAATAGATTCTAGTGCTTCACTGAAATATATTTCTACAGTCATTGTTCCATTTGGTAAGGATGATTTTAATAGAAGTGGAATGCATGCCAAAGTGAAATAGTTGGATTTTCCATTCAGGGCAGCTGTGGCTCTGTCAGGAAAGTGAGAGGCTAAGCAGAATTAGGACCAGAGGCGACCCCCAGGAGTAGTCTCACATGGCCTAATCCCCAACTGCAAATCTCAATACTGCCAAACCCATTCGAGTACCACTGTATCCTGAAAACAGCAGGAAACCTTCGGGAACATGGTGTATGATAGGAATGGTTGTTACTGCATTCCTTGTTTGTCAATCAAGATATGCCTTCAGATTTGGCCATGTCATACCCACAAGTAATTACTCCCCATTCAAGTCCTTCAAGTCCTCTAATTTTGGGGGGGCTGGTGTGTGGCTGTAGGCAAACCAGTGTTAGGGACCAGGACGTAGGCAGTCTAGTGGTCAGAACAGGCATCCAGGTCAGGGAACAGAGTCAAGGGTCAACTGCTGATTACCAGAGCCCAGGGAAAGCCAGAATCAGAGCCAGGAATTGAAGCTGGGAGTAGGAGCCAGGGTCAGTGTAACAGAGCACTTCACTGCTCATTCCAAAAATGAGTCAGAGACCGCTTAATATGCAAGCACCAGTACCTTTTATTCCTTGTGTCAGTTCCCACCGCTGTTTATATACAGTCCATTCCAGCCAGCTCCCTGGGAGACAGCTAGCTTCTTCAGCCAGCTGGGAACTACAGCCACAGACTCCTCCCTTTCCTGTTTCCCCTGCCTGTCAGCTTTCTATAGCCTCCTGGCTAACAAGGCCCACAGGTGTTTTTCTTTAGGCCCTTTGGTGAGCCACACCCAGTCAGTACCAATTAATACCCCTTAATGGGAGCTGGGCTAACAGGGGCCTGGCCAGAACCCTGCTACAGTCAGATATCAACTGCCAGAGCCAAGGGTCAAGACAGAGTCAGAACTAGGACTGGTAACTGATGGACAGAAGCAAGGCATAATGGCTGGAACTGGAGGAGAGGAAAGGATCAGACAAAGAGCAGGAGCACTGTGGGAAGTAAGAGCAAAGGCAGGGGCAAGGCAGGAATCAGGAACTGACTTGGGTGCAGCATGCAGGGTCTAATACAGCAGCAGATGAATCATCTAGTTGTTCAGACAACTTGCTATGCCTCCTTCTGGCTTATATAGCATGGTTGGACCAATCAGTGGAGCCGGGTGATCCTCCAATCAGGGCTCCTGTGGGTGGTGTCTTGGCTGAGGTTAGTCCTGTTAGCTTTTCGGGCTGTCAGTTTTCACTAGCTATTGGGTGGTGGCCAAGATGCAACAGCTGTCTGAGCATTCAGTAGCCTCGGTTTGAGCCCTGGGATGTCACAACCAGCTCATTGTAAACCACAACAGTAGGCTGTAAAAATGATTGATCTCCAAGAATGAAGAGCATCCTCAGTCAACTAGTTGTATAATTTTAGAAACCATAAGGGTAAACTGGTTGGTAGTTGGGTCACACTGATTATATCATTTTCACAGAGTTGAAAGGGGGCATTATACCACAGAAACCCTTCTAAATTATAATGGGAAAGAAAATTCCATCAAAGCACCAATACGTGTATTGGCACATCCTTTGACTATAACAATAAAGGAAGGGAAAACCAGTCATGGGTGATTGATTGGTAAGAGGAGCTGTTTTGGAGATACTGAGAAGTAACGCACTCAGAAATTAACAGTGCAAATTAAAATGTAGGTAGTGCGTGAAGCAGGGATTTAAAGCCATTAGGCTAGATATTGTTCTCAGAATCAGTGGTGAAACTCGGGATTCACACCACTGACTTTCATGGATTTACTCCAGCCTCACACCAGTGCAAGTGAGATCAGGATCCAGCTCATTGTTTTACATTTTAAAATTCCAGAGTGAATTTTGAAAAGAGTCTTCAGGGCATGGAACAGATAAGCCATTTCTGTATAAAGGAGTGTTACTTTCTGATCTTCCAAATCTTCCAAGGCTTGTCTCACAAAATCTTAAACCTTTATAAAGAGCCATTGTCTGACCCAGGAAGCTCTTAGTGCCAACTGGCAAGGGGCACAGAGAGGGTGCATAGGGGTTACAGGCATAGGCACCGACTCCCAGGGCTGGAGCACCCACGGAAAAAAAATTCTGGGTGCTTGGCACCCACCGGCAGCCATCTCCCCTTCCCCCCCACCAGTGCTTCCTGCCCACTATGATCAGCTGGTCCGCAGCATGAAGGAGGAGCTCGGGGGGGGGGGAGCAATGGGGATGGGGTGTGCTTGGAGGAGGGGCGGAACAGGGCATGAAGAGACGAGGTGGGGGCATAGCAGGGGCAGGAAGAGACGGGGCAGGGGCAGAGCAGGGGTGGGAAGAGGCAGGGTGGGAGTGGGAGCTTGGGGTGGGGGGTGGGGTGGGGGACAGGGCCTGGAGTGGAGCAGGGGGTTGAGCAGCTCCAGGGCCTGGAGGAAACTGGCACCTGTGGTTACAGGAATCTCCTGACTCTGCTCACCAAAAGAGTGTCATGTGAGGTCTTGAATAAAAGCCTGTGTCACTCTCATAATCAAGATAATTGTGAAATGCATGTACAGATACTATGTAAGAAGTTATATAAATATACTGAAAATATGTTCTTAATGTCTGTGTCTGGGGGCGGGGTGGTTGGTCACCAGCAAAGGTGAAAAACAGGCTCTGTCAGAGAAGAGATGTTTGTCCTTCCATCTGTTTACAAGTAAATTGGGTATTGTCTCATTCACAGTGGGTCTCCTGTCACCAATCTGAATGCAAATGAAGGGTTGTAAGAATTTCAGAAAGAAACTAAGGGCTTGTCTACACTGGCAATTAACAGCCCTGCAACTTTCTCGCTCAGGGTGTGAAAAAACACCCCCCTGAGCACAGCAAGTTGCTGTGCTGTAAAGCACCAGTGTAAACAGTGTCCCAGCGCTGGGAGCTACTCCCCTTGTTGGAGGTGGTTTTTTTAGAGCGCTGGGAGAGCGGAGAGCTCCCAGCGCTGTGCCGCAACCCTCCAAGCACATTAAAGCACTGCTGCAGCAGTGCCTTACCATTCCCAGTGTAGACTAGCCCTAAGAGAATGTCTACATTACAAAATTAAGTTGACTTAAGTTAGGTCGACCTACAGCCACCACAGTAATTCGTGGCCACACTATGTTCCTGTCGGCGGTGCGCGTCCTCACCAGGAGTGCTTGCACCGATTTAAGTGGGGCATTGTGGTGCACTGACAGTTGGAGCCCTGCTGCCTTAGGCTGTCAGCCCTGGGGTGAGCGGGGCTGCGGCCATCAGCTCCAGGGCGGGCAGGGCTCTGGCTGTCAGTGGCAGCAACAGGAGATGTTGCTCTGTCAGAGAAGAGATGTTTGCAATGCAGTGTCTACACGGACATTGTGTTGACCTAACTACATTGACCTAATTGCTACGCCTCTTGTGGAGGTGGAGTAATTAGGTCGGTGTAGCGGATGAATAGCAAAAATCCTCAACTGCTGGACACTAGATGAGGAGGGCTCTGAGTTACCACAGAGAATTCTTTCCCAGGTATCTGTGTGGTGGGTCTTGCGCACATGCTCAGAGTCACCATGTTTGGGGTTGGGAAGGAATTATCCCCTGGGTCAGATTGACAGAGACCCTGGGTGCTTTTCGCCTGCCTCTGCAGCCTGGGGCACTGCAGGGTTAAACTAGTGTAAATGGTGAATTCTCTGTAACTTGAAGTCTTTAAGCCACAATTTGAGGATGTCAGTAATTTAGCCAATGGTTAGGAGTCTATTTCAGGAGTGGTTGAGGTTCTGTGGCCTGCAATGTGCAGGAGGTCAGACTAGATGATCACAATGGCCCCTTCTGTTCTGACTTTAAAGTCTATGAGTTAAATCGATAGAAGGAACATTATAGTGTAGACGCTTACACAGTTAGCTCACCATAAGCTGCCTTATGTAGACCTAACTCTGTAATGTAGACCAGGCCTACCAGAAAGAGAAAACAGCAGAGGGAGAGAACCTTATCTTAAGGTGCACTTCAAAGGTATGCTATATTTGGGGGGCAGAGAAGACACCCAGGCACCCTTCTCTGCAGAAGTCAACAGGCAGCGAGTTTGTTTAATGAAAAAGAAATCTCGACCAGGCTTGGTTGAAAACACTGGAAAGAACTTTGGGTGAGATAAGTTTCTTTAGACTGGAGGTTAACCTGTTAGTTAATTTAGTCTCTAGAAAGTGTGTTATGATTTTGTTTTTTATGTAAGCATTTGTTTCCAATATTCTTACTCACTATCACTTGAATCTCTATTCTTTGATAATAAACTTATCCTTGTTCTTACTGTAAGCAGGGTTTAAATAAACTCTCCCTGACAGGGCAGGTGGGAGGTCCAGGGCTCCCCATAGCAGCCCTGGCTCCCTGGGCAGCTCTTATCACAGCCCTGCTCTGCCTTCTGGCCTCACCACGGGGTCGGGCTTCAGGGGGAAGAGGAGGAGCAAGGGGCGGGGCCCTGTGGTGAGGGGAGGGGCTAAGGCCCACATCAGCCCCCCACCAGGAAGAGGCTGGTGCCACTAGTATGGGCTGTGATTCGTGGCAGTGGAGCTGATTACCCTATCAGCTCCCTCACTGCTCTGCACAGCTCCTGCCGCCGCCACTCTGCCCATGTTAAAAGGTGGGTGTGCATGACCCTCCTGCTTTTAAAAGTGGCGGGTGTGACACTGCATCCTATATTCTTCACAGTGATATTAATATGATATAATTATATCATAATTCTGATGTATTTTATTCAAGATAAGGCATACGAAATGTCATTGGAAAGGTTATGATTTGCCAAATATGATTATCCTATTTGCATGCATGTATCATTTTTCTATCTGAAGTTAGGAATATTGACTATGTATCTATATTTCAAATGTGTTTATACCTGGGGAATGCACACTAGAGAAGATGCTTTCATTCTAGATAGCTGGCTGGGAAGGGCCCGTTCAGGTTAATGAGCCATTAGAGAGAACAGTACGCCTTAGGAGAAACGTATCTCCTACCTGGGGAGCCTTCCTGAGCATGCTATAGACAGCCTCTGAGTAATGGCTGCTGTGACACTACAGGGACAAGTGACCACGTCACCTGGTGCTGGACTCCATCTTGGGATGTCAGCATTTTTCCACTAACTGGCATGGGAACCAAGCTTTGAAACAAAGGGTTCATGCCCTATGCAAAAGCTATATAAAGCAGGGGAGTGACATCATCATGGTTCTTCACTGACTCCCCCACCCAAGAAGACTCCTGGAAACACCTGAGGAACAAAGACTGAACTGGAGGGAAGTGCTGGATCCAGGCTAAAGGGATTTTTAGCCTGTGAATGGAACACTGGGGACTCCAAGCTGTAAGCAAGTGCAGCTTGCCCCTTAAGAATCTGCAGCCTGCTTGTGTCATCTCTTAGGGTGAGAATTTGCTATTCATATCTGATCTATGTTGTATATTAAGCTTAGTTTGCGGTTTTTGTTTATTTGCTAAGTAATCTGCTTTGATCTGTTTGTTATCCCTTATAATCACTTAAAATCTATCTTTTGTAGTTAATAAACTTGTTTTTGTTTTATCTAATATCAGTGAGTGGGTGTCATAACTTGGGGCAGAAAGCTGTTGCATATTCCTCTCCATATTCCTCTTGAGGGAAGGGACGAATTTCATGAGCTTACGCTGTACAATTCCCTGTGCAGCGCAAGACAATATAATTTTGGGTTTACACTCCAGAGGGGGTACATGCCTAGGAATGGGGAGTACCCTAGCTGGAGCCTTCCCATGCAGGGGCTGGTCAGAGCATCTGCATATAACTGCAGCTGGGTGTGTCCCTACCTGTATGTGTGCTGGTGAAAGTGCGGGGTGGAGCCTAGAGAGGGCTTGGCAGCTTGTCACAGCAGTACAGTGTAAAAGGGAGCCCAGGCTGATGGGTCAGGGGTCTCAGTAGTACCCCAGTTCCAGGTGGCACCATGGGGGGAACCAGTCACATGGGGCCATGGCCCCCCTGGCTCTCCCAGTTTCTGCACCCCTGACCACAATGCCAGCCTTTTGCTTCCTGAAATCTCCTGCCTCATTCACTACACACCAGGAGTGACGGAAGCTATTTAAAAGTGTGGGGGGAGGCCTGGGTGCCCATACCATAGCCCTGCCCCCTGCACTGCCCTTTTCCCCAGAGGCCCTGGCCCTGCGCCGCCTCTTCTCCCCAAGACCCCAGCCCGCGCTTGCTCCTCTCTGCCCCCTCCCCCCTGTTGCTCACCCTTAAAAGTGATGGGGCCATGGCCCCCTGTCCTCCCCTGTTCCGGCGCCCCGCTACACACCTTCCAACTTCTGTAGTCAACAGGTCTGACAGACAACAACTTCATTCACTAGACACCTGATTTATTTCCTATTTGTTCATGCTGACTCATCCCAAGCTCAGCATGGCTCTCTCCCTTTTCACACGTGCTCCAGTGGCTCTGGCCGGTTCCAGTTGTTCCTGGCAGGGCCGGCTCCAGGCACCAGCTTACCAAGCAGGTGCTTGGGGCGGCCACTTCGGAGAGGGGCGGCACGTCCAGCTGTTCGGAGGCAATTCGGCGGACGTCCCTCACTCCTGCTCGGAGCGAAGGACCTCCCGCTGAATTGCCACCGCAGATCGCGATCGCGGCTTTTTTTGTTTGTTTGTTTGTTTGTTTTTGTTTTGTTTGGCTGCTTGGGGCAGCCAAAACCCTGGAGCTGGCCCTGGTTCCTAGTACGTGGACTGGAGTCTTGAGAATGTTTCAGAGATTTTGTCAGGCTGCCAAATGTTTCCTGAGGAACACAAGTGAGAGAAAGGAAGTAGTGATTGTTAACACTTTGCAACTCAGCTAAGGGCTTGTCCACATTGAAAGTTATGCCACTATAAAGGTAGAGTATGAATTTAAACTGCTCTAGTTACACCAGTATGACTCCCTATGTTGACACTTATTCCAGAGTTCCTTTTTCCGGTTTACCTTATTTGGAAGTGGTTTAAACTAAGATGAAAAAAAATCCACAGTTATTCTGGAGTAAGAGTATTCTCATGGGGAGTTACACAGGTATAACTATAGTGGTGTAATTAAATGCTATAACTGGAAAAAAATCTGTATAGATGAGCCCTGTATCTGAACAGAGTTTCATGGGACAAAGAAGAGATGCTTCTGTAACTTGAAAAGACTCTCCCCGCTGAGTATCAAAGGCATGCTGAAAACAATAAATGTGTTAATGCCTCTCAAACAAAAGATCAGAAGAATCCTTAATAATTAAGTGTTTGAGGACCTAAATCGAAGGGTTACTCCCAGCTCCCCCTATAATACACAAATCATATCTCTCATGGTTGCTGTATGTTGAAATCCTTGATTCAGACTTCAGCAGTATCAACATACATGCCTGTGGCACGTCCAGGCAGCAGTGGATTATTTCCCCAAGGGAAGTATATGACTTCACTTCCTTGTGTGCCTAAACTCCTTGATTAAACCCTTGTCCCACTGTCCATGCCCCACTTGATTACTCAATAGTGAACTCCAGTGTATTGACCATAGGGAGAGGCAGTTCTTCCCCCAAGTCCCATTTCTGTGATTTTTTCCATTAGTTAAATTGGCTCTTCTCTGTGCCATGTTGCAGTGGGACTCATATAATTCCAAATCCTTGTAAAATAGAAAAACCTGTTTCATGAATCCACAAAATCAAAAGTTTAAAAATGTCAGAAGAACTACTGCTAAAATTAAGATACAGATTCATTAATCATTGTGTCTTAAGACAATGAGAAAGTTTTCCATTTTTCCATCAAGAGAATTACAAAGAATTTCTAACTCACCCATGGGATTCCTCTTATTCCTATGAGCCAATAATGTGGTCTGTTTTGTACAGATTACAAAATGTTCAGGAATAAACATGTTAAGGACATGCAGTACTTCCCCTTTAAATATATATATTTTTCTTTAGGAAAGACAAAAACTGCCAGACTCACTTAAGAAACCAAGCTCTATCCCTTACAGCAGCCCTTAGGCATTCTGTAGCAGTTATAGAAATCCTTCTGACTCACCTGTTTGGCCTTTGGAAGAGTTCAGAAAATCTTACTAATATCTCCCAGGGTGGAGAGGAGGAGACAAGTCCTAGCAGGCTTTCCTAAATCCAATGCTTTAGAAGGAGCATAGGTTCCTCAGAGCAGACAGGGGAAGTTTTGCTCACCTTGGCTTGAATCAGACAGGGTATTCATTTTACCTAATCTTACAAACTCTCCAAACATGGCTTTGCCTAAGCCCATCTCAAGTGCTCAGCAGCCATACTAATTTTAAAAAAGTCTTTTTCAGAAGCAAATTGTTTACCATGGTGTGACACTATGCTCCATATTCTTTATGAAAATATGCTTATAATATGGATATGACATAACCAAGATATATTTTATGCAAGATGGCTCTTGTAAGGTATCATTGGAAAGGTTATGATTTACTGAATGTGATTATCCAATTTGTATGCATGTATCATTTCTGTATCTAAAGTTAGGAATATGGACTGTGTAACCATTACAACTGGATGTGTATTGGGAAGACACCCACCAGACAACAGGCCATCAAATTTGATGAGCCATCAGGAAGGGGAAACAAAACCAAGAAGATACTAATCTCTCTCCCTCCTGGGAGGCGTCCGGGGATGTAACTGTGACACTACTAGGTCAAGTGGTCTTGTCACCTGATACTAAACATTATCTGGGACTTCTTGTAACTTTCCACTGAGAGGGGACGGGGGTCAATTTTGGGAAACAAAAGGATTCCCGCCTTATGTAAATTCTATTTAAGTGTGGGGAGGAAGGCAAACAGGACTCCTCCTCTCCATGGCCTGTCTGCCCAAGAAGAAAGACTGCAAAAGACACCTGAAGGGAAAGCAAGGGGGGAGTCCAGATTGAGACAGGGGTCCAGTCTGAAAAGAGATATAACTGGAACTCTGAACCACAGAAACTTTACAACCTGCCTAAAATAACATTTAGGGTAAGAAATCACATTTTGTAACCTGTTTCTTAAGTATAGTGAGCTTAGCTTGGGTAAAAGCAGCAAAGAGTCCTGTGGCACCTTATAGACTAACAGACGTATTGGAGCATACCTGAAGAAGTGGGTATTCACCCACGAAAGCTCATGCTCCAATACGTCTGTTAGTCTATAAGGTGCCACAGGACTCTTTGCTGCTTTTACAGATCCAGACTAACACGGCTACTCCTTTGATAGCTTGCGTAGTTTGTTTTACTTGCTCAGTGATCTTCTTTGGATATGTGTGTTATCTCTTATATTCACTTAAAGTTCACCTTTTGTAGTTGTTAAACTTATTTCTTGTTTATAATATAAACCTGGTTGCACAACTCACAATTGGGGTGTGGGATAAGAGGCTGTGCATGCCTTCCTCCACATTGAGGGGGGAGGCAGATTTCATAATATATCTTTTGGTCTTCACCCCAAGGGAGGTGGACACCTAAGTGTTGGGGGCAAGTCCCTTAAGCTGAGCCTTCACAGAACTGATCTCAGTGTCTGTTTCGTTCTGCAGTTTGGTGTGGCCCTGCCTGTGTGTGTGCTAGAGGAAGCTTAATAGAATAGTCAGCAAGACAGGTAAAAAGGGTATCCCAGGCTGGCATAATAGACAGGCTCAGTGGTATCTCAGTACATCAGGTGGCATCCTAAGCAGGGCAACCCATCGCACCTGGGACCCAACATTTCTGCTTACTTGAATCTGACTTAGAAGAACATGTCCCCCTTTCAGTGAAATTGTCTAAGGTAAGAAGATTATCCATGTGTGTCTGTAGTCTGCACCTTTCTGAGGAGAAACTTCAGGGGCCTTAATAATCATAAACGACAGGGATGACATTGGCTACTTGCTTGATCATTTAGTCCTTAGCATGCTTACACCGCTCCCATTCAAATCAACACGATTATTACATGTGGAAGGATTAGAAGTTCAGGAATCTCTAACTGGAGGAGGGACTGCAACTTTTCTACATTAAAAGGACCATACCAACTCAAGTGTTATTCAATAAACTAAGGATGGACCTATAGTGAGTAGTGTATCTGATACTTCATTACACCCCATGCTCCCTTTCTCACAGCAGAATCTTCAGAGGCTTGGATACCTCATCAGCCAAGACAACCTTAGGAATGCAGCTACCCCCTCTACACCTGGCCAGCTCTTCTAGCTGGTGTAGAGGGGAGAAAAGGGCCACGGCCTCATCTCCTCCTGTGATAGGGTGCTGACCCCATACAAGGCAGAGCAGGTTGTTAGGATAATTAACCTGATAGCCCACCCCTTGGGCCACCCAGGGACTGAAAGCCTAATTGATGATGAAACCCATAGCTGACCCTGTATAAAGTCAGCAAGCTGAGACCAGAAAAGGGCTGTAGGGGAAGTAGTCTGCAATCACTTCCTGGGACAAGGGAGGTGTGTTTGGGGCTACCTCATCTGGCAAAAACCCAAGAAAGGAGGAGTCTACACTTACTCGCTGGGAGGCAAGAGTTTGGGCTGGTAAACCCAGATGAGGGGGGCCAGACAATAGAGAAGGAAAGTAGGAAGGAGTCCAGAGAAACAACAACAGGGTCTGGGAGCAAGCAGTCCATAGTTGCTAGACATACGACTTCTGGGCTGGAATCAGGAATAGTGGATGGACCCAGTTTTCCCCTGCCAGTCAGTGGGGAAGTAGCATAGGACCTGGCCTTGGAGCAGAAGACTGTCTGGAACAACATGTGGACAGCTGACCCAGTGGGACTTTGATAGCCCAGAAGGGGAGGAGTATATAGTGACCTGGCTGGAGGGCTGAGTCACGAAAAGGAAGCACTGCGAATTCTGTAGAGCGAGGAGAGATACAGTGTGAGCAAGCCATCAGAAGCGGGGAGTGTCAGACCTGAGTGGAGCTAACTCCTAGACACAGTCACAAGAAGGTGCCCAGTAATCCTGTGACAACCATTTTATGCCCTGAGGGGTGCATGGAGAGGTGCGTCCCAGCACTCAGGGAAATACATGGTTTGTCTATATTGCAATTAAACACCTACAGCTGGCCCATGTCAGCTGATTCATGCTGTGAGATTGTAAAATGGCGGTGTAGACATTCAGGCTCAGGCTGGAACGTGGGCTCTGGGACCTCCCCTCTCCCCATCCACATGGGGACGTCTACACTGCCATTTTACAGCCCTGTAGCCCAAGTCTGCTGACATGGGCCATCCATGGCTGCTTAATTGCAGTGTAGACCTACCCCCAGGGGTTACCCAGCTGCTGTGCATAGCCAGGGAGGACAGCTTCGCTCTTGAATCCTTTTCACCCTTCCTGTGCATCTGCCCAATAGTCAGGCACTAGCTGGCCCTCTGCATGTTTCTTTTTCTTCCATGTAGCCTGTCATTTTAGATTCACAAGAGCAAAGAAGTCTGTGTCTGAGTAGCTGAGAGGATGCCTGGTTGGTGCATGAAATTCTTGAACTGGATTTGTCTGTTACTTAGTGATTGGGAAGTGGCAGCAATGAGAAGTTATGGAGTGGTGAGACTGAATAACAGAAGAGAGATGACATTTTACAGCAGTAAATCAGGATTTATGAGGCTAGTTATAGTGAAGGGAAGATGGAAAGCTGCACTAATGAGAGAACGGAAAGGGTGAGTAACATCCATCATTCTGCCTATTCATATTGTGGTAGGTGCTACTTTTTACTTCCTTTACTTAACTTTTTCATACAGAAAGAACAGCAAAAAAAATTACTGTTTTTTCTTCAGTACAGTTCCTTTATATAATGACTCAGCTACAAGTTTTATACATTTACAGGCCAAATATATAAATGAATACAAAGTAGAAAAAATAAATAAGTAAAAATGCAAGACATTAGTGCTCTTACAATTACTGGGTTAAACGTAACACTGGTGTAACTCCATTTAGGTCAACAGTTGAAATTAGCCATTATACACTGATTAATATACTATGGTATTGTACTATGTTTTTGGGGGAGTTTTAAAAGGAAAGTTAACTAGATCAGGGACAACGATTAGATTTTTTTTTAAAAACCTTTAAATAAAATCTAAACAAACGTCTAAGTGAAATTTAAAATTCACTAAAAAAAAGAAAAGATGCAGCATGTTGGACATAGAAGCAAAAAGCAAAACATTTGGAGAAAGCTGGGAGGATGGCTGAGAAAAATACAACAAAAACTGAACATGAATGAAACTGCAAGTCACAAAGTAAACAAGCCAAGTTATTATGAATGCTTTATTTTTGTAAGCCTGGAGGAGACTAAAGAGTTACACAGAACAGTATAGGCATGCTTGTCTGATGGGTAAATAATGAGAAAATCCAAGCTTCCTTATGAAGTAATTACCAAACCTATCACCTTTTCTGTTCCTTTACGCTTTGCCTCATGTTCACCCTGACCACACTAGGAATCCACATGGCAGCTTTTGGGGTAGTTCCCACACTTTTGAATGAAAGACTAGAATAGATACAATTCTTATTTTCTCTTCCCTTGAGAACATTTTATTGCTGGGGGCACAGTTAACCTGGGTCTGCAGGGCACCCTCTAATGTCTTGTAGGTGTAGAATGGCCCTAGGCCATCGAGAACTAAGATTTCTTTGCTGGACAAGTTTGACCGTGACTGTTGAAAGTTCCATCGGGTTTTTTAAACCAATGTCCTCTCCTGTTCGTGTTTCACCTTTAGAGTTATCCCACAGACTGGTCCAGGGTGAGACTTATCAGTCTGCTAACTGGAGAGGCATTGACCTGGGCCTCTCCGCTTTTGGAGAAATCTAGGTCCCGGACTTTGTCTAAGCCATGGCAGTGATTTTTGATGACCTGAGTCATACATATATGGCAGAAGCTGCACTCCAAGCACTGAGGCAGGGATGCCAGCTGGTTGCTAATTATGCCACAGAATTTCAGTGCTTGGTGGCAGACATTGAATGGAATGAGGCCATGCAGTGCTATCACTTCCAACTTGGTTTAAACAATGAGATCAAAGATGAGCTGGCATGGGTGGAACCCCTGACTGGGCTGGATGCCTTAATCAACCCATGTATCAAGATTGACAATTGCTATTTAGAACACAGTCAAGAAAGGAGGATGGTTTCCTGACCCATGCCTATGTTGATGGAAGCTGCCAGACAACCTCCTTTGTCCAGCCAACAACCTGAACTGATGTAGCTTGGCACAGCCCCACCTCTTCAATGCAGAGAAGAACCGATGTTGGGTGTCTGGTCTATATCTGTATTGCAGGGAACCTGAACATTTTGCCTTGAGCTCTCCTGCCAAGGCTTGATCCACATCTTGGTCAGGAAACACCAGGCCCTAGCCCTGACAGGGGAGTCTGAGCTGGGATGGCATTTCTTTCCTTGCTCTCACCTGCAGCACCCTCACTTTACCAATGGTAGGCTGGCAGCATCTAACCAGCACCTGACATACATTTAGATTCTGCTTGGCTCTGGTACTCTTCCATGTCAGAGTCAACTGGAGGCACTAGTGAACTTTGGCACTTCCAGTAATTTTATGGACTTAGAATTCACTTGAGTGAAGAAGATCGCAACACATTGCAAGGCTTTCTCTGATTTGAAAGAGTCCACTAATGGATCCCATTCCTTATCAGGCCCAATCATGCAAGAGACTGTGTCCTTGGAGTTCAGTTCAGTTGGTCTGCACTCCGCCTTTCCCAGTTATTCTTGGCATCACCTGGCTCACCACTCATGATCCACGCATCCTATGAGGTGCATGCATGGTGCATTTTAGTTCTCCATATTATCAGTCTTGTCTCCCTGAACACAGAGTTCCAGGTTGGAGATTCTTTGTAGTTCAACCTTGCATAAGCCGTGTGTGCCTAGGGATTCAGGGATGGAGGAGGCCAGTGCAAGAGCACTCTTATTAGCTACCACAGCCCTCCTAGCAGACTTGGTGATCCCAGTGAAATACCAAGACTGTGCAGATGTTCTCAGTAAGAAGGCTGAGATCTTGCCACCTCATCGTCACTGTGACTGTCCCATTGACCTCCAGTCTGGTGCCAAGTTTCCCTTGAGGAGTATCTGCTCCCATCCTCTCAGTGTCCTGAACAGAGCTTGGGTGGCAGAACAGTGATGGTTAGACCAGGAGTCAGAACCAAGGGGCAGGAGTCCAAGAGCAAACTGAAGGCAAGTCCATCACTACAGCTGGCGAGGGTGTCCACTTTGTTGCACAGACACTTCCTGGAACTCCTCTTGAGCTTAAACAGGGTCCCTGGACCTGTCAGGGGCCACAAGGGAAGCTGTCGGTTCAACCTTCTGAGGTGGTACTTCCTGTGGCATTTACCTCCACAGGATCTAGTGGTAATGCATGCAACCCTACGATGGCTGCCAGGTAGTGACAGTGGAGGTGTTGGCCACCCCAGAGACCTGGGTTCCAGGCCTGTCCCCACGGAACCTCGGACTTGGAACCTGAGTTACAGGTGCTCCAAGACTATCTCTGAGACACCCTGAAAAAGGGGTTCATTTGTCCCTCCACAACCTCAGTGGGGGCCCTGATTTTCTTTGTGGCTAAAACAGCTTCCTGTATCGTTGTGTGGATTACAAGGTAACTATCTGGAATAGGTACTCCCATCAATGAGCTCTTCTAGAGATTTTGCTCCACCAAAGTCTTCACTAAGCTCAACCTCCATGGGAGCCTATAATTTGGTCTGGATTTAGGAAGGGAATGAGTGGAAGACTGCATTCTGCACTCAAAAATGAGCACTTTCAAGCACGTGGTGATTCCCTTTGGGATGTGCAACACTCCTGTGACCTTCTAACACTATTAATGATATCTTTGGGGGACATGCAGGATCAGTTCATTATCATATCTTGACAATATCTTCATTTTTTTCTAGAACCACACCCTTCATGACCAACATGTGAGCCACATCTTGCAGAGGCTCCACTAGAACCACCTCTATGCAATATTCAAGAAATATAAATTTGGATCAGAACACGATCCAGTTCTTTGGATATATTGTTTTCCCCCGAGGGCCTAATTATGGATCTGTGCAAGGTAACTGCCATCTATGACTGGACAGCTCTGAAAGATGCATGAGGGGTACAGTGATTTCTGGAGTTTCCCAACTTTTACTAGCCATTCAGAGGGTTTTCCTATCTGGTAGTCCTGATGATGGCAATTCTTTGGAAGGGAGTCCAATTCATCTGATCCTTGAAGGCCCAGTACACTTTTTGACCAACTATAAATGGCTTTTACCATGATGTCCATCCTCATCCATCACAATCTCACCAAGCCATTTACTTCACCATTGGAGCAGTATTATCTCAGCAAATGACCAACTTCAACTGTGTGTTTCTTTTATTCCCATAAATTGACCCTGGCAGAGAGAAACTATGATATGTGGGAAAAAAAATTTAAGCAATCAAGGGCAGCTGAAGAATGGTGTCACCTGCTGGAAGGAGTCCAGTTCAGGTTCTTAAAGATCATAAAAATCTAGAGTATTTCCACACAGCCAGACGCCTCAATCAGCATCAGATCTATTGGTCCCTCTTTTTTGCCCAATTCAAATCATGGTGACCAACCATCTGGGAGCAAGAAACGAAAAAAGCAGATGCACTGTCTCACAAGAAGGAATGTCAAACATGGCACTGAACTTTTTTCCACAATTCTTATTCCATCTTTAATGGAACAGCAGACAGCAGTCTGTCCTCCATTCTGTCCCTGTTACCTCGTTATCCATTTTCACCTGGATCCATCATACCTTGAGTAATGCAGATACCCAGCCTGGCTCTGACTTCTGGCTGCAGGACAGGATCCTCTACTCTGGCCCACACATGGTATTGGCACATATGATTACCTCAAGCTCACCCAAAGAAGCCAGATCTGGGGGTCCCTAGAAGGTGCCCTGGTGGGAGTGGGTACTGTCAGGAATGAGGGCCTGCAGGTGAGACAGGACTTACCTAACTGAGTCTCTAACCAGACTAATAAGCATGCCTGATTGGCTGAAGGGATCCAGCAGGTATGCTCTCTAGACCAGCAGCAGCAGATTTCCAGCTGTTCAACACTTATGATCACAGCTGGAGTGGCCTTGTTTGGTGAATGTGGTAGGTGTAATAATCCATGATCTACATACATCCAGTAACCACCCCAAACACACCAAGAAATCTGTTATCTACAACCAGTGCTCAGATACCACAGGAGGAGAAAGTCCAGGATTTACACCTTAACACACTCAAGACCACCTGCACCAAACAAGGACACTCAACCAGAGAAGTAGATCACATCATGGAATGGGCCACTCAAATACCACAAGAGAACCTGCTTCAATACAGAAATCAACTCCCCTCTGACCGCCCACCCCTAGTTGTCACCTATCACCCCACTGTGGAACCCATATGGAGAATCAAACAACTACAACCCATACTCAATGGGGATCCCATCCTGAAAGAAATCTTTCCTGAACCCCCTCTTCTGGCCTTCAAACAATCTCCAAGCTCATCAGAAGCGAGCTCCCCACAGACCAGACACACCAACTCACAGAGGCACCAGACCTTGCCAGAACAACAGATGCAAAACCTGTAGAGACATGTACACTGCTACAACACCCTCCACAACACACCTTTCAAGATCCATGGATCCTCCACATGCCTATCACAACATGAGGTGTATCTCATCCAGTGCACTGACAGCCCCAATAGAACTTTGTGGGTGAAACCAGGCAATCCCTACACTCTTGAATGAACTCTCACAGGAAAATGATAAAAGACAAAAACACCTGTTTACATCACCTGTGGGAGAACACTTTTCATACAGCGATCACTCTATATCTGACCTATCAGTCCTCATCCTCAAAGGAAACCTGCACAACACTTTCAAAAGTCAAGTCTGGGAACTTAAATTCATAACTTTGCTAGACACTAAAAATCATGGACTGAATAGAGACACTGGCATTATGGCTTATTACAACATCTATAACCCACTAACAGTCCCGCACCAACTTCTTCTCCTCCCCCTCCTATGATGGGAGAGATGTTAATGGGCTACTTCACTTTGAATGGCCCTTGAAATGTGTTAACTACTTATGCTAAACAATCTGTTCCATCTTGTATTTAGCAGTGACACTCTGAGTAAGGCCTTGGCTACACTCGCGGATTCACAGCGCTGCCGCGCGAGTGTAGTTGCGCCGCCAGCGCTGCGAGAGCTGTCTCGCAGCGCTGCAAGTACTCCACCTCTCCGAGGGGAGTAGCTTGCAGCACTGCTGAGGGAGGCCTTGAAGGAGCATTTTAACACTGAGCCCCAGTAAACTGGATTGCTGTAGTCTGCTGAGCCTGGCATTGTTTGTTTGCACCATGCTATGAACATTGCAATGATTGCTGTGTGAGCCAGACTATAACAATGCACATGCGCCTATTTCTATTGTCTTGAATGTTAGCAGCAGCCACTATATGATGGAGAATAATAAAGATAAATTCAGTTTCCATAAGTAGATTTTTATTCCATACCCATGCAGATATACCTATGTAATGCTGAGGTAAACTTCATACATGCAGGGGAAAGTATCTTTAAAGAGGAGGTAATAGGGAATTCACAAACACATACATCAACAAGGTTCTCACAGCTGGGTGTGTATGCATCTGTCATTGTGTTTAATCTCCCACAGGGTGGACTGCCTTGGATACTGCTGCGGTATCTGCTACTACTGCTGTGGTGTCTGTTTTTACTTCTCCAGGGAAAGTTTGAATTTTATTTATTTTATTATTGAATTTTATTTCCTTAAAACCATGCCTTCTTTTCCCAGAGCCTGAGGCTAAGTATCCTGACCCACTACCTGACAGCTCCCCCCATATACCATCACCCTGACCCCAGCCCCCTTCCTGTAGAAGTGGCCTATCTGCAGCCCCACACCAGAGCAACAGTTTTTCTCCCACTATGCCTGCCACAGCTCTCTGACTTTTACATGGCATTGCTGCATGTCCCTATCACAGCTCTTCTCCTCCATGCCCTGAGCAAGTTCCTGCGGCTGTAGTGCAGCTGTGCCTGCACAGTCTCCTCTCCCCACAGACCCAGGAGATCTATCACCTCCTGTGTAGTCCAGCCAGTACGTTTGCTGCTTGGAGCTGGCATGATCACCTGGGCAGTTGCTATGAGAGCTCTCCATGCCAAGCAAACAGGAAGAGCAATTTCAAAACTTCCTGGGGCTTTAAAAGGGGAGGGGTGCATGCCTGTATACCTGGCTGCAGGGCAGCAGAATTCAAACTGCTGACCAGAGCAGTCAGGATGGGCATTGTGGGACATGTTCTGGAGGGCACTTAGGGTGACATAAGCAATGCAGTGTTTAGACTGACACTGTGTCACTCTAACTATGTCATCCTAAGCTAATAATAATAATATATGGAGATATACCTATCTCATAGAGCTGGAAGGGACCCTAAAGGGTCATTGAGTCCAGCCACCTGCCTTCACTAGGAGGACCAAGTACTGATTTTGCCCCAGAGCCCTAAGTGGTCTCCTCAAGGATTGAACTCACAACCCTGGGTTTAGCAGGCCAATGTTCAAACCACTGAGCTATCCCTCCCCCATAAAGCTCTCTGCTTATTGTCAAGGTGGTTTTATTACATTGGCGTAACAGGAGAATTAAATTGGTGGGAGGAGCATTGTATACCTCCACAGTTAGGTTGACATAAGCTGCCTTATGTTGATTGAACTTTGTAGTGTAGACACGGTTTCCCAGACCTGAAAAAGAGATCTGTGGATGTCATTCCCTCTAAAGTAATTAACTCCTGTGTTACTATGTATCAAAACAGTGTGTCACAAACTATTTTGTATTATCTAGTGCTTTGTCTGAGCAAGCCTTCCTTTTTGAAAAGAACTCCTACAATATTAATTAACCTCCTCCCTGAAGAGAGTCTGAGCAAAGTTTCTGCATGGAGCAAGTTTTAACATTAAGTTCTCTCTCACTCCTGATCTTATTTTTTGATTCAAACATTTGTACTATTTATAAAAATTGATCTCTCAGTTATAAAGCTAACATAAAATTCTAATCAGCTAGTAAATCAGACTGTCCCACCTCGGCAATGATGAAAAATAGACAGAATCTGAGGGCTGCCACATTGCTCTCTCAAATTCTCTGACTTCTTTATACCTATTCACATGGTCTTAGGAAAACAAAATGCTGCTTTCAATTTTTGGTTTGATAAAAATAGCTTCATTGCTAAAAGTTTCCATGATGTTCACAAAGCTGCACTCCTAATCTGCTGACCTTTTGAACTGTGTTCAATTGGCTTGGCATATCAAATAGTTCAGTACATCCCTAATAATTACTTAAAAAGAAAAGACTTAAAAAGGTGAAAACCCTTTTGAAGAGAACATTTTTCAAGAGATAAGATGCTTTACCCAATTGGAAGAATAAAAGCAGGGCCGGCTCCAGGCACCAGGCACCCAAACTGGTGCTTGGGGCGGCACCTGGAGGGGGGCGGCGCGGCGCTCCGGCCGCCGGGGAGAGCGGGGCCACAGCCGGGCTCGCCGCCCTCCCCCCGGCGCTCTGGCCGCCCTCCCCCCTGCGCCCTCCCCCCGGCCGCCAGGGGGAGAGCTGAGCCCCAGCCGGGGCTCGCCGCCCTCTCGCCGCC
>NW_020664369.1:4145019-4159911 GCF_002925995.2 Terrapene triunguis
CTGTTCCTCACTACTTTACTGTAGCCATCTGGCCTTGCCCCATCACAGTAGTATTTATTAATGAACGTACCTAGGAACAGACTGTCAGTTCTAGAATGCTTATTTTGTTAGTTTTGAGCCTTGTCAGCCACGTCAGTATAAAACTAAGTGGGGTTTAGAGAAGTGACAGGAATAGATTAAGGAATTTCACAGTCTTTTCTAACTGAACCTTAAAGAAGATGCCATGTACTTGTTAAACTTTTGGAATAAAGTACTAAGGAAATATTTCAAATATCAACCCCCCCCCGCAGCCATGGGTGAAACCTTGAACTTAAAGGCACCTGTATAGTTTAGCTGGGCCCTAGTCCTGCAAACAATTGTGTATATGATTAACTTTAATACCATAAGTAGTCCTATTGAAATCCTCTTCTATTGTCAGTTGGACATAATATTCTTCTTCATTTCCTGTTCTAAAACTATTGGATAGTGTTGCAATGTTGAACAGCCTCTTTGTTCCCATCCAGAAATAGCAGCATTTCATTACTGATTGAAATTATTGCAATAGGTTGGACGAATATATATTGAATGCTAAACTTGAGTACCTATCAAGATAGATAATTATATATTCATGTGTACACTACACTATCTCCTTGTCTTCCCTCCAGTCAGTAGGGACTGGATTTTCTTTGTTTGGGTTTTGTATTGCTCTTTAATGACCTGAATCAATCAGGAGCTTGATTTTACATCTCATCTGAAAGAGCTTACTTCAACAGCACTGAACACCATGTGGTAGTATTGGGTTAGTATGCACTCACAAGAAAGAATGCCTCCTACTGAAATACAGATACCAGCTCCTGTAGACTCTGGGTTTTTCTTAACTGTCTTCCACCCAAATGCTGATGAGGTCCAATTTTTCTTAGCCTGTGAGAGCAGACAAGGTAGAAGTCGCATGGGATGCAGTTTTTAAAGTATATATATGCCAAAATATTTTGTACAAATAGAGAATGACAGCTTAATTGAATATGAAGTGGGGAAGTATGCTAGAATTATTAAAACTTAGATCTCATCCATGCTCTGAATGTCTCTAGCCTCTGTCTTCCAGAAGCTGGGAGTGGATGACAGGCAACCATCAAGTGATCCATCATCCCCTGTTCTGTTCATTCCCTCTGAAGCACCTGCCATTGGCCACTGTTGGAAGACAGGGTACTGGGCTAGATGGGCCGTTGGTCTGACCTAGTACGGCTGTTCTTATGTCCTTCTGCATCTAAAGTAATTATAAGAGATGAGTTGATATGCTTCTTCAAGTGTTCCTGGCAGCTTGTACAAGATGCTGTAACTAGTTACCAATACCACTGAAATTACTGGCAAAAGTATTTATTCTTAAAAATTGCATTGATTTCACCATATATCTGGTATATCAGAATATTTCATTCTCTAACCCCTTTAATTTGAAATCTCCAGTTTTTCTTAATTTACCCACATTCTTCCAATAAAACATCGTTCATATTTTATAATTAAAAAAGCAAAAACATACACAAATACCCTTTGAATAGAAAAATTCCTCCGAGCTCTATAAATATCCAGTAAGTTTTTGGAATGTATTGGTAACAACTTTGTTTCAGAAGGAGGAGGAAGTAACCAGGGAGGACTTCATTGTCACTAACAGGGAGGAATTGGTTGTTAATCTGAAGGCTGAAGGCTGTTTGGATGAGAGTGGTCATGAGAGGATAGATTTCATGATTCTAAAGAAAGGAAGAAATGAAAGGAGCAGAGTAAGGACAAATAACTTCAAAAAAGCAGACTAACAAATTCAGAGAACTGGTAGGTGAGGTCCCATGGGAAGAAAATCTAAAGAAACAAGAAGTTCAGGAGAACTGACAGTTTCTCAAATAGATAATATTAAACGTAAAACAGCAAGCTATCCCAAGGTGAAGGAAAAATAAGAAGAACAGTGAGAGGCCGATATGGCTCCATCAGGTGAACTGAAAAAAAAAATCGAAGAGTGGGAACATAGATAAGTGATCTCTCTCCTGCCATCCAGCTCCACACTCTGACAAATAGAGGCTAGGGACACCATTCCTTACCCATCCTGGCTAGTAGCCATTAATGGACTTAACCTCCATGAATTTATCTAGTTCTCTTTTAAACCCTGTTATAGTCCTAGCCTTCACAACCTCCTCAGGCAAGGAGTTCCACAGGTTGACTGTGCGCTGTGTGAAGAAGAACTTCCTTTTATTTGTTTTAAACCTGCTGCCCATTAATTTCATTTGGTGGCCCCTAGTTCTTATATTATGGGAACAAGTAAATAACTTTTCCTTATTCACTTTCTCCACACCACTCATGATTTTATATACCTTGTCATAACTATAAAGGGAAGGGTAACAACCCTCCTGTGTACAATACTATAAAATCCCTCCTGGCCAGAGGCACCAAAATCCTTTTACCTGTAAAGGGTTAAGAAGCTCAGGTAACCTGGCTGACACCTGACCCAAAGGACCAATAAGGGGACAAGATACTTTCAAATCTGGGGGGGGGGGAGTCTTTTGTTTGTACTCTTTGTTTTGGTGGGTGTTGGCTCTTGGGACTAAGAGGGACCGGACATCAATCCATGCTCTCCAAATCTTTCTGAACAAGTCTCTCATATTTCAAACTTGTAAGTAATAGCCAGGCAAGGCGTATTAGTTTATCTTTGTTTTTCTCAACTTGCGAATGTTCCCTTTGCTAGAGGGAGGTATCCCTGTTTTGCTGTAACTTTGAAACTAAGGCTAGAGGGGGTTCCTCTGCGCTCTTTGAATCTGATTACCCTGTAAAGTTATTTTCCATCCTGATTTTACAGAGATGATTTTTACCTTTTCTTTTTAATAAAATCCTTCTTTTAAGAACCTGACTGATATTTCCATTGTCCAAAGACCCAGGGGGTTGGGTCTTTGATCACTTTGTAACTAATTGGTTAGGATATTATTCTCAAGCCTCCCCAGGAAAGGGGGTGTAAGGGCTTGGGGGGATATTTTGGGGGAAGAGGAACTCCAAATGGTCCTTTCCCTGTTTCTTGCTAAATCACTTGGTGGTGGCAGCGTACCAGGTTTTAACCTGAGCTGGTAGAAATAAGCTTAGGGGGCTTTCATGCGGGTCCCCACATCTGTACCATAGAGTTCAGAGTGGGGAAGGAACCCTGACATACCTCTATCATATCCCCCTTAGTGTCCTCTTTTCCAAGCTGAAAAGTCCTAGCCTCTTTAATCTCTCCTCATATGGGACCCGTTCCAAACCCCTAATCATTTTAGTTGCTCTTCTCTGAACCTTTTCTAATGCCAGTATATCTTTTTTGAGATGAGAAGACCGCATCTGTACGCAGTATTCAAGATGTGGGCGTACCATGGATTTATATAAGGGTAATAAGATATTCTCTATCTTATTCTCTATCCCTTTTTGAATGATTCCTAACATCCGGTTTGCTTTTTTGACTGCCGCTGCACACTGCATGGATGTCTTCAGAGAACTATCCATGATGACTCCAAGATCTCTTTCCTGATTAGGGCCAGGCCGGTTTGTTTACCTGCCGCGTCTGCAGGTTCGGCCGATCACGGCTCCCACTGGCCGCGGTTCACCGTCCCAGGCCAATGGGGGCTGCGGGAAACGGCGTGGACCGAGGGATGTGCTGGCCGCGGCTTCTCGCAGCCCCCATTGGCCTGGAATTGCGAACCACGGCCAGTGGGAGCCGCGATTGGCCGAACCTGCGAACGCGGCAGGTAAACAAACCGGCCCGGCCCGCCAGGTGGCTTACCCTGGCGGGCCGCATGCCAAAGGTTACAGATCCCTGATTTAGTTTCTCCGCAATGACTTTATCATCTTTAAGTGCTCCTTTTGTATCTCGATCGTCCAGGGGCCCCACTGGTTGTTTAGCAGGCTTCCTGCTTCTGATGTACTTAAAAAACATTTTGTTATTACCTTTTGAGTTTTTGGCTAGCTGTTCTTCAAACTCCTTTTTGGCTTTTCTTATTACATTTTTACACTTAATTTGGCAGTGTTTATGCTCCTTTCTATTTATCTCACTAGGATCTGACTTCCACCTTTTTAAAAGATGACTTTTTATTTCTCACTGCTTCTTTTACATGGTTGTTAAGCCACAGGTGGCTCTTTTTTAGTTCTTTTACTGTGTTTTTTAATTTGGGGTATACATTTAAGTTGGGCCTCTATTATGGTGTCTTTGAAAAGTGTCCATGCAGTTTGCAGGGATTTCACTCTAGTCACTGTACCTTTTAATTTCTGTTTAACTAACCTCCTCATTTTTGCATAGTTCCCCTTTCTGAAATTAAATGCCACAGTGTTGGGCTGTTGAGGTGTTCTTCCCACCACAGGAATGTTAAATGTTATTATATTATGGTCAGTATTTCCAAGCGGTTCTGTTATAGTTACCTCTTGAACCAGATCCTCCGCTCACTCAGGACTAAATTGAGAATTGCCTCTCCCCTTCTGGGTTCCTGTACCAGCTGCTCCAAAAAGCAGTCATTTAAAAGTATTGAGAAATTTTGTCTCTGCATTTCGTCCTGAGGTGACAAGTGCCCAGTCAATATGAGGATAATTGAAATCCCCCACTATTATTGAGTTCTTTATTTTGATAGCCTCTCTATTCTCCCTTAGCATTTCATAGTCACTATCACTGTCCTGGTCAGGTGGTCGATAATAGATCCCTACTGTTATATTCTTATTAGAGCATGGAATTACTATCCATAGAGATTCTATGGAACATGTGGATTCATTTAAGATTTTTACTTCATTTGATTCTATATTTTCTTTCACATATAGTGCCGCTCCCCTTCCCTCCCCCTCCTCCCCCCGCACGACCTATACTGTCCTTACGATATATTTTGTACCCCGGAATGATTGTGTCCCATTATTGTCCTCACTCCATCAGGTTCTGTGATGCCAATTATATCAATATCCTCCTTTAACACACGGCACTCTAGTTCACCCATCTTATTATTTAGACTTCTAGCATTTGTGTACAAGCACTTAAAAAACTTATCACTGTTTATTTGTCTGCCCTTTTCTGATGTGTCAGATTCTTTTTTATGTGAATGATTCTCGCCTGATCTGGCCCATAGTTTATCCTCTTCCATCCTCTCCTCCTGACTAAAACCTAGAGAATCTCTATCAATAGATTCTCCTCTAAGAGAAGTCTCTGTCCGATCCACATGCTCCACTGCAGCAATCGGCTTTCCCCCACCTCCTAGTTTAAAAACTGCTCTGCAACCTTTTTAATGTTAAGTGCCAGCAGTCTGGATCCACTTTGGTTTAGGTGGAGCGCATCCTTCCTGTATAGGCTTACCCTATCCCAAAAGTTTCCCCAGTTCCTAATAAATCTAAATCCCTCCTCCCTACACTATCGTCTCATCCACGCATTGAGACTCTGAAGCTCTGCCTGCCTACCTGGCCCTGCGCGTGGAAGTGGGAGCATTTCTGAGAATGCCACCATAGAGGTCCTGGATTTCAGTCTCTTTCCTAGTAGCCTAAATTTGGCCTCCAGGAAATCTCTCCTACCCTTCCCTATGTCATTGGTACCTACATGTACCACGACCACTGGCTCCTCCCCAGCACTACACATAAGTTTATCTAGATGCCTCGAGAGATCGGCGACCTTCGCACCAGGCAGACAAGTCACCATACGGTTCTCCTGGTTATCACAAACCCAGCTATCTATGTATCTAATGATCGAATCTCCTATTACTAACACCTGCCTTTCCCTAATGACTGGAGTTCCTCCCCCAGAGAGGTAACCTCAGTGTGAGAGGATACCCCAACATCATCTGGAAGGAGGGTCCCAACTATGGGAAGGTTTCCTTCTGCTCCCGTTGACTGCTCTCCTTCCCTGAGCCTTTCATCCTCCTTAACAGTGCAGGGGCTGTCTGACCAGAGCTGGGACAAATCTACAGTGTCTTGGAAAGCCTCATCAACATACCTCTCTGCCTCCCTTGGCTCCTCCAGTTCTGCCACCCTGGCCTTCAAAGCCCGTACGCGGTCTCTGAGGGCCAGGAGCTCCTTGCACCGAATGCACACATACGCCACCTGCCCACAGGGCAGGTAATCATACATGCTACACTGAGCGCAATAAACAGGATAGCCCTCACTCTGCTGCTGGGCTTCTGCCTGCATTCTCTCCTACAGCTACCTAGGTTAATGATAGGGTTTTTGTTAAAATCAAGAAGTTTTGATTATGGTTTAGTTTAAAGGTTTTAAAGAATGGCAAGTGTCCCTCGCCCCCTTCCCACTCCCCTTCCAAATTCCCGCTCAAAACTCGCTGTTAGCGGTCCCTGTTAATAGATAAACTGTTAAAGATGAGAACAAAAGAACAGCATAAACATGTAGGGACAAAATCAAAAAGGTTAAGGTGCAAAATGAATTACACCTAACAAGGGACATAAAAGGCAATAAGAAGACTCTATTAGGACTAAAAGAAAGACAAAGCATAGGTCCTCTACTTACCAAGGAAGGAAAGCTAAGAATAGAGGACATCAAGAAGGCTGAGGTGTTTAATGCCTCTTTTGCTTTGGTCTTCACTAAAAAGGTTAATTGTGAATATATACTTAACACAAACAATATTAACAATTGGGAAGGAACACAAGCCAAAACAGGGAAAGAACTAGTTAGAGTATTTAGATAAATTAGATGTATTCATGTCAGCAGGGTCTGATGATATTCACCATAGGGTACCCAAATCTTGGAATTGTTAATTATGTTTGAGAACTCATGGAGGACAGGTAAGGTCTCAGAGGACTGGAGAAAGGCAAACATGGTACTTATCTTTAAAAGGAGGGGAAACAGGAGCTGGGGAATTATAGGCTAGTTAGCCTCATTTTGATACCTGGAAAGATCTGGAACAAATTATTAAGCAATCAATTTGTAAGCAGCTAGAGAACAGAGTTATAAGCAATAGCCAACATTGATTTGTCAAGAATAAAACATGCCAAAGCAACCAAATTTCTTTTTTCTTTTTTTTTTGACAGACTTACTGGTGAGGTGGATGGGGGGATATCTTGATTTCAGGAAGGCTTTTAACAGAATCTAACAAGACATTCTCATAAGCAAACCAGGGAAATGTGGTCTAGATGAAATTATTATATGGTGGGTGCAAAACTGGTTGATAGACCATACTCAGAATAGTTATAAATAGTTTGCTGTCAAACTAGGGGAACATATCTAGTGGGGTCCTGCAAGGATCTGTCCTGAGTCCAATACTTGTCAATATTTGTATTAATGACTTGAATAATGGAGTGGAGAGTATGCTGTGGATGTCACCAAACTGGGAGCACTTTGGAGGACAGAATTAGAATTCAAAGCAGCCTTGACCATTTGGACAATTGGTCTGAAATCAACAGGATGCAATTTAATAAAGACAAGTACTACATTTAGGAAGAAAAAAATGGGGAATAACTGGCTAGACAGTTATAGTGCTGAAAAGCATCTGTGGGTTGTAGTGAATCACAGGGGGCCATGGATCAGTGTTCACACTGCATTCCCCACCAGTACCTGGCCCAAGAGGGGGGAGCTAATGATCCAACTAACTATAAGGATAGTTAAGCACTGGAATAGGCTTCCAAGGGAGGTTGTAGAATCCCTATCATGGAGGTTTTTATGAACCAGTTAGACAAACACCTGTCAAGGATGGTCTTAGTATACTTGGTTCTGCTTCAGAGCAGGGAGCTTGACTCAATGACCTCTACAGCTTCCTTGCAGCCCTACATTTCCATGAATTAGTTGATTGGTTAATTAACTGAGTTAATTTGAATATTGAGCTGCCTTCCCTTAACTGCTCATTTCCATATTTATAAGTACATAGGTCTTTATTTAAAAAAACAAACCCTAATATTTCATTATGTATGTACATAGCAGTAAACTTAAAGTCAATGGAAGTTTTGTCATTAACTACAATCAGGCCAGGATTACACCCAGTATTGTTTTTGAGTGTTACTTTCTTATTATGTTGATCAACTTGTCCGGTACCCATAGCTTCTAGCAATATTCCACAGGGTCTTCAATGGCACTACTCATCAGGGTGGACTGGTTTAAATCAAAGTGATGGTCAAGATGGTCCTTTTGACCTTAAAGTCTATGAGTCTAAATCACCAATTTCAGTCCCGATTTAAATCAGCAAGCAGGAAACCTTGATTTAAGTCACTGATTCTAATCTCCTTTTGCATTTGTATCTTTTACTTATTTTCCTAAATAAATCTTTGATTCTTATTGGTTGGTAAACATTAAAACATGTTGATTTGCAACTAGATATAACCCTTACACTCAATTTGGGCTTCTTTTTGCTAACCAGAAGATACACATTTATATAACAATTATACAGCTTAACTGACATTTATTCAGATTCTTAATATTTACACTTTTATTACACGAGTGGTGAATAATTAGTTTCTCCCTTAATAGATTATTATTAATTTTTGCTTTTGATTTGTTTCAAGCTCTACTTGGATGGAAATTAATATTCAATTAATGCACATATAACATTTTTTTTTAGTTAAATAAAAGTACTTTAAGTGTGCTGGATACATAAGAGAAGAGCTTATTAAAATATGTTTTACATTTAAAACTAACTGATTTATTAAACAAAGTATTAGTTATAGTTAATGAATGGACTGATTATTTTTGGTCACCATTGTCCTTCAGGATTTTAGAACTAGCAGCTCTCTTCTCAACCCTAGTTTTTATTCATAGATTCTAAGAGAAAAATAAGCTTCCCTGCTTTTTCAACTCCCAGTTGATTTCTTAACTTTGAATGAACTGTCATTGAACTCAGCTAGTCAAATGAACTGAAGTGAAGAAAATTTTCTCTGTGCACCTGCAGAAGAGGTTTTTACCCACGAAAGCTTATGCCCAAATACATCTGTTAGTGTTTAAGGTGCCACCAGACTCCTTGTTGTTTTTGTAGATACAGACTAACACGGCTACCCCCTGATACCTGCAGAAGAGGCTACTATTGACAAAAGCTGGCTTAGCACTTCAACAAACTACTTCAAAGTGCTTAGCCAGTGACTTCCATCAGTTCTGTGGTTTGACTTTTTAAAAAACTTTGGCAGTAAACATGCTAATTAATATTTAAAAAAAATTAATGTAAATGATTTTAAGAGATTACAGTAAGTTTGTTATAACATAGGTTGTCAAATATATTTAAAATAAACTTTCAAGTTATTTTTAAAAATAAACCTGTATTTAAATAAAAAAATCCTGTTAAAAAAAAATCAATGATTTTAATCCACCCTGCTACTCGCAGTAGTAAAGATAGGCAAGTGAGTATATGCATGCTGGATCAGGGCCTTATTTTTAAATCTTCATTTTTTTCACCTCAAAATCCTCTAATTGCCAGTTATTTTCCATTTTTCTTAGACCTGAACCACTAGAATCACTGTCAGTGCTTAATACCATAAACCTACCAATACAGAATGCCTTGTTTTTCATAGCTTAGCCAAAATATAAAATACAATAGGGGAAATCTATTCAGCATTTGATTTGTGCTATCTTCTTCAATAAGCTTGTATTCCTACAGGGCCTAGCCCTGTAAGGTACTGAGCACTATCAACTTCCATTGACTTCAAAGGCAGCTGAGAGCATTCAACACCTGTCAGAGGCACAGAGACTATCTGGCAGGATAATGCCCTTTGAGCACAGTTCTGTCAGCAGCAACTTACTCCATGAGCAATATCATGGGTTTAATTGGAACTACTCACAGAGTAAGGTATTACTCAGGGTGAGTAATAGTGGAAGAATTGGGCACTTATAAAACAAAATGAATTGGTTCTAGCAAAAATCTATATACAAATTACAATTAAACAGTTACAAAAATTCCTGAGCAAATTAAGTTACAAAATCAAATATTTTACAAATATCCTCAGCAGTATCCAGAGTTGTGTACCAGCGGCAGAGATTATAACGCTGGTTTGAAAAGTTCACAATATTGTATCTAAAACTGCTCCAAACTTCGCTTCTAAACAAAATATATTTTTACATTACTTTAGCATTTGCTTTTTACACTACTTTTCAAGATACTAAATTCAGTCAGAACGTGTCCCTCTTTTCAACCAAGTATTTGCAACTGTGTTCTACAGCTTTGAGATGAGACTAACATTTGGTTTTACAGATAGCATAGTTTAAATCAATATCAATCATAAAATAATTATATCTTTATACACCTCCACAAATAATCAGAATAATGACATTTTACCTAAAAAGATTAGGGTACCTGTAGATTCAGAGGAGACATAACTCACTATGTGAGTATCCTGAGGGCAATCCTGTTCTCCACCAAGCCAGAAAGGAGGGAATGAACAAGAGAATTCATTTTAGAGAACTATGATTTAATCTATGCCCTATAAATCTAGGGTTTAACAGGATACAAGACCCAAAGCTCAACTACTTAATATTTCTGTATGCAAAGTAAACATAGCTGAGAATCTTAAGTATGAATGTTTGTGTACCATTAACTCAGTATATGAAAGAGCAATACAGATAATTAGAGAATGGAAATCTGCAGCATCATTTAAATATAGCTTTTTTTCTCTCAAACACGAGAAAGCCCTGTTGTAATAACTGGATCTACAAATGTACCCTGATTGTGAGCTCAACTGTAAAAAGTGTGTAAAAGCTTATAAAATGTCATAATAACCTATAGTAACAAATGTTGATGGGAAAAGTATGAAAGAGACAAAAATCTATATTAGTCTAAACAAAAAGGGGACTATGTTAAAATCATGCTTGGTAACAACAGAATATGTGGAACCCACTAAAATTAACAAGGCATAGTTGGTGTATCAGATATTAGGCCTAATTGATGGACTAAGGGATGGGCTATTCCATTCACCATTCTCCTTTTGGGTCCTTAAAGAAACAAACTTGGCGGGAAAATATGAGAAGAACAAAGTGAGGCTAGTAGAGCAAGTCTCATCATCATGGCTGCCATCCCCACCATTTTCTGGGATCCTAGACCTTCTTTGTCCTAATTCTGTGGGATATGCTGACTAGACTGGGCCAGAGAGAGGGATCCAGATGACTCAAATGAATCTCTGCACATCAGAGAATTCTGGTTGATCATCTGAGCAGACATTAAACAGCAAGGATGATAGCACTGAACCATGGGGCAATCCATTCCACTAAGTACACCTTTGACTTTTCTGACCATCCATCTTAACGAAGAAACAAAATAAATTTAAACATCTGTGTAAGTGCTTGCAAGATCAGAGCTAAAGCCCAATTCTGCAGAGACTTGTACAGGTGTTTAAACTTTATGCACCATACGTGCAGTTCAGCTGCTCACAGTGAGTAAAATTAAGCGCATGTGTAAATCTTTCCTAGATCAAGACCCAAGCCTTTATGCTGATTTCTTGTTCTATTCATGGTGCAGTTTCAATACTGACCTTAATTTTAAAGCTCTGAATGATATGATACCCAGACTTATCTCTTCACTGAAGATCAGTTGGGAGTATTTTGCTGTCACTTTTTGTGGTTAAACACTTTGGGGCTGATGGCAGAAGCTGCTCACTGGAGGAGGTCTCTCTGTGGAATTTGCTTCCGTGGGTGGTCAATTAGATTTGAAGCTTAGCCAGCCTCAGAGGATGGAAATAAAATATTTTCATTTTAGCTTATGTCCAATTTGTAGGTGTCGTTTTTTCCTCATTTTTATTTTGCTTAATTTTATTCCTTAAATAAGAACAGCAATATCTAATCTAGGTTATTTTTTCATAATTTATTTACAGCAGTGAGGTTGCATGGGGTGTAAAAAAAGAGTAGAATTTCAACCTCTGTCTAACATTTGTCTCGTAAATAAGTGTCTCACTGCTAAAGCTGATGCCCTTAAAAATCAATTTAAAAAAACCCAAACCTTATTTCTTCTGCAGGAAATCTTTTTTATACCACTGATTCTCAAAAATTCTTAAAAGCAGTAATATCAAAATACAGCATTCAGACAAATCTGACACCTTTATAGTAACAGTAAGTGTTAGCAAAAGGGGGACACTCCCCTTTTCAGTGCCTCCATGTATTCGGGTGTAGTGCTGCAGTCCTTTTCCTGCTCCTAGTACCCCCTGTAGGTTGTAAACCACACTGGACAGGTCCATAGTGGCTTGGCCTCTGACCACTTCACACAGTCAAAATGAACCTCTTCCTGGGTAGCAAACAGTCAAAAAAATAGACAGTTTTTCTGTCCCCTCCTGGGTCTTGAGCCCCAGCTCTGGGCCCTTCGTTTGGGCTTCCAAACAAGCTCTGTCCCCTTCTTGGGGCTTAGGTGAGGCATGCCCCCTCTGCTCTTAGGTTTACACCACTTTGCCAGTTGGGGAACCCAGGCCCACCCACCCAGGCTCCAACCCAGAGACCATATTACCAGCAGCAACATACTGCTCAATTTAATTCAATGCTACTACTTCCCTGGGCTTCTTCCCATCTGACCTCTTTATCTTCACCCTCAGCTAAGGGCCAAAGTTCTCAGATCCCTCTCTCTCTGCAAACCCAGCTATGCAAGTGTAGCCAGAGATAAACCCTGGCTTAGGGTGACCAGATGTCCTGATTTTATAGGGACAGTCCCGATTTTTGGGTCTTTTTCTTATATAGGCTCCTACTACCCCCCACCCCATCCCGATTTTTCACATTTGCTGTCTGGTCACCCTACCCTGGCTAATCCTCAGGCTCCTGTAAATAGATTTCTTTCTTTCTTTCTTTCTTTCTTTCTTTCTTTCTTCTTTCCAGTACCCAGCACAACCTCTACACTGGGGATTGTGAGGAGGACCAGTATAGAGCCATTACACTAGCTCTCCTCCATCCAGTGAGCCTGTCCATTTTTTGATCCCTTACACCACTGTGGTGTTCAGACACTCAACATAAAATGTTTCACATCCTTGCTCCTCATATTATTTGTTCTTTAATAGTAAATTTCCAAACATTATTTTCTGCTCACATTTTTCTCTCTAGTTTTGCTTCTCTCTCTTCCCATTTATTTCATGTATTTTGACACAATCCAAGAAAACAACAGATGGCAACTTCATTCAAGTGGGTGTTATCCACAAGGGACTGAATTGAGCTCTTGTATTCCAATAACATCCTGTCTTTCATGTTAAATGTTTCAGAGGCACCAATTATGACTCTCTTGTATGTCTCCCAGTAAAAGGACCTGCTCCAAAGCCCACTGAAGTCAATGAAAAGATCAGTCCCTAACTGAACAAAATTTGGGGAAAAGGAGAGAAATACGCCTCAAAATCAAACTCAAGCTTAGAAGATTTGGCTCCGGTGTTTCTTATGCACAATGCATTCTAGGGTGTAATTATAAGAGACAATTTCTAGATACATTGAAAATACAGTCCATAAAACCAGCAAAACAAACTGAAAATGCTGTGAGAAAAATGGAGGAGTGGGAAGTTAGGCTCTCTCCTACAAAATGTGGTTGGCAGAATTAAAAAACTGGCAAAAGTTGTTCTAGAATGCAGGAAAGAGCAGTTAGTTACACCAGCAATCTTGCTGAGTCCTGCCACCTACTTTTACTTGTTCCACATATAGGAGCCTCAGCTGCCAATAAGGCCTAGAAGCTGGGGGATAGGTGCTGTAGAAATGCTTATAAATAGACAGGTTGGTCTCTCGCCACCTAGCAGGGCAGGAGGCCACCCATCCATCCTCTGAATATATTACCTGGGCAGGAAAAAGGGGAAAAGACTGCCTGTCCATCACTACAAAAGACCATCTCACTGTGATGGAAGAGTGGGCTACATATACCTTGGGGCAAATGTGGTAACAGGCCATGGAACTGTTAAGGAGGAATATGATCAACAAAGTGCAAAAGTTTACCTCAGGAGATGGATGAAGGTTTTAGCTTTTTTTTTTATTTGCTTGAACTGTTTAGCCTATGTCTGACTCTGCTGCGTAGAACACTACATTTAATCTGATTAATACCTGCTGGTTAGCTAAGGAGCACACCCCACTACAAATCATGCCAAAACACAGAAGAACATTGATTGGGTGGGTCTGAAGGTTGATGGGCTTATTGCTAAAGCATGGGGGAAGCACAGTCCCGTGGCGAAGGCACTGGCTAGAACTCTGATCTGTGCTGAAGCCACCAGGCATCAAAAGATATGTGCAGCTAAGTATCATCAGTAAAAAAGTGGTAGTGAGGTGAGAGTACCCCCTCAGCAAATAAAGCACTTGAAACAAAATCTCTTCTATATTTAGACAAGCCAGAAACAGGTCTTTGAAAAACCATGGCCTGGTCAATCTTGTATAAAGTGAAATAAAAGATTGCTAAACAGCTGTTTGGAATTCCATATAGGCATAAAACAATCTGCAATTCTTCTATAAATAAAATGTTTTGCACTACACTTTTCTCTTGATAGTAAACTATTTACTACACTGGGAGCTGAAATGATGGCTCTTTCCCATGAACTTCTTAATAATCACAAACTATTCCAGGGCTGAGGAACAGTTTTTTAAAATATTTTTTTAATAGGAGCTGAATTATTTCTGCCTGAACTAATGTATTTAGCAAGAAACTTGATATAATGAAATGTATCTCTCTTTTCTAATAGTGATAAGCAGGTAAGATGATAAGCAAACTATAGTAGTAAATAAATCAGTATTTTTGCTGTTAAGGTTTGCTCTGGCTAGAAACTGATCTCCATGCACCCTTCTGTGTCTTTTTTCCTCATTCTTTGTGATCCTGATGTAAGCATGGTCTGCTGAATTCTTCCCTGACAGCCAGGGCAGGCTCCAGGCACCAGCTTGGCAAGCAGGTGCTTGGGGCGGCCACTCCGGAGAGGGGCGGCAGGTCCAGCTATTCGGCGGCAATTCGGCAGACGGTCCCTCACTCCCGCTTGGAGCGAAGGACCTTTCGCCGAATTGCCGCTGCAGATCGCGATCGTGGCTTTTTTTTTTTTTTTT
>NW_020664369.1:4160311-4166437 GCF_002925995.2 Terrapene triunguis
TTTTTTTTTTTTTTTTTTGGCTGCTTGGGGCGGCCAAAACCCTGGAGCCGGCCCTGCTGACAGCTAGCTGGGAGGGGGAGAGACTTCAAGAGTAAACTGTATTAACATGAACACACATACTGTGCTTAGATATCCAGCAGATAGAGCGGTGTGTTGCTCCAAAGTGATCAGCTTTAGATGGTGTTGGATTACAAATCACCTTAGTACTGAATGCACAGGTAGTGAAATGCTGTTACCAGTGTTGGCATTATTGTGAATAAAGGGCAGCAGAACTGTGCTTAACCTGTCCCAAATGAGGGGGTCACCCTCAGCTGAAAGAACCTCGTTAAACCAGGGGCTTGAATACCAGAGCCCTGTGGAAGTAAAAGGAGTGGGGACAGATATCCCAGCCAGGAGATGTGTGGCCCCTCCGCAAGGGTCCTGCCCCAGACTAGTTTAACCTGTTCCTCCCCACTGTTCAAAGAAAGAGCTAAATAGGCTTCATTAGGAGCCTTTTTGTTATTTTAAAATGCTCAGTCAGAGCTGAAATCAGTTGTAGTGGGGTAGTGTTTCTGCCCTGCCGTGCTAAAAGCTGACAATTACTAGGAGACTGATGTGCAGAGGTCACAGCAGAGAGGCAGGTAGCAGCAGAAGGTGATTGAGAGCTGGCTGGCAAGGCAGTGATCAGAACGAGCAGCTGGCAAGGCAGCAAGGAACTGTGGCTGGCAGGACAGCCAGCGGAGAGATGCAGCGGCTGGCAGGACAGCCAGCGGAGAGGAGCAGCGGCTCGCAGGACAGCCAGCAGAGAGATGCAGCGGCTGGCAGGACGGCCAGTGGAGAGACGCAGCGGCTGGCAGGACGGCCAGCGGAGAGACGCAGCGGCTGGCAGGACGGCCAGCGGAGAGGAGCAGCGGCTGGCAGGACGGCCAGCGGAGAGACGCAGTGGCTGGCAGGATGGCCAGCGGAGAGACGCAGCGGCTGGCAGGACAGCCAGCAGAGAGACGCAGCAGCTGGCAGGACGGCCAGCGGAGAGGAGCAGCGGCTGGCGGGGCGGCTAAGTGACGAGGAGCAGCGGCTGGCGGGGTGGCCAGCCAAAGCAAGTGCTCAGATGCTGGAACAAGCAAGGTGCCTTCTTCCCTGGGTGTGAGGTGAACTCACACAGATGTGCCTCTGAACCCTGGGATCCTCTCTGACCATGGATGACCACTGTGAGTTGGGTATGGTGAGGGAGCAGAGAGGGGCACAGAAAAGGAACTGTTGGTTGTAGGACTCAAGAACATGAAGAGGAAGACACTGCCCCGCACACTCTGGGGTGGGTGTCCTGCTCACAGTTCTATGATTATGAATCCTGCTTGTGGCATTTTCCCTAATTAATGTCAGGTGACTTCCCTCCTTTCATTAAAAGTTTCTTTTCTACACTCAGACTCTGTGCTTGCGAGTGGGGATATTGCCTCTCAGAGGCATCCAAGGGTGGTGTGTAATTTTCCCAGGTTACTGGGTGGGAGCTCGAGCCAGTTCTGTGTTGTGTCAATGGAAAGGAAGCCCTAGATATTTAACCCAGCCCTGGTTGCTGCTGTCTCCACTTGGCAGAAGGGTTATACGAATGCAGCCATTAACACTTTGGCGCTCTCCTTCTTAGATTGTCTGTGACAGAGTGAACCCCTGCTGGAGGCCTTGCCATCCTATTACACCTTGCCCGGGGACAGGAGCAGTGAATTTGGGTCCACCAGGCCTGCCTAGAAAGGCTGCACAAAAGTAGCCAATCAGAGCCCAGCAGGCTTAGCTAAAATGAGCTGCAGGGCCGTAGCAGCTCATTTCCTGGCTGGAAATAAGAGGGGTGAAGATGGGTGCACCTATCTGTCCAAATGTACTCCAAGCACTGTGTGTACTGGACCTGGGAGAGAGAACCTGAGATTCTGAACCCTAAGTGTTAAGGGGACTGTTGGCCACTTACTAAAACTTAGTGGGGGGGACTTTTGGTTGGCTAGCTCCCAGTACCAAAAGAAAGGGGATGACTCGATGGGAAATCAGGACCCTGAGACTGACAGTTCCCAGGGACAATGGGGAGAGGCTAATGATTCAGGTCAGCCTGATTGACAGGGTGGGCAGGCTAATGAGGGAGTCAGGAGGTCAGGGGGTTCCATCCTCCGTAGGAGCTGGAACTGCCTGGGCCAGAGTGGGGCTGAGCTGAACTGAGCTGGGGAGCAGAGCTGCACCAGTTAGAGAGAACCAGAGAAGAATCCCAGGGAACAGGTCAGTGCTGGGAGCAGAGCCACAGAAGCAGCCCAGAGAGACCTGTGCTGGGAGGAGAGCTGCAGCAACCAGAACCAGAGGGGCCAGAAAAGCAGCCCAGAGCAGCAGCAGTGTTGGGACTGGAGCTGGAGCAGTCCGGAGCCAGGTGTGGTGAGTCACTTTGGAGAGTGAGGGGGGACTCTGAGCAGCGGGCCCAGCTCAGGGAGATGCCCCCAGCCTTGCAGGCCAGACTTGGAGGGGGATCATAATCCTGATGGCCTGATGCTGAGAAGAAGGGTCTTGCCACCTAGCGCCTAAAGGCGTGGCCACTGCCAGAGCAAGTGTCTGACT
Organism: Terrapene triunguis; assembly: GCF_002925995.2. Taxonomy (NCBI): domain Eukaryota; kingdom Metazoa; phylum Chordata; order Testudines; family Emydidae; genus Terrapene; species Terrapene triunguis. Next base: position 4,162,874 of record NW_020664369.1, read on the forward strand.
CGCAGCATCCCAGCAAAACAGCCAGGGCCTGGGCAGGAGGCCTGGGACGTGTGAGGAACAGACTGTGCACTTCCCTTACATCCCAGAGACTGCTGTTTGCGATGTCCCCGTGCCACAGAGCAGGGTTATGTGTTTTCCTTTAACCTTTCCCATTTTTCCTTATTTATCTTAAACTGATTGCTGTTTAATCAATTGTATTTGCTTGAACTATATGTAATGATCAGTGGGTCAGGGAAGCATCCAGAGCAGAGCGAACACCCTGGAGTGGGGACACCCTAGCTCCTGTTCTACAACAAGGGTGGGGATTGAGCCCCCCATGAATCCTGGGCCCAGCCTTGTTTGGGTTATGAGGACTCTGCCAAACAGGAAAGTTGAAGGGGAGCTCTCGAGGTCAGTCAGGCCTCTGGGTAAAGGAAGTGGGAGCGAGGACTCAGATCCTTTTGCTAGCCCATTTCACCAGGGTAATTTATAAGCCAGAAACATTCCCCACAATAGCGGGACTATTCCCCCACTTACATAAGGTAACAGGTAAAGGGATCAGGTGAGAAGAGGCCCAGGGAACACAGCAGCAACTAACTGAAGGGAGCTGTATGTGACTGCTGTTTATATGGTCCCTGGATTGGAACCCAGAGTAGTGGGTGGGTCTGGGTTCCCCCATGGGCTGCTAGTAAACTGGCCTAAGCCCTGAGAAGGGGACAAGGCTCCTTTAGAAGCCCAAGCAAAGGGCTGGATTTATAGGGCCCAGAGATGGGGCTGGTGACCCTGGTGAGGGCAGACAGTCTGGTGAACTCTTTGCTACCCCAGAAGGGGTTCATTTTTGACTGTCTGACTTGGCTGGAGGGCTGAGCCACTGAAGACTTACCTAGTGAGATTGGCAACCTGAGGTGTGTGTGCCAGGAATGGAAAAAGATTGCAATACCACACTCAACTGCTAGGAGGTGAGCACCCCTGTGACACTGCTGCTATAGCTATACAGTCATAAAACACTGGCTAAGTGTGTTTTGTCTGCTACTTGGTTGGACAGAAGATAAGAGTGTACTTCTCCTAATAGCTGATACAATTATTCTATTAACTCAAGTGGTAAAGCCCTGTTCTCTGCTAGTAAAGGTCCTAGGTTCAATTGTCACTTGACAACTTGTATCAGGAGTCATTAAACACGCATCTCTGATTCATTGCTAAACAAATCTGTGGTTTTGTATCAGTTTATTTCAGTTACATGTCTAAAACATATTCATTTGGGTAAAGGAGTATACCCAGGCATGACTCTGTCCTTATTTCCCATTTTAATTCATGCTTCCCGTTTGTCTCCACTGTCTGTAATAAGAGAAAAATCATTTACCCTGAACTTTCCTACCCATGCTTCAAGTTCAACTCTAATGAAAACCTCATTCATGGTTACATTTTTATTTTATTGCCTCTGTGACAGTGTCAAGGGCTAGCACTCTGACCACTATTAATACTGATTAGGTTCCCCTGGAGAAGGCCTAATTGGACAGGTGTATCCGATTACCTGGACAGATGGGGGCTAATGAGTCAATAAGCCAATCAGCCCATTAACAGGAAAGCTGTATAAAAGCTGAGTAGAGACCCCTCGCTCTTCTCCTTTTGGTGAAGGGGTTAGAAAACTGATATACAGTGTAAAGGTGTGGAAATACTAATGTGCATCAGTGGAGGGATTAAAACACTGAATAAACTAGATGGCAGCGTTCACAGGCAAGAAGGCCTCAGAGCACTCTGTCTGTGGAAGAAGTGGGGGTGTGGCATGATGCCCTAACACAGCCCCAAGTTTCAACTGTCCAGATTCCAGTGTGTGCAGAACGTTCCTGATGCTCCTTTTCACGCTACCCTATTTCCAAACATCTCTTCTGTCTCCCTGTTCAGTGCAGAAACTGGATCAAAATGGATGACTCTGTGCCAGTTCCATAAAGCAGACATCAAGGTGATCCAGGAAGATAGTTAGAAACTCTGGTGGAACAAAGCAGACTTTAAGCTGTCCCTAAGGGGTATTTCTGAGTGGCCAGAGCTGGCAGAGAGCTTATGCACTCCTATGTGAGTGGGATTTTGGGGGCCTAGGCCTATCTGAGTACCTGAAGGAAAAGAGACAATACAGTTCACTCTGGTTTTAGTGTTCTAATCTAATTTGGAGGAGGATATAAATTTGATGATAAAAGGCTTGGGAATTCTTTCCAGCACACTATTTGTATTGTTGTAGTGCTTAAGGGCCACAGTCATGGTTCAGGGCCCCACTGTACTAGGCATTGTACAAACCATAACAAAAAGCAGCTCACAATCTAAGTTCAGTACACGCAACAGGTGAATAGAACAAACAGAGAGTACAAGGAAACAATGAGACAATACTAGGCAGCCTGATAAGTAGTGGTCAAAGAATACCAGCTGCCTAACTATGATTAAGTTTTTCTTTTCTTTTGGTAGTCATCATGGCAGAGGAGAGTTTAAAGGTATACAAAGTGGATTTGAAGGAGGACAATGATTTGGCCATTGTTTACAGGTATCTCTTGCCATGTATAAGAGGCACACCTCCTATTTCTGTGAATGCGTTCAAATTCCCCCCCTATTTCTCTTTCCTTTATTGCTAATGTCGGATGGACACCATCATCCTATTTGGTCATGATATAGATTTTTGGGATAGTTAAATAATTAGATGCACAACTAAACTAGGAATCAGATCTATACGGCTGAGCATACAACATTTGCCTGTGGGGTGACAGCAGGGCCATTTGTTCCCTGTTCAGCTAGCCGCCACCCTCTCCTTATTTCAAAAGTCTCCTAAAAGCCCTCTTTTTCCACATGGCTCAAAACGAGTTAACATTAAATAAATAATCAATACATGTATTGGAACTAGGAGATGCACACACCAAAACTAAGTAACTGATCTTATCACTGTAATTCTTTTCCTCCCTGACACTTCCTCTGTGTGTTATGCATTCATTGTGTCACATGGCCCAATCCCACTAACACGCACAAGAGTAACTTCACTCATTTGAGTACTCCTATGGATATCAAGGGGTCAGTTAGTAGTGCGTGAACATGCACAGTCAAGCTCTTAGACTTCTGAGGGCAAAAGCCTGTGCTATTTGCTTTGTAATGCTCTTAGTACATTTTAAGTGCTGTATAAATAACAGTCAGACCTTTAATTCTACCATCACCCGAAGCCAATGTCAGAGATGGAGAAAGGAATTGTAAAGGGAAAGAATAACATCCCAGGTATAGATGAAAGCTCTATAATCCCACTTAGGCTATCTTAAGGAACATTAATCGGTTTAACATATTAAGACAGTGAAAGCAATCCCCTTGGTCAGGATAGTGAGAGAACACCTAAAACAGTGTGCTGGGTCACTCCCTGTAGTAAGAACAAAAATAAATAAATATCTTTTTCAATTTTACAAATATATTTAGATCAATTCGGGGAGGTGTGACGGGGTATACCAGACCCTTTGAGGCCCTCTGGAAGGCCCTGCAGTCCTGCCACACCCTGTCCCAGACAGGAGCAGAAGAGAAGTCCTCCAAGCAGCCTAGAGTGGTTGTGGGGAAGCAGCCAATGAG
>NW_020664369.1:4166537-4187059 GCF_002925995.2 Terrapene triunguis
CTCCCCCCGGCGGCCAGAGCGCCGGGGGCAGGGCGGCGAGAGGGCGGCGAGCCCCGGCTGGGGCTCGGCTCTCCCCCCGGCGGCCGGGGGGAGGGCGCGGGGGGGGGGAGGGCAGCCAGAGTGCCGGGGGGAGGGCGGCGAGCCCGGCTGTGGCCCCGCTCTCCCCGGCGGCCGGAGCGCCGCGCCGCCCCCCCTCCAGGTGCCGCCCCAAGCACCAGCTTGGGTGCCTGGTGCCGGCCCTGGCGGCGGCATCATCATCATGAGAAGGATCTTCACGCTGACTGCTGGGAGTCAACCAGAACAAGGCCCTGAGATAAGGGTGAAGAATGTGTTGAGGCTGTGGGGAAATGGCCCAGGGAAGTGTAGAAGCGATGCAGTTTAGTTAAAGGGATGTGGCAGATGGCTGCTATCTACAAGGTCCCTGGGCTGGGACCTGGAGTAGTAGATAGGGCTGGGTTCCCCTCCCCTTCTCCATATTAACCACTGGGGAAGTTGCCTGGACCTTGATGTACCCCAAAAGGGGAACTGAATTCTTTTAGTGGCCCAGTTGAGGAGCTAGGGTCAGAAAGGCCCAGATAGTGAGGACATTGCCTCCAGGGGGGAAACTCTGCAGTAGGGCTTGATACCAGGGCTGAGACCATTGATAGACTGCGGGACTACTTAAGGACCTAAGCCCAAGGAGGGCTACAGGGAGAGAAAGTGCAGGCACACACACTCTGCTAAGAGGGTGCTCACCAGATGTGAGTGCCAACCTGTTACAGGAAGGAATCTTGATTTGAGAAATCTGTAAATGTCATGGATATTCAAAGCCAATTCTGGTTTAAATGTTCAAAAAACAGAACAAAACAAGCAATCCAACCCTGAATGTAAAACAATCTGTGCTAACCCTTCTATGTGCTGCCTTAATCAAACTTCCTTTGCAATGGAAACTTGCACATTGTTTCACTTGTCATAAAATTGACTCTTCCTTGATGGATTATCTGATTAAAATTATATAGTGAGCTACTGTACATTGTAGAAAAAGGGTGAAAGGAACCTGCATGTTCAAAGATCCTGAACTTCAGACTAAACCAAAAAAGTGTTGTTTTTTTTTATTTATTTAAACATTCCATGCACCTTCTTTTAGAAGCTGCCCTCAGTTAGTTACGGTAATATTACTAACTTTCAGTTTACATTGTTTCACCTGAACATAACGAAGCAGAAAAAATAAGTACAGAAATAATCCAAATGAGTACGGTTTGTCTTTGCTTAGTTAGTGAATGAGAGTGCTGTATTAATCAAAATATTGAGGGAATTTTGATCAACTCAGTTTCCCCTGAGGTGCTGTATTAAATACTCTTTATCCAGAAAGAGTGCAGATTGTACTTGGCTCCAGTGATGGACTTTACAAGAGCTGAATTTCAAATATGTTCAAGGTCTCTCTTTAGAAGCAAATCCTGGGATGTCCTCATAGGGTTTCCCCCCCCCCCCCCATTTTTCAAAGATAATTAATTCATAGTCTGTTTTGTAAATGCAGGTTTAATTAATTTTCAGTTTAAATTCCTGGAAAAAATACACCCCCCACTTCAAATGGCCCTGCTCTCGTTAATTTATATTCAGTGCAAAAGAATACATTAATACAACATTGTTTGGGATTTCAAACACCAGGAAATTCAGAGCAAATTTAACTCCACCCTTTTGTGCATGCCTACTATAAGAAGATTTTTACATTCCAAGTTCATGTAGATATGTCATATAGACTGTAAAGGCTCTTCCTGCAGGTGACAGAGCAAGAGGCACAAGTTTGTTTTTTTTATTTTATTTGGAGTGACAGGGTTGAGGGGTTAGGCAGCGGAGTATGAACTCTCTTCTGCTTTGTAATGCTGACCAGGAACACATGCTAAAGGGGTTCTCATCAGCTACTCCCTAAAGCAGGGGTCGGCAACCTTTCAGAAGTGGTGTGCCGAGTCTTCATTTATTCACTCTAATTTATGGTTTCAGGTGCCAGTCATACATTTTAACGTTTTTAGAAGGTCTCTTTCTATAAGTCTATAATATATAACTAAACTATTGTTGTTTGTAAAATAAATAAGTTTTTTAAAATGTTTAAGAAGCTTCATTTAAAAAAAAATTAAAATGCAGAGCCCTCCGGACCGGTGGCCAGGACCCGGGCAGTGTGACTGCCACTGAAAAACAGCTTGCGTGCCGCCTTTGGCATGCGTGCCGCAGGTTGCCTACCCCTGCCCTAAAGCAAGGACTTTGGATATTACATTGCCTAAATGGAAGTTGGGTGTTCACCTAACCCTCCATCCTGGGCTAATTTTTTTTTACCATGTGTCACCAGCAGCACTACCCTGTGGCCAGCTAGGAGGGCTGACAATTTTTAATGAAATTAATGCCTGTAGAGAGGCAAGCGTTCAGGAATAATACAATACATATTCTCTTCCTCTGGGTTTGTGTAACCTCCATATTGCTCTCAGGCCTACTGGCCTATGTTGCAAATTCTAAGGCTAAACCAAAACTAAGTTTTGTACATTGCTCTTCTATATTAGCTCCTCCACTACCTTTTTAAATGTTAAATTACCTTTGTGACACTTCATCCTGTATCAATGGGATCAGGATTAAGCCCATATTCAAAAACCACCATATTCACTGAATACATTTTATTGAAGCATCTTTCCAATCTGCATCTGTTCTCAATGACTAATAGCTTTTCTTGTGACTTTTATTCTATCTTAAGCAACTTGCACATTATGAAAGCAGTTAAATCCCTTTCCTCACCTGCGGCAAGTACAGTAGTTTAATCTTTTGTTAACTGCAGCACAGCTGTTACACTAACAGCTTTACAGGCAACTTTGTGGCTGCCTTGTCAGCTTGTTATTCACTTAACTGGGCAAAGAACCCAAATATTAGTATCACACAAATGTTGTGGCAAGAAGCTTAAAAAAACAAGACTGCTGCTAAACCATATCTCAGAGCTCAGTAGCAAAATTTAAGATGGTATTCAATGAGCATAATGATGGAATCAAATGTATATAGGAGATCACTGACACACTATATTAAAGTAACTAGACTCAAATCTAAAAATGTCCAAAAAACATGAAGAAAGGAAAGAAGCCAACGGAATTATATAATTCATCTCTAAAATAATTCTATTGTATGAAATGTGTATTCAAGAATCACAAAACACCCACTTAAACAAATGCTTAAACTTTATAATAAGCAAATTAAAGGTTTACAAGGACTGTGATCCAGCTCCCACTGAAGTTAATGGAAATCTTACCACTTTGCCACTGAAAGCAGTGGGAGCAAGACTAGGCCTCAGAACCACTAAGATCTGGTAGCAAACTTCAAGACATCTCACTTAATCTGCTAGGAAGCATTTCTCAAGATGTTGTTCTGTACAGCTGCACCCAGACTAAATTTATATACAATAAACTACATTAAAATAGCATTAAAGTTGCAAGTCAAGCACTCAAAAGTTAGTAAATGCCACAATTAAGGTTGTCCATTCAACCCCTTGTGCCTATGCATTATAATGGCCTTTCATTACATGATCACATACTCTTCTTTCCCCTCCCCCAGTTCCTAACTCTGATTTAATGCACAGGATGGGCGGTATTCACTTCAGTGCATAGCCATATGCCCTATTTACTGCACACTAGTCAAACCCCGCTGAATTGTTAGTTTCCTCAGGGACTTTTCTATGGTGCTCAACACGACAGAATCTGAGTGCTTCAAAAACCTTATTTTTATTTTATTTTCACAGCAACCCTGTGAGGGAAAGCAGTAAAATTATTCCCATTTTACAGCTGGAGAACTAACAAAAATTAATGTCAAATGTAACCTAATTTTGGATGCCCAATGTGAGATGCTGAGGACTTGATTTTTTTCAGCATACTTACTATTTTATAGCACTCTGTGTTCAAAGCACAGCTCTCGTTGCCTTCAGGTGCAGAAGTAGTGTGCACTCTCTGCTGCAACTCAAACCCTATGGTATCAAGTCAGGCACCCAGAAAATGAGGAATACTCAATTAGTGGCCACCTGGAAAAAGGTCGATGGAAATGACTTGCCCAGCATCCCACAGGAAGAGGCAGTGATAGATGCCTCCCAGGAAAACTGGATTCTGACTGCCTAAAGCACAAGTCCCTCCTTTCTCTCCCTGAAATCTGCTGCCTCATTCACTATCCACCTGCCATCCCTTGCAACAAATGAGGCAGGAGTCCTACAGCCTCATTAATTACAAAGCCCTGATTCATTCCTTGAGCATGGTCCATCCTATGCACTGAATGAGGCATGGCTCCTTTGTAAAAGCAGTGAGTGATTGTGTAATTAAACTGTCATAATAGATATGACAAAGGGTGCCAAATTAAGAATACGCAGGAAATTCTGGGATTTCCTAGATTTTGCAACCTTAACATTTTCATCTAGCGTTTTATATGTAGTTTCTGAAATTCAAAACAAACAAGGTGGAAAAAAACAAATTCCATGATGCTGAATCATGTTGACTCCCACCTGGTTCATCACTGGAGTTAGAATCTTTAGATCAACATCACAGTCCTCTGCCACTTGAACTAATAGAGTAAGTGATAGCAGTAGTAGGTTGTCATCCTCTCTGTGGACAAGTCACTAGAGTGAGCTGAGGCACCCTCTTTGCCAGTAGGTTTCACAGCTATTTGATGACAGCAGAGGACTGTTGAAACTCGGGAATCCTTAGTTCTGTTCCAGGTTCTGAGGGGAGTGTATTCTAGTGGTTACAGACGCTTCTGCTTCTGTCCCCCCACACCTGTCCTTGCTTTGTTTCCTTAATCCCCCAGGCCTCTACATCCCAGAGCCCCACTACCTTGGATCCACATCCTTGTTTCTAACCCCATTCCCTCTTGGACCTTTGTCCCAGTACCTCACCCCCAAGTCAATTCCTCACCCCTCTGCATTCCGCTCAGCCTGCTTGCTTCCTCCTCCTTACTGCCTGGGCACCAGCAGAACACAAGAGACAGTCTCCCTTCTCTGTTACTGTGCCAGGTGCCACAGTGGCCCCTGGCCGCTAGGAGGAGCAACTGCAGGGAAAATCTTGCTCAGCCCCTGCAGTCCTGGACTGGAGTATGCGAAGACTTGGAAGGATTAGATTTTTAACAGTAAATGTCGGTAAACATCTATTTCACCATATACACCAACAGATAAAGTATTTCCATAGAAAATTATCAAAATTTACAGGTAGGCAAAACAATATAAATGCAGCTTAAGACCTTTAGTTTAGGCATATTTACTTTGTATTTTGACATGTGACAACTTGTTTGTTATAAAACTTTAACTCTTTGAATCTCAGCACCTGTCATTAAATAATTGTCTGACTGCCCAACAATTTCACACAACTGAAAATTTAAATCAATAAAAATAAAATGCTTAAACCCTATAATTTTGCTGTAAAAATTTAAATTGATAAATGTTTATTTTTAAGTGATAAAAATAAAAAATTCTGCCAAGCCTAAGTATGCTCAATTTTTAATGGCAAAAAAGCAGATTAACACAGAGTTATGGTTGCTTGGTGGTATGTCATCCCCTTGCAGAACGCTGAGTTGAGCAAAACTCAAATTTCTGAAAACCAGGAAATGAACAATTAAGGTTGCCCGTGTAACCTTAACTCTTTCAGCAATTCCCCACAAGGTAAGTCCCATTTACACACATACCTTTTCTCTGCTATCCCCACAGTTGCTGAAATGTACAAGCTCTTTACTTCCTACAGTCCATTCACTCTCATCCACAGGATTCCATCTAACACTACAATTGTACATTTCTTAAATTCCATTCTCGATTTGGGACTCTTAAAGATTTAGTGGGTCCAATGCACTATGTTGGGTAAAACTTGCCAGAGTGAGACCATTTTGACCTGTTTCACATCAATAGTTTAAGCTCTAGCTCTGAGCAAAAAACAAAACCCCAATTAATCAAAGCTAGAAACTTTTTGAAAAATGGCTATCTTTTCAGGGCTTTTATCTCTACAACCCCTACATCAAATGACCCCAAATGGGTTATGGGTCACTAACCCTATGTTATTTCTGCCTGAAGCACACCAAATTTCAAAAGAATACAACTAATCATGTTGACTTTAAAGGTTGACCTTTAAGTCCTCTAAACAGAAGTTGTGATGCAACCTTAACTACAGTGGCACTGCTATGCTACTGTAATACAGACAATTGTTAGAGGATTTAACTACCAAAAACTCTAACAAATCTCTATTGACCACGTGAAAAGTATGATTTTCAGAGGCTCATAACTCAGTCAAATTTAAGCAGACTTTCACAAGGGTAGCAAAAAACACTCCTGCCATTAAGATAAATCCTCTGCCAAATTCCAAATCCTTGCTCAAAAGCATGGAGGCACTAGAAATTATTAATGTTCAGTGATCTCTAATGGTCCCATGTATTGGTGATGTAACTTGGCCACAGGACAAGAGATTTTTGAATTGATCTCCAGATCTTGTCCCCAGTAGCTAGTTTAGGTGTGGCTTGATGGCCTTTATCTGAATACTTCTTGTAGAGCTTTTTAGCTGCTTATAGGTGTTCTATGAGCTCTTGTACATAATGCAGATGGGTGACCAGGTCCACTGCTGGAGTGACCGAGGAGCTCGTAGGCAGCCCTGTGTGGAAGTGAGGGTGGAAACATTGGCATAAAACAGACTCTGCTGAGAGGAGGCCTGGATCATGTTGCTATAAGCAAATTTGGCATATGGGAGCAAGGAGATCCAGTCATCCTGGTGGTAATTCAGAAGCACTGCAGGTACTGTTGGATAATCTAGTTCACCTGCTCTGACTGTCAGTTGGTCTGTGGATGATATACAGAAGAAGTAAGGCATTCTATACCCAAGAGTTAAAACAGTTCTTGCCAGAAGAAGGAGATAAACTATGAGCCTCAGTCCAACAATGCCCCACAGTAGTAGTCCATAGAGCCGGAACACAGGTTCGTGAAAGAGACCAGTGGCTTCCAGGGTGGCAGGAACCATGATAGAGGGGAATAAAGTGTGCTATCTTGGTCAAGAGATCAACAGTGACCAACACAACTATACATCCACAGGAGCAGAGTAGTTCTATTATGAAATACAGGGACATAGTAGATCAAGGCTAAGAAAGGGTGGGTAGGAGCTGAAGAAGACCGAATGCCCTTTCATGAGAGTTCTTGGTCTTGGAACACACATCCCAGGAGTCAATGTATTTCCTGACATAGGAGTGTATATCTGGCCACCAGAAATTTTGCAAAACCAAGTTCCTGGTTTTAGTTCGGCCAAAATGGCAGCGAGCTGGGAGTCATGACTTAATCCAAGAGCTTTGCGTCTCAGCTGGCCGAATGGAACATAAATGCAGTCTCCATGGTAGAGAATTCCATCCTACAACAAAAACTCTGAACCAATCTGCCTACCCACTCAAGGTCTCGCAGGTCTGATGGCAAAGTGCTTATGAGGCAGCAGGAATTGAATGGGTGACATTAGGTCCCTGTCTGCTGTTCCAAGAGTGAAGTTGGATGGCTAAGGATGGCTGAACGTGGTGTTGTGCATGACTCAGCAAGTTCATCCCTGCAGAACAGGCATCTGCCTTCCTGTTTCTTGCACCTGGGCAGTATGTAACAATTAAATCAAATTGGGTGAAGAAAATAGACCAACGGGTTTAGGTTTTGGGCTGTACAAAGGTATGCCAGGTTTTTGTGGTCTGTAAGGATCTGAACTGGAAATTGGGCTCCTTCAAGGAGATGATGCCATTCCTCCAAGCCTCCTTGTCTCAGATGTCATAGTTCCACTCACCCAGGCTTAGTTTTCTGGAGTAGAAGGCATAATGGTGGACTTGGTTACAGGGTCGTACTTATTGGGAGAAGACAGTTCCTATAGTGAAGTTTGATGCATTGGCCTCATGACAAAAACCTTGTTAGGGTCAGGATGGACAAGGAGGGGAGCAGTAGTAAAAGTCTTCTTCAGCTGGTTAAAGGCAGATTAGGTCTCTGGACCAGATAAATTGTCTCCCCTTTCAAAGGAGTGCTGTAATGAGAGCTACCAGGTGGGAAAGCCTCTGGATGAAATGCCAATAGAAATTGGCAAAACTCAGTTATGATTTTACCCCATGCATGTCACTTGGAGCAGACCACTAAGAGATGGCAGACACTTTGTGGGGTTCCATAGTTAACCCACCTGGGGATAATATACACCCAAGGAACTTGAACATGCTATGATCAAATTTGAATTTCTCTAATTTACCATAGAGGTGGCTCTGGTTAAGCCTTTCCAGAACAAGGTGTACATGTTGATTATGAAGGACCTGGTTCTCAGAAAAAGTGGTCATCTAGATAGATCACTAGAAACTGGTCCAACATGTCCCTAAACGTGTTGTTGATAAAGTGCTGAAAGGTTGTGGGAGCATTATATAGCCCAAAGGGCATCATTAGGTATCTGAAATGCTTGTCCTGGGTGTGGAATGCCATCTTCCATTTATCCCCTGCCAAGATATGGAATAGGTTGTAGGCCCCACAAAGGTCCAGCTTGGTAAAAATCCTTGTGGAATGAAGTCTCTCAAAGCTTATTAACGAGGCAAAGGGTATCTGTACCAAGCTTGATAGTCCATGCAAGGGCACAGGGAGCCATCCTTCTTAGACACAAAGAAAAGGGGTTCCTGCTGGGGAGCTGGATAGGCAGATTGGATTAATTTCTTTTTCAGATTCTATCCAACACAGGCTCCAAGATGGAGTAAATGCGGACAAATGAAATCTGGGCCCCTGGCTGGAGGTCTATGTGGCAGTCACAGCAATGATGGGGTGGCAGGGAGAGGAGAGGGGGAAGTATGTCTGACTTCCTCTTGCCATAAATATCTGCAAGGTACTGGTGTTTTACCGACCTTGTTTGGGTAGCCAATATCTGGGGTTTCACAGTCCATCCCTGCTGTTCTGGTGCCCCCAGAGGGGCAGTGTGTCCTTGGGGTTGAACTGCGCATTGCTTCTAATTTGAACCCAAGTTTGAGGAGGCAGGACTGTTTGTGGCAGAATGATGAGCAGAACTGAACCTTGCCAGCCTTCCAGAGGATATATAGGTCATGGGTGGAAAGACAGGTGACCTTGAGGATGACCAGAGAATGTGGGGAATGTACCAGATCGAACTGAAGGGTTTCATGGTGTCCCTGAAGAGGTGATTTGTAAGCTTGCCATCTCACGCATGACAGAATTCCGAAGAGGAGAGATCTGTCAATGGATTCAACCAGGTGAGAGAGAGAGCCTTGTACTGCATCTGAATTCTGTGACCTGGAGCAAAATCTGAGTCCATAAAACAACTGGATGCACCAGAGTCTATTAGTGCTGTCAAGTTGACCTCTGACATGGCCGAATGTCTCAAAGTAGAAGGTTGATTGGCTGCTGCTAGGGTACTGGTGGACAGGTGCGGAGGCCATTTGCAGTCTTGAGGGGAAGATGCCGAGCCCCCTCTATTTCCTGACTGAGGTGCAGACCACCTCTTCCTGTTCAGCAATAGGCTAGAAGTTGGCCTGGTGTCCAGCATCAGAGAGACAAGGCCAGGCTATATCACCTTTCATGGGTTTGGTATGTGTGCATGTGGAGAAGGTTACTGGAGGTCAGCAGACCAGGGTTGGGGGAGCAGGTATGGGTTGAGTGGTTCTTTCTTTCCTGGTGATCTGATAGCCAGTCATCAATCTTAATACATGGGTTAATAAATGCATCCAGGCTGATTGGGGATTATATTTGTGATAGCTCATCCATGGTGTCATCATTCAAGCTGAGCTGGAAGTGGTAGCACTGAGCAGATTCATCCATTTGATGTCCACCACAAAGGTGCTGAAAACCTGCAGCATAGCTGGCTACCAGCCAGGGTCCAGAGTGTGGCCTCAGTTGTGCACGTATTGTACAGGTCATCAAAAGATTACTGATATGGCATGGACAAACTCCTCAAACTGACCCAGGAGAGGATGAGACTAGGAAGGCTAGGAGCAGGGCAGGCATAGGAGAGATCACAGCTGCAGGCAAGTAAGTGGAGCAGCCAGGAACCAGTGGTTGCTGTTTGACCACTCTGGCTGATAAGACAAAGAAACTTATCAGGCAGCCCTAATGTGGCTCAGCTGTGCTCACAGGCAGTCTGAGACCAGGCAGGTGCAACTGCAAGTCCTCATTCCTGACAGGCAGCTCCCCATCTAGCATACTGGCTTTTTGTGGATTGCATTCTTAGGTGCCTGTCTCTTCAGATTCACCGTATAGGCTGCCTATGTGCCCAACCCAGGCTTTGTTGATAGCAATGTTGTTCCTGTGATTTTTCTAGGTGTCTAAAAGTTAGGCATTGCTATGCTGAGCGTCATAGCACTTAAATCCCTATGTATCCAGACCATATTGATCACTATCCTACTGATCAGCTTGCATTGTCAAGACTATATGTGTAATGAAAGGGCTAGGACCTGATCCTGCAATAGCTTCCATGCAGGTAGAGTCCTGAATCTACATGAAACCCTACAGAAGCTAATGGGAGCCTGCTGGCATGAAAGCTGTTGCAGCTAATCCTAGACACTTATTTAAAATAAATAAATAAAAGATTGGCTTGACATTTCTAGGTCTCCCAAACTGGGAGAGTCATACCAGAACAATGGGGTTTGTAGTCCCCAAAAGGCTGGCTCTAGCCATGGCCCTGACCATGTGGAATAAGCATGGCTTCTGTGGGGACCAAATAGAGAGAAAGCATGCAATGGAACTCTTTCTATTCCCTACACACTTATACCACCTTTTGGTGCCATCCACATACTTATGGAAAGTGGAACACTGGAACTAAAATGTTCAGAAAGAAGTTTTGTATTTACAATTACTTCCATTAACTATCTTTAGCTGCTAGGAAATGACCAGTGTAATAAATTAAAAAGCATCATTCTGCAATCACCAGAACAGACAAAAGGAAAAAAACAAAATACCTTATTACCTTGTGTGCTTAAAAAAAAAATCACAGTATTTATGCCTGCAATAAAATTATCTTCAAAGCAGGCATTTCCAAGCAATCAGATACTGGCTAGGTAAACCTCAACTCTTCCAGTCAGCCATCAATTGCCAAGAAACTCCTGACCTAGATGTCAGTATTGCTTAAAATTTGATAATGTTCTTAGTTACTTAACTGTTCAATTTAGGCAAAGGGAATAAAAAAAATATCTAAAAAATTCTGAGCAAACACCAAGAAACAATTTTACGTAGTGAATGTTTGCTTCTTGAGTAAAGGACTAGTACAAAGAGTTAAACAAACCCTCAACTAATTAGGAGACAATTACATGCTATTCTGGGGAGCAATGATGAAATTAATAAACTCAAAAAAAAAAGCCCTAAAGAACATAACAAAATGGGTTTCCTTTTCCATCTTCTGTATATGGCTTTGAAAGATCCTCTATACAAAAGACTACTAGCAAGTAAAGGGTTATTTATCTTTGCATATATGGCAGATGGGTCAATCAGAACATCAGGCGTTAAATCCTGGCTTCATTGAAGTCAATTAAAGTTTTGCCATTGACTTCAGTGCAGCCAGGATTTTTCATCTCAAGTGTCTGCTCTCTTTATTGAGTGCTAGAATTGACTGGGAACAGGTCAAAGATGATATATTGTTCTTTACAGCTTGCACCTGTATCTAATTAATTTAGTCTGGAGATACAGCTGTGCAGCAAAGTAGCTGACAGCTACTAGAGAGAACAGTCTGGAAGCTGTCAGAGAGCTGCTGTTTGATCTCTCACTCTTTGGAATATCTTTTCTCTGTTTAAAAAGAGTAAAGCATTTTGTTAAGAATCTTCAAGTTCCAAATAGGAATGTATTAGTCTGTTAAGTCTAGGAAATGAAACTATGAAATATGTTTGTTCCTGGTGTTAAATCATCTGTGGAAAACCACCCTGAGCATCTGCTCAATCCTTCCACTCCATCACAGGAGAGAACTACTTAAGGAGTCATTCTTCTAACAGAAGAGGAATGATTGAGTGCAATGTATAGAAAGTAATATAGATGTAGAGCTAAGTCAGTTGTGATTAGCCAGGAAGCAGAAGGAATGCTAAAGCAATAAAAGAAAAAGATTTATAACTACACACAGAACCACTGTCGGCATGAATGTAAAGAAATCTCCTGCTCAAAGGTCATTGGATAATAGTGTGTTGTCATAGTATTCATGGTAGTTGCATTTAGCTTTCTATTATATACATTTTTCTTTGAAACTTTCCATGTTTCTTCTTAGCCCAAAGATGGCTTTTTTTAATCTGAGCAGTTTTGAAGATACAAAAATGGAAAAATATATACTTCAGAGCTTAAAAAAGACTTTTTTTATATACACAACTCAAATGACTGAACTTTAAACTTCAAACTTTACAGGTATACATACACAATTAACAATGGGTCTTGTACATTCACAGTATGAAACAGTTGCCATTCTTTACTGCACTAGTATCGCACAGTTTTATAGTTGTGCATCTTAATTGTTTCCTGCTCTACAGGGTGGTTTATTATCTGTATTAGTTATGCCCAGATCCCTCTTACCAAGGTCAAGTCCTTTTGTACAATTACAGGTGGTAGAGACCACCTCTTAACAAAGCTGATAAGCTCAGGTTCTGATTCTGCAAGCGTTTTTACATGTGCTAAACTTTATAAACATGAGTAGTCCCATTGTTACCTCTCTTCCTTGGCCTTTTAGTATACTCTCCCAAGCTTTCCACTTATCTCCATATCATTATCAACACTCATGGCCTGTGCCTTGTTGTGTGTCCTGGGCTCTGGAGCTATCCTCTTATAGGTGGTTGTGCCCCTGCCTATCCCACTCCCCAATTGAACTGTGTTTGTATAATGGCATATTCTACTTCAGGAATAATTCGTCGTCTTAGCTTCTCCAGGACCTGATGATGGTTTCAGAGATTCATAAATTTCTCTAAAATTAACTCTTAAATCTTCCAAATATATTTAAATATGAGTTTTAATTGAGGCAAGCTGAATAGAACTTGCACTTTCTAAACCAGGCCAGTTTTGAAATGCAACATTCCAAGAACCTTAGACTTTTTTGAAAGTGTAAAACCTGTTAGTATGCAAACTCCTGTACAGAAGAATGTCAGAATTAAGGACACCACGGGAATGGAGGTTGTCCATAAATCTGAAATGTTCATAACTCTCAACAGACCACAGTTCAGGCTCCAGATCCAGCAGCTGACACTCCAGGCCAGGTTTCAGCAGCAGCTGAGCTCCCTATTCAGTACTGGCATGATTGTGCAAGCTTGTCCCCCTCCTGGGTGTGTGTGTGTGTGTGTGTGTGTGTGGGGAATACAAAACAGTGCATACCCCTCCTGGCGGGGAAGAAGGGGTGAAAGGAGTGCTGCTTCTGCTTTACTGGCTCTGGCTGTCTTGGGCTGGAGCCCCAGCATCTTGCTGTAATTGGCTGCCCCACATGTGGGGGTGGGGACAGGCAACCCAGATGTGCCTATCTTTAAGCTGCAATACAGACACAGTACAGTATTTGCACTTCTTTTTGTCTCTGCTGCTGACTGTTTACTCCTGGTTTTACATGGTATCCAATTGACTAATCAGTCTGTAACTCTGGTATTCATATATTTGAGGTTCTACTGTATGTGCAAAAGGTCTCAGCTGAGCAATCTAAAATTTGGGGTAAATTCTTCTTTGGCTATAGAAAGAGAAGGAATTTCAGCACTGAAACTTTTTTATTTTAAAGTTGGGGTTTGGGGCAAGAGATCACATCAAATCACACTTACAAGGGCAAACTAGTTAAAACTACCTATGGAGTCATAGCTTCATAATATACAGATACACAACATAAATGACTGCTTCTCGAAACCCACAAGGGGCGAGGCAATTCTTGATTTAGTTCTAAGTAGAGCACAGAATCTGGTCCAAGAGGTGAATGTATCTGAACTGCTCAGTAATAGCAATCATCATGTAATTTAACATTCTTGTAGGGCAAAAAATACCCAAGAATCCCACCACAGTAGCATTTAACTTCAAAAAAGGGAAATTACACAAAAATGAGGAAGCTAGTTAATGAGAAATTAAAAGGAATGGCCCTGCAGGTGAAATGCCTGCAAATGGAGACTATTAAAAAACTCTGTAATAGAAGTTCAAACTAAATGTGTGTCCCAAATTTAAAAAAGGACACCGTAGTTAAACAGCAGAATAAAATAGGTGTTTAGAGACCAAAAGGCATCCTTGAAACAGTGGAAGTCAAATCCTACTGAGGAAAATAGATGAGAGCGTAAACTGTGGCAAGTCAAGTGTAAAAGTATAAGAAGACAGGCCAAGAAAGAATTTGAAGAGCAATGAGCTACAGACACACAAATTAAAAAGCAACTGTTTTTTTTTTAAGTACATCAGAAGCAGGAAGCCTGTCAACCAGGCTCTGGAGCCACTGGACGAGCGAGGTGCGAAAGGAGCACTCAAAGAAGTGCATTGGTCTTCCTGCAGAGGGTGAGGGGAGATCCGGAATTTGTCACCTAAAAATAATGGGTCAGGTATGGGGAACTGTTCCAGACTGAGGTGTCAACAGATAAACAGTAATAAGTCAACAGAAACAGATGATATTCACAAAAGAATTCTGAAGAAATTCAGATATGAAATTGCAGAACTATTAACTGTGGTATGTAATGTATCAGTCTCTGTACCAGATGACTGGAGGATAGCCAATGTAATGCCTATTTTTACAAAAGGCTCCAGAGGGAATCCTGGCAATTACAGGCTAGTAAGCCTAACTTCAATACCAGGCAGATTGGTTGAAAATATAGTAAAAAACAGAATGATCAGACACACAGATGAACATGATACATTGGGGAAGAATGAGCATGGCTTTTGTAAAGGGAAATCACGCCCCACCTATCTATTAGAATTCTTTGGGGGGGGGGAGTCAATAAGCATGTGGACAAGCGTGATCCCCTTGATATAATGTAGTTGGACTTGCAAAAAGCCTTTGACAAGGTTCCTTACCAAAGGCTCGTAAGCGAAGTAGGCAATAATTGGATAAAAGGGACAGTCCTCTCATGGATTAATAACTGGTTCAAAGATAGGAAATAAAGCGTAGGAATAAATGGGTAGTTTTTGCAATGGAATGGGTAAATAGTGGGGTCCCCCAGGACCTGGAGTGGGAGCTGTGCTCTTCAACATATTCATAAATGATCTGGAAAAGGGGTTAACGAGTGAGGTGGCAAGTTTGCAGACCATACAAAATTACTCATGATAAGTCTAAAGCTGACTATAAAGAGTTACAAAAGGATCTCTACAAAGCTGGGTGACTGGATGATAAAATGGCGGATGAAATTCAATGTTGATAAATGCAAAGTAATGCACACTGGAAAACAAAATCGCACTATAGTTACAAAATGATGGGGTCTAAATTAGCTGTTACCACTCAAGAAAGATCTTGGAGACATCCTGGATAGTTCTCTGAAATCAGCCACTCAAGGTGCAGAGGCAGACAGAAAAAGTTAACAATGGCAAGAACCATTAGGAAAGTGATAGATAACAAAACAAAACATTGTAATGCCACTATATCATTATATCAATGTTCCCTCACCTTGAATACTGTGTGTAGTTTCAGTCACTCCATCTCAAAAAAGATATATTAGAATTGGAAAGGGCATAGAGAAGGCAACAAAAATGATTAAGAGGAGGGAACAGATTCCATACAAGAAGAGATTAAAAAGACTGGGACTGTTCATCTTAGAAAAGAGATGACTAAGGGCAATATGATAGAGGTCTATGAAATCATGAATGATAGGGAGAAAGCAAATAAAGAAATACTATTTACCCCCTCATGTAACTCAAGAACAATGAAATTAATAGGCAGCAGGTTTAAATAAAAAAAAGGAAGTATTTCTTCACAGAACCCATAGTCAACCTGGGAAACTCATTGCCATAGGTTGCTGTGAAGGCCAAAAGTATAACGTTTCAAAAAAGAATTAAGATAAGTTCATGAATGATAGATCCATCAATGACTGTTAACCAAGATGGTCAGGAATACAACCCCATGCTCTGGGTGACCCTAAAACTCCAACTTCCAGAAGCGTGGAGTGAACAACAGGGGATGGATCACTCAAAATTGCCCTAGTCTGTTCATTCCCTCTGAAGCATCTGTCAGAGACAGCATACAGGGCTAGATGAACCATTGATCTGTCCCAGTATGACTTTTCTTATGTCCAGTGAGGAAGTTCATGTTGCTTTGAGATCTTGAGCTTTTGCATTTCCTGATTTTTAATGTCTTTAAATTTGCAAACTTAACATTATCTGTACATAGTGTTTTGCATGTAATATCTAAACATTGTCTGTACATGAAGTGCATGAGGAATCATAACTATATTCATCCACAAACACTGCATTCTAAGTGAATAAATGACAAAGGATAGTCAAACAGAATTAGGTTTATTTTTAAATAAAAAATCATCCGGTACAAAAGTGGAGGTGGTTCAAGGTTTGCCTTTTTGCTCCCAAGACCAGAGGCTTGAACTTCAGATTAGGAACAGAACTAGATAGACTATCCTCACAAACTAAAGAAAGGAATAATACATAGATACAGGAAGGCAGAAAAGTGAGACATGCATGTTAAGTTACAAGAAGGCAGACAAGAAAAAATACTCCAATGACTAGACACTCTTGTTCATAAAAGAAATTAGGTCACTGAGGACTTTTATCTAGGGGAAAAGAATAGAGTGGAAAGATGGGGTCGGGGGTGCTAGGTTACAGAGAGATAAAATGAGGCTAACATCCGTGAGCCTGAAGCAACAGTGGAGCTACACTTTTTTTAGTCTTTGCAGGAAAGATAATTTAATTTATATAACACTCTTCCTTCAGAAGGATCTCATGGAATAATAGAAATTAAAAATGGAAAAAATCTTTTAGGCATCATCTCACTGTACTGTTCCCATCTCACTGGGTGTTCCTTATAGTTTAATTTCTAGTATATTTTAAATATCTCCAATGATGGGCTGTCTCAGGTTCACTTGTACTAGAAAACAAGCCCACCATCATTTTACAACAACATATTGATATTTAACTCAAGATAGCCATCGGGATTTTAAACACTGAAAAACAATTCTTCACTGACTCAACCAAAAAGGTATAGTCAGAGTGAGGCCCAGGATGAGGCCAGGCCTCTTGGGTTAAGATGGGGGACGTGCTTCCTCCCTTATCCCAGCCCCACCCAGAACTGGACCCTAGAAGAAGCAGCCAGCCCTTTTCATCTTACCTGCTGGGCTGTGATTGACTAGTATGGAAATGGGGGCATTGTAAGAACCAAGGTAGATATTTTCATATTTAGTTATTTTATCTCTTTCCTCATAAATTAGTCATTCCTGGCCATATTCATTTGGGCCCCAATCCTGCATTTTGCAAAGCCTGTGTGGAGCCTGATTGCCTGTACACAGTAAATTGCAGTATTAAGGCTTTTGGTCTTCTCCGAATTCCCACCAGTGAGTTCTTCTCTGGTGATGCAATACATGCAAATGGATGCAACATCACACAAACTGTATGCCTCTATGCTCTGTCATGCCTCTGCAACCCAAAATTACATTGACCTTTCTTGGTGTCATATAGAATTGCAAAAATCACCTCTAATTTGCTATCCACAATCATCCCAAAGCCTGTTTTGGCATCACCGATTTCCAGGATTCTGGTCTCTCATCAAAAATGTTTCTGATTATTTATCTCAAGGAATATTAGTTTATATATGCCCCAGTTGTATCTCATTTTATTGTTTTCTGTCCATATTTTTAACCTCTCTTGGACCCTTTGTCCTTTCATCCTTCTCCTGGTCTCCTGTCTCACTCTTGAGACCTTTGCTACTCCTGGGGGAATTCTGCGTCCCTGCATGGGAGCAGAATTCACGTCCCCTGCAGATTTCTGTGCTTCCCTGCAGAAGAATGACGTTCTGACGGGGAAGCAAAGGGAAGCCACAAGAGCGGTCATACGCCCCTCCCCAGCAGCACAGGTGCATTGTTTCGGGCTTTTGGATTAGCTGGTGGAGAGGTAAATCACCGTGTGCGGGAGGGGCTGCTGATGTCCTGGCTGGTGGCTTCTGCCCTGAGCCAGGCTCAGCTGCTAGTCCCAGCTGGGCTGGGGAGGACAGGACTTGCTCTTCCCCTGCAAAGGAGCGGCTAGGTCAGACCCACTCCCAAAAACCTCCCCTGGCTGCAGGAAGCTGTGTATCTCCCTCCTCCTCCTCCCTCCGTTTCTTGTCCCCATTGCTCCTCAGCTGTGGAGGGAGGAGTCACTGTACGAGGAGCTGCCCCCTCGCTGCCCAACCCCTGGTGTATGGATCCCCAATACCCAGCCTCCCCCGCTAAGCCTCACCCCCTGCACCCAGAACCCCTCCCTGAGGCACCCACACCCAAACCCCAGTCTGCCGAGCTCAACTCCCTGCACCTGGAGCCTCACCGCTGAGCCCCGCCACACCCCTACCCCTGCACTCAAACTCCCTGAACCCCCTGCACTCAAACTCCCACCCCAATGAGCCCCCCCGTGCCCCACCCCCTTCCCCCTACCCCCCCCTTGCACATTGCCCCTGGACCTGGAACCCCCCCAACGAGACCCTGTGCATCCAGATCCTCCCCACACCCAGACCCCATCCCCACTGAGCCCCAACCAGCTGCACCCCGACACCTACCCCAGCAAGCACCCACCCCACTCCCCTGAACACCCAGATCCCATCCCCACTGAGCCCCAACCAGCTGCACCCCGACACTCACCCCAGCAAGCACCCACCCCACTCACCCCAACATCCAGATCCCTGCCTACTGTGCCCCCCATACCCAGTCCCCTCTGTTAACCTCAACCACCTTCCCCTGGATCTCCTGCAGAGTCCCATTGCCTCTGCACCCAGAACCCCGCAATGAACCCCTGTGCATCCAGCTCCCCCCTGCACCCAGACTCCCCCACTGAGCTGCCCAGATTGCCCCACACAGAACCCTCTCCCCCCACAATGGCAACCCCCACACTAAGCCCCTCCTAAGCTGGGATGAGCCTGCCTGCCCACACCTGGTGTACCTGGTGTCGAGGGGCAGGGCCAGACCCCAGGGGTGTTTTGGGGGCAAGCCTGGCCCTTGTGCTGTGTCAGGGTCAGGTGCAGCCTCACCACTGAGTTCATGCCCCTGCACTTGGAATCCCCCAATGAGCCCCTGTGCGAGGGGGACTGCAGGGTGATCTCCCACCTCCATGCAGCCAGTGGCTTGTGCTCCCCACTGCCATGCTGGAGCCTCCAAATTTATTTATTGACAAATAAAATTTGCAGAATTTTAAACTATGTGCAGAATTTTTATTTTTTTGGTGGAGTATTTCTGTTCCCTTCTTTGACACGTTGTCCCCTCATACACTTTACTCTGGTTCCTATTAATCTTATCTCACTTTCTGGGGTCCCTGTTTCAATTAGCTCCTCAGAGACATGCATTGCTGTCACTACGCCTTCTCCGGAACTTCCCCATTCTCCCTAGCTGTCATCCGAGCTCAGCACTGTACTGCATCCCTTTTCCTGCCAGTGGAACATCACCCAAAACTTTCTTCTTGCGGGTTGAACAGAAGTGGAGCGGGAAACATATCGCTACTATACATATACACTTGTACTGATACAGAAAAGCGAATGATAGCCCCCCAAGTGTATTGTGACTCCAGGAGGCACAGAGGCCAACAGCTGTCAGTAGCTCCAATTCACAACCCAGCATTTTAGCACAGGTTAGATACTCGTCAAGGCTACAGTGCAATTGAACTGTGCAGTTCACTGACGGGTGGTTGAAGGCTGATCCTGGTGCTGTCACACTCATAGAGCGACCCCCCCCCCCCGTCCTACAGAGAGAAGCGGAGACTGTGGCACCCACAGAGCAAAATCCCCCCGCAACCTCTCCCCCCACAGGGCAGGGGAGAGACGGACCCGCTTGGGGCAGGTTCACTCGGTCCCTGCCTCTCGGGGCCCGGGCCTGCTCCCATGGAAGCTGATGGCGAAGCGCTGGGACCCGGGGCAAACGAGATCACAACCACGCGCCGGGGCGGCTCCCAGCGCCGCGCTCCCTCCCCGGGCAGCCCGAGCCCGGCCGGCACCAGTTTCCGGTGGGACGCTGTGCCTCGGCGTTTCCTTTCCCCCCGGCCTGCCGCTTCCCCAATCCCCGCCTGCCCGGTGCGCGTCTCCGGCCCGGCCTCCCCATGCAGTCCCGGCTTCTGTGCTTCAGCGGCGGCCCCGCAGCGCGGAGAGTCCGGCTCATTCTGCAGCAGGTGGTGCGGGGCCGCCTGGCTGCGGAGAGGCAGCTGCAGCCGGAGGTCAGGGCGCTGCACGGCCCGGGAGCCGCCGCAGGTAACTCCCCTCCCCCCCACGGGTTAATGGGGCTGTGACTCCCCCCCCCAACACTAGCCACTTCTACACCCCCGTCAGCTCCCAGTGCCCCCAAACTCCAGCCCCCATCAGCTCCCAGAGCCCCCAAACGCCAGCCTCCTCCACGACCCCGATCCAACCATCAGCCCCACCGTCTTCAAATTCCAGCCCCCTCCACACCCCACTGCCTGCAAAGCCAACTACCATCAGCCCCCACTG
>NW_020664369.1:4187069-4293585 GCF_002925995.2 Terrapene triunguis
GCCTGCAAAGCCAACTACCATCAGCCCCCACTGTCCCTAAACTCCAGTCTCCTCAACCCCCAAACTCCATTGCTCCACATCCCACCATCAGCCCCTACTACCCCCAAATCCAATCACCATCAGCTTTCACTGTCCCCAAACTCCAGTCCCCTCCATGCCCCCATCAGCTCCCACTGACCCCAAATCCCAGCTCAACCATAAACCCAAATTCTAGTGTCCCCCCATTCACCAATATCACCTCACTACCCCATATCCAACCACCATCAGCCTCTAATGCTGCCTTTACACCTCACTATCAATCCCCATTACCCCCCAAATCCAAGCCCCCAAAATCTAATCCGCACCAGACCCTGCTGCTCCCAAAACCCAATCTCACCTGTCCAGATCCAGTTCTAATTCCCTCCCTGCCTCCCTCATCCCCAAACTCATGGCTCCATGATTTTAACCTCCTCTAGTCTTAATCTCCTCTCCTCCTCACACGCTAGTGGTATCTTCCATTTCATGCTAGGTGCGTTGGGTTTTGTTTTGGTGGCTTTTACTTTAAAAATTTCTCAGGGTCTTGTATCCCTTTTTCCTGTCTGGAAAGTCAAAACAAAAGTAACTGGGGAATAGGAGCAGGACAGTTCCCTGCTCCTCTCCATCTAAACTCCACTGAGTGTATAGGCTTTGTAGTAAAGTTGGGAGATGTTGACACATTTTAGGGCAACAATTCACCAATTTTTCCATTCTGAGAAGCACCTCATGAGAGAAAAGGCTCCAAAACACTTGCCTTGTCTGTCCATTGTTTGTGTTTCAAAATGCTTCATTTTATGGATCACCAGGAAGAGCTCTGCAGCCTATAGTTTGAGAACCACTCCTCTGGGACAGAGTAGTGATGCTTGTATTGTTACCTCTATGCATCCGAAGAAGTGAGGTTTTTACTCACGAAAGCTTATGCCCAAATAAATCTGTTAGTCTTTAAGGTGCCACCAGACTCCTTGTTGTTTTTGTAGATACAGACTAACACGGCTACCTCCTGATACTTGATTGCATAGGATTGCCACTTTACAAAGGCAGAACCCCACTAAATTCAGGGGTCCGATGATACTGATCTATTTGCAGGATTGGACTTGTCTGTAGAATATAGTCCTCCTACCTTGAGGCAATTTTACAGGTTTAAAAAATGGTCTCAGAACCTGTATATGTTCCCTTAAGCAGCACTATTAGGACATACAGTTGACCTTGGTCCTGCATATATTGGGTGAGTGGGACCGTGTTCCTTGAACAATCCCAGAGTATCTTATAATGATGTTCAAAACATGTGACAACCTTGCACAAATTAGAACTGGCGCTTAAAACAATGACATACACCAACAGTAGGTAACATTTTTCTGGATGTGTGCCAAAGGAATCACAATTCCTAAATATAGACTGAATAATGACCAAGTATGAATTATGGAGCTAGAATCCTTTTGAGAGGTCCTGATGGTCTCTTAAATTTATGTACTTGTTTTAATTCTTACTTACAGCACTATTACTCAGTTTTGCTGCCAGATAATGAGCAATCAGTCAAACAGGTTTGAGTTAATCAAGGAAGGAGCTAGTTTGAGGAATGAATATAATGAGGTCTTATAATATTCAGAGGATGTTTGAATCGGAAAAAATGTATAAAAGTGAGATTGAAAAGATTGGGATTTTTTACCATAGAAAGGAAATGCATAAGAGGGGGCGTGATAAAAATTATATAAGTAATAGTATCGAGAAGGTAGATCAGGAGCTTTAGTTCTCCCATCTCATAACTCAAGAACAAGAAGGCGTTCAATTAAATTAAAAGGTGGAAAATTCAAAACTGATAAAAGGAGGTACTTTTTCTCCCGTTGCATAATTAGACTGTGAAACTTTTTAACCCAGTGCACAATTAGATTACAAAACTCTGTGCTACAGGATGACATTGAGGCCAAGAATTGAGAGAAATTCAAAGAGAGATGGGGTATGTCTATGGATAACTCCGTTCTTGTTATCAAAATTAATGATGATAATGTTGGAAGGAATAGTAAGCCTCAGGGTTTGCACGTCCTCTGAAGCCACTGTCAGAGACCGGCTACTGGACTAGATGGATTTTGGATCTCATTCAGTAAGGCAATTCTTATATTCCTATGAATTGTGAGGTCTTGATATTAGGAATACTATTTATTGCCCATTCTCCTCCAGTGGACTCCATTCTCCTTAGGTCCTCCTCACATCCTCTTGCAGGACCCAGGTCTCCTATACCTTTGACAACTTCGGGTGTGCAGTCGGGTAACCTGCTCCTCCTCTTTTGCAACAATGGGTACTTTTGTTACCTTCTCCATGGGCTTTCAGGGGGCTGCCCCCACTAGGAGGCTTCTTGATATAGTGTTTCCTCTCTTCCCCTATGCAAAAAGAGATTTTTGGGAAGGGCTGGAAGCTGCAGCCAGCTAGGTAAGCAACAGTCAGTCTGGCTCCCTGATTGCCTGAAGCTGAGACACATCCCAGATTCTGGTGTGGCGGTAGCTCCTCAGTATTGAAACAGAATGGTTGCCGGTCACAGTTTTGTAAAATGTGAAGTGGGGGCACCCACCTCCCCCTAACTTCCTTTGCAATAGGGAGTAGAGGCCTCCTGGCACCTTATGAAGAGCTGTGGAAGAACAGATGAAGGCAGCCAGTGACAGAGAGTTATGAAGAGTGGGGTGTGGAAGTCATAGAATTATGGGAAGAGAAAAGAGGTTACTAAAGCTTCATGGAAACACTTGAGAGACTTGTGCAGCTCAAATGGGAGATCCTATTTTTTTCTGATTATTATTTGATTTCTTGAATAAAGTCCAAGAGTTGGTCCATTTGAGAATTTTTATATTCAGGTTGCATGTTCCAAGCCAGTAGAGTATAACAGTCTGTTACTTTTCTTCAGTGAAGTGGTGGTGATGAAAATTGTATTTACTTTGTTGGCTGAGCTTATGAGCAATGAAGTGTGCAGCCTTTTATTGGCTGAGCGAAGTGAGGCCTACACTCAATTCGATGGCATTTCTCTGCTTGTGTGTCTGGGCATAAGTCTTGAACACCACAGCCGATCAATTCCAAAATTGCAGGATATGTTCTACACAAAAATGGGAAGAATCCTATTGATTTTTGGTGAAAACCAGAAATGGGTGGGAGGGAGACAGAGCTCTTGGTATTTGGTTAGCACACCCACAGCTTCAACCACATATGTTGTTGTCTAGAGAGTTTAAAAAAAATGGCTGCCATCAACTTTTTCTTTTAATGCCTTCCAGTGTAACAACACACCCCATCTCAGCTCTGCCCATTGTTCCAAAAGTGTTTAAAATGTTGACAACCTGAATGACTTATATCCCAGACAGAGAGAAAAGAAATAATTTTATAAATTCCAAATTAGGGGGGAAATGGAGGGCAGCAAGGACCCCCTTGTGTGTGTAAGGAGGTTGGCAACCCTCTAGATGTAAGCAAGCTAAGACGAGCAGTCACAATGAAAATGGGGAAGACTGTGAGTTCCTGGCATATGGTGAAAGGGAGAATTTTTTGGGGTGCATACAGAGCCTTAGGCATGAGGATGGGAGTAGGGGAATTGCAGGGAGTCTCTGAAATAGAGGAGGAGGGTGGCACACAGGGAGTTTGTGGGGAAAATTGCAGGGATGCTTGTGTGTACAGTGAGCTCAGACCATGCAAGCTACAAAGTGTGCCACTCTGTTTTATATGACTTTTGGAGGATTAGGATATAAGACAGGCTACATCTACACTGCACTTTCGTCGGTAAAACTTTTGTTGGTCAAGGGTGTGAAAAAACACACCCCGACCGACAAAAGTTTTACCGAGGAAAAGCGCTGCTGTGGACAGTGCTTTGTTGGTGGGAGATGCTCTCCTGCTGACAAAGCTACCACCCCTCATTGGGGGTGGTTTTATTTTGTCAGCAGGAGACCTCTCCTGCCGACAAAGAGCGGCTACACTGCATACCTTACAGGGCACAGCTGTGCTGCTGTAAGGTGTGCAGTGTAGACATAGCCATGCACCGCTCAGCAGACTATTAACGCATAATAAACATGATTCTTGGTCATTCTCTTTGAGTAAAATTCAGTACAGGCTGTGAGATTCAAAATCTGGTAATTGTTTTAAATTTAACTTCTAATATTTAGTAAATATTTAATTATAGCCACGATTGTTTGTGGGTTTGTTTTGCAAATATTTTTTGGGTTAATACATAAACCTTGTTGTCCTGAAGTTGAACTTGTTTAGCCAATTCAAGCACTCTGCAAGGACTCTTATTAAAAGTCACATAGGAATTGCCAGGGTGAATTTTGAAGGGTGTTTCAACTAGTTTTCAATAAAAGGAAGTTCTTTTTAATAAGTCTTTTTGATTTTCAGACATGGTTTATTTTCTTTTATTGTGTCACTGAAAATATACTAATGATCAATTATGCTTGATGTTTAAGCTCATTTAAAAATAGGTTGACAGCTTGGATATTCTACTTTGAACAAACTGTACTTTGGAAACCTTATTTTAGTATTGAAACACTAAGTTACTTTTACATATTATAGTACAGTACTGACAAGCCGGACAGCTTAGCACTGATAAAGCACACTAGTGGAAAGTGCCAACTACCTAATTGGTGAACAGGACAATTCTTAAGTGTTCAGCCCAGGATATCATCCTTTTTGAGCCAGAACATTTTTGGCCATTAAATTCATGTTTTTACTGGAAAAACAAAGCAGCTGGCATATACTCCCTCCACATCACTAAGATTCAGAGAATTCCCTTTCAATTGGGGGCGTCAGAGAATACAGCTGAAGGCCACTCATTTTTTGGTAGGAATTAATATTTTTGATAAAAATCTCTTGTAGCCAATTTACACAACACATTGTAAATACAGGGCAAAACTAAGGTATACACAATAAGTACAAAGTTTAATTATCCTACTGTTAAAAATATTTAAACTGATTTATCACAAGAGGTGTACAATATATTAATTGAGCATTGTCAATCATTCCATACTAACAGTGCATAATATTTTCACAAATTGCCAAGATGTATAATGCTTTCAAATTATAAAAAGCTCTGCTTTATGCTGGTTTCTTTAATCCCATAAATGATTATTAGGTGTCCAGGGAAGATTCCAATGCAGAAATAATATGCTCAGAAAGGGGGAGAAAAAGGAGTATAACAGTACTTGTTAGTTCTCCAAGAGAAGACACTTGATGTTTTGAAGCTCAGCTTGCTTTATCATCGGCTTTGTAATCAATCCTAGGGTAAATACAAATATATATTGTCTTTATTGACATTGTAGACTTTAACTAGTGAAGAAAATCATTAGTCCATAGCAGGTCACAGAAGAAAATCAAGCCTTAGCCAAAAAACATCAGAACTTCTCTGGTTCTAACACAGCTAATGTTGATTGGAAATTACATTATGTATTATGAAAATATTAGATGCTGAAAGTCAGCACTGTGTTTCCTTTAGGGTGACCAGATGTCCCGATTTTATAGGGACAGTCCCGATTTTTGGGTCTTTTTCTTATATAGGCTCCTATTACCCCCCCACGCCCCCGTCCTGATTTTTCACACTTGCTATCTGGTCACCCTATTTTCCTTAGAGGGAAATGCGGCACCACATATTTTGTCCAGAAGAGTATTGGTTCTCACTTGAAGAAATGTTGCTAACTAAGGCAGGAGACTTTTTTGAAACGTTAGTAGAATTTCAACGTAAGTACCCTTATTTGCTAACAAGTAACCCCCAACTCTGCAGACTGTTTAATGCAGTGGATATAGAGCTAACTTAATCAATTAACCCCAAAAAAGGAAGCAGTGGAACAAACTTTTGCTTGTGATACTGTTTTCCTGGAACACGTAAATAAAAAAACAAAACAAAACACCCCTAGTACTCCCAAGACCACAGTTATCCTTCAGATGTGTATAGAATAGGCCTGCGAGCATGAATACATTTATAACTAAAGACTACAATGCACAAGCCAAAATGCAAGCACAGAACTATTTAAATAAGTGTAAAATCATGCATTTAACTCAAAATACATGCTTGCTGTACTTTGTAATAATTTATTAAAAAAGGCTGAGGAAAAGGAAAAAACAAATTCTTAATAACAATACCATTATCCTTTTCAAGCTTAAATTGGCTCTCTAAGGATGAGTTGCCATTCTCTCTGCTACATGTCCTTTTGTAAAGGTGTTTTGTAAATGACATCAGTTGGAAGCATTTATTTTCCTTTCCTTCTCTTTATCATGAAATGAGGATCTAAAAATATATATACAGATGTAATTTAGCTGTTGAACTTTTCTCAAACAGATGTGGTATAATCACACAGAAATTAGTGTTAGCAGTGCATAACACCACAGTTTTAATGTGTTTGTGCTATTAGTTGAAGAGAGAAGATGAATATTTTATAAAAGACTGAATTATAGATATTTTGAGATCACTTTTTCAGTATGGTAATCATATAATTTCAGACCTAAAGAGTCCAAAAGAGAGAATTCTTAACCACCCAATAAGAATGCATTTCAAACCTCCCAGTGTCTCATTAGGGTCCCGATCCTGCAAAGACTGACATATGTGCTTGGAATTATTTATATGCATAATGTTACCGACCTCAGTGGGACTGCTCACAGTGAGTAAGGTTTTATACATGTGTACATCCTTGCAGATAAGAGTCTAAAATTAGAGGGGATTCTTTGTTTTAAAATGGCCATTTTACATTAATTTTATTTCTTTTGTTTTTCATGATGTGTTATTTCACCATAAAAAGTAGCTAATAGAAAAATGTAGGAAAAACTATTTTCTGCTACTTTTTTTTTAATTGTGATTAAGATATAATCCAGTGTTTCTCAAACTTTTGTATTGGTGACCCCTTTCACACAGCAAACCTATGTGTGCGACCCCCCCCTTATAAATTAAAAACACTTTTTTTGTATTTAACACTGTTATAAATGCTGGAGGCAAAGTGGGGTTTGGGGGTGGAGGCTAACAGCTCGTGACCCCCCATGTAATAACCTTGTGACCCCCTGATGGGTCACGACCACCAGTTTGAGAATCCCTGATATAATCTATTTATCTGTCTTTATATATATGACTCATACCATTGTTGTGTATGAGAGTATGTCTACACTACGGAGACCATACTGGCATAGTTATGTTGCCGTAGCTATGGCAGCATAACCCCACAGTATAGATGCATCCTATTGCAATGTAAGGGCTTTTTCTGTCCGTTTAGGAACGCCACCTCTCTGAATGATGATAGCAAGGTCAACAGAAGCATTCTTCTGTTGGCATAGGTTGGGATAGCTGTCAGTCAGGTTTGTGGATTTTCCACACCCCTGAGCAATGTAGCTATGTGAATCTAAATTTTAAGTGTAGATCAGGCCTTTGAATCTCAAAATTTTTAAAAATAGATATAACAATAGCTCTTTATTCACCACTTGTAGGAAAAATAATTTGATGGGGTGGAAAAAATATCAAAGTAATATATGAGCTTTTAAATGAGATATAAATCTAGGTCTCCAATCCTGTGATTGTGATCCATGTGGGTGGACAGCTGCATGAAATTCTGTTATCATGTGGGGTTAGGCATGGGCTTGATAGTCTGACTGATAGACCTAATTCTTAGCCACTTCTGATCATATGAAGAACCTATGATCAGCCTCGTCTACACTTAAAACTTAGGTCAACATATGTACGGCACTCCGGGGTGTGAAAAATCTAAACTCCAGAGTACCCCAGCTATGCTAACCCCAAACCGCCATGTTGTGGCAGTTAGGTCGACAGAAGAATGCTATTTACTGTCACTTGGGTAGGTGGAGTTCCTACAGCAATGGAAGACCCCCTTCCGAAACTGTAGTCTGTGTCTGCACTATGGGGTTATACTATGGCTGCAGTAGCAACCATAGTGTAGACATGGATTTTGTCACTTCTTGTAGGAATAGGGGTGTATTAAATGTGTTATCCACTCTAAATTGCAGTTCTAGAAAAATAGAGGGTGTTAGTTTCCATGGGTTGTCACATTTTTATTAGCTAAATTATCTCAAGATAAGCAAATATCTTTATTTAGAAGCTCACTTTCCAACAGTTCTGCGGTGTCTGAGTGAAAGTTAAAAATTGCACAGCTTCAGGAAAGTGCTACTGAGCTATTGTGTTAAGGTTCAGTTTTAAACTAGCACTCCCTCCCCCCCAAAACTGTCTGTTCAGCTGTGGTTTTCAGGACTTCATCTGTGCTCATTCTAGGGTCTGGTCTACACTAGGAATTTACATCGGTATAGGTATGTCTCTCAGGTGTGTGAAAAATGCAGACCCGAGAGATGTAGCTATATCGACCTAACCCCCGGTGTAGATAGTGCTAGGTTGACGGCACAATTCTTCCGTCAACCTAGCTACCGCCTCTCGGGGAGGTGGATTACCTATAGCGATGGGAGAATCCCTCCCATTGGCCTAGGTAGTGTCTACACCAGGGGTCGGCACGGCCAGCACATCCCTCGCCCGCACCGCTTCTCGCCGCCCCCATTGGCCCGGGACGGCGAACCGCGGCCAGTGGGGGCCGCGATCGGCCGAACCTGCCGCGTCAGCAGGTAAATAAAACTGGCCCGGCCTGCCAGGGTGCTTACCCTGGCGAGCCGTGTGCCGAACATTGCCGACCCCTGGTCTACACTGAAGCGCTACAGTGACACAAGTGTGCCATTGTAGTATTTTAACTCCATTTTGATGGGGGTAGTATAAGGAGAGAGAAAGTTTGGAATTCTCATAATATAGGTTTGTAATTTTTAAAAAAACGTGTGTCAATAGACGGAACCCTAGTAATATACTTGATGATGTTAGAAGGACAGGTGAGGTCCCTTTGTATATGTACCATAGAGATAAGCATGATAGAAGAACCTAGACTAGAGTTGCACACTGTGATGTTTCTGTAGGCTGAACTCATTGCACACACCAGGAGCTCCTTGCGTTCCTCCATTTCCCCACAATTTGTAATTTGTAAAATTATTTATTTTCTTTCTGTCTGGGCGACAAGTCGTTCAGGGCATCATCATTTTAAATTCCATTGCCATCATGAGCAGAACTGAGATGGGGAGGAGGATGTAACCTGGACAGTGTTAATGGATGTCATCAACTGGTTCTTTTTACAGAGCTGGCTAAATCTGATATGTTTTCTAACCAGATGCCAGGAGCTCTGTATGTCCCCTACTTCCACCTTCCTGTTTTCCCCAAATGGGCACTGTATGGGCCTGATTTTAATGGAATTTCAGGCTTTTCTGATTTTCTGATTTACATTAAAATCAATAGGCTCTGCACTTTGATACCTGGAACAGTCCATGACAGGATGTCGTTTTCAGAATATATCATGTTACAGAAAGACAGGCAAACGGAGAAATGCCATCGAGTTGAGTGTAAGGCCTTGCTTTGCTTGGCGAATGTAATAGGTAGCCTAAAAAACTGCTGTAGTTTCTATTGTATGCAGTGTAGTTGTAGCTGTGTCAGTTCCAGGATATTAGAAAGACAAGGTGGTCGAAGTAATGTCTTTTATTGGACCAACTTCTGTTGGTGAGAAAATGGTCAAATAAAAGTAGTTTCTATTGTGATCCTAAAGCTTATACTGTCTTATTTTTGTATACAAAAAACATCAAAAATAGAAGGGAAGTTGCTTTGGTTTTGGTTTTGGTTTTCTTTCTTTTTTTTTTACTTGTCTGCTCTTTGTCTGGTATCACACATCTTGTCCTTTCAGCCCATGTCTCATTCCTTCTGTATTTTGAACGAATCATGTGTATAGGGGAGAGAGACAGTATGTTTACAACTTGAATGTAAATAATTTAAGCTATAAGCTAATTAGTCATATACACTTGTTTTGTCGCTCGTTGGCTGGGGGAAGGCGAGAAAACAAATTGACACTAAATTCCTGAGGCAGACAATCAGACAAATCTGTTTTAAGAGGAATTTTAGCATTTAAGAAGATGACCTGAAGAAGGGGGTTGTGGAGCTTCAGGCAAGCAGTGGACCCCTCGGGACACTTGCTGAAATTTCAGATGTCTTCCAGCCTGCTCAGGATCCTACTTGGATCCAGCCTGTTCAGCCCTTCATTATCACCCCAGTGAGCAAGAGACATTAGAGCTGCAGACACATAAGCGGAGTGGGAGGGGAGCTTTGGTGTAGTTTTCAGCCCTAAAGTGCTGGCTTACTACATTTTTTTGCAGCCTACGGAGAGAGTAAGTTTTAAAGGGATCCTGAGCTTAAAGGTACAATGACCATCAACTAGCCACAGGGAAAGACTGACCTATTATATTGATGTAAGTGGAGTTACTGTAGGAAACACTGCATACGTTGTTTGTCGATACAGTGCTTCTTGTAGACTGTTAAAGGGTATTAAATAATGAATGTTAGATTTGTTCAAGCATTTCTTAGGAGCCAGGATTCAGGAAACAGCAAGAGGAATGTGGTATTAAAATACAGTAGGATGAAAGGATGCTACAAAATATCATAATTCAGACACATTTACATTACTATTGATCCAGAAATGAAGAGTGTAAGGAGAAGTAGCTAATGTGGTTTTTTGAGGGATTGGCCAAGGACTGGAAGTTGATATTAAAATACAAATCTGTACTGGAAATGGAAAATTGACAAGTGCAACTTAACAAGAATACAGCCAATTAAGGGGTGCTGGGAAAAGATAAAGGCAGCAAAGTTGGAGAATGAGCTAATGCTAGTTGAGAGAGTCAAGGGGAATAATTAGGGTTTTAGAATTTATCAGGGAAAACTTGTAAGGCCTGAGAGAAGTCCATTAATAAGGACTAGTTTATGGGTTTGCCACAGACCCTGGGTAAATGGCAGTACAACTAGGTGTTGCCCAAGGAGAACCTCGGGTGTCACAAAATGGTCCCTAATTCCTCTCTTGCTCCAAGGAGGAAGTAATCTGTGCCAGCTCTATACCTGGTCCAAATACTTTCCCTTCTATGCTAGCTCAGCTGTGCTCGCTGGTGAATTTTTGGGGGTATAAGAGGTATAGTGAAGGCTTCACCCACTTCCCTTCCCACACACCTGTGCAAGAACGGGAGAAGTGGCTCTGTGGAGTCTGCTCTCGTTTGTCCATGCTGTGATATTTTTATGTCTCCTCATTCAGCTGCATACTGTGGTCCCTAATGGGGCTTAAAATAAGGAAGGATGTGCCTGTATCAAATAGGCACAAAATATCTGAAGTAGTGAACTTTTTAAAATGTTTAAAAAAAAAAACCCACCTCCTAAAAATACTGTTTGAACTAGAAAAAGGTTGGTGGGAAAAATCACCTGGTCAAAAAAGGAGGAGAAAGACCCTCTAAAATAATCATAGATAAGGGATACTTGAAAACCCTGAATATATACAATCCATGTCAGACATCTTGCATACATGTTAAAATAATGAGCTAACACATTTATTGAACCCTGTAGCTTCTTGTGAGCTGATGAAAACAGGGAGCTGTGACCAGGATCCTTTTGAAGCACATGGGCTGAGCTGGGGATTCATGAGAGGGTTCTGGATGCTAGCTCTGACTTGCAGGCCATATATTTGCCACCCCAGTCTCTCAGAAAAATATAACCATAAACTAAGCTACCAATTCTAAAACTTCACAAGAACTGATAGGACTTAGTGTTTTGCGACATCTTAGGAAGACACCAGATTCTGCAGGTGTGCAACCATTGAGTTGATGGGGCACTGATTGAAATGAATGGGTCAATTTTCACAGCTCAGAGGTATTGTTTCAGGCTGTCTACATACTCCGGAAAATCACCACTCCATTAAGTTATGCTCGTGTCACATTTTCAAGGTTCTGCAGTCATGAGGGCTAGAAGATTAATTTTTAAAAGATGAAAGCTCAGATTCTGTAGCACAGCTCTGCGGCGAAGAGTGAATTCCATAGCTGTGGAATACAGAGGGCCCTGGCTATAACAACAACGAAAGTACACTCTATGGAAGTGTTTCTTAAACCAAAAATATCCTGGTGCTTGAACCATTGGAAAGTGTTAGATGCTAATACATTAATAGTTCTGAAACTCAGCAGAGGCTGTTCCCTGAATGTGCAGTCATACCCTTCTTCACTTCTAGGCCTCCAGTGTCAGCATTATTGCAAGCACATGTATGCTTTTTAAAAAGTGTACAGTATATTTTAATATTTCTTCTTTTTTTCTAGGGGATACTGTTACTATTGGAGATGTGTCATTTAAACTCAAAACGCCAAAGAGCCCAGAACTTGTGCCACTGAACTACAGTAAGAAACCTCTTTCCTTTGGCTAGTGAATGTATAATGTGTCTGGAATATTGGAGCCCAGTCCTACAAACCCTTACTCTCATGCAAGCAATATGTCTTAACTTATCCTTCAATATTTTAAAGAAGAAATATATTTTTTAGATGGAGGCTGATTAAAATTGTAATGGGCATTCACCCTCCCCTGCCATTCCCCTTGAGAGAGAAGCTGGGGGAATGAGAATGGAAATGCTTTTTGTGGTGGGCCTGTTGCTGGTGCTAGGCGAGGCAGGCACTGCTGTGGTAGGACTGTGGTTGCATTAAAGTTGTTTGGATTTTTAGATAATATGGTCTTACCTCATTCCTTCAGATACTCCTGATGTTACAGTACTTTCAGGATAAGTTACTTACGTTCATTATTGTTAATACTTTAGATTAGTGTTTCTCAATCTTCTGAGGTTGGCAATCCCTTTATTTGAAGTAAAACATTTTCACAACACTTTTACACATTTACTGTAAAAGTCAAAGTACAAATGTATTGGTAACAATAAACCTATATAATTTAACTGTGTATATGAATAGAGAGGTTGATAGAGCGGATTTGACCTTGAAGGGTAAGGGTGTGTAGGGAGCAGGGAAGTGAGATTTCTTTGCTTTAGCTTGTAATAACTCTCAATGCCTTGTGACCCACCAACTGAGAAATACTGCTTTACATCATTTAAAATTCCTAAATATCCAATTTTACTTTACACCATTTGTGCTGTACTTTTACTTCTGCATTTCACCCAATTTTAACAATGAAAATGCACTAGTCCATTTCACTTTTGTTTAGTCAGTTTTCTCATGCACTAACACAAATGCTCTCATTTCAATAAGAACAAATTACAACATTTTAATTCTATTAGGTTTGGTAAATCTGTATGGGTATGTATTTATTTTCTGTAATCTAAATTTGAGGCCTGAATTATTGGATAGTGTCTCTTAGTTTTTGGCATAGAATCATAGAACTGGAAGGGACCTTGAGAGGTCATCTAGTCCAGTCCCCTGCATTCAAGGCAGGACTAAGGAGACCATCCCTGACAGCTGTTTGTCCAACCTGCTCTTAAAAATCCCCAGTGATGGAGATTCCACAACCTTCCTAGGCAATTTATTCCAGTGCTTAACCATTCTGACAGGTAGGAAGTTTTTCCTAATGTCCAACCTAAACTGCCCTTGCTGCAATTTAAGCCCATTGCTTCTTGTCCTATCCTCAGAGGTTAAGAAGAACAATTTTTCTCCCTCCTCCTCGAAAACTGTTATCATGTCTCCTCTCAGTCTTCTCCTCTCCAGACTAAACAAGCCCAGTTTTTTCAAGCTTCCTTCATAGGTCATGTTTTCTAGACCTTTAATCATTTTTGTTTCTCTTCTCTGGACTTTCTCCAATTTTCCACATCTTTCCTGAAATGTGGTGCCCAGAACTGGACACAATACTCCAGCTGAGGCCTAATTAGCACAGAGTAGAGCGGAAGAATTACTTCTTGTGTCTTGCTTACAATACTCCTGCTAATACATCCCAGAATGATATTTGCTTTTTTTGCGACAGTGTTACACTGTTGACTCATATTTACCTTGTGATCCACTATGACCCCCAGATCCCTTTCCGCAGTACTTCTTCCTAGGCAGTCATTTCCCATTTGGTATGTGTGCAACTGATTGTTCCTTCCTAAGTGGAGTACTGTGCATTGGTCCTTATTGAATTTCATCCTATTTACTTCAGACCATTTCTCCAGTTCGTCCAGATAATTTTGAATTTTAATCCTATCTTACAAAACACTTGCAACCCCTCCCAGGTTGGTATCGTGTGCAAACTTTATAAGTGTACTCTCTATGCCATTATCTAAATCATTGATGAAGATATTGAACAGAACCAGACCCAGAACTGATCCCTTTGGGACCCCACTCGTTATGCCCTTCCAGCATGACTATGAACCACTGATGACTACTTTCTGGGAATGGTTTTCCAACCAGTTATGCACCCACCTTATAGTAGCTCCATCTAGTTTGTTTATGAGAAGGTCATGCGAGACAGTATCAGAAGCCTTACTAAAGTCAAGATATACCACATCTACTGCTTCCCCCCTATCCACAAGGCTTGTTACTCTGTCAAAGAAAGCTCTCAGGTTGGTTTGACACGATTTGGTCTTGGCAAATCCGTGCTGACTGTTACTTATCACCTCATTATCTTATAGGTGTTTGCACATTGATTGCTTAATTATTTGCTCCATTATCTTTCCGGGTACAGAAGTTAAGCTGACTGGTCTGTAATTCCCCGGGTTGTCCTTATTTCCCTTTTATAGATGGGCACTATATTTACCCTTTTCCAGTCTTCTGGAAT
This sequence comes from Terrapene triunguis, assembly GCF_002925995.2. Lineage (NCBI taxonomy): Eukaryota > Metazoa > Chordata > Testudines > Emydidae > Terrapene > Terrapene triunguis. The sequence goes on from NW_020664369.1 coordinate 4,201,657, forward strand.
GTCTCCCGTCTTCTATGACTTTTCAAAGATAATTGCTAATGGCTCAGATATATCCTCAGTCAGCTCCTTGAATATATTAGGATGCATTTCATCAGGCTCTGGTGATTTGAAGACATCTAACTTATCTAAGTAATTTTTGACTTGTTCTTTCCCTATTTTAGACTCTGATCCTACCTCATTTTCACTGGCATTCACTATGTTAGACGTCCAATCGCTACCAACCTTCTTGGTGAAAACCGAAACAAAGAAGTCATTAAGCACCTCTGCCATTTCCACATTTTCTGTTATTGTCTTTCCCCCCTGATTGAGTAACGGGCCTACCCTGTTCTTGGTCTTCCTCTTGCTTCTAATTTATTTGTAGAATGTTTTCTTGTTACCCTTTATGTCCCTAGCTAGTTTGATCTCGTTTTGTGCCTTGGCCATTCTAATTTTGTCCCTACATACTTGTTCATATTCATCCTTTGTAATTTGACCGAGTTTCCACTTTCTGTAGGACTCTTTTTTGAGTTTTACATCACTGAAGATCTCCTGGTTAAGGCAGGGTGGTCTCTTGCCATACTTCCTATCTTTCCTACACAGTGGGGTAGTTTGCTCTTATGCCCTTAATAATGTCTCTTTGAAAAACTGCAAACTGTCTTCAATTGTTTTTCCCCTTAGACTTGCTTCCCATGGGATTTTACCTACCAACTCCCTGAGTTTGCTAAAGTCTGCCTTCTTGAAATCCATTGTCTTTATTGTGCTGTTCTCCCTCCTACCATTCCTTAGAATCGTGAACTCTACCATTCAATGATCACTTTCACCCAAGTTGCCTTCCACTTTCAAATTCTCAACCAGTTCTTCCCTATTTGTCAAAATCAAATCTAGAACAGCTTACCCCCCAGTAGCGTTCTCCACCTTCTGAAATAAAAAATGGTCTCCAATACATTCCAAGAACTTGTTGGATAATCTGTGCCCTGCTGTGTTATTTTCCCAACAGATGTCTGGGTAGTTGAAGTCCCCCATCACCACCAGCTCCTGTGCTTTGGATGATTTTGTTAGTAGTTTAAAAAAAGAGGACAAAATATGAGGACATATGGTTAAGTTACAAGATTTGCTAAACATGTGAGCAAGACATACCAGCCAGATATCTAAGAAAGAGGATTCTCTGTATTATCTCAGAGCACTGGTCCACCCTGTCTGGTATCCTGTCTCCAGCTGTGGCTAAGCCCTGATGCTTCAGGGAAAACAACACCCTCGAATACTTTTGGCATATGGTGCATCAGGAAAAAAAATTCCATCCTGACCCACACAGATGACTGGCTGAATCCCTGAAGCGTGAGATTTGATTATAGCCATTGTCTTAATGCAGAGATGCAAGTGTTATGAGCATGTCGAGGACGTATAGAACTTCCTGTTTTCTCCATGGTCCATGAAGGGAAGGAATGAACAAGGGGGTTCAAAAACCTCCCAGGGACCACCACCACTATCCAATCTGACCCTCCTCCCCAACATACGGGCCACAAAATTTCTCCTAGAAACTGGATTAAGGCATGTCTTTTAGAAAGAGATCTCATCTCATTGTAAAGACTCCAAGTGATGGTGAGCCCCCCACCGCCCCAGTAAGCTGTTTCAATATTTTATCACCCTTACTTCTAGGAAATTGCATCTTATTTTGTGGTTGAATTTATCTAACTTCAATTTCCAACAACTGGAACTTGGTAGGCCTTTGTCAGCACGATTGAAAAGCCCTGTACTATGAGATCTCTTCAATATGTAAGTATCTATAGACAATGATCAAGTCATCTCTCAGTCTTCGTCCTTGATAAGATGAATAGGTTGAGTCCTAAAGCCTCACCTCATAAGGCTGTTTTTTCAGCTCCTCTGTCATTTTTGTGGTCATCACTTCAACTCTCTTCAGTATTTCTGTCGGAAGACAGGATACTAGGATAGATGGACCTTTGGTCTGACCCAGCATGGCTGTTCTTATGTTTTTATTTCCACATCCTTCTTCACGTGCGGACAGCAGAACTGGACACAGTATTCTAATAGGCCCTGAAACTAGCACAGTCTCCCCCAAGGTTCCCCAGCGGCTGTTGCTTCTTCCCCCAGAGTCCCACCGAAGGTGTTTAGCCTTCTGGTTTACAGTTTACCTTTTCAGGGGAACGCCGTGCAGAAAGCCACCAGACACCCAGACGAATACACAATTTTAAAACAGCACTATTCATTACTTAAGTAGCATGATAGATACCCAGATCTATACAAAATAATAAATACACCTCTATGTATTTCCCTGCCTCAGATTCCTCACCAATCTGGAGACTTGTTGGACTTGGGCAGAGCCCTGTGAGGTGTCCAGTATTTTTGCCTGCAGCTCATGGCTTCTCTTCAAAATCATGGAGCCTTTTCTAGCCCCACTAGCCTTCTCTAACGTTGACTGGTCCTGCAGTTAACACCCTCTCCCCACGACGAAAACCTGCCTAAACTTCCTGTGCCTCTTTCCAAAATACTCTGTTTTAAGTTTCTTATAATTTTGCTATACTTAAACTGTTTGCGCTGAAATTTTCCAAGCCAGGTGTCTACCTAAGACTGATTTTGTGTGTGTGTAAGTTTCAGCTATAATGGTTCAGCAATTTTCAAGAACAAGGCTAGGGAAAAACAAGTTGTTTGCCCAAGTTAAAAAAATTCTTACGAGTGTTTAGTTCAGGCACCTCTCTGGGATAATGTAGTCAGAGTTGGCCAATTTATAAGCCTCTGAAAAATCTCAGTTCACACATGCTCAGTACTGAGCCTGTTCCTTCCCCTTGCAACTCCTACACACTGTTAGCGTTTGGCTGCTAAATTCACTGAAGATTCTATTTGTATTGAATGTGTTCCATCCCCATGTAACTCCTACACGCTGACTGGACACGCTCTAACCCATGGCTGTAGAGGCTGAGCAGGACTTCTGCTGCAATCGCTCCTCCTGACAGCAAGGGCCACTGGGTATGGGGCACACAAAGGTTCTTTAGGACATGGGGCAAAATCTGAAACTGAGGCCCCCAGTCCTTCCAAAAACATTACCACTCAGGGGAGGTTGATGGAGAGGCTGGAAAGCGAGCCTGCACTGTGCTCATCCCACAGCAACAGCTCTTGTCCTGGGTTTGCCCAGCAGACCCTCCATTTTGACAGAGGGGCCACCAGGCCAAATTCCAGTTAGTGGTGTTGCAACCCAGTGCACGTTGTTGTAGTGCCATGCAGGTTTGGCCTGGTGGCCCCTCTGTCACAATGGAGGGGCCACTGGGTGCATATTTCAGTAAGGGTTCCTGCGTGATGCTAGGTAAATCAAGTAAACCAAAATTTTCACAGAGGTCACTGAGTTCTTCATTTTCTGGGTGCCCAACTTGAGACACTGGGGGGTTTGATTCGCAGAAGTGCTGAGCACTCAACTGCAACTGAGGTTAATGGGAGCTGTGCACTGAACATATAAAGTGTTATAAAATGTAAGTACTCTGCATAATTGGGCCCTAAGCTTCTGAAGTTAAGCACCCAAAATTAGATGACACTTTTGAAAATGTTGGTCTGAATTTCTCTGCATTAGTTCCCCATGTGTAAAATAAGGACAATAATATCACCTTAACTCAGACAGGGTTTGAAGATAAATTCATTAATGTTTGTAAAGAACTAAATCCTGAAATGAAAACACCATAGAAAAGTCCCTAGACAAGTATAATTCTGTGTTCAGGATGTAGGCTTTGCATGGTGTATAGTAAATAATGCGTGGGGGACACACACTGAAGGATGAGGACAAAAAATAAATATTGAATGGCTACTTATTCAGTGAGTACCATCCATCCTGAGGACTGATTGCACATGGATAAAATAGTACATTACCATGTAATTAATGACAGCATTATATGCATATGTACCCTCATTTTGGTATTTTCTAATTTGTGTGTGGTTGACTTTGCAACCTTAACATTCTTTTAATGTAATTTTCTTGTACGCAGTATATATTGTAAAATCAGATTATCCGAAAAAGACTTTCCACATATTGGATTTTAAATTATTATAATTTAGTATTCGTAAATACAACTGTCTCTGTCCAGTGGATGAGCATCTTGCGGATGAATAGCATACAGAAACCATGAGTTGAACTTTCTGTAGCAGTATTCTACTAATAAATTAAAGTATTCTTATATGGTCCCCTCTATTTACTTCACAATATAGTATAAGTAAAGCAGTAATTCCTACTGATGTTGACTGCAAAACAGAGCCATCTTGTAGCATTGATCTTTAAACAGAATTCCCTATTGAAGCTAACTAACAATTCTGCTTAAAAAGTCTGTGACATTACTAGGCCCATAAATGATTAATATGTGTGTGTTAATAGTGGGGTTTACAGCAATAACTGCACTTAAGGTAACATAAGCTGTGTTTTTCAGGTAGTCATACATTTCTGAAACTTTCAGCTTGCAGGCTGAAATTGTCAAGGCTTTTTTCTGCTCAGGGTTTGTTTATTTGGTAGTTCGAGCAAAAATTGTTCAGCCACCAGTGTTTAGGAGGAGAGTGAGGAAAAGTTATACTTCCTCCTTTAAATAGGATTCCCAAAATCACAAGGAAGTTGCAAAAAAATGTTGACCAGTTTAGAAATAAATAGTTGGATTAAGAAATATCAGAAAGCAGATACTGATGTGTCAGAAGAAGAGGTGGTGGAGCAAACTGATAATTTAAAAAACATGAAATCCATAACAGTGGTTTACATCTAAGAATTTTGAAGGAGCTTAAGCATGAAATGGCCAATCTGCCTACACAACTATGCAATTTCTCTTTTAAAAATAGCCACTGTTCTTTTTCAAGTAGTGTCCCTGTAGTTGCTCCACTTCAGGTGTGCATGTGCCCTTTGCCTTTGGTCAGAGATTTTTAGTAGCAGTGTTTGTGCCCTACACATCCTCTTCATGTCCCAAGTCAAGACTATATAGGGCTGTGCATGTTAAAAACCCATAGTTCCTTCTCAACCACCTTCGTCCAGTGACAGAATTTAGTTTGTGGCTGTTTTTCTTTTTAGCACTAGAATATAGTATATAGTGTTAGTTCTTTAGTTAGTTTATAGGCTACTTAGCAGTTTATAGTTGTTGGAATTGTTGTTCCCATTTTCTTTTTTCTTCCTAAAAAATAAAAAAAATGTTTTTCCCCCTATTCAAGGGTCAATTTTCTTTTCTTGTGTCTGGGATGCTGGGTTCCCTGGGTTTTAAAATGTGCCTCTCCTGCCAAGTCAGGCATTGCTTGGGAAACTTGAATATCCCCTACAAGTGGAAGATTTACACTTCTCTTAAGGGAAGATCCCATAAAAACAGGAAAATTAAGTACAGGCTATTAATGATGGAGCAAACCTTAAGACCGGCTTTAGGCCCAGGTACGGAGAACCCCCCTGTACAGGAACCCCCCAGTTCTGTTAGTGCCCCGTCTACTTTAAGATCATGGTCGCCGAGAGCTTCCACGTGAAGGCAGCATTGAGACCCCGGTCTTCGAAACTCTCTGTGAGTGAGGTTACCTATAACAGCTCCATCAGTCCTGAACTTTCCACTCAAAGACTAAGGAAGGAGATAAGAGGAGCAGGACTAAGAGTTCCTCCTCAAAGAAGATCCAGTCCCTGGAGACTTCAGTCTCTGAAAGGAGTGCTGTTGAGGCTCTGACTACTTCAGGTATGGTAAAGCACTCTAAGATTTTCTCTCAGTTCTATATCTTGGCAGTAAAAGAATGGTACCAAAGATGACTACTACTATCATCAGAGCCCACAATAGCAAGAAAAACAGCCTCTTCGGACTCTGTGGTGCCATCGGTGTTTTCATCGGTGCTTCAGACAGCAACATCAGGAACAACCTTGGAGCCTATATCAAGTTCTATCATGTTCCTGGTATCTCAAGAGTTCCGGTGCCCTAAAGTTCTCATGGTACCGAACAAGCCTGCTTGTGACTTCCAGACACCTCTTAGTACCGAGATCTGCTGTGTCTCAAAGTGCGCATTTTGTATTGAAACGTATTGCTTTATAAACTTCTACCATTCAGGGAGAAGGTTTGTCACCCCCTTTACAATATATGGAGGAGCACTCAGACTCAGACTTAGCTTTCTGTTCAAGGGTCTCCAGTTTATTCAAGGAGATGTTATTCCCCTCTGCAGATGAAAGAGAGGCAGCATAGAAGACCTCTGCCTGTTAATTCTTGGGAAGACCAGTGATGGCTACCTTCCTCCATGCCTCATGGTCCTCCTCATTGGCTTTATTGGAGCCCATAGGTAATGTACTGCAAGTAGTTTTGAGGGGCTCTACTTGTGGTCTCCTTAGTTTTACACTATACCACTGTGCATGACTGCTTGATTAAGCTCAGCCACCCTTCCTTGCCTTCCAATGCCTGGCTATTCAGCTCAGACTCCATGTCCCTCCTTTATCCTTTTCATAGTCTCAGAAGGCAGTGGGGTGATGGCCCAGTGGGCTGGGTTTGCTGGAGGTTTTCCTAGATGATTGTCAAGGGCTCCTTGGCACACTCAACCAATCATAGCCTGTCTGTGTGTTGGGCTGCACCTTCTCTGGCTCTAAGGATATTTTGACTGAGGCGGAAGGAGCAGCCTCCTTCCTCCGTCTTTAGTCTCTCCTGGGGAAGGAGCCAAAGGGCAATTCAAGTTCTTCTGATATCGCAAGGTTTTCCCTCTGACCCCACCCATGCACTGTAGGCAGGGCTCAGGGTAAGCATCATCCTTTTCTCTTGAATGTTCTATTGCATGTTATTGCTGAATGTATCCTGACTAGCCATTGCATTTTCTTTTCTGTTTTTGCCAAGGCAGTTTGGGTTTCTACGTGATCTAGTATGTTATGTTGCTCCTTTGGGAGTGGATGTTACCTTGTTGGGGGTAAATTTCTTTGCCTGCCTGCATAAAGATGGTAGATATGAAGGAAAATGTATCTTCCAGAATTATGGAATTCACTGTAGCTTGAACAGAGAGACTTACCAGGAGAGACTGCCTGGAGTCTCTTTCAGTGGTGGCTTTCACCCTTTCTGTGGGGGCAGGGTTGGTACACGCTGCAAATCCAAGCATTAGTGGGCTGGATTGTATCTTTGGCTGGGTAACCATTTTGATTTTGACATCTGCTATTTAGGAAGAACAAGCAGCGACAGCCACCCTTTGCTGCAAAGACTGTATTTTAAGTGTTTTGGAGGATTCTCGGGCTCAGGCTTGACTGCTTAATTTATAAGCAATGCATGCACATTTTGTAAGGTGTCCGCCTGCTTCTCAAATAATACAATATAATATCATACACTTTCTTTCCACCAGCCTAGATACACAAGTGTAGCAACTTGTAATACTGTGTACTATTTCGTGTGTGCCTGATGGTCTTTTAGTGTATAACTTACAGAGTATACTGCAAACTCTTCTTTTACAACATCTTACAGACTCAAAATAAAAATATAGTGCCAGATCCTCAGCTGGTGTTAATCAGCTTACCTCCATTGAAGCCAATAGAGCTACACTGAATAATAGTGAACATTTTGTGGCATATATATGCAATCTAACTTTAAACTAGTTTGCCTCAACCCCTAAATTTCACCTTAAAAAAAGGTTTACTATTGGCCATAAAATAAATGTATAGTACTTCTACGATGGTGATAAATAAGAGAATATAACCATATAAAAAGTGTAAGTCAATATAGATATACTGGGTCATTGTGACAATGAAAATAGAGTAAGTACACAACAAATAATATAAGTTAGATGCACTTGTGCAGTATAAGTTGCTAAAGAAAGTGTAGAAAAAATGTGATCACCTAATTATGGACTGAACTATAATGCATAGGTACAAGAAGGAGAGGAGAGGTTGTATATACAATCATAACTTCATAATTTCCTGAATTATTGAGTGCTCAACTGTGTAATTTAAACATAGTTAATATATAGAGTATATGTATCGAGAGGATCAATGATGTATAGAAGTTAAATTTTAGTATAAAATAATCTCTGGAAAAACAAGAGAGGTAGTGTCATGAGAAACTATCTAGGAGCATACTTTCCTTGATGACTTTTCAGCATTTATTTGAAACATATTGCTTCTGACTGATTTTAGAAATAGTCAATGTACTGACTTTTGGTACTTTACAAAATGTATTTTAACTGATAGAACTTTAATCTGCATGCTAACTGAATGATTTGGAAGGAGTAAGCAAAGAAACATTTTCCCAGCTGCTGGCTACTAAATATGTCAGTAAGGAATTCTGCCTATGGTGTCATTATCCCTAAAAAGGGAAATTATGAAATTTTGTAGGAATTTAAAAACCAGTATTTCTGGATATTAATACTCCAGGGTAAATATTATGACCAGGAGAACATAAGTGCACTGGAGTACATTAAATCCGTGGGGGAATGCCCCAGAGACTTTAGAATTTTCTTGTATGCTGTACAACATTTATGTTCTGTTCTACATGACAGTTTGTTTTGCAGATGTTGCTGTACATTCTTAAATCTTGTTTCTATTTCTGGCACTGCTTTTAAGTCTGACCCAAGTTTTTTCTTGAGGCCATCCTAAAAATAGAACTGGCTACACGTATTACTGTGAAATACACCAGAGGCATTCACAGTCACGCTGCATGACAGCTGCCTTAGCCATGCTTTTAATGCATGATTTGTGAAATCGAAGAGTTCAGTTTTACAGCAAGATTTCCTACCTACTTAAAATGTTATCATATATGGATATTGTGACCCTCTTATTGAAGAGCAGTCATAATAAAAACGCACAAGGGACAAGTTAATAAAAGAGGTTAAAGGACGTAATTAATGCCTTTCAAGGATGGTCTGCATCTTACAATTTTTAGGATAGGTTTATTTATTAAAACAATTTTACATTTGTGGTTATATTTTTAAAAGCAAATACTTGTTCAGCAATTATAAATAACAATCTCTTGGTAGTGCAGTTTTTCTGATTTGCTGCATGAGCCCTCTCTTCTTGAACTATGTGTTATAATGAAGCTTTTTTTAATTTCCCAAAGTCTCTCTCAGAAAGTTTCACACTATTAAGAACATAAGACCAGCCATACTAGGTTAGACCAAAGGTCCACCTAGCCCAATATCCTGTCTTCCAACAGTGGCCAATGCCAGGTGCTTCAGAGGGAATCATCAAGTGATCCATCTCCTGTCGCCCATTCTCAGCTTCCGGCAAACAGAGGGTAGAGATGCCATTCCTGCCCACCCTGGCTAATAGCCATTGATGGACCTATCCTCCGTGAATTTATCTAGTTCTCTTTTGAACCCTATTATAGTCTTGGCCTTCATAACATCCTCTGGCAAAGAGTTCCTCAGGTTGACAGTGCGTTGTGTAAAGAAATACTTCCTTTTGTTTGTTTTAAACCTGCTGCCGATTAATTTCATTTGGTGACCCCTAGTTTCTTGTGTTATGAGAAGGAGTAAATAACACTTCCTTATTTACTTTCTCCACACCAGTCATGATTTTATAGACCTCTATCATATCTCCCCTTAATCGTCTCTTTTCCAAGCTCAAAAGTCCCAGTCTTTTTAATCTGCCCTCATATGGAAGCTGTTCCATACCCCTAATCATTTTTGTTGCCCTTTCCTCTACCTTTTCCAATTCCAATATATCTTTTTTGAGATGGGGTGACCACATCTGCAGTCAGTTTTCAAGATGTGGGCGTACCGTGGATTTATTGAGAGGCACTATGATTTTTTTTGTCTTCTTACCTATCCCTTTCTTAATGATTCCCAACATTCTGTTATTCTCTGCGGGGAATTTATTTTTCAGAATTCCACTGTGTGTATGTGTTATGTATGCAATGCATATTGAATTTGAAGAAAATATTTTTCCAGCATAGATATGTTTGTATGGTGACACCAGATGGAATAAACAATATGTTATCTTTTATGTGTCCATAAATAATCTGTTGTTTAAAAGCACTTACTTGAATTGTCTGTTCCCTTTGGTTGTTAATACAAATGTGTACATTGTTTTAAACAATTTGTGCTTAGGGTCCAATATTGTTCCCATTGAAATCAATGACGGGAATCTGGTCGACTTCAGTGGAAGCAGGATCAAGCCTTTAGTGGTTTTCCTGGATGGCAGGTCAAAATATCCAGCTTAAAATGTTGAAGTTTTTTATTCTGCACTGAGAACCTTATTTGAACAACATGCAATAGTTTTGTATGCTGCATTGTAGTGTACCCTCCTCACCCGAATACTTGAAACAGATGCTTTTCATACAAGAAATGTGATTAACTTTAAAGTTGAATTCAAATGCTTTTAAAATGAATAGTGTGACAGACCCAGACCAGTGGGGTACAGGAGTCTGGTAGAGGGCAAATATACTGGTCACTGGATGAGTAGTTTTCTGTTCCCTGAGTGACCAGAGCAGGGGCTGCACTAGAGTAATCAGGAACCTGCTAGAACCAGTTAAGGCAGGCAGGCTAATTAGGACACCTGGAGCCAATTAAGAAGAAGCTTCTAGAATCAATTAAGGCAGGCTAATCAGGGCACCTGGGTTTTAAAAAGGAGGTCACTTCAGTTTGTGGCGAGAGTGTGAGGAGCTGGGAGAAAGAGGCGCAAGGAGTTGAGAGTGAGAGGGTGTGCTGCTGGAGGACTGAGGAGCACCAGCGTTATCAGACACCAGGAGAAAGGTCCTGTGGTGAGAATAAGGAAGGTGTTTGGAGGAGGCCATGGGGAAGTAGCCCAGGGAGTTGTAGCTGTCATGCAGCTGTTATAGGAGGCACTATAGACAGCTGCAGTCCACAGGGCCCTGGGCTGGAACCCGGAGTAGAGGGCGGGCCCGGGTTCCCCCCAAACCTCCCAATTGACCTGGACTGTGGGTTCTTCCAGAGGGGAAGGTCTCTGGGCTGTTCCCCAACCCACATGGTGAATCTCTGAGGCAAGAAAATCCGCCAATAAGCACAGGACCCACCAAGATAGAGGAGGAACTTTGTCACAATAGGTACAAAACGCTATCTTTAGGGCAAGAGATGATTAGCAGAATATCTAGGTAAGCTGAAATGATAAATAATTTGTATCTATTTTTAATTTATTGCATTTATTTAGATTAATAAAACATATGCTCATCTTGTTCTCTGGGTGTGCATATAGAATTAATTTTTCATAACAATATCAAAATGGCTGGATCATCCCCCCAGCCAGTAAATACACATAAAATATAATAAATAAAAAATGAAAGCCAGACATTAGAAAATCACTTTGTATATTACTTATCTTTCAAGATCTGATTTCTTTGTTTCTTCTGCAAGGCTTTGGTACATCACTAGCATCTGAAATTGTCTAAGGCAGTGGTTCCCAAACTTTAACAACCTGTGAACCCCTTTCACTAAAATGTCAAGTCTCGCGAACCCCCTCTTAAAAATGAATATTTCCAGGGATTTTCTCCTTTACCTGAGTATAAATTATAAAAGCAGTGATCTTGGAAATATAAAATTTGTTTTTATGACATGCTTATTACACACTATTTATTATAAATTACTATTTATCATTACAGTATTTTTATTAGATTATGAAAAGGGCAACATTCTTCCAAGATCTCACTTTCATAGCTTATCACTTTGAATAAGCCTGTTATAAGACAAGGCTCCTATGTTTCATCAAGGAGTATCAGATATGAAACAGCATGAAGGTATTTAAGAAGCCAACTCAAAGAGTTCTTCCTACACAAGCATTCAGGTCTTGAGCAGTCCAGGCAAACAACGCACGTTACAACAAAGCTTAAACTTGTTCTTCATAATAATTTTAAAAACAAGATTAGCTGCCTATTTAATTTTAAAAACAGCAAAAAATATCCATCTCCCTTTCCATTTCTTATAAGGAGTCTTGAAGTTTAAATCTCCTCAGTGTGATAGATATGTTTGCTTTGATCTGCTTAGCTCTTGGAAGTCCAGGGGCTCCGTGCTGCTGGTCCCGTGCTGCCTGGGGTCCCTAAAGACAGCTCTGTCCGCCATTAGGGAATTTTTTCCCGAGAACCCCCTGTAACATTTCGTGAACCCCCAGGGGTTCACGAACCCCAGTTTGGGAACCACTGGTCTAAGGGATATCCCTCTGAAGCTTTAGGCCAGAGATCGGCAACCTTTGGCATGCGGCCCATCAGGGAAATCCGCTGAGCCTTTGCAGGTTTGACTGTTCGCAGCTCCCACTGGCTGCGGTTCGCTGTCCCAGGTAAATGGGGGCTGCGGGAAGCGGCACGGGCCGATGGATGTGTTGGCCGCCGTTGCTTCCTGCCGCCCCCATTGGCCTGGAACAGTGAACCATGGCCAGTGTGAGCTGCGATCGGCTGAACCTGTGGATGCTGCAGGTAAACAAACTGTCCCAGCCCGCCAGCGGATTTCCCTGATGGGCTGCGTGCCAAATGTTGCCGATCCCTGCTTTAGGTCCTGATTCTGCAAAGACTTTCACACAGCAATTATCTCAGAGGACAGCAGATAGCTCTATTCTGTGCCTCTTACTGGGCCTGCATAGAAAAAAAGTGGTCCTGTGTATTAGTTCCTGCTTCTTACTGACTGTACAGTCTAGTTTAGTTAGTACCCATTACGCCTCTGGTGTTTAGAGCAGTGAGGGAGCTCCTCCACTCATGTCTGTTTCTGGCAAGCCTTTCAGTGGTTCCCCAGATGTGCCCCAGATTTTTCAGCTCAGCTTCACCATGTTGTTTTTGGGCGGCCTCATTTTTGCTTGCCTTCAGGTGTCCATCTTATTGCTATTCTGTTGATGGAATCAGTTTCCATCTGAAAAACATGGCCAATCCATCTCCAACGCCTCCTGGTAATGATAGTGCTCATATCTTCTTGGTAGCACTGTGTGAATAAGTCTTGGTTTGAGATTGTTCTGGGCCAAAAGATAGGGAGGATTTTTCTGAGGCGGATTGTATGGAATGAAGATAGTGTGTACAGCCTAATATCTTTTTAAGTCAAGGGAGATGTGGTAACCCTTAGATTTTTCCAGAGCTCTTACTGCTTCACATCCTGTTTTTTCAGAATGTTTGATTCCTTGTTCTCTTTGAGGGCCCACTCTGAATTCATGGTTCAGCTTAACCATCTGGCTCAGACCACGCCCTTCCTTAAAAACTCGGCAATCTACAAGAATCGTCTGCCTCCATGGATGGAGACAGTGGAACCTGTGTGAAAAAAGTTATCCCAGTTGGATATGTGACAGTCTTTCCACATTTTGGGAGCTTGTATAAGGACAACATGAAGTCTTCGATGTGTTCAGTGTCAGACTCCCAAGTGCTAAAGGCCCTGGGAGGAATCCTTGCTTCACTGAAGTCAATGGCTGAATTCTCATTGACTTCAGTGGGGCTAGGATTTCACCCACTGCCTTGGAAGGTCCTCTCTGATTAGAAGGAAAAAGTGAAAGAACTTTGTTCATCCCTGCCTTATTTCTGTGTTCCTTCATTGCCTCTTCTAAACACTCTCACAGTCTGCCGCAATGGCATGTCACAGAGGAAACATATGCTGTACCTAATGGCTAATTATTTTGTATGACTCAGTGCCAGTAGCTTTCCCAACACTTAGGATCCTAGGGGAGTTCTTTAGTGGCATGTGGGAGATAAAGAATAGGCTAACTTTTATATTGCTTTTGCCTTGGAAGCTAATTTGGGAGTATGCTGAGGTGAGAATTGGATGTGCTGTGGAAGGCACAAAATCTTCTGTAACAGTTTCTGTCTACAAGAGAGATTGACTGGTATAGTCGGTGGTGGTATAACCATTCATAGAAACCATTTGCTTTTGAATGTATTTTTGTTTTTTGTTTTTAATTTTATCAAAAGTTTTGGGCACTTTTTTTGTTCACAAGTCCATTACTATCTCTAGTAATGTACTGTAAGCAGATTTATGACTGTTCGATAAAAGGCTGCTGCAAAACATATAGGAAGAATGAAAATAAGACACAGAAGAATCTTGTTAATTTTTATTTATGATTGGGAAATCTATTCCGAATTACCAAATTTTGCATATCAGAGAGTAAGCATAAACACACAAATCAAAAACTATATCAATTGTATCGATTTATGCTTTGAGCAGTATACTGGAATGTAAATTAACAGGATAAGTAGTATTTTTCTGGTATACTTCCATCCCTGACTACAGCAACTCTAATGTAGAGCCAGTGGATCTGCTTTGAGTCTGTTAACTTTCAGTCTGTCTTTGGAGACATCATATTATAGAAGACTGAAGTACTAAGATTTGACTATACTTAGAATTTTTAACTCTGCGTAGCCACTTATCTGTATTATAGTAGATTAAAATGTATAGAAGAATTTGATTAAAAAAAACCCTAGCAAATTAGACCTTATTTGTCACTACAACTTAAGCTACTTGATCTGGTGCAAACATTTATTAAATATCATTTTGTATGAAAGCAATGAACTATAGGCTAGATAAGTCCTGTTTCTCTACTAACAGTAATAATTAATTTATTATTACAGTAGTCAAGACTGGGGCCACATTGTGTAAGGTACTGAACCAAACTCATAATAAGAGACAGTCCCTGCCCTGAAGAGTTTAAAAGCTGATTTGAGACAAACTGTGACATGAATTTAACAAACAAATGAAGGGAGTGAGGCAGTGAGAATGAGGGTATGTAGGGTAGATATGTGGTTACAGAGACTATGTGCACAATTAGCTGCTTTTGAGTTATTCAACTTTGGATTAATTTATTTATGTATTCAATTTTAAAGTCTAAATAAACAAGGAGTACGATGTCAGTAATCCCTACTGGCCACCAACCTCATTTAATAGTATTTGTTTAAAGCTGCATAATTTAGACTAGAGTTAATTTTTTTTTTCTTTCTTACAGTGTCAGACAATTTGGCCCAATCTGTAGTCCAACATCTAAGATGGATAATGCAAAAAGATCTTTTGGGGCAAGATGTTTTTCTTATAGGGCCCCCTGGACCCCTTCGACGCTCTATTGCCATGCAGTACCTGGTACATTTTAAAACTTTGTTTATATTAATGGAGAATTGAAGTAGTTAAGATTATTTAGTTGTTATTGTGTGTCTGTGTGTGGCTGTGCGCGTGCATGTGTGTGTATATGTGTGTATGTATGTATTCTATTACTTGTTGAATTGTAAAAGGTAATATTAGAAAAGCTTATATGACTTGTTACTTAGTTGCCAAAGAACTTAATTCCATGCACATGCTTTTCAAAGTTTGATTTTTATTTTACAATGAATAAAAAGTACAAACATTTAAGTGAATATGTTTTTTGCTTAATCAATTAAACATTACTAAGAAAAAACAGTGGGAAAAGTGTTACCATATGTGATCACAAATGGAAAAATAGTCTATTCTTTGTATTTCATACCTTTCAGAATCAAGATCTCTGCATACTGTGTTAGAATCATAAAATATCATAGAATATCAGGGTTGGACAGTGAGCCACACTGCTTCCTCTGTGGAAAAACTGAGGGAAGGGGTTGAGGGAAGGAATACTCTGAGGTTTCCCTTGCAGATTTTCCTCATAGTGTTTAGATAGAGGTGTGCATTTGTTTTTATCCCTCTGTCCCCCGGGGAAAAGGAGGAAATGTGGCACCCACCCACTGAACCTAAAAGATCTGCTGGAGGTCTTGTGACTGCACCATGTGTGAGGTTTCCTGCCCACCCCACTATGATCCATGGGTGTGTGGCTTCACCCATTAGCTTTGAAATCTACCACAATGTGCCTTTTTGTGCTTCCTCATGTTGTATAAAGAAAGCCTGCCTGCATTTTCCTTGCCATATATTTGTTGTTTGTTTGTTTTTTTACATTAGAAATGCAAATTGCATCTGTCCTGGGAGATTGTATGGACCATGAGAGAACTGGAATCATTATAACTTACTAGATGTTAAGGAAATGAAATGTAATTAAATGGCAGTTATACATAAGAACAGCTATACTGGGTCAAAACAAAGGTCCATCTAGCTCAGTATCCTGTCTTCCAACTGGATAAGATTGCGTAAAAATCTTTTATGTTTGTGTGATGGGTTGCCCCCCTTCGAGATGCCACCTGATGTGCTGAGATACCACTGAACTTGCCTGTTCTGCCAGCCAGTGCACCCTTTTTACCTGTCTTGCTGAGCCAGGATATTAAGCCTCCTCCAGCACATACACAGGCAGGGCCACACCCAACTGCAGAACGACACAGACCCTGAGATCAGCTCTGAGGACCCAGCTTAAAGGACTTGCCCCAGCACTCAGGTGTCCACCTCCCTTGAGGTGCAGACCCAAAGGTATATTATGAAATCTGTCTCCTCCCTCAATGTGGAGGAAGGTATGCACAGCCTCTTCCCCCCTCTCTACCCCACCAGTTATGAATTTCACAAACTGGGTTATATTATAAACAAGAAATAAGTTTATTAACTATAAAAGGCAGATTTTAAGTGGTTAAAGGGGTAGCAAACAAAACAAAGCAGATTAATAAACAAAACATGCAAACTAAGCTTGTTTCACTAAAGAAATTGGTTACAAATTGTAATTTCTCACCCTAGATATTGTTACAGGTAGATTACAGAAAGTCTTGAAAGGCAGCTGCACTGGCCTGCAGCTTGAGACTTCAGGTATTTCCACTCACAGACTGGACACCCACCCAGCCTGGGTTCAACCCTTCTCCCCTCAGTTCCATTCTTGCTTCTAGGTGGTATTCAGTATCTCTTTGGGTGGGGAGGCAGAGGAGAACCACGATGATGTCACTCCCCTGCCTTATATAGCTCTTGTGTATGTCAGAAACCCTTTGTCTCCCAGTGGAAGAACACTGGAATTCCCAGGGGTGGGTCCAATACCAGGTGACTCAGACCCATGTCTCTGCAGGGCTGTGGCAGCCATTACTCGTAGGCTGTCGGGAGTGTCCACAGGAAGACTAAGCTCTTTCACAGCCCATTGTCATCGCTAATGGGCCATTAGCCCTGTCTGGCTTTTCCATTGTTGTACCTGAAGGACTAGTTGGGGGTGACACCCAAAGTAACACATTTAAATACAGATACATAGTCAATAATCCTAACTTCAGATACAGAAGTGATACAGGCATACAATTGGATAATCACATTCAGTAAATCATAACCTTTCCAATGATATCTTACCTGAGCCATCTTGCAAAAAGTATATCTCAGTTATGTCATATTCATATCCTAAGCATATTTTCATAAATAATATGGAGTGAAACATCACAGCTTGGTTTGCTTACAAATGTTCAAATGAACTGTTTGGGAAGAAAGTTCTGGTAAAGATGCAACACACTTTCAGCTAAGAACTGAGAGCATTCTTGATGTGTATCTCTGAGTCCCCACTGAGGCCTACAGAAGAACAGGAGACCCGCCAGGCTTGACATTCCTGCTATTTCTAAGGTTAAAAAAAACCAAGTAGGATACAAACGTAAGGGGGGGACATTCAAACCTATTTCATAAAACAGCAAAATGGCACAAACCCATTTTTTCCCTCTTATAGAGGTAATCCTGTTAATTTCCAGATTTAAAACTTCAGTTGTTAATGTAAATAATAAATACCATAGTACCCAGGAGCCCAGTCATGGATTCGGACCCCATTGTGCTAGGTGCTGTATAAACATAGAACAAAAAAACAGTCCTTGCTCCAAAAAGCTTACAGAAAATAAAAGCATGATTCAGTAGGAGAAAAATGTAGTTCTTCAACATACTCACAAGGATGTTTAAACTCAGTGGTTATTTTTCTGAGTAACAATATTAACATCACTGAACAGAAGCAGGGTGGGAACTTATAAGAGTCCTATTGAACTTAATAGGAAATGTGTGAATTTTTGCTTATGTGGGTCATTGGTTTTTAGTGGCCACTACAAGAAAGTCATCTTGGAGATAAAGCATTTTACAGAGCTCAGCTGTTCAGGTTAGAGAATTTATAGCTGGTTGTTATGATTTTTAGAACAGGTTTGGGGAGTATAAAAAATTTATTGAGCAAAAATTCAAACTATTATGTGTGAGGAAGAAACACACTGTAAACATCTTAAAGCTAAGAGATATTAAATTTTTGTTCAGAGTTACTTTAAATGACTGTGCTGCAGCCTAGGGCTCTGTAATAATTTCTCACTACTGCCCACAGGAGCTGACCAAACGAGAGGTTGAGTATATTGCACTATCAAGGGACACCACAGAAACAGATCTGAAACAGCGCAGAGAGATCCGAGCTGGGACTGCTTTTTATATTGATCAGGCAAGTTGCTATCACATCCCAAACTTCTTACCGTTTACAGCTAGTCCAAAGGAAATTGCAGTCTGAAAAATCAAAAAGAAATGCATTTAAAGTTGTAAATTCGGATTCTAGAAATATTGATTTAAGATGCTTTTTTCTATAGACAGAAAGGCTTATGTAGTTCACTTGATTTTGGTGCTTTTGAAAATGCTTCAGCACTGAGGCCGTGTCTACATTACCGCGGTAAGTTGACCCAAGTTATACTACTCCAGTTAAGTGAATAATATAACTGAAGTTGATGTAGCTTAGGTTGGCTTACAGCGGTGTCTACACTGTGCTGTGTCGATGGGAGATGCTCTCCCGCCAACTTACCTTACTCTTCTCAGGGAGAAAGAGTACTGGAGTCGACCGGAGAGCGCTCTGCGATCGATTTAGCGGATCTTCTCTAGATGCACACCGCTGCATTGATTGCAGCAGTGCCGATCTACCGATAAGTGTAGACATGGCTTGAGACCCTAAATTAGCAAAGTACTTAAGCACTGAATTTAGTGGCACTGCTAATATGCTTAAAAGTTACACACATGGTTAAGAACCACATTTCAGGCCTTAAAGAGAAATGAGATGAACTTATTGGTACATGGATACATGAATTTTAAATAGAACTATGTTCATTAGGAGCATGAATTTAGATACTGATGTTCTACCTACAATAATGAAGCTTTTGTAACCTAAACTTTAATTGATGGTAAGTAAATGTATGTGCCGTGTTACTGTGTATAAAACCATAACAGATCTAATGACCTTTTAGTAATAAAAATATTATACTCCTCGCACAGGTGCATTAAATCTTAATTTATATTTATAAAGTGCTTTTGAGTTTCTCAGATGTAAGGTGCTATATAAATGCAAAACATTATAGAAGCCAGACACTAGTTTTCTGTAGTTTGTGTGATCCACGAAGTATGGATTGTTTCAAAATAGAGGAGGCTCTATGTAGGCTGTCTTGAAATATACCCCAAAAGGAAGATATAAAATAATGTATACAATAGACTTTGGATTTGAATTACTTCCATTGGCACAGCTGAGCCAGAGTTGAGATGCACCCCTGGGGGCAAGATTATAGTAGATTCCATCAGCAATACCAGGAGGGATGAGCTGGAGTGTCGATGAGAAGCATAGTCAGGAAAGTAACAAATACTTCCCTCATGGATTGTATTTTCTAAATGGGCAACCAACCTAATTTTCAATTACTGAGGGACAATCTCCACTCATTGATATATTTCGCTTTCCACAATCAAATCTCTGTAGAACTTTTCATGAGTGAGGCACCCGAGTATTCGGATTCTAATATCTAAACTGTATTGTTAAATCTATTCACCTAAATTTGGGTTATTGCTGATTATGTATTCTATGTATCATATGACTTTTAAAAACTAACTTTACATTTGTGGATAATCTAAGTACAGATACTCTTTTCCCAACCTATGTATTATATAATTATTTTAACATTAGCTTTAATAACATTTTTAATTCTATTCTATTTAAGGCCTCGTCTACACTAAAAAGTTAGGTCGAAGGAAGCTGCCTTAAGTCGACCTGTTAATGTATGTGTCTACACTACCGGGTCCTTTACGTCGACCTAAGTCGCCTCTAATGTCGACTTCTGTAATCTATCTCTGCGAGAGGCATAGCGCTTAATTCAATTTTCCTTGGTTGACTGCGAGGTAGTGCAGACGCAGTGTTGTGTAATTCGACTTAATGGGACTCCAGGTGATGCCACACAGTGCTCATCTGTGACCGCTCTGGAGATCATTCTCAACTCTGCTGCACTGCAGCCAGGTACACAGGAAACAGCCCCGCCCCTGCTAAGGCCCTGGGAATTTTTGATTTCCCATTTCCTGTTTGATCAGCATTGGGAGCATGCCAGCTTGAGCACAGCTGATCATGGAGACTACATGTCCCAAATGCGCTCCAGCCTGGTCTGCACAGGAGATGGTGGATCTCATCACTGTGTGGGGAGAAGAGTCTGTGCAGGCAGAACTCCGATCCAGCAGAAGAGACGCTGACATCTATGCAAAGATTGCTCATGGAATGGGGGAGAAGGGCTACACAAGGGACATACAGCAGTGCTGTGTGAAAATAAAAGAACTTCGCCAAGCGTACCAGAAGGCAAGGGAGATGAACAGTTATTCTGGTGCTGAATCCCACACATGCCGGTTCTACAACGAGCTGCATGTGATTCTCGGGTGACCCTACCAGCAGCCCCACAAGCAACGTGGACACCTCAGGTGTGTGAGTCTAGGGACAACAAGGAGGACGATATGGTGGATGAGGAAGAGGAGGAGGAGGAGAATGGGAGGTAGGCGAGTGCTGGATCCATTCTCCCCGAGAGCCAGGAAATATTTTTAACCCGGGAGCTCTGTGGGTCGCAGGACATCACGGTGGCCAACCATGATGCAGGGGAAGTTACCTCTGGTGAGTATACAGGTACAATCAAAGTTCAGTTAAACTTTAGTGGGCTCACACATTCAGTGGTATGGCAGGTTTACTGTGAAGAAAAAGGGAGGTGCTGTGGCTCTCTGCTTACAAGAGGCCGCTCCAGCTACATAGAGGGTGGCCCCTGGAAAAGACTATTTATGTGAACTGGAATAGCCTGGGAACCCTCCATGGATATCTCTAGGAAACTTTCATGGAGGTACTCTGCAATCCTTTGCACAAGGTTTCTGGGCAGGGGAGTCTTTGTTTCTTCCACCATGGTAAGACACTTTCCCACACAACTCCTGAATTAATTCTGCTGGCATCATTGTGGTACACAGCATAAGGACCGGGTCTGCATCCAGACGCTTGCAGCATCTCCTTCCTTTCTGCCCTTGTTACCCTTAGGAGACTGATATCACATAGGGTTGCCTAGGGGAAATGGGGGAAGTTCTCATTAAAAGTGCTCTTACAAGAAAAAAAAGGACATGTAGCGCCCCCCCCCCCCATTCTGGATCGCCAAACCACGCGGCCGCTAATGTGCCTTTACTGTGCTCAGCATAGATCGGCAAGTAGTTTAAAATAGCTGATAGGGGACTGGGGCCCCATATGAGAGATTCCGCAATTTGGGAGTGAAAACGTTCCCCCTCCCCACCCCGTTAGTAAACAGCTTCCCTTGGTGCTATGGGGAAAGGCCATTGTTCATCTAGCTACCTCTGCTCCTGAGATTAGCCTGCCATAAACTTAATGAAAAGTGCGGTCACCCATTACCCAGGGGGGCCTACTCACCATGGCTGGAGCAGCAAAACAGCACAGTGAATGGTTACGGATTCTGATTATGTTATGGCTTGCACCTACTATAATATATATATATATATTTTTTAATGAAAACGGCCTTGCTATGGAAACATTTTATTCATGTACAATGGCTCTGTCAGGGTTCCTTCCCCTCTCTGAACTCTGGGGTACAGGTGTGGGGACCTGCACGAAAGACCCCCCCAAGCTTATTTTTACCAGCTTAGGTTAAAACTTTCCCAAGGCACAAGTTCCACCTTGTTCTTGAACAGTATGCTGCCACCACCAAGTGATTTAGACAAAGAATCAGGGAAAGGACCACTTGGAGTCCTATTCCCCCAAAATATTCCCCCAAGCCCTGCACCCCCTTTCCTGGGGAAGGCTTGAGAATAATATTCTCACCAGTTGGTACAGGTGAACACAGACCCAAACCCTTGGATCTTAAGAACAATGAAAAATCAATCGGGTTCAATTTTAATTAAAGAAAAGGTAAAAGAATCACCTCTGTAAAATCAGGATGGTAAGTACTTTACAGAATAACAAAAGATTCAAAAACACAGAGGATTTCCCCTCTCGGCAAAACTTTCAAGTTACAAAAACAGCGATAAACCGCCCTCTTAGCACAGGGAAAATTCACAAGCTAAAACAAAAGATAATCTAATGCATTTCTTTGCTATTACTAACTATTTCTGCAATACTAGATGCTTAGTCCAGATATGCTTAAGGAGATGTATTTTTCCTGTCCTGGTTCCTTACTGACTCGCAGAGAACGAAAACAAAGACACAAACAAAAACCTTCCCCCACAGATTTGAAAGTATCTTCTCCCCTTATTGGTCCTTTTCGTCAGGTGCCAACCAGGTTATCTGAGCTTCTTAACCCTTTACAGGGTAAAGAGGGATTTTATGCTACCCTTAGCTGTATGTTTATGACAGGCTCCTTTATTTTTTCCTCTGACTGACAGCTGGAAATGTGTCCTTTGGCGTGTCATCAATACCCGAAAGCAGACTTTCGCTGATTAGAAGGACGAGAAAGAGAATGTGGGAGGACATGTTCACCGAGATAATGAATGCCTCCGGGACAGCTGAGACAGAGCTGAGAGCGTGGAGGATTTCACTGTCCGAGAAGTTAGACATGGACATGGAGAGCAGGAAAACTTCCAATGAGCAAGAGCATGTGGCGCAGGATGAGATGCTTCGGATTATGAGGGACCAAGCAGACATATTGAGGCGTCTGGTTGAACTGCAGGAACAGTAGCAGGAGGGTAGAGTCCCTCTGCAGACCCTGGTGGACAGCCAGCCAGCATCGCCTGGCACAGAATCACCCTCCCCCATGTGTTCCCTGAGGCGTGGGCGAAAAGTCCATTATCCCTTTCACTTAACTCAGGTGGAGGATACAAGGAACAGAAGGTGCCCATTCACAGACCTTTGATGGTCTGGAATGTGGTATTATGTTACACAGCTGAAAATGTTTCTCCTGTTTCAACTTTACAACCCCATTTCCTCAAGGTTACATTTATTTTCTGTTCTCCCTTTTTACTTATGTTTGTTAAATAAAGTAAATGGATTTGAGAAATAAATGTTCTTTATTGAGTAAAAGCAGTGGGCTTGGGTGGGGGAACAGTGATACATGGACAGTGATACAAGGCAGGTGAAGATTTGGGAAAGCACAATGTAGACAAGCAGCTCACATTACTGTGATTCATTATTGAAACGGCTTTTCAAAGCCTTGCGGATACGCAGCACCCCTTGCTATGCTCTTCTTATTGCCTTGGTCTCTGGCTGCTCAAAAATGGCTGCAATCTGTCTCAACTGCCCACCCCTGCGGAAAATTCCCCCCCCCCTTTTTTTTCACAGATATTATGGAGCACACAGCAAGCAGCTATAACCATGGGGATGTTCTCTTCACTAAGGTCCAACCTTATTAGTAGACTTCTCCAGCGCCCTTTCAAACGACCAAAGGCACATTCAGCCACTATTCTGCACTTGCTGAGCCTATAGTTGAACCGTTCCTTGCTGCTGTCCAGATGGCCAGCTTATGGCTTCATGAGCCATGGCAGCACGGGGTAGGCTGGGTCCCCCAGGATAACTATAAGCATCTCAATGTCGTCGATGTTCATTTTGTGGTCTGGAAAGAAAGTTCCGGATTGCAGCTTTTTGAACAGACCCGAGTTCCTAAAAATGCATGCGTCATGAATCTTTCCCACCCATCCTACGTTGATGTCGGTGAAACGTCCCCTGTGATCCACCAGAGCTTGCAACACCATTGAAAAATATCCATTTCAGTTTATGTACTCTTTGGCAAGGTGGTCTGGTGCCAAGAGGGGGATATGCTTGCCATCTATCGCCCCACTGCAATTAGGAAACCCCATCGCAGCAAAACCATCCACTATGTCCTGCACATTTCCCAGACTCACTACCCTTCATAGCAGAAGTCGATTAATGGCCCTGCACACTTGGAGCACAGCAGCTCCCACGGTTGATATACCTACTCCAAATTGATTCCCCACTGGCCGGTAACTGTCTGGCGTTGCAAGCTTCCAAATAGCGATTGCCACTCGCTTCTCCACTGTCAGAGCAGCTCTCATTTTTGTGTTGCTGAACTGCAGGGCAGGGGAAAGCTCTGCACAAAATTCCTGGAAGGTGGCTTTCCACATTCGAACGTTCTGCAGCCACTGCTCATCATTCTATACCTGCAAAACAATGCAATCTCACACTCTGCATGTTTCACGGGACCAGAGACGGCGTTCAACAGAGTGCAGGTGCCAGCAGCAACTGTGAATTGTTTTTTTCAAATGCTTGCAGCAGGGCTGCTTGCAGGACATTGCTGTGTTCCATGCGGCAGACCCTACTTTGGGTCTGGAAATACTGCAGGAGAAGGTGTGAGGTGTTTGAGATGCTTACAGCAAGAGTGCACTGAAGAGGCTCCATGCTTCTGGGGTTGTGGCGTACGCGGGATGGTTTTAAGGTGCGAAAATCACTGGCTTGTTTGCCATTGAGCACAGTGCATCATGAGGTGCCGATGCATTGTTCCCATTCTCCCTCGCGACAATCTTTTGGTCCCATGAGGCATTGCACAAACTTCCCAAAACACATTGTGGCAAGTTGCACTTCGGCATAGGTACCCACGATGCACTGCTAGTGAGGACACACTCCATTGAGACAGTGTGTGTG
The DNA here is from genome assembly GCF_002925995.2 of Terrapene triunguis. NCBI lineage: Eukaryota > Metazoa > Chordata > Testudines > Emydidae > Terrapene > Terrapene triunguis. The sequence continues at coordinate 4,226,231 of NW_020664369.1, forward strand.
GCCACACCATGCTCAATCGACTTAATTAATTCGGAGGCTCGAGGTTGAATTAGATAAAGTCGACTTAATTTTGTAGTGTAGACAAGCCCAGAGTTCTTACACAAGGCCCATCACCATGGTATCTGAGTGCCTACTGCTTATGACCCTTGGAAAATGGAGAGCAGCTTTAAATTCTGAACATTAGGGAAGCCTGTAGCCTGAATTCTGTTGGTGGAATAAAGCCCTGTGTATTTCTCAGCTGCTGAAGATAAGTGAGGCTCTGTGTAGCACAGCTCATGCCATAATGACATCACTGAACACTGACATTTTTCAACATTTAGTACTACCATCTTATATTGTAACTAAATACTGTATTGTAACTAACGCTGGCATGCTGTTACCAGAAATTATTTTAAAATAGTGAATCAGGATTAGGCTCCATGATCACTGAACTACAAAAGTTTGCCGAACTTCTGTCTGTAGACTGTTGATAAGATAATGTTCTTATTTTTAGCTCTAAGTTTATATATGTGTATATATATATATATATATAGAGAGAGAGAGAGAGAGAGAGAGAGAATAAATACTGTAAACTGACATCTTAGTTGTTTTGGAAGCATACATATTTGAATGTAGTCATTTTACATGGCGTATCTGAGTATGAGGTTCTAATCTTAAATGTAATTTTTTTAAATATAGGTTTGAGAGATCTTAATGGATCAGAAATAGTAAACTTAACCGCATATTTTTATTATGAAACAATGGGTTGAATATTTTTGAAAATTATGGTATCTATGGGTGCATTTAGGAATGGATATTTTTGACGGGTGAAAAAGTATTTACTTTTGGACAGGTAAATTACTTCAAAAGCTGAGACAAGTAAGCTATGGTGAAATAATGGAAAACCTCAAATTATGTGTTATACTTAGTTTCTGTTTTAAATTGTGTAAAATAAAAAAAATTATAATGGATTAATGACCACCCACTTGGCTTCTGTCAGGTAATGAGAGTCAAGTATTGTTTTCTTGTCTTTGCCCATGGCCATTAATTTCTCTATTCAGTCATTAAATGACTGTTACAAGCCTCCAGAAATGCCATTATTGCTGTTATGAAGACAATTAAGTATTCTCTTGACCTTCTGTAATTTATTACATATGTTAATTATGTTGCATGTAAAGTAATTAGTCTGAATTTTTTTGTATTACTTAAACATTCAAATGGCCTCTTCTTCATATTTGGTTGTTTTTATAGATAGAGGAGCTGGTCTCCAGAGAATTTTTGTACCGCTTAAACTATATCTGTTTACAACCCGTCAGGGCATACTGCCTTCTTGGTGCCCCCTCACGGTCAGGGGTGGCTTTGCAACATCCTGCCTCAGTTTTTCCCTTCCAGGGGCTCCTTACCTAAACTCCACACACAGGAGTACCATCCAGTACCATCCCTCCTTGGAGGTCTGTTTTATTAATAAAACCGTTCAAAATAAAGTTCTCAAATCCATTCATTTACCCTGTTATTAGGTCACGCTCAGGCCTCTTTTGCCTATATTCTCACTTGTCTGTAGTCTCATTCCCAATTTCAAGTTTTTTCTGATGGAGCCTACTTGCTCTCAGCAGTCTTTGTACTCCCGTCTGGTCTCCCTTAGCATCCCCCCCCCCTGGAACTTTCTGCTGCTCTTTATGGGATTGGGAACCAGCTGATCCCTGCTCAGGTATGTGTCCTTAGTACTAAGGTTGCTAGCCGCAGGCCTTTAGCCCTTACAAAAACAATATAGTTAAATCAGTGCAACACCTTAAGCTATGTCTACACTACCATGGTAAGTCGACCTATGCTACGCAACTCCAGCTACGTGAATAACGTAGCTGGAGTCGACATATCTTAGGTTGAGTTACCGTAGGGTCTACACCGCGGGGAGTCGATGGGAGAAACTCTCCCATCGACTTACCTTACTCTTCTCATTGGGGGTAGAGTACAGGGGTCGACTGGAGAGTGATCTGGTGTCGATTTGGCGGGTCTTCACTAGACCCACTAAATTGACTACCGGTGGATCGATCTCAGATCGTCGATCCCGGCTGCAATGTAGACCTGCCCTAAGCGTGGATGCAGTTAAACTGGTATGAAGTTGCTTATACAAGTATAGATTATTTTTGTAAATTTACAGGATTTAGGTCTAATTTTTTGTGTGTGTGTGTGATTGCACTGTTCCCATTCTTATTTGTCTTTTTACATGTCACATACCAAAGAGCAATATATACATCAACTTAAATTTGCATCTAATGCAAATCATTAACAGTGACCTCATATGCTTTGGTATCAATTATTGCATCCCAAAGAAACTATACGAAAAGAATGTTGAAGTCTCGTTCACCTCAGTTGAAACTATGGGTGTCATTCCTTTTGCAAATGAGAAAGTAGGTCTGCCTCACGTGGGGGGCCCAGAAATAAAAGGACTTTACTGTTTTTTAAAAATTTGCTATTTAAATTTTGTCCACAGAGCAGTTGTCCATTTTGTGTGTGCAAATACATAGCCATTAAAGTCTGGTACATGTGCAAAATATGGGAGCACAGTATTTTTAATACACAAGTTTTGTATCCCTATGGTGCATCTTTATGAAGCACCTGAATCATAAGCTGAAAAATAAAATATTTGCAGTGTTCTGATTGCCTAGGCAGCAGAAAGATTTTCTACCATAGGTTGCAAGATTTATTGTAATAATCAGTTAATTGTCAAAAATGACAGCTAAGCTATCCTGTCTAGAAAATGAATGTGACAAGAAGTCCCTGAAGATAGCACCACATAGACTGAGTTTGGTTTCTGTTAATCAGAAGAGATCAGAAAGCTAATTAAGAAAATGAAATGAGACATGGCGTTAATTACATGAAAGAGTTGAGATGATTGCATTTGTTTGAGTGCAAATAGCACAAAAGTACTATGTACTGCAATAAAAGGAGTTGGGCAAGAACAACCCAATTTCTTGAAATTCTTGGTTAAGGATGCAAATTGTTTCTCTCCTCTATCTGCCATTTAATTATGAATTAGTTGCTATGCCAGTGCCTGCCTGTAGCTCCTCGCTAAATCTTCATTACTTTAACTAATTTGGGACTCTGACTAAATCTGGATAATATTGTATGATATACTCTAGATTCTCTGCCATCACCTAAAATTTGAGTCATAGCAATATTGTTAAAATCAAAACCATAACCTTTCAAGTTATACTCCTAGCCCTTTTTTCTTTTGGGGCTCATAGTTCACATGTACATTATTTTGATGTTCAAAAAGGGTAAAATTCACCCAGCTGCACATAGCTTATGCACACCCTTCCACAGACGAGCCTCATGAAGGAGCTGTACTAGGGGTGGAGTAACAGAGGGACTATCTTGTAATCCTTGTGGCCTGTCCCTCAAATGAAAGCATTTTTTTACCTAAGAGTCTGATCCTACTCTGCCACTTGCAGGCGAAGACCCTAAAATTATTGGCATATTTTGAAACAGGGAGAAAGGACTATACCTATAACCACCGTTTTCATTTTTCAGTATTCAAATATAGTTTTATTTTTCTCATACGTGTCCTGCTTTCTATGTTTAATGCAAATTTTCTGAACTATTAATGGCACCTTAGTAACCATTTGGTTTTTGCTGCGATTAGTTGCTTCCCTCCATGGCTAAGCAGTAGGAGTTGTAGAGTCAGTGAGAGCTAATGCTGCTTTTGAGTAGTGGTGATACGTTTGATTTTCTTCTGGCTATAAATTATTTCATACATCCCTAACCTCTTCCAACAAGGATACCACCCATCTGGTAGGGTGGAACCTAGAAGACTATCTTATTTAAAGATATTGGTTAAAATTTGTTATGTGTTAACTAGGCAGGACAGGAAAACTGTTTATTATAGGTACTGAAAGAAAGAGTTCAGTTTAACTTGCTCAGATATGAACATTGGAATGAAAAGAGAACAGTCAGTGATCAAATAGAAAAATAAAAAAGGGAAGAGAACATGGACTCTTTTAACAATCGACTAAGTGCATGAAAATAAACTCCAGCAGCTGTTACATTAACCTCATGAGAGAGGTTTATTTTAACTTATTTTATTTCAGTCCAACTCTACGTACATGTTAAGAACCTTGTATCATAAATATATAATTATATATTCTGCATCTTTAAGGTTTAGCAAAGGCAGTGTACATAAAACTGTGCACCTTGAATGGTAATATAGTTTGTGTATATCATTAAAATAAAATTTTATGCTAAGAAATTACCACTTGAATGATGCATTAGTGTTTATGAAGAACTTGCTTAAGTAATTATGAAAATGCTTTTGGTAAACTTCGCTCAGCCATTCTAGATTTTGGAATGTGGATTTTTCTGCTTTCTTACAAAATTATTAATGTTATAATAAATATTTGGCTGCTTACATGCTATATTTATCAACTAAAGTATTACAGGATTGTAAATTCTACCCAAGAATGTTTGGATTAGCAACAAAAACAAACCAATTTTAAAACTATATACCAATACATTTTTGCCTTTTTTTTATGCCTAGCTTATTAAAAGTTAGAAGCAAACCAATCTGAGTATGTGCAAATGATGCTGTTGGCTGGACAAGACTGCAGGTCTTTTTAAAAATTAATAAAAATCTAGATTCACCTGGATTGTCTTGTATTATTTTTACTTCCATAATTTTCACCATTGTAATGCTACAAATTGTAACACAACCTCTGTGGCAAAATAAATTTAGGGTAGAAATCGTGAGATTCAATTTTAACTGCTAAAAGAAAAGAAAGGAATTCAATTTTACTTTCCATCAACCACATTTCAGCTTCTTTTTTATGCTGGGCTCAATTTATGACCTATATAGTTGTGATCAGTCAGTTTGGCTAAGTAATAGACAAGTTCTCTGAATAATTTTTCAGTTTTGTTCTTGTGTGTTTCAGGGTTTTTGGCTTGTTTTTCATTAGATCAAAACAGGTTACCATTGAGACTGACAGTAGTATGATCCTCTTGTAATCTGTCAAATTATTCCAAGCCATCCCTCAGTTGCTTTTGTATGTCTAATGGCTGTGTAGAATTCTTGATATGCTTTGAGCAAAGTCCTCCTTGTCCTCAGTGCAAATGTCAATATATTTATTGTTGTTGGATGCAAGTGTAGAGATGCACAGTCTTCCGGAGAATTCCATTAAGCCTTCTTGGGAAGCTTTCAATTAACATAGGGTTGATTCTGATTGTGGAAAAATGTTGAAGAGGTGGTGAAGGTGTTGAACAGAGACTTAAATTATCATTCATGCTATATTTCAATGTCGTTGATTTGTTCTGAAAAATTTTCACTTGCTCCAAAATTCTGCTATTCCACTTCAATAGACAAAAGTTTCATTCAATGGAGAATCTGAAGAAATCTGTTTTGTGTCGATTATGGGAAGAGCCTGTCTCTATCTTGCCACTTAACAACTTTGGATAATGTTTACACATTTGACTTTAAAGGAAGTATATATTATTATTACTTCAGTTCATTTACTCATTTGTTTCCCACTAAAGAATCATCCATTTGCAGTATTGCTTAGTACCTTTCCCATTGTAACTACAGCAAATGTGAAGCAATCACCTGGTAAATTCAATGCTTTTGAAGACTCAAAAATAAGATGAGTTATCCAGTTTTATTTAGAATCATTTTATCAGATGCCTTCCTCATCTTTCAGGTATTTATAATTACTAATATATTCTCATAAACTAAGGATTTACAGATTCTTGTAGTTGTCTTACTTTGTATTGGTCATTTGGTGATGCACAAAATTGTGTGATTAGAGGAAAGACTGTAAAATATTTTTTTCTGGGATTTTTGAATTTAGGAATTCATGGCTTTAATATTAACATTATTTTTTAAGTTGTGGAATGGACTGTAATAAGCAATATTCATAACATATTTACTCTATAAGCCATTACCTGCCAAATAACATTTTATTAAAGGTTTTTGTTTTCGGACAACAAATCAGCCTATTTTAACTGCTGAATCTTTACAGCGTGTATCCCCCAGGGCAGGTATCCAGGTAACCATGCTGTCATTGCTTCTGGGCACAGGTGGGTGGTTGGGAGGAAAGAGCTTATTTCTATCTGATGAGCAAAATAGTCCGTAGCTACAGCTACAATAAACTAGAGACAAACATTTCACAAATTCCCCTCTCCTTTTTAACAAGAACAAATATTCAAAATCAGGATTATCAAGGTGATTTGTTGCATAATTTCAAAACCTGTTGATTGATATTTTATTTTGAACATGTTGAACAAATATTACAATGAGCCTTGGTTGGAGGCTGAGAAACCACAACAATCTCTGTATTTTTATTATATAACTAAGAAGACAGTTTTGTGCAAACATTTTAAAAAAGATCTTCAGAGAGAGATTTCAAACTTTTTCTGTCCCTCTCTCCTCCCCCATTTATTTTTGTCAATTTTTTTTTTTTTTTTGGAAACTAAAATACATATCCTGATGCAGATAAAACTGAAATAGTGGATGTTTTTCACTGTATCTAGTTTATTGAAAAGACTCTAGTTGTGAGCCATCAGAATGCATAAACATTTTTTTTCAAAGGAAGATTTATAGCTGTTTTGCTTTCAGGAGCAACCTTCATTGGATATAATGTTAATACTACTTTCCATGAGTTCTCTAGAGGTAGATAAATGCCGTGTGCATATTTCATAGGATTTTGGAGAGTGATTTCTAATATTTCATAGCTGTACTGTAGAAATCCATAGAGAGCATAATCAGATGAATATCATAGTGATAAAATTAAGACCTACATATTATGGTGATGGGTGCATTATAAATAATTTTCATGGATGGTGAAAGAAATTGTCTATAGACAAAATAATTTAAAAATAAATAAAATTGTAATCAGGACTTTGGAGCAGAGCCAAGAGCTGGAGAATGGACCAGTAGGTTTTTGCCCAGAGTCGGAGTGGAGCAATTCAAAAATTTGATTGCTCCAAATCCCTGATTGTAATAAATGATAAGCAAAAGAAGATATAGCAATAATATTTGGAAAGATATTGTGACGGGTTGGATCACAGAAACCCCCTTGGGAGCTGCCACCCGATGTGCCAAGACTACCCCTGCTTCTGTTTTCCCTGCCAGCTCAGGACTCCAGCACCCTGTCTTGCTGAATTAGACACTCCATTCTGCTCCAACACAGATCCAGGGTCTGAATCACTTGTCCCAAAGCTGCAAGTTTACCCGAAAACAGCTCACAGAGGTGTGCTTGTCTTTAGCACTCAGATGCCCAACTCCCAATGGGGTCTAAACCCAGATAAATCCGTTTTACCCTGCATAAAGCTTATGCAGGGCAAACTCATAAATTGTTCGCCCTCTATAACACTGATAGGGAGATATGCACAGTTGTTTGCTCCCTCAGGTATTAATACATACTCTGAGTAAATTACTAAATAAAAAGTGATTTTATTAAATACAGACAGTAGGATTTAAGTGGTTCAAAGTAGTAACAGGCAGAACAAAGTAAGTCACCAAGCAAAATAAAATAAAATGCGCAAATCTATGTCTAATCAAGCTAAATACAGATAATCTCACCCTCAGAGATGTTTCAGTAAATTTTTTTCAGACTGGACACCTTCCAGGCCTGGGCACAATTCTTTCCCCTGGTACAGCTCTTGTTCCAGCTCAGGTGGTAGCTAGGGGATTCTTCATGATGGCTTCTCTCCCCTCTCTTCTGTTCCACCCCTTTATATATCTTTTGCATAAGGCGGGAACCCTTTGTCCCTCTGGGTTTCCACCCCCCCTCACTGGAAAAGCACCAGGTTAAAGATGGATTCCAGTTCAGGTGACATGATCACATGTCACTGCAAGACTTCATTACTCACTTGCCAGCACACACATATACAGGGAGACTCACAGGTAAATACAGCCATCTGCAGACAATGGGAGTCATCAAGATTCCAAACCATCCTTAATGGCCCACACTTTACATAATTACAATAGGCCCTCAGAGTTACATTTTATATTTCTAGTTTTAGATACAAGAGTGGTACATTTATACAAATCAGATGATCATACTCAGTAGATTATAAGCTTTGTAATGATACCTTACAAGAGACCTTTTGCATGAAGCATATCCCAGTTACGTTACATTCACTTATTACCGTATTTTCTCTAAAACTATCCCAGTTACATTATATTGACTTATTATCAAGTTTTTATAAAACCATATAGACTGCACAACGTCACAGATATTATATACAGAAAAAGAACAGGAGTACTTGTGGCACCTTTCGGAGAAGTGGGCTGTAGCCCACGAAAGCTTATGCTCTAATAAATTTGTTAGTCTCTAAGGTGCCACAAGTACTCCTGTTCTTTTTGCGGATACAGACTAACACGGCTGCTACTCTGAAACCTGTCATTATATACAGAGAAATGTATTTTTAAGGCAAAATCTTAAATAATTTGTCATGTCCAGGAGAACAGGTTATAAACAGAGTTTTAATTAATTGTTAAAATTTGGTCCTTCAGACTCATTTTCAACTAAAAAAAAAAAAGTTAATGTAGCAAAATATGTTTATGTATTAAAATTCTGATCATACTATGCATAATTCACTCAATAAAGAACATTTCCTCCAAGTTAGTGAGAGAGACTTTGCACTGATGTTGGTAGGACATAAATTCTGCAAATCTACATCCACAGTATGTGTGTCTTAACTAAGGCAAAAAGATACTATGGATACTCAAAATATTTTGAAACTATAATGAGCAGTTTGTGTATTTTCCCCTGGCTAGTAAAACTCAGTCATAAAGGCTTTATAGCATTATAGTATGCAAATCCTACTAAGTTGGCAAATTAGTAGTTTGTTGAAGTTTATTCTGGCTTTCTCCACACTCCCTATTTACAAAAAATAGGAGTGTTTTGCTCATGCAAGCTCTTGGATTGACAACTTTGGAGACTAAAGTTTTCTATTAAGCTAGTTGGAGCATTTTGTTGACTTGATCGATGATCTCCCTAAACAAGAATGTCAAAGTAATTTTCCTTTGATACAAGAATTGTATAGTTGGGGATGGAGGGTAGGAGATAGGACATTTTATGCTATGTGTTTGAAATAGTAGTATGACAGGGATCTTGTTTTAAAAACATTTTTTGCTCTGAGTCAACAGAATAAAACTAATTTTGAAATCTTTTGCTTTTGGAAGGAATTAATTTATGTCCACCCAGAGATTCATTTTAAGGGAAAATAACATGAGGGCTGCTTGTTATTAGATTCCTCAGATGTTTATTTTGAAGCTAGATATTTAATCAGAAGTTTCTGTAGAATTTATTTGCAGGTGCAAGAGAAGTGGATCTGATTTGGAGGCAGGTACCAGGATATTCAGGTTGCCTTTCTCTTCTAAGTCACTGGCTTGAATCCAGTTTATAGAGGATAGTATTCAGGAGTCCTGAGCATCTGATGATTCTTTAACCTTTGTGAAATGAGCCTGTGGCCTCTGTCCATTTGCTAGTGGACACATATCACAAAATCACTGTCACAATTGACTCACTATTTGCAGTCTTATCAGAAAAGCCAAGGATTTAAACAGAAATGATCTTCCACACTGTCTTTAGAAGTGCCTCTGCCAAAACAGGTTTTAGACATGCTATTTTACTAGTGATATGAGAAGCTTGCTTGTGCTGTATCTCTGCTGTGCATAAACAGAACCTAAGGTAAGGGGTTTAAAGTCTTCTCAGGTTGGAATTCCCTGTGCCTCTTGTGAGGGACCTGCATTTGATTGTCATCATATCCACAGTGCTACACACCGTGTGTGGATGCATCTCACTTGGTTTTGGTCCATTCTCTCTCCCTGTCTTATCTTTGTTTGTTCTTTTTTCCTTTTCATCTCAATTCTCTGTGTTTTTGTGAGCTTTGCTTTCCATTTTTCATTCTTATTTTTGTTCTTTGTGCTTCTTCCTCCTAATAACTTTTTCCTAGGTCTCTTCATCTGAGTCTTTCTGACCCACTTCTTGGTCTCCCTCCCTTTCTTCCAGCTGCAAACTCTTCTGGTTTTAAATTTTCCCTACTTTCCCTCCTAGTTGTTTCCTTATTTCCTCTCTTTTCCTCCTCCTTCCCTTCATTCTCTTCCAGTTCCCCCCTCTCCCTTTTCTCCTAGTCCACTTTGCGTGCTATCCTCTTCCTCTCACTTCAGCTCCCAGCCCTTGCTTTGCTCTTCCTTTATTTCCCTCTCTTATTTAACAATGCTAGGAGGACATGAGGTGCTCCTGTAGGTGTTTAGAAGAGACATGCTGGGAAGGGACCTTGGTCATTTTTCCTTTGCAAAAGTGCTTTAAGGAAACTTCTGCTAGGTGCCTTAATGTAGGTGTTTTAATGGAGTTACATTGGTGTAAAACTCTTTGATCTGGTGCCTTAGAGGCTGCCTATGCCTAAATCAAGCCCTGTTGCTACCTTCTAAACATGTGTGATGAGCCACCCCATTGTGTAAATCAGTTATTTGTAAATAGTCTAGTATTAGAATTCAGGAATCTTCTACAGGATGGTAATTGTGAATATTTGGGTATGAAGTACTGTAAGTTTATAGGGACTAAGATGATGGGCAATGAGGAGGTTGCATGTAATTACTGGCACTAGGGCTCAGTTTTGACCATTGGCTCAAATTATGCACTATAAATCAACACCCAATGATAAACAATCCTCCAAACTAAACTACGATGAAATCTAGATAAGAGAACATCATTATGAGGCAGCCTTCAGTTTCAGAAAAAGCTCCAAAACATCCCCAAATGTTTTGAATATAATTTTGCTCTACATTTAGTAGCAGCCTATTTCAGTTAACTAACAGTTTTTTTAAAGTATCAGAGGGGTAGCCGTGTTAGTCTGAATCTGTAAAAAGCAACAGAGGGTCCTGTGGCACCTTTAAGACTAATAGAAGTATTGGAGCATAAGCTTTCGTGGGTGAATGCATTACTTGTGTCTGATGAAGTGGGCATTCACCCACAAAAGCTTATGCTCCAATACTTCTGTTAGTCTTAAAGGTGCCCCAGGACCCTCTGTAGTTTTTTTAAAGTAACTTATCGTTTTAAAGTAATACTGGGCTTGATTCATCATGGCAGTACTTCAGTTTTACTGTGGGATAAACAAAGAACCTTTGGTCTTAATGGAGTTACATTGGTGTAAAACTGGAGTAGCAAAGTAGTGATGTAGTTACACAGTCATAAAACTGGTGATTCAGTTTGTAAACTTCTGTAGGATTATTATAAACATAATACTGAACTTTTATACTTTTTTTTTTTTTTTACTTTTAAATACCTTTGTTCCAGAATTGTTGGGTGTGCTAAAAGTAAATGAAAAATATAGGGAAAAAATCAAAAAGCATAAATCAAAAGTAAATATTCATTGGCACATGTGAATATCTAATATCCAATATTCACTATGTATATTTAAAAAATAAATGACAGCAAAAGGATTTTACATCTTACTACACTGATACAAAAGCACTCAAAATATCTTTAAGTAACTGATTTTGTTGGTCCCTTGAGTAGTTGCTTAAGATATATTTCATTGAAGCAACATTTCACTGCCCAGCTCAGTAGACAGGCCTGCTAGGTGTGGTTCTCTGTCCCCTTCTATGGGCAATTAACCCAGCTAGAGATTAATGAGCCTTAGCTAAGAACCATGTGGCTTTTAGCTTATGCAGTAGAGGCTCATACTTCAGAGGTCCCAGGTTTGATCCCGCCCGGCGACGACCAGGGTCTGTCAGCATTACAGTAAGAGGTGGTTTGAGTCTTGTCGCCATGTGCTTGATTGCTGCTTATGTGCTTTAAGGGCCTGAACCTACCACTCTTGCGTATACAAAGTAGTCATTTACTACATTGATTTCAATGGGACTACTTGCGTTCAGTGAGGTACCACCCAATGTGAGTGTCAGAATTGTGTCTTTCCTTCACTTTGACTCAATAAAGGAATACTTTGTGAACATGGAACAAGTTAACCATATTTGGAGTTTTTATTGTTTTAACTTTTAATATTTAGTTTTACATTCTGTGCTTGAAATATTATCAGATTTTTAACAAAAATATATTGCACAAAAAATTTCCAGTGTTTGTTTTGATGCTGTTTTGTTTCCTGGATTAAATAGTTTTTTAGATAAACACCTACGATAACTAATTCTTTCTACAGAAAAATGTGTTCAATTTAATTGTTATATAAGGGTAAGATCCTCCAAATGCTTCCTAATGGAAATAGTACTTACTACCATGCTAAGTCCCATTGACTCAGATTACTTAAGCATTGATGTGTGCAGGATTAAGCCCTTCATTTTCAGTTGGATTTCATGTGCTATATTATGCTGTATATGTCACTTAATGTTGTTGTTTTTGTTGAAAAAGTGTGCAGTCCGTGCAGCTACAGAAGGCAGAATCCTTGTGTTGGAGGGTTTGGAGAAGGCAGAACGGAACGTCTTGCCTGTGTTAAACAATTTGTTGGAAAACAGAGAAATGCAGCTTGAAGATGGGCGCTTTCTTATGTCTGCAGAACGTTATGACAAGCTGCTACAGGTACAGGAAAGCATTATGTTGTTTTGAATTTGTGTCTGTTTTTGACAGGGAAGTGACCCTATTAACAATATAAGAGCTGTCCTGAGATAAACAGGGTACATCCCATGGAGGTGTTTCCACCTGTGTGAGGATGTGACTCAAGATGATAGCTGGCTAAGTGAAGGTCATGGGTGAAATCAGCCACTCCGTCATTTAAAAATATTTTTAAAAAATGTCTCCTGAATGTCCTTTATTCTCATAGAGAGAGACTGGTTACTAATTCTGAAGTGAATTCTACTTACTTCTAGCAAATGCATGCTATTCTGATTCACGAAGAAAAACATTTAGAAAGCCCTCTAAAAATCAATGAATGTCTGAAAACAAATGATTAAGGGATGCAATGCATTCCTTGCTGCCATATAATCCTTCGCTCAGAGGTGAAAATAAGCCGGTATGGGCCGGTTCGGCCTACCGGTAAGAAAGTGGCTGCTGGTATGGGCTGGTACACAGCTGACATTAAAGCGCTGCCATGGCAGGGCTTTAAGCACTGTACTGGCAGGGTTGCTGATCGCGGGGGGGGGGGCAAAAGGAGCAGCGGCCCCGGGGCTCCCTTTAAAGCGGCATCTGAGCCCCGGGTGGCATGGGCTGGGCAGTGCTGAAGGGCTGGCTGGGGGAATCTGGCCCCAGCCCCGCCCCTTCCACTCGAGGCCCCGCCCCTTCCAGGGGCCCAGAGCCGCCCCCCCCTCCTTGCCCAGGACCCTGGCCGCCCTGCATACCAATAAGCCCTTTAAGTTACTTTCACCCCTGCCTTCACTCATCCTATAATTTGCAAAAATATGTGCAAAAGGCCAGTATAAATTACAGGGAGATTATTGGAAATTGATCCCTTGAATAGGAAATGGGATTTTATAATTTCCAGCTGATGAATTTGACCTTTGGTACATTTTTTCAAGTTTTATGAGGCAAAATTAAGTTTGAGCAGGTTGTTTGCCAGTCCTTTGTACTCTACTTCCATGCCCATGGTTTCCTGTCCCATACCCTGTCAGTTTCCTACCATCCACCTGACTCTTACCTATCCATATTTCTTCATATTATATCTACCCCCATCAGCCAGATGAGCAGTAGCTTGTCAGTTTATAATCATTTTAAAATAATTTTAGACTTTTTGGTCTGCATATTTCTGAAACACCTCTGTATGAACATGGCCAGTCTGTAACTTCAGGGGACAGAAAAGCTGAGGTGGGAAATACAAACAAAACATTATAGCTTCTCACGTAGAGGTGCACATACCTCTGTACAAAGCGTGTTTCCACCAGGCGTAATGTACAGGGAGTTAGAACTGGGGCTTTCTTCTACCAGGTTCAAAAAACCCAGCAAACAAGAAATAGCTTAAGCTTGCTTTAAGCAAAGGGGGGAAAAATACAATCCTTCATTTCAAGTCTCGTAAGTAGTGTGTATAGTTCATTGGCTTCTCAATTCTTCATTGCTTCCTGTCCCTGTAGCATGGCCAAACTGGGCAAGTATTCTGTTCTTTCTTTTCCCCTCAGCATTTCAACTGCTCCTTTTTCTAACCCTGTCTTAGTGTGGGATATCAATTATTATGAGCTAATACAAGTTAGAAAAGTTAACTTCAGATCAATTTGAAAAATGTGACTTTAAATGTCCTTATTCTAATCTTTACTAAACTTCCCATAAAACTTCAGTGCTGAGATGGAACCTCATCAGGCTCAGCTTACATGAGTCATAAGAAGGAAAATCGCAAATAGAGCTCTGTGAATAATTGATTTTTCAGTTCGCTGGCCAAACCAAAAAGTTGAAAAGAATAATTTCGGATCAATCTGAAACAAAAATTTTTTGGTCCCTTCAGCAAAACAGCAAAAAAAATTCAGGTCTAGCAAAATTTTCTGTTGCACCAAAATGTTTAATTTGGATTTGGGGTGTTTTTAAGTGCCTTTTTAAATAAAAGGAAAGGCAATTTGGGAACACCATTCACAAAACCACCACAGGATGAAGAGATGGTGTCTTTGCCCTGATACTATATAGTTCTATGGGTAGAGGACTCACCTGGGATGTGGGAAACCCAGGTTTAAGTCCCCACTCTGTCTGATTCAGAGCAACATCTTTAACTTGGGTCCTTCCACTTTGCAGGTGTGTGTCCTAACCACCAGGCTATAGGGTATTCCAGGGTGAGTCTCGCCCAGTTTCTTCTGTTGAAGCTGTTTCACTTTGTATTAAATAATTAAATATTCATGGGGCCAGAGAGAGAGAGAGAGAATGGTGGTTAGGGGACTCACTTGGGAGGGGGAGTCCTGGGTTCCAATCCCTGCTCCAGTGACTATTTAAGTATTTTACACAAAGTGGAACAGCTTCAATAGGAGAGATTGAGAGAGGGCTATTCCAGAATACCATATATGGTTATGGTATTCATCAGGGACGGGGGAGATCTAAGTTCAGGTCCCTGTTCTGAATCATGCAGAGCAGGGACTTGAATCTGGTCTTCAGCATTCCAGGTGACTGCTCTAACCATGAGGCAATAAGGCGTAAGGGGGCCACCACCCCAAACTCCTACTCCTTCTTCCGTTTCATGAAACTACCTTGAAAATATTTTGGCAGAAACTATTTGGCAGATTTGTGTTGAATTCATGAATAGTTTCAGTTGACCTAAAACTGCATTTTTCAACAAATAAACTTTGTCCAAATTTTTGCGCCCTACTCCAACTTAAATACACCCACGCTCCTACATATTATTGCACAACATTGCCCACTGAGCCATTAAATACTGTAACTCATTTCTGAGACATTTGTGGTTGTTGGTTATGCCTTTTTTTGCTTTTAGAGTAGTTCTGATCCATTCCAGTCTGTTTCGGTTAGGAGAGGTAACTTATGAAAATGTAATTAACATATTGAAGTACAAAATGTGGTTATTTATCATAGCTACATTTAAGGAGGAGACATGAAAACTGACCTTAAATTCAAATAGGAATTGATTGAGATTGTGCAGTACGTTTTTTGTACCTTGCTAATGATAAAATGGCTCTAAATTGGCCCCTTAGGTATACTGCTAATGTTATCTGATTTGAATAAATCTCACAGTGATACTAAATCTAATATTGTTGTTTTGTTGTTTGGGGAATATTGTATTACATAAGTTATGGCTCATTTTCTGTTCTTCTCTGTGAATCATTATTCTGGCATTGGGTCTGCACGAAGTAGTCATGTACAATTTGAAGCAAGACTTGATTGTAATGTGGGAAGACTGCAGAACTGTCTTCTTTGTCCACGATGAGTCTTTTCCTGGCAACGTGATTGAAATATACAATATGAAATAGATATTCTCTTCAGAAAAGAGTACAGTGATAAACCTGTATTGTTATTACTTGTGGTAGAGCATATTATATACAAACAAAATGTTCTCTTATTCAGAGGAGCATCCCTTCATTATAGTTAAAAAAAACCCAAACTTGCTAAAGTTAGACTTTTAATTCTATAGAAGAAAATAGATAACACAGTTTCATTGTTTTTTCTCTTCTTTATATAGAGAAAGATATTTGTAACTCTAATTCATAGCTTCCAAACTTCGAGCATCTGTGGAAATCCATCATTAGTTTGCCTGAAGGCTGAACTCAGTGAAGCATATTTCAGCCACCCTTACCTTAGAAAGCCTCGATAATATGATCTACCAATTGAATACCTTAAATCAAGATGGAACATTTCATCCTGGCCCCTCTGTGTTAAAGATGAGGGAAGTGGAAGACCAAATTTAACTGAAAGACCACTCTTTTAATCCCTCCCCTATAGGTCTTCAGTCTGTAGCTCAGGCATCAGGGCCTTCATTAAAAGATGTCATTGCATTCTAATTACTACTTTATTTTAATTGATCCAGGAACATACTAAAACTGAGTTAGATGCATGGAAGATTGTTCGAGTAAGTGAAGATTTTCGTGTGATAGCACTGGGCCTGCCAGTACCTAGATATTCTGGTAACCCATTGGACCCTCCTCTTCGTTCTAGATTTCAAGCAAGAGATGTTTATCATCTACCCTTTAAGGTAAGTGCCATTGTAGATCAATTAGAGCTTGTTTACAGAGCAGGACAAATTGACATTTTTAATCTTGTATTTTACATATTATACATTCAAAAATTAATCATTGAACATGAATAAAACATGTTGACCCTTTTTTGGGATGGAGTCATATTGATGCCCAGTAATTACTTAAAAGAAAGAGATAATCTCCAAAGGATAAGTTCATGGAGGATAGGTCCATCAATGACTATTAGCCAGGGTGGGCAGGACTGAAAACCATACTCTGAAGTGTCCCTAGCCTCTGTTTGCCAACAGGGGATGGATCACCTGTTCTGTTCATTCCCTCTGAAGCACCTGGCACTGGCCACTGTTGGAAGATAGGATGCTGGGATAGATGGACCATAGGTCTGACCCAGTATGGCTGTTCTGATGTTTTTATTTTGTAACTAAAATTAATTTCAATAAAACAATATAATCCTAAAACAAAGATATGCTAACCTTTTTTCTTCTTTTAGAAAATTAATTGTGTGTGCCAAGACCAGGCTCTTTGCTACAAAAGGCTCGGTGTCTAATTAGATGAGAAATAGAAAATATCTTGCACAGTATGCACTGTGATCCATGGTATAACCAGAAATTAATTTGATATGTGATGCTATGTTCTATTTTCAGGACCATCTTAAGCTATTATACTCAGTTGGATCAAATGTTTCTGCACAGAGGTAAATTTTCATAATTACAAAAAAGTAAGGTTGAGCGGCTAAATGTTATGTCCTGTCAGGATTGTTTGCTATTTGATCAGAACTGAGTAAATTTTTAGTAAGTATGGGAATATGTTTAAACAGTTTTTCATATATAATTATAGTTTTCATATTGTGAGTCCTTAATTCTTTATAACTTTATTAGATAAAATTTACTTGTATTCAGAAGTTGCTTCAACATCTTATGCTGTGTTTAGCTTCATAGGGCTTAAAATTTTAAAGTATGTTTTGCAAGTATAAAACAGTACAATTTCTTGTTTATTTTCCAGAATCTCTCAGCTCTTGTCTTTTGCTACAACTCTCTGCTCCCAGGAATCTTCTATGCTGGGACTTCCAGATTTTCCTTTAGACAGTTTATCAGCTGCAGTTCAGATTCTGGTATGTGCACGTAACTGTGAAGTGAAATTTTAAAAGTGAGGAATTTCCTCAGATACAATTTGAACGGTTCATATCTTATTACAGTGTCTTTGGAACTACTAGATTAATAACACTAAAAAAATGTGTCTCTCTCTTAATTGGATCTCTTTGGACACATCCTTAATTGGATCTCTTTGGGCACCATAACGTCTGCAGAGATCCAGATGTAAGATCAGGAGCTAAATTAGTATGCATCATGAGACAAGAAAGATTTCAGCAGAGCTTCGTGTATCTTGGTGTATTGAACAATGATTAGATTCAGTGAATTCATTAGGTGTTAACCAGTTAGGATTAGGATTAACCAGTTGATTTAGAATTGATTTAGGTGTGTTTATTTGGGGGGGGAGGAATTTGTGACAATTTCTCTCAAAGAAACTGACTTATTGATACCACATAAAAACTACGAAGTGATAAGCACAGAAATTAGACCAATTTATAGTATGCTTTAGGAAGGGAATATATGTTGGATTTTTAAATACATTATAGCATTTTATTCTTCTAGCTCTGTAGTGAAAATGACTTTTAAATGAATGTCAGACTGCTTCCAAAATAGTGGAAATAAAGTGTTCCCTCAGCTATTTATCTGACCTGAGGGGTGAAGGAAGAATTTTATTTTATGTTAAAAAATGTAGTGTGTTATCATTGTGTGCCAGTTTCTGGTCTATTTATAGCTTCCTAAACCAGGTTCTCAACTTTTTCCATACTGTGGCCCTGTTCCCCTCTGGGACCTTGGGTTCCTCCCCTCATCTGGCTGGGACCATTAACCATTTAGCAATATGGGAAAGGCAAGGTGGTTGCTTGCGCCCCACCTCCCAACATATGTTTGCAAGCTCCTGCAGGGCCACGACTCCCAGACTAAAAACCCCTATCTGAAACAGAAGGCTTTTTCTAGTGTGGAGTGATGAGGAGGCTAATCTCATCTGTGCCATTGTAATTATGTTCTCTTTGAGATATTGTAGGCAAAGTATATGGTGTCCCTTACAGAAAGAGCTTTTTAAATGCAATAAAGCTAAGTGAATGGCTGATCACCTGAGCAGTACATTTTATCTAGAATGTGCTCCAATGGATGATTTTTACTACATCCATTTATAATGCTCCAGATTCAAGGAGCATCACTGAACAACAAAATGAGTTGAGTTACATATTTCAAAAAAATATTCTTGTGCCAGGATAGTTCATTGCTGTTTTGCCCATATACATTGGGGATATGTGCAAACAAAAGGAACTAGAGAATTTTGAGTGAAAAATCTATTTTGTTTTATTTAGGGCTTGATTATGCAACCATTATTCACCTTGGTGAGCACTTAAACAAGTAGTTCTTCGAGTGCTTGCTCATGCCAATTCCAAGTGAGTGTTCATGCACAGTCGTTGGAAGGTTTTTCCCCTAGCGGTACCCGTCGGGTTGGCTGTGGAGTCTCCTGGAGTCACGCCTTCATGGCAGTGTACGTAGGTCCCTGCCTACCCGCTGCCTCTTCAGTTCCTTCTTACCGCCCGTGACGGTCATTGGAGCTGCTTCTTCTCTCTTGCTATGGGAAGCGATCCTCTAGTGATCTTTGTCTTTGTACCTGTAAATAGTTAACTTAGTATTAGTTAGTGTTTCAAGTAGTTTTTATAGTTGGTTAGATAAGTTTCTGTTAGGGTTTCCCCACACTGCGTTCTTTCCCTCCTGGGGACTCTCTCCTGGGGACGCTCTCCAGACCGACAGGTGCAAGATCTGCAAAGGCTTCCGCCCAAGATCCAAAAAGGAGAGAGATTTTAGGTTAAAACTACTCATCATGGAGTCAGCTCTCTGTCCCCAGCCGGCACAGCCTGCGTCAGACCCAAAGTCCAGCACTTTGATGCGGAGCGAACCAGCTTTGGTGAGAGAGACTCTGGGTCCAGAGACCCCTGGCACCGCCACTCCCTGGCACCGAAGAACTCCACTGTGACTACCCGGCACCGCTTGCACTCTCCAGTGCCGCACAAGAAGCAGAAGAGAGCCAAGAGGGGGCGTTCGCTCACAATTAGAGCAGTGGAGCATGAAAGCGATAGCGGAGTGCATCCCGTGCCTGGACACTCAGCCCGTGCTCCGGCTAAACCGGTACCATCAACTCCGGCCCTGCAGAGAGATCTGTTGAGTCTGGTACTGGTGGACTCCCCTGCGCGGGATAGTTTGGTCGAGGATCTGGATCTTCCGTCCACCCCAGACATATTCGAGGCGGCCAGGGACCTCATAGCTATGACAGCTCAGCAGGCACCGGCACTGCAAACAAGCGCCGTGCCATCCAAGGGCAAACCAGCCATAATGCGGCACCGGTCGCCCTCCCCTCGACACCACTTCCCGGCACCACCCCATTTGGCACCCCTGTGGTCACCGAGATCGGATTAGATGACCTCCTGAGGTCCCTTCCAACCCTGATATTCTATGATCGGAGTCATTTAGACTCAGAGCCAGAGTCGTATGTCTCAAAATGGAGTCGGCAATGTTACTCCCACTTAGAGGATAGGGTTCATTGGAGCTCTCCTAGACTCAGGTCAAGCCAAAGCATTCCTTCCAGAATCGTGTTTTTTGACCATGGGCACCATCATAGAGGGCTTACAATGATACCCCACTGCTATGGCACGAAATTGCCTGAAGCTGCTCAGTCATATGGCTGCTTGTACATATGCAGTTCAGCACGCGAGACTGCGGCTCCGATCTCTTCAGGCCTGGCTAGCCTCAGTATACAGGCCAATCCGAGACCGCCTAGACAAGATAGTCACTCTTCCTTCTCCAGTTATTGAGTCCCTCCTGTGGTGGCAAGCGGTGTGTGCAGGAGTACCCTTCTCCAGGCTCCAATCCTCGCTGTCTCTAGTCACGGATGCATCGGCGATGGGATGGGGAATGCACCTTGGAAGACTCAGGACTCAAGGTCTCTGGTCCCAGGCAGAACTTTCACTGCACATCAATGTCAGGGAGCTAAGAGCGGTTCGCCTTGCTTGCCAGACATTCCAAACCCATCTGGAGGGCAGATGTGTATCGGTATTGAGCGACAATACAACAGCGATATTCTATATAAATAGATAGGGCGGTGCTCGCTCCTCTCCCCTATGCCAGGAAGCCTTCAAACTGTGGGACTTCTGCATTGCCTACTCAATACATCTAGAGGCATCGTACCTTCCAGGCTCTCAGAACGAGCTGGCCGATCATCTCAGTAGGTCCTTTCACAATCACAAGTGGTCACTCCAACCGGATGTCGTGATCAACATCTTCCAACGATGGGGATTTCCCCGGATAGACTTGTTCGCAACAAGGCACAATAGGACATGTCAGCAGTTCTGTCCCTTCCTGAATCAAAGCTTGGGCTCGCTTGCAGATGCTTTTCTTCTCCCTTGGAAGGATCACCTGCTGTATGCATTCAAGCCCTTCCTGCTTGTACACATGGTCCTGCTAATGGTCAGAAGAGAGGGCGCATCAATGATCTTAATAACATTAGCATGGCCATGTCAGCACTGGTTCACCACACTCCTAGACCTGTTGGTGGACATGCCCATAACTCTGCCGCTGATCCCAGACTTGATCATACAGGACCACGGCCAGCTCCAGCATCCTAATCTAGAGTCTCTCCCCCTCACAGTGTAGAAACTCCATGGCTAAACCCCTTGGAGCTCACATGCTCACACCCTGTTAGGATGGTTCTCCTTGGCAGCAGGAAACCATCCACTAGAGCCACTTATTTGGCTAAGTGGAAGAGATTCTCTATTTGGTCATTACAAAAGGACACTCCACCTTTGCAGTCATTGATTCCCTTTATCCTGGACTATTTATTACACCTGAAACAGCAGGGCCTGTCAGTGTCATCAGTAAAGGTGCACCATCTCAGTTTTCCATTCGGGTTCGGCTGGCTGGTTGGTTTTCGGCAACCCTATGGTTTGCCACTTCCTCAAAGGACTAGATAGACTGTACCCTCAAGTAAGATCGCCAATCCTCCCAGGGATCTCAACCTGGTACTCTCAAGACTGATGGGTCCTCCCTTTGAGCTCTCTTGTCTACCTTTCCTGGAAAGTAGCGTTCTTGGTGGCTATAACTTCAGCCAGGAGGGTGTCTGAGTTTAAGGCCTTAACTTCTGAGCCCCCGTACATGATCTTGTATAAGGACAAGGTGCAGTTGCAGCCACACCCAGCTTTTCTCCCAAAGGTAGTTTCACAATTCTACGCGAACTAGGACATATTTCTTCCAGTATTCTTTCCTAAGCTGCATGCTAGCCACCAGGAGCGAATACTCCACTCCTTGGCTGTCAGGTGAGCGTTAGTCTTTTACATCAAAAGAATGAAGCCTTTTTGGAAATCAATGCAACTCTTAATTGCGGAGCAGATGAAGAGACTTCCAGTGTCATCCCAAAGAATCTACTCCGGCAAGAAGGAACTGAAGAGGTGGCGGGTCGGCAGGGACCTATATACACTGCCACGAAGGTGCGACTCCAGGGGCTCCACAGCCGACCTGTTGGGTACTGTTATGGAAAAAACTTTCCGACGACTGTGAATGCGGCACACACACCTACTTGAAATGGACATGAGCAACATATCTCGAAAAACAACAGTTACGAGAAGGTAAGCAACCATTTTTTTCATTCATCTGTGTAAGTGTTGCACAATCTAACACTTAATTATGTAGAATGCCAACTGTAGAGCAGGTAAATTGAGCAGTGATTGGGATTTGAATTTTCTGGAGTTTCTTTTTCTCCCATTGAAGAATATACGTATATAATACCTTTTGTGATTCGCAATGACATTCATAGCTATGATCAGCTTTTTATTTCTTTTTACTTTACTACCATAACTCAGTTATTTATGGGCTTGCCTAGTAAAAAAAAAAAAAAAAGGGAAACAGAGACATATCAGTTATTACTCACACTTAGTAATCAAATTATTTTAGACTGCTAATACAATTTATTTTTTCTGCAAATAATTGGAAGTAAAGTGTAGTAATTTTTAGTAACCTATTTCTAAGCTAAACAATATTAACTGAACTATTCAGTAATTGAATTATGAAGTAAAATGTGTACAGTGTAATGGAATCAATATTTAATTATTATAAATTGCTCTGAATGGCTAAACCATGCTGCAGATTTCTGTAATACAGATATTTATTTATTACTTCAACGAAACTACCCATTGCATTGCATTTCTTTGCTCGGAGATATTTAGAAAATACATGTAAGCATGATTTATAATATATTATAGTGTGCCATTCACATAATGATTCAAGTAAGTGCAGCAGTCGCAGTAAAACACGGCTTAATTTATAAATATCTTGTAGGGAGGGCGAAAGAACCTTTTTAGTCCCAAGTACCTAATAGCCAATATTGCCTAAACTTAAATGTCATAGCTGAGTTTCCTCATAAACAAACCTTGCTTTACTACAGTTATGGCTGCTGTTAGTTTTAGTTCCTTTTTGAGAAGTGATTAAAAAGTATACCCTTAAGGACCCCAAAACATTAGAATTTAACAATGTTAACATTTTGTAACCAGTAACTCTTCTTGAGAAGTCCTACCATCACTGTATACAAAGTTAAGTCTCTACACCCAAGAAAAGCAGATTGCAGGTATCAGAAGTGACAGAAATGGGCCAGATCTCTCGACTTGCATATGAAAATGGATCTAAATAGAAAACTGAAGATAAAAGAGAAGTGTGAAGGGGCAAAGTGTCACATTGGTTTCAGCATTAAAATGTTTCTAAACTGCGTCCACTTTTAATAAATATTGTCTTGCATGTGAGTCTTCTCTGTTCTTTTTATAGTTTCACACTCCTATCTACTTTTATGGGAAAGTGTCTTTCTGCAGTTTAGTGGCATCAATCTCCAGTAATTTTTATTGATCTCTCTAAGGTAGTTCTGTTGTTGGCTTGTATTCTAAATGATTATCCTCCTGTTGGCCTTCAACATGCTGCAGCCAAAATGTCTCTTCCTTTCCTGATGCTTTAATTGTTGCCCTACTGGCTTCCTGTGTTTCCACATAAAGTTCATGCTCCTCCTCACTGTCAAGACTGTGTTGCATAGCTCTTGTCTCCATTTTTGACTTTTTTTCCTATTACACCTTCTTTTATGTTTTATTCTTTGCCAATCCTTGCCTGCTTTCGCCCAATCTTTCACCTCTTTCTCCCACTCATATCTTCATTCCTTTCATGTTACCTCCGATACTTGAAACAGCCTCACTGTCTAGTGGGCCTCACCACATTGTTCTCTTCCTAAAAGTGCCTTTTGTCTTCCCTCCCACCATTTATGACTTAAGTAAAAAACAAACAACCCCCCCAACCTAGTAAATATTTATATTCTATCAATTCTGTTGAAATCCAGTCAAATTCTGTTAAGATCCAATTACAAGATGCATGCCTAACCTCTACAATGTATATTGATGTAACTGGTGCATCTAGACCCTCCTTCTCACTTTGTCTAACCTGGATTATAAACTCTTGGAAGCTGAGATTTGTCTTTTTAGCACCATTCACACCTATAGTGCAGCAGAAACAACAAAAACAAAATCTTATCTGCTCACAGACTGTCCAAGTGTACTGAATTTCTTGGTTACAGCACTTTTTAAAAAACATACCAGATTCTGATCACTGGCAGTCTGCAGTGGAGGCCAATATATGCAATAAGCAACTGCACCACTCTTTACTTCTCCCTGATGTCTTCCAAGACCTCAAGGGAGTCAAGTAGCGCAGAGCACCAGAAGGAAAGACAGCAGCTGTCATATCTTGAAACTACGCTGCCTCCTCTGCATGATGTTAGAAATCAACAGCTGGGGGCTCATTCTTCAGTTCATATCGAGATTCTTTAGATTCTGCAGTTTCAACAATTGATCCTTCCCTCCACCATCAGAAAAGAACATGAGACCCAGTGGGAGTGGAGGTGGGGAGGTAGGCGAGACAGCTATTGGGGAAGCATGGATGAAGTGTCCCTGGTTTTGTCTCAAAAGCTGAACGGTGCACTTGTTTGTTGTCATTCCTCTTTTGCAGTTGTCAGTATAATGTGTTCCAGGTTAATGGATAATGGAATTAATCTTTCCTGTATTTTTATTTCTAATTAGGATTCCTTCCCTATGATGTCAGTCCAGCATATAATCAAATGGCTTTACCCTTATAATGTTCTACTAGGAAAGGAAGGCAGGACTGCAGTAGAAGATGCATTAAAAGTGAGTACTGTGCATTTTATATACAAATCCCAGAGAGCAGTGAGTTACTACAATAGCCCCACTAAATTATAAGAAGACACCGAAGCAATGCTAATTATTTAAATAATATATGTTAATGCCGATATTAAAAAAAGTTTTTGAACAATACCTTCATAAACCAACAGATTTCATTAGATGATGAGTGTTTTATATCTTCTAGTGAATTTAGGCCACAGTTCACAGGTTCTTAAACACATGTATAACTTTAACAATGTATTAGTCCCATTGATACAATGTAACTACTCACATGTTTAAAGTGAGGCATGTGCTTAAGTGCCTTACTGAATCGGGGCCTTAGAGAGAAGATATTCATGAGGTAGGTCTTTGTCACTAAAATGGAAAATAATAATTTTCTAAAATTCATAAACGTCTTATAAAATTAATTGTAATTAAATTATTTCACATGAAAAATATTGAGTGTCTCATGATAATTCTACTAGTTTGTTTATCTTTATGGGCATTTGTGTCTGTTAAACCTTCAGTTAATCTATAGAGCTTTCTGAAATAATGCTGAACAAAAACCATCAAACGGAAAAAAAAAAAAAAAAAAAAAAGAAAGAGAAAATGCTTATTTTATCTCTCTTCTTTTCCCTGCCCACCTTCTCATCCCTCCAGCATTTTCATAGATTCATAGTCTTTTTCAGAGTCATTAGTTCCAGATAGAATTTCCCATCTTGTAAGTATGCCCTACATTCTTTTTTACTTTACATTTGGCCATATTGAAAGGCTTATTGTTTGCTTGTACCCAGTTTATTAAGCAATACAGGATCTGTCCTCTTCATTATTTACCACTCCCCCAATCTTCGTTTAATCTACCAACTTTATCAGTAATGATTTTGTTTTCTTCTGGGTCATTGATAAAAATATTAAAGAGCATAGGGCTGAGAATCAATCCCTGCAGAACTCAGCTAGAAACATACCCGCTCAGTGATGTTTGTCATTGACTGTTACATTTTGATGACATAAATCTGTTATCCAGATTTTGATAAATTTGCTGTGTGCCATATTGATTTTGTATTGTTCTAGGTTTTAATCAAAGTATTGTGTGGTACCAACACAAATGCCCTACAGAAGTCTAGATGCATTGCATCAGCACTGTTACCTTTATCACTCAAACTTGTAATTTCATCAGAGAGTATCAAGATTGTTTGACAAGATCTATTTTCCATAAACACATGTGGTTGGCATTAATTATATTACCATTTTTTAATTCTTTATTAATTGAGTCCTGTATCAGGTGTTCCATTATTTTGCCCAAGTTCAGTGTCAGGCTGACAGGCCTATAATTACCTGGGTCATTCCATTTGCCCTTTTTGGCACAACGTTTTCCCAGTCATCTGGAACTGCCCCAGTTTTCCAAGATCTATTTAAATCAATATTAACTGTTCAGAGAGGTCCTTGGAGAGGTCTTTTAAAACCCTTGGGTGTAAGTAATGTGTACCTCTTGACTTTAAAATGTCTTAATTTTTAATAGTGGGTATTTAATATCCTGCTTAGTTAATGCTGGAATGGAAAGTATTTCATCATAGGATATGCATACATCATCTGGCTTTTTCCCATATATGGAACAGAAATATTTATTGAACACGTTTATCTTTTCTGCATTATTATTGACCATTTTACCCTTTCCATCTCATAATGGACCAATACCATTAGGGTACTTTTGCCCTGATACACTAAAAAAACATTTCTTATTGTCCTTAGCTATGTTAGTTGTAGATATTTCCTTGTGTCCTTTTGCTTCCTTTATCAATTTCTACAATTTCTAGGTTTAATTTATATTCATTGCTATCAACCTCTCCTTTCTTCCACCTTTTAAATTTATTTATTGCTTCTTTCACGTCCCTAAGCCAGTCTGGTTTTTAACCTGTGTAGTGTTCTTCCTCAGTTGTGTTTTTTTGGGAATTCAGTAAAATGTGTTTCAACATCTCTCAGTTAACAGTTATATTTTTTCTGTTTAAATTCTCCCAGCTGATTTGGCTCATAATTGTTTCCAGCTTTGTGAAACTGGTCCTTTTAAAAGTGCCCCGTATAGATATTACTGGTTGGAACTTTATTGTGTTTGCACATAACAAATATAGTTAAATCATGATCACTTGCACCAAAGCAACCATTAACTTTTAATTCTAAGATCATTTCCTCTTTATCTGACAAGATGAGGTCTAATATAGAATTCCTTTTATATTAGATGCAATGCTTTGTGAGTTAGGTAATTGTCATTTATACTACTTAGAAATTCCAAAGACGTTTTACTATTAGCAGCTTAAGACTTCCGGTTGAGTCGGGCAGGAAATGGTTTTTTCCTGTTTCTAATTGGGACAAAAAGTCAATCTTGGACATTTTTGTGAACTGAAAAATCCAGGAAAAAAATAATTAATTCAGATCAATCAGAATGTTTCAGTTTTGGCCATTTTTATTTTTTATTATAATTAGCTTAGATTTTGATACAGAAATTCATTTCAAACTGGAAGACTGGAATTTTTCATGTATAAAATGTCAAAACATTCTGAAACTATTTTCAACATTTTTTCGAGTCAAGAAATTCATTGAAACTGACCATTTACTGTGAAAAGTTTTGGTTTCTATTAACCTATTCGCTGATGAAAAGAAATTTCATTGAAAAATTCCCTACCAGCTCTAACCTCCAGCATTGTTACTCAGATTGAAGTCACACACGATAATGCTTTTTTTCCCCCTTACACGTTATATAGGTAGGTCCTGAAGGAGTCGGTTACCTTATTCTTGAATGTGATTTGGGGGTGTGTACCCATTTTGAGCTTTATCTGTTACATAGTCAGTATTCTCTTTAATTTCAATAAATTTTTTGAGTAATGATGGAAACTTTAAGGAGTCTGGTGATTGAAACTTTAATATATTCATGGCCAATCCTTTCTTTATGTTGTGATTTTTAATTTATGCTGTTGGCACCCAGAGCATTAGATAGAAATCTATAGTTGTATTTGAGAAATGTGAAGAAATAAAACGTTTCCTTCCCTTGTTATAATTGCACCTGGAAATGATGCTGTAATTATAAGAGTCTGTCAGCATTGCATGTGGAAATAGCTTTGGACCTGATCCAAAGTCTATTGAACTCAATGGGAGTCTTTTTGTTTACTTCAGTTAACTTTGCATCAGGGTCTCTAACTTGCCAATTAAAATCTTAGTTCAAGATGAAACTCAGAATGCACATTCTCAGCTTTTTTCTGTTGTTCTTCCAATGTTTAGTGATGGTTGAAATTGGTTCAGCTGTTAAAATAAAAATAGAATTGTTGGCAGTTTTGCACTAAAGTACACTTATGCTTTTTTTTAAAAAGTTCACGTTTAAACATGAAAAATTTGTAGCCTTTTAGTCCAGAATGTGAATCTATGAGAGTGAAGAGCCAAAGTATGTGTCTGATTATGTTACAAAAAATAATTGTGTTTCGAACCTTAATTTACAATGCTATGGTATCTTGTACAAATAAAGATACATCAATTTTATTCTTTGAAACACAGTTTTAATAAAAGCAATCGAATGCACCTAAAATAATGTGAAGCTTACTTTAATGTTTTCAAGAGACAAAGTGTGTGAAGTAATACCTTTTACTGGATCAACTTCTAGTGGTGAGAGAGTTTAGCTTACATAGAGCTCGAAAGCTTGTCTCTCTCACCATGGAAGTTAGTCCAATAAAAGATATTACACAACATGGCTATAACAACACTGCATCAAATGTTTTCATCACAGCAGCAATCTTCATTATCTGAATTACCAGACAGATATTTATCATGATATTTGAACTCTGAACCTTCATAACCTAGTTCCTACAGAATATCCTTTCACCTGCATGGAACATGAGGCTATGGCCAAGATGGCCAGCCAAATTTAAGATGCTCTGGAACCAATTTTTTAAAAATGAGTTAGGGTCCTTTTTGCTTCTTGATTATGTAGAAAAAAGACCAAAAATCATTTCCCAAATAAGTGTGGGTTAGGTTTTTTACTTGTTTTTTACCTCTGAAATAGCAGGTTTTATGGGAGGACTTTTTGGGGAGTCTTAGGCCTGGTCTACATTAGGAAGTTAAGTCAGTTTAATTACTTCTGTCAGGGATACGAAAAATCCACACCTCATTGTGGCTTAGTTAAGCTGACCTAAGTCCCCAGTGGAATCATTCCGTCAGCCTGGCTATTGCCTCTTGGGAAGATGGATTAACTACAGCGATGGGAGAATCCATCCCATCAGCATAGGTAACATCTACATTAAAGCCTTACAGTGGCACAGCTGTGTTGCTGTCGTATTTTAAGTGTAGACAAGTCTTTGGATGTATGTGGCGAACGCTCACACCTTTATTGAAGTGTGTGTTTGTGCGCGTGCGTGTTGAATCTTTCACATGGACATATCCTCTCTTGGAAGTGTTCATTAGGCACTAGAGTTAAAGAGGTGTTAAGAAAAAAACAAACCGTAGTTTAAAAAATCTGACTCAAAATCCCTTGCTCTCTATTACCTAGCTTTCACTCCTGCATACAGTGTAGAGTGATGGAGGGCAGAGGTGGTGGTAAAATGGGCAAAAAGGCAATATTTCTTCCTTGGCCTATTAAAGGCTATATAATAAAAGTGTCTTGTGTGTTGGGAGCCCTCAACTTTCATTACACACAAGGCTGTTAAACTAAATAAGCATCTTAACTTGATGCATATTTTTTTTTAAGCTGGATGTTTCTAATACCCAAGTGGTCATAATAGCCCTCAAAGATAAATGGTGTGGGAACATACGTGCTGGAGGCTTGGAACTTCATTTCAGTCTGTCTGGCTTCAAAATCAACAAGTCAGCAGTGGGAAGTTATATCGTTAGGGCTATCTTGCAATCAGAATATCCTAGATTTTTTTTTATTTAGAAAAGAAACTTCAAAATCTATATAACAGAAAATTCTATACCAAGATCTGGAATTCATGGATTTTTCAGAATTCACGGATTTCTGTTGTCCCATCTCATGACTTAGTTTAATTTGTTTGACAAGAGGAGCAGCAAGCTAATAGTTGAATAGAGAACACTTAGTAGATACATACTGATGTTAGCATCTTACAAGGTCCATTTTAACTTTTCCAGTATTAAGTTTCTTACAGCAAATGGATATTGAACTTCAGAAGAAATTAGTCTTGCATCAATTTCTGCCATGTTTTTAGTGGAAACATTTAAAAACATAGTACTATATTAAATAATTACTACTTTCTCAATTTTTACAGCGTTTTGAGCTCCAGGATTCAGAAAGCCCTTTGCTTCCCAGTAGGATTAAAAAAGTGGAACAAATACATGGAAGCAAGACCTTACAGGCTGATGTAACTGTCCAGATTGCTGAAAAAGAAGTGAAATTCCAGGTAATGATTTACAGGTTCAACAAGCTATATCAGGGTGGGCAAACTGGGAATAGAAATTGTATGGCGGGCCACGAATGCTCACAAAATTGTGGTTGGTGTGTGGGAGGGGGTGTGGGCTCTGGTTGGGGGTGTGGGCTTCGGGGTGGGGCTAGAAATGAGGAGTTCAGGGTGCGGGAGGAGATGCTAGGTTGGGGCAGGGGAGTGGGGTGCGGGGGGGTCAGGGTTCTGGCTGGGGGTGCGGGCTCTGGAGTGGGGCTAGGTATAAGGGGTTTGGGGTGCAGGAGGGTGCTCTGGGCTGGTATCGAAGGGTTCAGAGGGCAGGAGGGGGATCAGGGCTGGGGCAGGGGGTTGGGGCGCGGGGAGAGGCTCAGGGGTGCAGGCTCTGGGCAGCACTTACCTCAAAGGCTCCTGGAAGCAGCGGCATTTCCCTTCTCTGGCTCCTACGTAGCTCTGCATGCTGCCCCGTCCGCAGGCACCGCCCCTGCTGCTCCCATTGGCTGAGGTTACCGGCCAATGGGAGCTGCAGAGGCAGTGCTTGAGGCGGGGGCAGTGTGCAGAGCAGAGGCCTCTGGCTTCCCCTACGTGTAGGAGCTGGAGCGGGGCCATGCGGCTGCTTCCAGGAGCCACGTGGAGTGGCCCCTGACCCTGCTCCCCGGCTGGGGTGCTGGAGCAGGGCAAGCCCCAGACCCTGCACCCTAGCGGGAGCTCAAGAGTTAGATTAAAATGGCTTGCGGGCCGTATCCAGCCCGCGGGCTGTAGTTTTCCCACCCCGAGCTATATTCTTGGTTTCATATCACTACTGCAAATTTGTTACGCTACTTTCTGTTGACTCTCACCTACATTTAATGCTCAAAGTTGATAAGGAATTTGACTGAGAGCCTCGATGAATATCCACTTTTTATGGTAATTTTTTAGCAAATGTCATTTATGAACTGGAGAGTATTCGATTATGGAAAAGTAAGGCTTTATTTTCAGGTAACTCGTGCAGTTTTCTATGTGGTTATTTTTTCAGCAACATGATCTATTTATTTCATCAATTACTAAAGTGTTGGTGGAAAAGTACTTTCTTGATTCCTTATTTTGGGTTGTGCCATGGAATAACATAATACAAAGCATATGTGATGCTCTTGGGGGTATCTTCTATATAGTTACGTTTTTCTGAAAGAATCATTTTTTTCACTATATCTTTAAATAAAAACAATAGTAGTTTCTTTCCTTTTGTCCTCCACATCAAATAAAATGTGCTTAGTAACATTATTCCAACACAGGATGTTGAATCAGAAAACGGAGCAAAAGTCTTCATATTAATCACATCAAATACAGTTAGTCTGAATTTCTTCCTGTGAAGCTTATGGTCTGTTGGGTGGAGAAATAAGGCATTTTTTAAGAAACGCATGTTGATCTGAGTTTAAAGTAGGGGTTGAATTCAGTGAGACTGAGGTATCTGTGTAATAGAGGAGAGTTAGTAGGAGGCAGAAAGAGATCTGAGTCACACTGGGGAGGGATGACTTCAGAGAATTTGTACGATGGAAGTGAAGAAGGAGGTTGGAGAGCAGGAGCAAATTGGGTAGAAGCTGATTGGAGAGCTGCTCTGAAGGAAATAGTTAGCTTCATTAGGCACTGTGGTGAACTGAGAGTTGATTGAGGAGTTTCTCTGAGGAATGAATGGCCTCTTTGGGAACAAGGGTAGAGGAGGAATTTGAGGGGAAGCAGTGACCAGTGTGAGTGGGGAAAGAGCAACAGAATGTAGTAGTTTAAGCAGGGGTTAAACTGGAGGAAAAACAAGTGTTTCTATTCTGCAAAGCTCTGCCCACTTATAACACCAGAGTGAGATTTCCCTCCAAGTGGATTGTTCATATCTTCACCATAGATCATTTCTCCTCTTTCTTACCCCCAATCTGCAATAAATGATTACAGGGCTCACTTTGTAATTGGGTTTCAGCGTTAATACCCTATTGAGGTGAGTCAGAGTCCTCTCAGGACTATTGATTCATGTTGCCTGCAAACCAAATCCAAAACCGTTGCGTTGATTTACATTTGATTCCTATTTCATGGCAGATTTATTTATTTATTTTGCAACCACAAGCCATAAAGGCGATTTTTTTTTTTTTTAAAGATTTAGATTCTGGAGCACAAGAATGCAGTCACCAGTGAAATGTTACAGGGTTACTGACCCAGTGTAAACCAATCTGCCCCCGAGCCTAAACCACTTTCATATAACTTGTTTATCTTTTGTCTCCTTGTAGGTCCCAGCTGGGACTAGACCATTAAAACTGTGTTCTGGATCAGACACTTTCATAGAGACTTCCAGCCATAAGCAGCTGTTGGCAGAAATGATGCAGTCACATATGGTTAAGGATATGTGTTTGATAGGCGGAAAAGTAAGAACTGTAAATTTCTTTTCCTTTTTTTCCCCTCCTTGCAAGATATTTTGAATCTAATTCCTTAATTTTTATTTCATTTTATTTTTTACTTTATAGGGCTGTGGCAAAACAGTTATTGCTAAGGAGTTTGCCAATATGTTAGGATACAACATAGAGCCTGTCATGCTGTATCAGGTAAAGTAAATTATACAGTGGTGCGTATGCCTTACAAATGGTCTGAAACATGAAATACATAGGTTACAGATGAAAGAAACTAGATGGAATCTCTGTGTAAGGTACAGCCTTTGAAAAATCATTCATCTAAGGAAAGAAGCAAAAGTAATATAAGAATGAAAGGAAAGTAGTTCTTGAGATACTTTGCTCACTTGCTGTCAGAATACTGAGCTGGAGAGTCTCTTCCAATTTGCAAGACTACATAGAGAGATTATTATATAGAGTGTAGTATGAAAATCTAAGGTAGGTTACTATGTGTATAGGGCCGGATGCTAATTCCCATGAAGTCAGTAGCACAGCTCCCACTGACTTCACGCTCTTAGTAGAGATAGGAAGAGAGAACTTCAGTGAGTGGAGTGTAAAGAGATTTGTTCAATAAAGTAAATTATGATATTTCTTAGTTGCAAAGAGCTGACAGCTGGTGCTGTGAATTAGCATAACTTAGTGTTATGCTTTCTTTCTAGTCTTTGGATGTTGTTCTCCTAAGTGTGTTTCCTGCCTTTGGGTCTAAATGGTGGCCAGTTGTTTTGGCATATTTACAGGCCCTGGCAGACCTTTTCACCTTCCTTTTTTTTTGTCCGTCCGTATGCTATACAATTGTGAAATGGAATTCTCCACCATCTACATTTTTGTATTCTGGAAGGCAGCTTCTTTATTGTGATGAAAATGCATAATTGCTTTTATGTTTTGAGGAGCTTCTTTTTTGTGTTACTTTTTATGTTCTATATACTTCGGGGGGAGTTTTGCGATACTACACATGTGCAGAATTCATGTCCCGGGTAGAATTTTTTTTTCTCTGCAGAAAATACATTCTGCTGGAGAGGTGCTGCAGTTATGCCTTTTGCCCACCAGGGGCTGGTGTGTCGCCAGAACAGAGAACAGCCGCACCCGGGTGGGATCAGCCCCAGCGGCAGGTAGGGAAGAGAAGCAGCTGGGTTCCTCACAGCACCCTGCTTGTAGGGCCAGTTCAGGAGGCATGGGATATGGGGGAGATGGACAGCATGGGGTTCATGGGATTGCTGGGGGGTCACAGACTGGGGTTCACAAGGGCTAATTGGAGGGGGACAGACTGGGAGTGGGGTTGTGGGGACATGGGGGAGGGGGTAGTTGAGTGGGGATTCAGGGACACATGGGGATGGGGGAGGGGCGCAGGGACATATGGGAACAGGGGCAGATGTGCCTGACAATGAGAGAGGCTAGGGATCAGTCAGGGTCTGCATGCGGGAGGCTCCCTAACAACCCCATCCCCCTAAAACCTCCAAAACTTCCATACTTCTCCCACTCACACCCAACAACCCTCCAAGTTCACACCCCAGCTCCTTCCCAACAATTACTTCCCTCTCCCTCAGCTCCTCTGTTATCCTTGACTCTCCCAAGCATTTGCACTGCCTCTGAGTGGTGTAGGAAATGCGTTTATGTATTGTAGTTTAAATGAATTATTACTCCGAGTTCTGTATTAATAGGCCTAGTAAGGAATCTATTTGTCAAAAAACATTTTCTGAATCTTTTTTGTTGTCTGTATTGTTACAGACATACTTGCTGACAGGTGTTTTGAAATAAATTACCAAAATAATTGAAACCGGCATGATTATATTGTGTTGTTTTGACAAAATATGCAGAATTTTAGAGCATTTTAAAATATTGTGCACAGAATTTTTAATTTTTTGGCACATAATTCCCCCAGGAGTATGTTTCTTTGTTCAGATTCCATCATAATCTCATATTGTCTTACATATTTACTTTAAACCACTACTATTTGATTTTTGTCATGATTCTTGTTGTTTAATGTTTATATTAAATATAATACAGATCCCAGTCGGGATTGGGGCTCTGTTGTGGTGGGTTCTAGAAAAACACATTCAAGGATACGGTACCTCACTCTCAGAGCTTAGAATCTAAGATGAGAAGTGACTTATGAAGTGTAGGTGGAAGGGAGTAGAGAAAGATTAATCAAATATATACAATTTTTATAGAAATTGACATTTTTTCATTGTAAATAGATAATGTGCCACTCTCTCTTTCAGTCCATCAGCCTAGCCATCATTAATTGACTGATTACCTATGTGTTGTGTCAGAGGTGGGTCTTGAGGAGAGATTTGGAGAACAAGATTGACGATTTACAGAGCAGTTCAGGGAAGGGATGGAAAAAGGTACAGAGACATTTTTGCAAGAAGCTGACAAATGGATGGCTTTGTTGGTTGACTGTAGGAGGCATGGGACAATGATCTCACTACACGTTAAGCAGTGTCTGGCTTGCAGGAAAAGGTGTTTGGCCAATTTAAGGGGTAGAGAGCCAGACTGACTAGCTGCGATAGCGTTAGACCGGGTCATCATGGGAACACTGGCCCATTCCCCCTGCCAGGTGGCCAGAAGAGAGGAGGGAACAATGCAGGTCCATACCGGTGCAGGAAAAGCACACCTTTACCTGGACCATGCAAAGCAGCACCCACCGTCCCTCCTGTGAATGTAGTTAAATATCAGGTTTTGTCATGATTTGCTGCGGGTATTATGTTAGTTGCTTTTTTCTTGGGGGGCTGAGAAAGGCTTTTTCTCTCACCGTCAGATTGGCCAAGACAAGGTATGGGGTGGGTTTTGCCTTCTCTATAGCAGGTTGGGGACTTAGTTAGGGCAAACATGAAACGGGGATTGCAACTAAGATGTTGCAACTCATTATGTCAATGCAAGGTGGATTTAGTGCAAGTACTTGCTGCAATTTAAGCCCATTGCTTCTTGTCCTATCCTCAGAGATTAAAAGAACAATTTTTTCACCCTCCTCCTTGTAACAACTTTTTATGTACTAGAAAATTGTTATCATGTCCCCCATGGCCTTCTTGTCTCCAGACTAAACAAACCAAAGTTTTTCAATCTTCCCTTATCAGTCATGTTTTCTAGACCTTTAATCATTTTTATTGCTCTCGTCTGCACTATTGCTCCAATTTGTCCACATCTTTCCTGAAAACTGGACACAATACTCCAGTTAAGGCCTTATCAGGGTGGAGTAGAGTGGAAGATTTACTTCTTGTGTCTTGCTTACAACACTCCTGCTGATACATCCCTGAATTATGTTAGCCTTTTTTTTTTTTTTTGGCAACAGTGTTACACTGTTGACTCATATTTAGCTTGTGATCTACTATAACCCCAGATGTCTTTCTGTTGTACTGCTTCCTAGACTCATTTCTCTTTTATCTTCATCCCCTTCATCTCCAACATTCAACAGAGTGCTGGGCAGCCAGCAACAGTCACTCTTCTTTGTCACAGGGACAGTATTGCCAACATCAAGTAGTCAAAAACCATGAATCAGGCCCCCAAAACCATGAGATTGGCTTAAAAATCATGGTATGTTAGCAGAAAAGATGGACTTTTTATTTGTTTTCTGGTTTTTGAGCGTTTAAAGTTCATGTTTTCAAGTTTCTTTCTGCAGCCATGAGGGCTAGAGATTTTTTTTTTTAAGGAAGCTGAGATTCTCATAATCATGTGGCTAAAAGAGTTGGGGCTTTAAGAAGAATGTAAAATATCACAAGACTCTTCATAACATAGAGGTAGTTGGCTGTGATAGCAGGTGATAGCAATAGTGGCAGCTTGTATGGAGGTGAAGGGAGTGAGGGTGAGAAGGGACTTTCGAGCTTACATAGGGCTGTCAAAGTTGGTCAGTATAGGAGGGCCCACCCACAATATTCCTTCCCAGAAGTGTTCTGCCTCTGCAGTAGCCATGTGTGGCAATTTCTGAGGTCCTACTTTTTACCTACCACTGTTTCTTCTTGCTGGGGATCCCAGCAGTACCTTTTCCTTGTCTTCTCTCATTCTCTTTATCTCATTCAGTTTTTCTCCTTCCTTTATCTCTGCATCTCTCTCTCTCTCTCTCTTTTTCCCTTCAGTACAGAGTGCCTGAGCCTCTGGCTAGGGAGTTGCTGCAGCTGGATTCCAGATGGTAGGTTGTAAGAGACTCCTGCCAGTGTAACAAGCGTGGGGGCAGTTTTTTCCCCTCCCTCAGTGGATGGACCCAAGTATGTTTCTTGCTCACAGGCCCCCAACCCCATCGTGGCCCTGCTTGAGCTTGGTGAAGAGGAGAGCCAATGACCTGCCAAGTGTCCCCCGTGGGAATGGAGGGGAGGAGGTGGGAGAAAAGGTCTCAGTAGTGTCTAACTTAAATTCTCTTTTCAAATGACAGTGAAATAAAAAGAAAGAGATTTTCTATCTTATTCCAGAAATAATAAATCTCTCTTTAAATTGCTAAATTATAGTCAGCAAATCTCAAATTACAAACAGTAATTTAACAAAGAATATTTACTCCTGTTAGAATGGATATATGTGTTATTACATCCTGAAATCTGACTATGTATTCTCAAATAGCTCTCTATTTGAGCACATTTGGTAAAGTAAAGAATCATTAGACAAGTAAATATTATTATAAAAAAGAAAAAGCAGCTCACGCAAACCCTGCCTGAAACTGAAATCTGGCATATCTCTGCCTACGGACCATACTTAAATTTTAGATCTTTAACATAGAAAGGTTGACAGGAACATATTTGGAAAAATTGCAAATCCACAGCTGATGTCTGTTCTGAGTCTGACAAGTTATTCCCTGGTCACCATCTTTTGTCATTTTCTGTCACATAATTTTGCAGGATAGAAAATGGCTGTGGGGTATTTCTCAGTGTTAAGGTTTGATTCCCCGTCCCTGCACTGTCTTTTTTCTTGTCTATAAAAATAGGCCTTAAATAAAAGAATATGAAAAATATATCTTCCTTCAGAAGGAAGGTATTCAGAATCATCTGAAGGGTTCTGCTTTGAATGAGACACAAGTCAAAATCAACCTGTGGCACATCAACATCTTCAGGGCATTCCATATCTTCAAGGCATTCCATATGTTCAGGCATGCCAGTAAAGGAAATGTGATGGGAGAAGACTTCCAGCACTGACCAATATCTGAATAAAACTAAAAACACTAAACTCTATAGAAAAACATTTCCTGACTAAATATTTT
Source organism: Terrapene triunguis (assembly GCF_002925995.2). Classification (NCBI taxonomy): domain Eukaryota; kingdom Metazoa; phylum Chordata; order Testudines; family Emydidae; genus Terrapene; species Terrapene triunguis. Next base: position 4,264,035 of record NW_020664369.1, read on the forward strand.
TCTACAAAATACTATTAGTTTAGTTCTATTCACATTTATATGTGAACGTTTAAGTGATGAATAGATCAACTTGTCTCTTCCAGTATTTACCTCAGGATTAGATGATGAGGTTCAAACTCCTCTGAAGATAGTTATTGTGCACATTATTTCCCCTTCCTGTACAATTCTTCACTTTCAATGGGCTTATCTAGTATATACTTCCCAGGGGATTGGTCTTCTTTCTCTGCAGGATGGCTCAGAGTTTGACACGAGAACAGGTTGAGAATTTCAGCTAACTGGCAACAAGGGAATATGTGCTCTTTGGGGCTTGACAAATGAACCCACACATGACAGATGAACCCTGACCCTTGTTATATACGAAGGGAAATCTTCATTATTTGTGTACACAGTGTCAGGGTATTTACTCATCACCAGTATAGGAAGCCAGTTGGTCTTGGAAACTTAGAAATATGGCTACAAATACCAATGATTCAGGCAAAATTTTTTCCAGGCCCCATCTCTAGCCTGTATGGATCTGCAGAAAGGCAGCTAAGGACTTCCCATTTGGGAGCCCATGACAGATAAAGCTGAAAATGAGCTCAGTCACTTAATAAGATAGCTAAAACTTTCACTTTCAAAAGGGTATCTGTGATGCCTACACAAAAGGGCCTGATCCAACTCCCACAGAAGTGAATGGGAGTCTTTCCATTGATTTCAGTGGGAGTTAGATCAGATTCTAAGGAAACAGAGTTTGCAAAGACATTTCTTTGACTTTTTGGAATTATAAAGCTATATTTAAGTGATATTAATAAGGTAAACACATGACAATTTTTAAACTTGTTATTCAGTATATATATATATATATATATATATATATAGTCTCCCAGAATAGAGAGATATTTATTTTCTGTATAAAATAATTTTTAAAATATATACTAGTGTTTTTATATAACATCAACAATTTTATTATAGAAATAACATAAAATCAAGACAAGATTAATGTAAAGGATCAGAACCATTAAAACACAAATTGTATCTAATCTTTCCAAGCCTAATTATAAGTACATCTCCAAAATATGTATCCAGTTTTTGCTGGAAATTACTAAGAACTTATAAACTAAAAACTAAAAGTAGGAAATATCTGGTTTCTACAAAAAAATTAAACTTATGATATTAAGTAATTAGCATTGTATATCAATATATGCAATAATTTAATCTGATACTAGAACAAATATTAACTACATGCATTCATTCAATAACTAGGCAATATAGAGTTTAATAACTCTATCATATCTAGTTTCACCTTTTTGGGTCAGGAAAAAAAGTCTTTGTGGCTTCTTTAAGAGGCCAAAATCTCTTATGATAATCCTAATCCTAAAATTCAATAAATTTTTGTGTCTTCATAGTCAGTTATAATTTAGCAAGTAATAATATAGGCACAGAAATATGCAATGAAGTAAATTCAGCTGAAGAAATAACATTTTTCCCCCCTTCAGGTTTAACTAAGTAGCCTTCAGGAAAATGTTCTGGGAAGAAATGAAATTTCCCATATTTTATTTCCTAAAATATCTCCAGAAAGAAAGCGCGCAAAAAAAAAAAAAAAAAAAGGGGGGGGGGGAAGGGGGAGCATGTTTTTACTTAGTAACCTTTGCATGGCTCCCAAGGATCTAATGAAAATGACAAGTATTATGTCCCTTACATCTCACTCCCCTTTAGCAACTATGGCAATAGAAGCCATCCCACTTAGCCAGTTCCCATTGCTTCGCCAACAGTGATCATTTTCTTCGCAATTCAGAAGCTAGAGACTCTAGGTTTCTTACTTTTGATGCCAAGTTGGACTCACATTCTGCTAGGATTTCTCAAACAGAAAATAGGAATGAAGTAATAGAGAAAATTTTGAGATCACATAACAACAAATGGCTGGTTTAGTGAAAGACACACCTTAGTTAAAAAAAAAAAAGTATTAATATGTTTATAAAGGATAATTATTTTCTGAAAAAAAATCAAAATGAGAATTGTGTTAAAGCTACTACTATTTGAATATTAGATTTTTCTGGAATATCTGCAGGAGAGGAATGTTGTTTTTTGTTGTTGTTGTTTTTTAAAGTAATTTAGACTAGTGTTTCCCAAACTGTTGTCCCCAGGAAAGAGCTGGCTGGTCATATGGTACTTAGGCTGCTGCTTCTCCTCATTTCCAGTTGCTTAAGTGCATTCAGAGAGAACTAAAAATAAATTAAATACTTTCCTAAAATTACTTTCCCATGTAAGCAATTGCTGTAGTTGCTACAGGGATTTTATGCAATCAGAAATGGGAGAAAAGGTGGTACATGAGAACAAAATGGGAGAGGAAGGCCTCCATGAGACAATCTCTGCATTAAAAGACAGTTTATGTAAAATTTTGGGAATCGCTGCTTTAGATTATTTGGATCCTCCTCTTTTGATATAAAAGGTTTTCCAAATGCTTAATGAAAATCTTTCTATTTGACATTCACACTATAAGAGTAGTTATCAAATCACTTTTAGACAGAGAAAGAGTAATGAAGCAAGTATGAAGAATAAATTGAAATATTTGGTGTAAAATAAAACAAAAAACCCCCCAAAGAATTAACCTCCTTAAAACACAATGAAAGCTTGAGTCCAAAGGGACATAAGTCCAAAGGGAAAAGGAATAACCTTTCTGTCTTATAACTGAATCAGGCTTTACAAGGACTTGGCTCAAAACAGATTTTTTTGTTTAAATGCAGTTGTTTTTCAACTTCAGAGTATGACAATATGAAATATATTACTAGTATAATATTTAAATAAGTAATCAAGGTTAAATAAATATTAATAAAAAATCTTTGGACAAAAAACCAATAACTTTAACCACAGCACAGAAATTGAGTAATTGAGAGAATTGGTAACAAGATAGTTTTTCATCTCTACATAACCAGATCAAATCCAATTCAAGTCATTTAGAATATGATGTGAAGTTTGATTTTATTTCTGAATTATACTTTATTGCATTCTGCTCTTCTGATTTTCTATCTTCAGCAAATTTAGGTTTTCCATTTGGGCTATTGGTATCTGTCTTTGTTTGCTTTCAACGTTAGTTTTAGCTTAATGAATTCATACTATGCGCAGTTAATTTCATTCCCAAAGAGGAGTCACGTATAAAGTGAAATTTAATTTAATTTTGAATTATAATACATTTTCCTGTGCAGCATTTATTAACTACAGAATGTATAGAGAATTTCTGAAATAAGTGGCAGTTCAAGGGCACAGAAATATTTTTGGTATATTTTCCTTTGTTTTGATAAAGATATGTTTCTCATTCTATGTGTAGACTGAGTATTTCAGTAGTAAAGCAAAATGGTGAATAAGTACAACAGTAAAAAGATGTGTTGTTTTTATGGTACTGACGGTGAAACCTTAAGTTACATATCAGTGGAAGCATCAAAGGATCAAGACTTTGTCCTGTTACTTTAAGACTGTTAATGAAATGCAGAAAGAGGAAATGATCCAGGCTATATGATGTAATTTATTCTATTTTTATTGTTTAAAGTTCAAAGGATTTACCATTGTAAGAAGAATGTATGCAAAAGCTGCAACTGCAGCAACAAATATTTTTCCCACCTCTGATTTTTAGGCCAAATGCTGTTCACTGCAAACAACCAAACAGGGTGGATTTGATTTAAATCATGATTTAAATCACTAGTCAAGAAGACTAGATTTAATCATGGATTTCTACATAAAAGTGCATTCTTGTTGGTTGTTACCAAATGTAGTAAGAGGAGGCCCTGAGATATAAACCTTGGTATCAGAGGCCTGGTATGAGGCCTAAGGCCTGAACTAAAGAAATGGTCAAGACTTTGCTAACATAAAGCAAAATTAAGCTGTGAGCCAGAGGCAGGCCCTGCTCACAGAAGCTGGCAAGGAAAGGGCTGATGCTGCAAAAAGATACATACCTAAAAAGTACTGAACACTAGATATCAGAACACTCCAATACTGGAACATTCCACAGATAACATGGAACAGGCCGACCCATCCCAATGACAGGGGCAAAAGGGTAAAATGATGGATAGAGTTGTTTTGATCGAACCAACATGTACAAGGTGGGAGGCTGCACCTTACTACATAGAGGGGTTGTACCTTGCTACGTAGAGGGGTTGCACCTCAATACGTCAGGAGTGATGTGTAACTTGTTTGTACCTGTGTATAAGAATGTATCCCTGGGGTGGTGTCTTTGTCCGGCCGAGGGGGCAGTGGAAAGTCCCGCCACTGACTGAGCCGGGTCCATTGCCAAGAGGCACTTTCTCGTAGTATGCCCGGTAGACTAAGTAATCTACGGGGAACTGCAATTGTGTCCAAGGTCGCAATAAACCTAGTCAACGTGACTTTGCATCTTACTAGACTCTGTGGTTATTGGGGGTTCTCTTCGGGTCTGCTGTGTCAGCTATCTGCGCAGAGCTGGGGCAGCACACAGAGGGAACAGACGCACGCAGCCGAGTGATATCAACATAGGAGAAAGCAGAGCACCACACCGGTAGCATCTGACAACACTTTACAAGAGCAGGTTTACTATAACTTTTAAAAGCTCTGCGCAGATAGCTGACGTTTTTCCTCAAAAAGCATTTTGTCAAAAACATCCAATTTAAATAAAAAAAATCATTGATTTTTATCCACTCTGCAACCAAAGTTAGGGGGCTATGCCCTGGTTAGATCATCTGCATTGAAAGTGCAGGAGGAAGGAATTCATCTTCCAGGCCACATGGCGGCCACTGCAATTTCCTCTATCGCAATGGGGAGCATCTCCTATGAGGGAACACCCAAAGAATATATATATATGTGGTGGCTGATATGCTGGCCCCCTCCTCTGATTTGCTGTTGCGTTGTCTTCAAAAGTACCTTCTATGCTGAGGTGCAGAAAGTCCATATGGAACTCTACTCCATTTTGTATGAGGGCTCCTGGTCCCTCTATTCCTTTACCCTCTCTTCCCCCCTTAAATATCTCAGTTGTATTTTATTTTGCTGGATCTTAGAAATTAATAGAATTTTTTACCTGTGTTTCACATCAGTGAAATCAGTATCTGATTTAATTATAGTTTCTGCAGAGTCTTACAGCTGAGTGACTTCAGTTGATGCCAGGTGACAATTGCTGTTCCCTTCTATACGCAAAGCTTTGTAGTTCTCAAATACACGTATTGCATACAACAAAAATTCCATTTAAAATGCTTTTAAAAGTTTCCCTTTTGTTGGAGTATTGAAAAGGCAATGTTAATGTGTGTAGAAACTAAAATTTTATTTAAAACACTCTATGTATACATCTAGAGTTCTGTGGGAAAGTGGTCAAAGATTTCTTGCCTAAATCTATTTGGGTATTTGCCCCTTAAAAAAAAACAAAATACAGTACTTGCCAATGAAATCAATCTCTGATAGATCAGTATAATATAGTTTAAATTAGGACAGTCAACTCATGTGATTAACTCAAAACAATTACCGGTAATCGCGATTAATCGCAGTTTTAATCGCACTGTTAAACAATAGAATACCAATTTAAATTTATTAAATATTTTTGGATGTTTTTCTACATTTTCGAATATATTGATTTCTTTTACAACACAGTATACAAAGTAGACAGCACTCACTTTATATATTTTTTTATTATAAATATTTGCACTGTAAAAATGGCAAACAAAAGAAATAGTATTTTTCAATTCACCTAATACAAGTACTATAGTGCAATCTCTTTATGGTGAAAATGCAACTTACAAATGTAGATATTTTTTGTTACATAACTGCACTCAAAAATAAAACAATGCAAAACTTAAGAGCCTACAAGTCCACCACTGCAAGGTATTTCCATGCCAGATATGCTAAACATTCGTATGCCCCTTCATGCTTCGGCCGACATTCCAGAGGACATACTTCCATGCTGATGATGCTCGTTAACTAAATAATGCATTCATTAAATTTGTGGCTGAACTCCTTGGGGGAGAATTGTATGTCTCCTACTGTGTTTTACCCACATTCTGCCATATATTTCATATTATAGCAGTCTCGGATGATGATCCAGCACATGTTGTTTCTTTTAACAACACTTTCAATGCAGATTTGACAAAACACAAAGAAGGTACCAATGTGAGATTTCTAAAGCTAGCTACAACACGCGATTCAAGGTTTAAGAATCTGAAGTGCCTTCCAAAATCTGAGCAGGACAAGGTGTAAAGCATGTTTTCAGAAGTTTTAAAAGAGCAACACTCCGATGTGGAAACTACAGAACCCGAACCACCAAAAAAGAAAAACTACCTTCTGCTGATGGCATCTGACTCAGATGATGAAAATGAACATGCATCGGTCCACACTGCTTTGGACGATTATCGAGCAGAACCTGTTATCAGCATGGACGCATGTCCTCTGGAATGGTGGTTGAAGCATGAAGGGACATATGAATCTTTAGTGCATCTGCCACATAAATATCCTGCGATGCCAGTTACAACAGTGCCATGTGAACGCCTGTTCTCACTTTCAGGTGACATTGTAAACAAGAAGCGGGGAGCATTATCTCCTGCAAATGTAACCAAACTTGTTTGTCTGAGTGATTGGCTGAACGAGAAACAGGACTGAGTGGCCTTGTAGGATTGTTTTTGTTTTTGAATGCAGTTATATTTTGGACATAATTCTACATTTGTAAGTTCAACTTTCATGATAAAGAGATTGCACTACAGTACTTGTGTTAGGTGAACTAACTATTACTAACTACTGTTATTTTTGTTTTTTACAGTCAAATATTTGTAATAAAAATAAATATAAAGTGAGCACTGTATACTTTATATTCTGTGTTGTAATTGAAATCAATATATTTGAAAATGTAGAAAATATCCAAAACTCTTTACGTAAATGGTATTCTATTATTAACAGCGCGATTAATCGTGATTAATTTTTTTAATCATTTGACAATCCAAGTTTAAATGCATTCTTTTGATGATTGTTACTCACAGGATATGACAGCTCGAGATTTGGTGCAGCAAAGGTATACTCTTCCAAATGGAGATACTGCTTGGAGACCATCTCCACTTGTTACTGCTGCCTTGGATGGGAAGCTTGTTATTCTTGATGGTATTCATCGCGTCAACTCTGGCACCCTAGCTGTACTACAAAGGTTGGTATGGGAGCCCTGTTAAGCAGAGTGCTTGAGACTTGTTTATTCAGGACGTTCATGCTCAGAAACTGTGTCCTGTTTGCAAATACACAGCTGTGCAACTCCAGGTATATTGTAAAATTGCAGTCAAGGTATTGGATTTTTACAGAATACATTATGTTGGGATAATGATATAGGGATACAGATATTGAGAGCAGAAGCAAGCCTTGAGTGTGTTATGTAAACTTTTATTAATATTGGAAATTGCAGCTGTTTGTTCATGCTGTACTTCTAACTAAATTAGAAAATGTATTTGTTTCTATCCTAGTCAAAACTATGAGGCCTAAACATTAATAAGTTAACATTTATTAAGTAGTAAAGACATTATAAATAGTATTTGAAAATGCATTCTGCTGCTAAACGACTGATTAATTATACTCACTCTGAAAAATGCTTTCTTGGAATTGTTTAGTAAATTGATTAAAGGGATCTGAAAAAGGGGGTGAACAGTGAGGTGGCAAAATTTGCAATGATACAAAATTACTCAAGGCAGTTAAGTCCAAATCTGAGTGATAGAGTTACAAAGGGATCTCACTAAACTGGGTGACTGGATGACGAAATGACAGATGAAATTCAGTGTTGCTAAATGCAATACACATTGGAAAATATAATCCCAGCTATACAAACAAAATGATGGAATCTAACTTGGCTGTTACCACTCAAGAAAGAGATCTTGGAGTCATCGTGGAGAGTTCTCTGAAAACATCCACTCAATGTGCACTGGCAGTAAAAAAGTTAACAGAATGTTAGGAACCATTAGGGAAGGGATAGATAATAAGTCAGAACATATTATAATGCCACTATATATCTCCATCGTACACCCACACCTTGAATACAGTGTGCAGTTCTTGTCACCCCATCTCAAATAAGATATATTAGAATTGGAAAAGGTGCAGAGAAGGGGAACAAAAATGTTTATGGGGATAGAACAGCTTCCATATTAGGACATATTAAAAAGACTGGGACTATTCAGCTTAGAAAAGAGATGACTGGGGGAGCATATGATAGAAGTCTATAAAATCATGAATGGTATGGAGAAAGTGACTAGGGAAGTGTTTTCCCCTTCACATAATACACGGACTAGGAGTCACCCAATGGAAATTAATGGGCAACAAGTTTAAAACAAACAAAAGGAAGTATTTCTTCATCCAACGCACAGTCAACCTATGGAACTCACTGCCAAGGGATGTTGTGAAGACCAAAAGTATACTCAGTTAAAAAAAGAATTGGATGAATTCATGGAGGATAGGTCCATCAATGGCTATTAGTCAGGGATACAACTCCATGCTCTGGGTTTCCCTAAACCTGTGCCAGAAGCGTCTGACACTAGCCACTGTCAGAGACAAGATACTGAGCTATATAGATCATTCGTCTGACCCAGTATGGCCATTCTTATGTTCTTATGAATTAAAAACAAAAATCCTAAAAGTTACACATAATAATGTAAACTGTATTATTAGTTAATAATTACTACTCATATAAAGCCAGATTTTGACACTTGTGTTCATGTTGAATAGTAATACCCTTCTCCATGAGTGATCACGTTAATGGGGCCACTTGTGAAGGAAAGTGATAATCAGGAGTAAGGAGGTATCAGAATCTGCACCATAATAAGGAGCCCAAAACTGCCTGGAGGAATGAAATTTTTCTTTTTACTTGGAACAAGTAAAAATATCACTTTTGAATATACATATCTTCAGTTCGTTTTGGTTTGCACCTCATAAAATCTTATCATGTTTTAAGTTTTATTCCAAATAAGACTTTCATCATTGTGCTTACATATTTGATACAAACATATGACAGCATTTGTAGTGCATAAACTATAAAATTCAGTTAACATCTGAACTTTCTGAAAACCTAATAATCTCTTCTGATCTTCAGTTTTTTATTAGATACCAAGGTGATCCTTGCATTAAACATAGTTAGCCCATTTTTTTTCAAACTGTATTTGTACTGTAATATGTAATTAGGAAGATAGCAGTTTCAAATTACTATTGGTCAAACCCTGTTAGTTTCACTATAATTTGATAAATATGAAAAGTGTTTCCTTTGCTTTCTGTTCCTCTTAATTTTTTCTTTGACTGAAGTGATCTGAAAAAGAAAAACCGTAGGTTTGTGCTCTTTTTTGCTTCTTTATGATTTGTTGTACAAAGACCCGAATAGTTTTTCTCTCTCTCTCTCTTCACACCTCCAAAAATATTCTGCTTGTCTTGTTTTTTTGTAGAAATAACAGGAATGCCAAGTCTTGTCTTCCCTTTTTTGTTGTTGGTGCACCTCTTGGATGACTCAGAAATGTGTATAGGGAGTTATTAGACACAACGTGGGTGCGGTAGTATCTTTTATTGAACAGAATTCTGTTAGTGAGAGAGACAAGCTTTTGAGTCATACAGAGCTCTTCTTCAGGTCTGTGTGGCTCGAAAGCTTGTATCTCTCACCAACAGAAGTTGGTCCAATAAAAGATATTACCTCACCCACCTTGTCTCTCTAATATCCTGGGGCTGACATGGCTATACAACTACACTGCAAATAGGGAGATTTGTCAGCCCATTGCTAACGGGGAAGTGGTGTTGAATCCTTAGCACAAAGAGCTTTTCACCCAAGTTTTGTAGTTACATAGCTGTTAGCAAAACCAACAGTCTAAATAAAAATAATTTCCTCTCTTTCAACTAGGTTTCACTTCCCTGGTACCTGTGCTGTCATACTCCCTGTTAGTTCTCCTTTCATCCAAAAAGTGTTTGAAGTAGACCAGACCTGAAGTTCTGATATAAAAACTTAAGCAGAACCCCATCTATAAGAATAAACAGACTTGCAAAGACCTTTCATGCCTTCTTCACACATTACAAAAAAAGCAGGACAAGGTAGTGCAGGGCCAGGCATAAGTCCATTTTTTTCTCTTGTGCATTTTGTTCACCTCTGATTCTTTTCATTTTCACTAACAGAATATATATCAGTTAAGATGACTCCTAAAATGTATTGCTTCTAGGAGCAAAATAGGAGTACCGCACTGTGTACCAGTCGGACAAAAATATTCTGAATTTCACGCCATACACAGTGAGAGTATAATAGAAAATCTTCATGTATGGTCTGCAGTGGTTTGTTTATTTCTGAAAAAAAAAATCTGTCATAAATGGTGTTATGTACTGTACTTACTGAAAATAAGTTCTTTCTTGAGCTTGCCATTTAACTGGCATTTTTCTCATCATAAGGTCCTTCACTGAAAGCTATAGGTCTCAACTTTTGTTAATAACTCAGGCATTGAAATTAAGAGTTCTTGGATGGAATTCCTCATTAAAGTAACATTGGTTGAGATAACTGTAAAAACTAAGACAATTAAATACTAGATTTTTGTTCTCTTTTGAATTACCAAATAGGCTAATCCATGACAGAGAACTGACTCTTTATGATGGCACCAGATTACTAAGAGAAGATAGGTATCAAAGTTTAAAAGACGAACTGCAGCTCTCCGATAAGGAACTACAACAGAGGTAATTTGTTAGACACTAACATGGTATGCAAAGTAGTTTGTATGTGATTCAGGTTGTAAAGAGTTTTCTATTTTATTGCTTGCTGTTACTAAGGTTTCTTGCAAGATGCTTGCTTTTTAAATCAGTAATAGAATCTGTTTTTAATACTGCTATCCTCAGTACTTTTTGTGTTAGCATGAGAAGAAAAATCTTAAAAGAGAATATTAGAGCAGAAACATTAAAATATCCTAGCTGAGAGAGATTAAAGAAACAATATAAATACATAAAAGTTTAGACACATAGGGTATGTCTAAACAGCAAAGAAAAATCTGCAGCTGGCCCATGCCAGCCAACTCCGGCTCACGGAGCTCGGGCTGCAGAGCTGTATTATTGCTGTGTAGACTTCCAGGCTTAGGTTGGAGCCCTAGAGTCTAGGTCCATGTGGGGTAGGAAGGTCCCAGAGTTTGGGTTCCAGCCCAAGCCCAAAAGTCTACACAGCAGTGAAACACCCCCGCTGTCTGAGCACTGTGATTCCAAGTTGGCTGGCATGGGCCAGGTGCAGGTTATTTTTTGCTGTGTAGACATACTCATAGATGCACTGCATTGTTTTGAAGCATTTTATTAAGAGACATTGAGAGTTAAACAAAAAAAAAGTTGAATATTATAATTATTTCTTTCAATAGATTAGCTAGAAAGCTGGTATGTAATTTAGAATTAACATGAAGCAGGAAATCCTAAGGATGGGTTGGGGCCTGTCATGCTTATTCTTCTTGCTTTTTCACTTCCAGTTGTCTGCTAGAAATTTTCTCTATGTTGAAATATTTCAAGTCCTTTGATGGCCAGACAGATACACAGTCATTGTACTGACTGATTTCAGTTAATGGCCAAGATTCTATTTTATGTTACTCAAAACAAATATAATCTACTATGTAATACTATCTTTCATAAATTCTGAAGAGATGAAACTGTTATTCTTAGATGACACTGCAGTTTAAATAATGTGGGTTTTATACTTATTATATTGTGATAAATAACAATATATTGTTTTACAGCGACCAAGAGCAATAGCTGATTTTTACAATATACAAGGCATTATGGATTGCCTGTAATTAGAACAGAGTCTTGTGTGTAGCAGGAGAACACACATTAGGGATTGTATATCAACTATATAATGGGTACAATTGTATGGGTCTTTTGTATAATATAATATTTGGATTCTGAAGTAAAATACAAAATATCTTCTGTTCTTCTCTATATTTCCTTTTAACTTTTACCTCAATGACTCTTGGTAGTAAATTAGGTGAAATAAAACACCTCTTCAAGGCAAGTTGATACTACTTTTCTTGGTTGTCCAGTTAGACCCTGTACTATATGAATGTTAAAACTGAATTCCTATTTTTAATAAAACCTGTTTGACCAGTTGATATAAGACATGGGAGAACAGACTCCAACCAGTGATCCAAAACTTTTGCAGAAATTCTCAAATCCAAATTAATTGGGGAGATTGGATGATATGGGGCAAATTCCTTAGGGTTTTCCCTTTTTAAGAATGAAAAGAAAAGGCATTTTTAGAGGAATTGTAGAAGGTATCCTCTTCTAAAGAAGCAAGAAACATTTGAACAAATCTTTCAAGTGATCTTTTCATCTGTAAAAGGATTAATAGCAAAGTAAACATGATGGGAAAGGTTATACCTGCTTTCTTTTAGTTACTTTAATTAACTATTAACATATTTTTGAAATCTGGGCACCTATTCAATAATAAGAACACAGATGCCCACCCAGAGTAAATCTGTGGTATTTTAGATACTTTATAACCCAACACTTAATAAAAATGTCCAAAGCTGATAAGATGATTCTTCTGACAGAATAACAATTGCTTTATTTTAACATCACTTTATTTTATTTATTTTTGGAGGAGAAGGGAGAATTACACAGGCGTTGTTATGACCCAGAGAAATTACATGTGATCCTGAGAGTCAAACATTTTTAATTAAGAAGGGTAGAATTTGAGGGATTGAGTGGAGTGGTGGCATGTTATTTGTTTAGGTTACAAAAATCAAATGAGATAATATTACAATATTACTTCTGGTTTTGCAGGCTAAAAATAATAGTTTTATTCTTGAATTAAAATTTTTGGAGGATGTATGTTAAAGCTGATAACTTCTCTGAGAGCTAATAAAATTTATTTCTGACTCAAAAGATCTTACACGTGCTGTCAGTTACATTTTCACTTGATGTTCCACCACGTTACTACTTCCATAGTCTGCACTAATTTTTTTAAACAAGGATTACGTGCTCCGCGGGTGGGTGGGATGACTCTGTCAGACATGACAAGAGCTCAAGAAGCTGATTTGCGGTTATGGGGATGGAGGATACTCATTGGCCAGTTGAAGGCCTTTTATCTAGGAGCTAGCTAGCTCCCTGCATTGAAAATTGTTTCCACTGGCCTTCTCTTTAGCCAGTTGTGTGGTGTTGTTCAACAGTCCAGGTACAATGGCATCCAGTCACATGGGGAAATTTTATTTTGTAGATTATGGATAATGGAAGAAGAAATCTATGCTGGTGATGAGGAAGGGATTTAAAAAGACCCTCTACGTATAGAGAAATTGTTGCTGCACAGTTTTAGCTATTAATAGAATTGTATGATTCACTATGTTGAACTAGTTCTGAGTGAAGAAGTGCAATCACTTAAAATTGATTCAGAATGTATACGCAGGCTTTCTGTGTAGAATTTTCCTACATAATCATTTGCTGAGGCAGATAGTGTGAAAGTGGCATTCCATAACTATAAATACAGTTGGCAGACATAGGGCAAAGCACTAGTTTTGAAACAGTATTTTAACCTGTTTGGATGGTTTGTTTTGTTTTGTTTTTAGACTTTTCCACATATTAAACCTTTAGTATAGTAAACAGAAAGGCAGCTATTAGAGAAAAATATAGAAATGTTTATATAATCAGATTTGCTTCAAAAGCTGAAAGGAGCCGATTATAATGCATGGGTGGGTATTCTTAACACCCTTAAGGCAGTGAATTACTGTCCATGTGACTAGGCTAAAAGAGAGCACATACAGCATATGAGACAAATATAAGCAATGTTGCAGAAGGTGAATTTTGTAGACAATAGAAGCTCCAATATTGTTAAATTTTAACTGAATATATTCACCACCCTTTAGTTCTGAGTTGTTTATTTTCACTTATTTTTGTTTGTTCATTCAGTTTTAGTGTATTTGAACATATACTAAAGCAGTTAATTTAAAAAACCCAATAATCCAAGCCAGTGTGTTATACATTGCAGAAAAGTAAAAAGGAAACAGATGCTTGATAACTTTTTATTCTGGCAGGGATAAGTGATGGAATATTTGAAAAGATGCAGCATAGTTTTTCCCTTTAATTTTAATATATGTCCTCTATCTTAAGCCCCTTTAAATTATAGTTGTATAGTTAAATTTGTGTTGTCAATACATGAATTACAGAATTATTTCATATGCAAACACCTAACCTTCTGACACATAATTATATTCTCGTGTGGCGATACGCTTTTGATCACCACTTATACATTCGTTCTCATTTTGATTGCAGTATTAAATGATGGTTTGTGAAACTGTAGAAGAGGAAAAGACAAATAAATGAAAAATTTATGTGAGGCAGCAAGGGAATGCTATTTGTGTGCCAAAGACAAGAAATCAGTCTTTAGCATTGTACTGGTGGGACTGCATTCTCTACTCAAGCTTCAGTGAGGTTATTTTCTGTAAGGACTTATCCACACTTACAGAGAGATCAACGATCGATGCATTGGCGCTCGATTTAGTGGGTCTAGTGAAGACTCCTGTACTCCACTGGATTGAGAACAGTAGGGGGAGTCGATGGGAGACGCTCTTCTGTTGACATCTCGCAGTGTGGACCCCGTGGTAAGTAGGTCTAAGCTACGTTGATTTGAGTTATGCTATTCACGTAACTCAAGTTGCGTAGCTTAGATCAAATTTCCCCTGTAGTGTAGACAAGGCCTAAGATTCTTCTTACCCCTTGGTGGAGAGAAATAGGGTCTCATGATCTCCCCTACTTGTCTGACCTACAGATTGAACAGGCAAGAGGAAAGAATGAAGATGTCTGGTACTCATTAATAAAGTATTGCAAATCCCTCCAGTAAGTTTTATTCTAGGTTTTAGTGTGTTAGGCTTTGGGGTTACTTACATGGCTTCTGTCTGCAGAGTGATCAAACATGGCATACGCTTAATGAATATAGCTCCACAAAGAAACAGTGGCTATGATGGTTTAGAGCAACCTTTGGCACGCGGCTCACCAGGGTAAGCACCTGGTGGGCCGGGCCGGTTTGTTTACCTGCCGCGTCTGCAGGTTCGACAGATCGCGACTTCCACTGGCCGCGGTTCACCGTCCCAGGCCAATGGGAGCTGCGGGAAGCGGCGCGGGCTGAGGGATGTGCTGCAGGGTAGTGAACAACCTCATCTCCAGTTGACGTTGGATGGAGGATTCTCTCCAGCTTGCAGGATTAAGCCCTTTTAAAAATAATAATTAAATATTTGGCTTTACATTTTCAAGAGATGGAACAAACATTAATCCAAACAACACCTTGTGAAGCAGATGAATGTTGTTCCCATTTACAAACTGGGAAACTGAAACAGATGTTGCACCAGGCCACAGAGCAAATGATGAAGAGGAGAATATACAAGTAAAGTGCTCAGTAGATTGGTTAATGAGAACAAAAAGAGAAATGCATTTGTAAATAGCTTTCCAACGTGCAGTAGCTTTTAATGTTAGAAAGCTTTCTTAAACGAATAGCTGGTTTATTAAAAGTTCCTTTGCCAGGGAAATTTTCTATTTGTAAGTTATTAAAATATGCAATTCTAAAAATTCAAAGATTTTTTTGGAATACTATTGCTGGTAGCTAATTCAGAAATAATGGATTAAATCCTCAGATGTACTCTTTATCCCTGAGAGGAGTGGGGGGCAATGGGTGTGCTGTTTGTGTCTCCCCACTCTTGATCTTTGGCTCATCTGGGGACTTGTTTCTCAGAACAGCTCAAAACTGTGCCCAACTGGCTATTCCCATAAGGGGGATTGCCATAGTGCACTGTGCTCTGGCTGTGTTACCCATCTCATCCACTCCCTGCCACATTATAATGCATGGCACTGGGGGAATCCCCAGCTGAGGAAATCTGACTGAGTTTTGGATCCTTTATGACACAGAAGCATTGTGAAAGGGCCAGGGCCAGGAGTGAGCTAAATGTATGTTTAATATTTTTATTACTAATGAAAAGAAGAGGTTAATCGAAAATTAAACATGCCTTCTCCTATCTTCAAAACAGATTTTCCTATAATAAGGTTGGTCACTGTTCCCTGACCTTTTCTGTGCGTAGAGATAATGAAATACCCATTGGTTCCTATTTCACATGATGCTTTCAGACGTTTCTTTCTATTTTTATCAACCAGGGTGTAGCTTCTGGGCTTATGACTTTAGGCTGAGAGTAACCGATGCCACCCACTTTGTTTGCTTTGATTTGGGAGTTTGATACAGCACAGCATATTCAGTGAACAGTTTTTCAAAGGTGTTCCCTGTATATGCTGTGCTGTATCAGAATCCTTGTTGTATATACCAGATCTGCCTGCTAAGCTGTACATTGTGTAATTTAAATGGAAGGGTCAAATTCTACCTTCGGTTACCCTCTTTACACCCATAATTTCCCCCCAAAAATAACCAAAGATGGAATTTGGCCCAAAATATTATAATTTCAAACAGAATTATGTGCAAAATAGCATATGAAAATAGGCAGGATAAATATAAATGATTGCATTACAATTTTCTCATTTTTGAATACTAAATTATTTGTCTGGAATTATAATTGAGGTGCTGAGTAAATATTGCATGCCATATTGCAACATCCAACTAATTTACATCTGAATTGCTATTATTTACTTGTATAAATAGTTGCACCTGGAGACCCCAAGTGAAATCAGGGTCACATTGTGCTAGGCACTGTATAGAAACATATTAAAAGAAAATCCCTGCCCTAAAGATCTTATAATCTAAATAGAAAAGAGAGACAATGGATGGGAGATAGTATCATCCCCATTTTACAGATGGGGATCTGAGACACAGAGAGTTTTAACTGATTTGCTCAAAGTCACACACAAAGTCAGTCTGTGACAGAGCTGAGAATTAAACCCAGATCCTCCCTAAGTTCCGGTCTAGTGCCTTAACTACAAAATTATCTTTCCTGTCTGTCTAATTGAGTAGAAGAAGTTACCCATTGTTGATGCTTCAAAAGATATTGTTGCCTCCCAGATCTGCCTTTTAGTAATACTGTTTTAGGTGATACTCTTGGAGAATGTTTCAAAACCATCACATTTGTAAATTTTGTGTATTTCATACATACAAAAGAGTAAACAAATGGTAGCGTGGTTAATGCTATTTGCTCAACTTGAAGCATGCAGGTAATGCTGTAGATGAAGCCAAAACTTGGGTAACGTTGTAGGCGTTACAACTTATGAGAGATATATTTAGTTTTTTACATTGCCAGTTACATTATGCAATTTTTGTCAGCTTTGATTTTTTTTATGTTGCATTGCGAATGTCCTGAATAGAAATTGTGGCTGTGGCTTAATACAATAATTCACTTGATTGATTGATTGTACCTCAGGTGGAGTTTGTAAGTTCAGATTTGTTACTTGGTGCTTCAACCAGGTAATGCATTTAAAAAAATATTTTCTTGCAGGTCCATCTTTCCTATCCATTCCTCATTCAGAATAGTTGCCCTGGCAGAGCCTCCTGTCATAGGAAGTAGCACAAAGCAATGGTTGGGCCCAGAGTTTTTAACTCTGTTTCTGTTCCATAATGTTAAGTCTTTCACCAGGAATGAAGAAATTCAAGTTATTAAAGAAATGGTAAGCACTTGCAATGCTTTGGCCAGTTATTAATATTGGTTTCTATTTAAAATGCTGAATATGATTACGAACTGGAATATTTTAATATACAATAGATACTCCTTTTTCTTATATGATGTGAAATCCTTTCACACAGCATAAGTGACTCCTTGATTTTTAAGTCTAGGGTATCTTCTACTGTAATTAGTATAAATTCATCTTGGTAATTTTCTATTACCATATATCAGGGGTGGCCAACCTGAGCCTGAGAAGGAGCCAGAATTTACCAATGTACATTGCCAAAGAGCCACAGTAATACGTCAGCAGCCCCCCATCTGCTCCCCCGCTCCCAGCGCCTCCTGCCAAAGGGCAGCCGCGCTGATCAGTGCCTCCCCATCCCTTCCCGCATCTCCCGATGAGCTGTTTTGTGCAGAGGGCTTGGGGGCTCAGGGGGAGGAGCGAGGGCACTGCAGGCTCAGGGGAGGGGGTGGGAAAGGGTGGAGCGGGGGCAGGGCCTGCGGCAGAGCCAGGGGTTGAGCAGTGAGCACCCCTGGCATTTTGGAAAGTTGGCACCTGTAGCTCAAACCCTGGAGTCGGTGCCTATACAAGGAGCCGCATATTAACTTCTGAAGAGCCACAGGTTGGCCACCCCTGCCATATATTCTTATATTTTTGTGACACAATTATTCCTTTTTGGTTATTTGAAATAAATGTATATGCACTACATATATGTAGGCTGTGTTTATGTAGGTGCATACGTGCGTCTCTATATAAATTACATATGCATACATAAACATGAAATATATATCAAATACTTTTTTTGTCTTTCAAACAGATTCCAAATGTGCCCACGGTTGCGGTGGAACAGTTGTTATCATTAACACACAAGCTTCGGGAGACAAATGACCCCACAGTGAGTCTAGTTTTTCAGATTTGCATTCTACTTGTCATTATATGTGTAGCTGTTTTCAGAGTCAGGGTTTTATCGCTGCACAAGAAAGGAATTATTTTCTCCAGCAATGTGAGGATGCTTCCTATTTCCTTAGGTTCTTGCCTTATGCTGACCTATCTTGACCAGTGGAGGCTGGATTAGGCTCATTCTGGAGCCAATCCCTTCACTTCTTGGAAGTGGCCACAGGAGCAGAGTGTGCTGCCAGCACAGTATTCTTAGACCCTGCTTGAATGGGATTTGAGAAACCAGCCCTGGAAATCAAACACTGGTTTCTTGTGTTATATACATGTGGCAACTTTTTTATTTTTAATATACTCATTTAGGACCTGATTAAGCAAAGCATTGAAGCATGTACATAATTTTAAGCATGTGTGCTTAAATTCTAGTGAAGTCATGCAGTATTACATGTACATTGTAGTCAGTATAACTTAAGCAAATGCATAAAATAGGAATGGGACTTAAAAGCACGTGCTGAAGTGTTTTATTGACTAGGGATGGACTAAAGAATGTGCTTAAGTTGTTTGCTGAATTATTTCAAATTGCCTCCCCTTAATAAATACTGTTATGTGTAATACAATGTTTTAGTACTGTAATTTTAAATTTGATACTTGCATTTGTTTTGGGATTACTTGGGCAGGAGGACTATCTAGCAATTAGAAAATACAGACAAGGAGGTAGGGAGATGGGGAAAAGAGGAAAGGACTCAGAACTGTTAGTAGTGTTACTGTGGTAGGCAGTTCTACTAAAGCAGTAATGTAAAAAAAAAAATTACTACTGGCACAAAAACCGCAGAACTCTTTTAAAACTGATACAGTCAAGACTCAGTTTTAAAAATTAATTTCAATGACAGCTAACATACTGTATTGATGTTTTTCTTTTTGCAAAAAAAAAAGTTTAAAATATTTTTATTGGCGTCACCCAGCATAAGTGTATAGATGTGCACGTGTAACTTGTGTTAGTTAGGTTATACACAGAAATCTACTTTCTTCAACTCTCAGGAGTTTAGCACCAGTAATAGTTTTCCACCATATTACTGTTTAGATTTGATTGGCTGCATTTCAGGAAGAAATAAAGTGCACTGTCCACATCTTAGCGGACAGCAATTTTGTTTCACATGAGATGAAGTATTTGTAGTCCATTAGTAACCAAGGACGACGTTAGAGATCAGTCTTTTAAAATCAGCAGATCTGGATAATTTCCACCCAAGAGTCCTAAAAAAGGTGACAGAGGAGATCTCTGGCCTGCTATTATTCATTTTTAATAACTCTTGGAATGCTGAGGAAATTCCCCAAGACTGGAAAAATGTTAATGTTGGGCCAATATTCAAACAGGGCAAGTGGGATGACCTGGGTAAGTATAGGCAAAATAATGGAAAAGCTGATACAGAATTCAGTTAATAAAGAACTGAAGGATGGGATTATAATTAGGGGCAGTCAACATGGTTTTATGGAAAAATAGGCCTGTCAGAAAAAGCTCATTTCATTCTTTGATGAGATTACAACTTTGATTAAGTAAAGTGCGGAGAGGTAATATACTTAGATTTTTTTGTCAGGCGTTTGAGTTAATACCATATGACGTTTTGATTTAAAAATTAGCATTATACAATGTCAATAAAGCAAACACTAAATGGATTAAGAACTGGCTAACTGACAGGTCTCAAAAAAAGGAGTTGTCAGTGGGGGAATCATCACTGAATAGAAGCCTGTCTAGTGGGGTTCCTTTGGGGTCGGCGGTACTAAGCCCACAGCTACTCAGTTTTTTTACCAGTGATCTGGAAGTAAATATAAAATTTGTGGATGGTAACAAAGATTGGTGGAATGATAAATAAGGATGAAGACAAGGTGGTCATACAGAATGTTGTTAATTGCTTGGCTAGCTAGGCCCCTTCAAACAAAATACATTTAATATAGCTAGGGCTTTACCAAATTCATGGCCATGAAAAATGCTTCACGGACCATGAAATCTGGTCTTTTGTGTGCTTTTACCCTATACTATACAGATTTCATGGGGGAGACCTGCATTTCTCAAATTGGGGGTCATGACCCAAAATAGAGTTGTGGGGGCTCACAAGGTTATTTTAGGGGGGTCGTGATATTGCCACTCTTACTTCTGCACTGCCTTCAGAGCTGGGCAGCTGGAGAGCGGCAGCTGCTGACTGAGGGCCCAGCCCTGCAGGCAACAGTGCAGAAGTTAAGGGTGGCAATACCATACCATGCCATCCTTACTTCTGTGCTGCTGACTTCAGAGCTGGGTGGCTGGCCAGTGGTGGCTGCTGACTGATGGCCCAGCTCAGCAGGCAGCAGTGCAGAAGTAAGAGTGGCAATACCATATCATGCATTCTTACTTCTGCGCTGTTGCTGGCAGCGGCTCTGCCTCCAGAGCTGGGCTCTCGGCCAGCAGCCGCTGCTTTCCAGCTGCCCAGCTCTAAAGGCAGTGCTGCCAGCTGCAGCAGTGCAGAAGTAAGGGTAGCAGTACCACAACCCCCCTAACAATAACCTTGCGATCCCGCCACAACTCCTTTTTGGGTCAGGACCCTACAATTACAACACCGTGAAATTTCAGATTTAAATAGCTGAATTCATGAAATTTATGATTTTTAAAATCTTATGACCATGAAATTGACCAGAATGGATTGTGAATTTGGTAGGGCCCTAAATATAGGCAAGTGAAAGTTATTTATCTAGGAACAAGGAATGCAGGCCATACCTACAGATTGGGGGATTGCATGCTGTATCGTAGGGATCATAGTGGACAAGTGACTCAACATGAGCTCCCAGTGTGATGCTGTGGCAAAAAGAGCTAATGCCATCTGTTGATATGCAAACAAAGGAGTGAGTAGGAGTGGAGAAGTGATTTTTACCTCTCTATATGGCATTGGTGAGACAGATAGTAGACTAGTGCCTACAGTTCTGGTGTCCACATTTTTAAAAGGATATTTAAAAGTTAGAGAGGGTACAGAGAAGCTTTTCAAAAGACATTTGACAACCTGCACAGACATACGTTGTGGAATAGTCTTTAGTCCAATGGAATCCCAGCTAAAGTTGTCAGTGCGGAGAGAAAGGAAGAAGGAGGCACGCGTCAGGACCCTAATTGGGCCCTGGGTGATCACTACTTCCCACCACTCAACACAGATGTAATAAGGTTGAGTAGTGTCCATATAAAAAAAATTAAAACTACTGATTATTCCTCAGAAAAGGTTTTTAATGACTTTAGACTATAAAAGCAACACAGACAAAATAAGAAAAGCAAGAATAAAGACCAACACTGAATAAGAATTAATATAAATGGCAAGTTATACTGAAGACAAGCACAAGTATATGTAAAGTTATTATTCATCAGCTACTTACTACTATTCTTAACACTATAGTATCGATACAGACTTGAGATCAAATCAGCTCGAGCAACCAGACTTCTTTACTCCATAAACGTATACTGCATGCAACCAGACTTCTTTACTCCATAAACTTACCGTGCATTCGTCCGAAAATATGTTACCCTTCAGTCGGCCGTTTTCCGCACTGGCCAAGTACGGAGAGTCAAGACGTGCACGTCCCTTCGGTTCAGGGGGTGTGGGTCAGATTTCCCTTATGACCGAAACACACACACAATCCCATGCCTTCGTACTTTTTATCTGATCTGTCGGCAGTGTTTTAAAACAGACCAACCAATTAGGGTCGGCCAAATCTTTAATGTGGTTAGATTGTATAATTTAGGCTTACTTATCTTCTTGTAGCCAGTTATTTTATAGATTATTTTACCACATAGGAGTCAGCATAGATTGTTATCTGGTTGCAGCGCATTTTGACCACAAGTTTTAGCTTGCTTCTTACCTCTGCAAAGCGTGCCCTTTTTACTTCTGCAAAGCTTGCCCTTTTACCTATGCAAAGCAGAAGTTTGAGGCCTAACATCGACAATACCTTTGTTCATTTCAAGTCTGGCAATACTTTTGTTCACAGATTAATCACAGTCAGCATCATCAAGGCCATATACAGAGATGAGAAGTGCTCGGTTAGGTTGATAGGTTTCAGAGTGGTAGCTGTGTTAGTCTGTATCAGCAAAAACAACGAGGAGTCCTTGTGGCACCTTAGAGACTAACAAATTTATTTGGGCATAAGCTTTTGTGGGCTAAAACCCACTTCATCAGATGCATGGAGTGGAAAATACAGGAGCAAGTATAAATACATGAAAAGATGTGATTTGCCTTACCAAGTGTGAGGTCAGTCTAACGAGACAATTCAATTGACAGCAGGATACCAAGGGAGGAAAAATAACTTTTGAAGTGGTAATGAGAGTGGCCCATTTCAGACAGTTGACAAGAAGGTGTGAGAAACAGTAGGGGAAATTAGTATTGGGGAAATTAAGTTTAGGTTTTGTAATGACCCAACCACTCCCAGTCTTTATTCAGGCCTAATCTGATGGTGTCCAGTTTGCAAATTAATTCCAGTTCTGCAGTTTTACGTTGGAGTCTGTTTTTGAAGTTTTTGTTGTTGAAGAATTGCCACTTTCAGGTCTGTTATTGAGTAACCAGGGAGATTGAAGTGTTCTCCTACTGGTTTCTGAATGTCCATGCATCTGATGAAGTGGGTTCTAGCCCACGAAAGCTTATGTCCAAATAAATTTGTTAGACTCTAAGGTGCCACAAGGACTCCTCGTTGTTTCTGTTAGGGTGAACAACCAGACAACAGAGTGGTTCAGTGTGGATATAGGTGTGAAACAGGGCTGCATTTTATCTCCGCTGTTTGACATTTCCATAGACTGAATAGTGAAGAAGTGTATTAACAAGATAAACAGAGGAATGGAATGGGTAGATGGCAAATGCTTAGAAGACCTGGACTTCGTTGATGATATTGTGCTACTAAGTGACACCTCAAAAAAGTTACGTACAAAGACAGACAATCTGCCAGCAACGGCAGACCTAGCATGGCTCAGAATTAGTTGTGCTAAAACAAACGTCTATGAAACTCATACCTCAAGCGGTAACATCACATTAGAAGGCAAAAATATCAAGTGAGTAGAAAAGTTCATCAACTTGGGCAGCACCTGTCACAGTTCAGGGCAGTTGCACCTGTATTTCCCCCCTGTGATCCAGTAAGGTTCCCCTAGTTTCCCAGCACCTCAACCATCACCTCTCTTGGCTGGAGACCTGCATCTCTCTCCCTCCTAACCAAGATTTTTCCAGGCTTCACAGTTCCCTGCCTACACTGTGAGTTCCCCAGCAAGACAGACTGCCTAAGCAAGTCTGCTTTGCTTTCTCCTCAGAAGCTATAAACAGCGTAATTGCCAACAGTTATAGTGTCCACACATCCCTTTCTACACAAGCATATTTATTCTTATGGTGATAGAATTACAGAGCAAACATATTAAAAATAATAAAAGAACCTACACACATTCTAATAACTTAGGCGGGATCTCCCCTATTCCCCCAGCTCCAGCAAGGGCTATCGCAGGTGATCAGTCCTTCAAATCCCACCTAGGGGCTTTTCCATGGTTACAAGTTCAAAACAGGTGTTAGCTTAGAACAAGTACACAGCCTGCACCAATCAACCTGTTTCTTTGTACATCTTGTGCCTTTGATCTTGCCCTCATGTAATAGGTGATTGGAAGACAGTGGCTCTCTCCTCAGGGTATATCTTCAAAAGGCTGGGATTTTGCATATCTGGGTGGTGGTACATTTGCATTTACTCCCCCCTAGAGATTTCTTGGGAAACCCACTTAATTTTGTTTGTCCCAAAAGTTCATTCATGTCTGGTACATGGTTTAAAATAGTCCTTTGAAGCTCATAACACTTCCCAGGGTTTAAATTGGTCATTGGGTACATCCCTCCCCCCAACCCACCCACCCAGACATTACATAAACTTTGCATTTTTAATATAATGAAATCCAAAGATATATAACCTTAACACAATAAGGGTTTTCAAGTTTATTGCAGGAAATTGCCGTATCTGTCTCAGTAACTTACTGGCCAATGGAGAGCTCAAAAAGGAAGTGACATCAAGGATAGGAAAGGCATTCACAGCATGTACTAAACTTAACAATGTAGGGAAATCAAATATATATATATATATATATATAGCATCAAAACAAAACTGAGAATTTTCAGTTCAAACATAATCTCATTGATAACATACAGCTGTGAGAGTTGGAGTTCTACTAAAACTAGACACCTTCAAAAATAAGTGCCTAAGAAAGATTCTGGCCATTGGTTGAAAAGATTTCATTACAAAGAGATCTGAGAAATCACAAACCAGCAGCTTGTTTCCACCACAATCAGCTGGACATATTTGGGGCATGTACTCCAGATGCCAGCACACAGATTCCCATATGAAACTGGCAAGCGGAAACCAAGTGGTGTGAGGAAATGAGTACCCCCAAGAGAAACCATGAAGAAGAACTCTTAGGGAGGGCAGAACAGTTAATCTCAACACTAGAGAGCATATGGAAGCAGTGGCACATTACATAGAAGAGTGGAAGAGACTAGTTTCCATCAGGGGGGCCAACATCGGTGCAGGAGGGATGGAGTGGACTCTAATGAATTACCGAGAAGAGCCACAAAAATGATTTGAGGGCTGGAGAAAATCCCTTATGGTGTGAGACTTAGAGCTCAATTTATTTAGCTTATTAGAAAGAAGATTGAGAGGTGACTTGATTAGTGTAGAAGTACATTCATGGGAGAAAATACTGGGTACTAAAGTGCCCTTTAGTTTAGCAGAGAAAGGCATAGCAAGAACCAGTGACTGGAAGCTGAAAGCCAGACACATTCAAATTGGAAATGTGACACACATTTTTAACTATGCAGATGATTAAGCACTGGAAAAAATTACCAAGGGAAGTGGTGGATTCTCCATCTGTTGATATCTGCTAATTAAGACAAGATGCCTTTCTGGAAATTATGCTTTAACCAAACACAACTAAGGCTTTAGTCAAACACAAGTAATTAGGCTCAGTAGTTGGTAATTGGATGCAACTTAATGGCCTGTGATATACAGGAGGTCAGACTGGATGATATAATGGTCCTTTCTGGCCCTAAACTGTATGAATCTATGAATGAATAAAAGCAAGTGAACGCCGATTCTTATTTATGGCATATTGGCATTTACGTGGTTCTTTTACAATATATATTACAAAAGGGAATGTGTTCGTTTGTAAAGTGTTTGGTGTCTGAACAGAGCGATTAAAAAAAGGGTCTCTCTCACATCCATAGCATTCTGAAATATCCAGAGAAAGTGTATGCTATCAGACAAATGATTCACTGTGGGAAGATACCTGCAGAACAGTATGATGTGAGATGTGCATATATGTATATAAAATAATCATACACATCACAGGTAGGATATATAATATAAATAGCTTGCCTGTGCTGTGCATTGAAATGTGTGTTTCAGGTCAGTGGTTCCTTTTATTACTTTCTAATTATCAAAAGGAAACATTTTGATTGACCCAAACCAAATTATTTTTTGGACTTTTGGTTCATGAACATTTTTGAGATTTTTGATTTTTCATTTCAATTCGAGATGGGAAAAAATTCTGAAATCTCAAAAATTTTCACATGACAGGAAAACCTTTTCCTGCCCATCTCTACTATTTAATTAACAGTGACTGACACTTTTTGTAAATTGTCTCAGCAGAGACTCAAGAATGAATGGGCTTGGCTCTTGAACTGTTATCTTGCTTCTACAGGTGGCCTCACTCAAGCAGAGTTTAGAAATATTGGTAGGACGGTTTGGAGAAGCTTGTATTTTTGTCACCCATGCTATGTAGTTATTTTGTGGATTCATAAATTAGGCCAGAGGATACCATTATGATCATCTAATCTTTACTGTTGCATAACACAGGACGCAGAATTTCACCTGATAACTTGTGGTTGAACAAAAAGATTTATTTTAGAAAGATCTTCAGTTTTGATATAAAGACTTCAATTTGTTCCAATAGTTAATTTACCTTCATTATAAAATTTTTATCTTATTTCTAATGTGAATTTTTCTGATGTCAACTGTTAAACCCTTTCAGACATTATTGTGACTTTGCTGCTAGATTCAAGAACCCAATAGTAGTTTGGTCACCATAGCTACTTCTGTCAGGGTCTGAAAAAACTACATCCCTGACCAGCATAGCTGTGCTGACCCAGCCCAACATAGATGCAGCTATGTTGGTGGGAGAATGCTTTTGTCAACATAGCTGCTGTTGTTTGCAGAGGTGGTATTTCTACATCAATGAAAAAACTTCTGCCATTGGTATAGGCTGTGTCTACATTACGGGATTATGCCATTATGGATAATGCCATTATTATACATTATAGATTATACCTGCACTGACATAGCTATGCCAGTATATTCTCCATAGACATACCCTCAGATGAATCAGATACCTTCTTCCTGTGTAATTACAGATTGCAATCAAGTAGTCTCTTAACCCTCTCTCTCTTTGATAAATTAAATAGATTGAGCTCCTTTCGTGCTCATTATAAGGCACATTTTCCAGACTATGAATCATTTTGATAGCTCTTCTTTCAATCGTCTCCAACTTTCAATATCTATTTGAATATGTGGACACCAGAACATAAGAACGGCCATACTGGGTCAGACCAAAGGTCCATCTAGCCCAGTATCCTGTCTTCCGACAGTGGCCAATACCAGGTGCTTCAGAGGGAATGAACAGAACAGGTAATCATGAAGTGATCCAGCCCCTGTTGCCCATTCCTAGCTTCTGGCAAACAGATGCTATGGACACCATCCCTGCCCATACTGGCTAATAGCCATTGATGGACCTATCCTCCATGAATTTATTTAGTTCTTTTTTGAACCCCGTTATAGTCTTGGCCTTCATTACATCCTCTGGCAAAGAGTTCCACAGATTGTTCCACAAATACTTCCTCTTGTTTTAAACCTGCTGCCTATTAATTTCATTTGGTGACCCCTAGTTCTTGTGTAATAAGAAGGAGTAAATAACACTTCCTATTTACTTTCTCCACACCAGTCATGATTTTATAGATCTCGATTGTATTCCCCCTTAATTTTCTCTTTTCCAAGCTGAAAACTCCAGTCTTCTAAATCTCTCCTCATATGGAAGCTGGTCCATACCCCTAATAATTTTTGATGCCCTTTTCTGTACCTTTTCCAATTCCAATCTATCTTTTTTGAGATGGGGTGACCAGATCTGCACGCATACATACTGTGGGCATACAATGGATTTATATAGAGGCAATATCATATTTTCTGTCTTATTATCTATTCCCTCCCAAATGATTCCCAACATTCTGTTCGCTTTTTTGACTGCTGCTGCCCATTGAGTGGATGTTTTCAGAAAACTATCTACAATGAATCCAAGATCTCTTTCTTGAGTGGTAACAGCTAATTTAGATCCCATCGTTTTATATGTATAGTTGGGATTATGTTTTCCAATGTGCATTACTTTGCATTTATCAACATTGAATTTCATCTGCCATTTTGTTGCCCAGTCACCCAGTTTTGTGAGTGTTCCAGTAATGTCTGCACAGTACTGTATAAGTAGGTAATACAGTCTCCCTATTCTTGCCCATTATTCCCTTGTTTATACATCCAAGGGTCATGCTAGCTCTTTTTGCTAGAGCATCACATGGGGAGCTCGTATTCAGCTGGTAATAAATAGAAGACTTCAATTTCCAGGATGTCAATTCTGTTACAAATGCTAAATTCATTTAAAAATAACGGACGCAAGATGATCTGAAATCAGGATACTGTATCTCTAATATATGCAGAGGCATGTCATATATGTTGAGGCGCTGCCATAAAGTACTGCAGGAAACTTTCAAATAAATCAGCTTTAACACAAATAATTTAATTTTCACTTGTTTTTCTTTTTGCTGTAATTCCTAATAATAATAATAATAATAAATAATATAATGTTAACACAACTTATATAGCACACATCTGTTTTATCAAATACATTTTTCTTCCTGTTGGCTCATTCAGTGAAATCATAATGCTGACATTTTGATGACACAATGATTTCCATGGTAGTAGATTCCTGCCACAAACACAGAATTCTGACTTCTGAAGGATTAAGCAGTACAAACTGGAATATGAGGACGAAAGCACCTGTTAAAGACCAAAATTTTGAAATAATTGCTTTCAATGTAAATAGTTTTTTTTCCACGTTTGTTCTGGTTTAAATCCAAGAGGACTATTAATAAAATTACCTTTTATTTTTGGCAGGCACAGTCACTGGCATCATCTTTGTCCACACGACAGCTATTACGAATTTGTCGTCGGCTATCACAGTATCCAGATGAAAGTCTCTACCATGCTGTCAATAAAGCCTGTCTTTCCAGGTAGCCATACTAATTTTACTGTG
Source organism: Terrapene triunguis (assembly GCF_002925995.2). Lineage (NCBI taxonomy): Eukaryota > Metazoa > Chordata > Testudines > Emydidae > Terrapene > Terrapene triunguis. Next base: position 4,292,818 of record NW_020664369.1, read on the forward strand.
AAAGTTTAAGGCTCTGTGAAACAATTGCTAATATGCTAAAAAGATGGTTTAATTTTTTTAAAGGAGTTAGACATTAAAAGTAGAAGTGCTACTATTCCAATCCTCCCTAATCAAAGAATGTTAGATTTCACTTCTATGGAATTCCCAGATTTCAAACATCATTTGAAACAAATCATTCAGCACTTCTTTCTAATCTGTGTGTGTGTGGCATATGCTTAATGACTTAATAGAAATAGGTCTTCAGAACTAATGATTGTCAAAAGTGTGATGCAGTCTCAAAAAAGATAAAATATTACTCAGGGTTGTATTAATGAAATACAATGTGGTTAGGTGTCAGTTAAAGGTTTGTATTTAGTTTTAGGCATTGCATTTTTTAAAAAAAGTTGTAGACAACTTAGATTTTGCAAAGGAAGGCAACAGCAATTATGAAAAGTTCTGAAAATATGAGTGATGAAAGTCTAAGGGCCAAATTCTCCAAGGTACTGAGAATCGTCAGCTGTCAAAGCCCAGGGCCTGTATGATCTGGGATCAGTCACAGCTGAAGGATCTTGCTCCCATTAACTGTGGAAGGAACAAGGTCATCGTCCCCCCCAGCATCCTAACTCATTCGTCATTATAGCTTCTTCACTGGAATCCCACATAACAATGTAGTGCTTTAAAATGAGCATTTATATTAATAGGTTTCAGAGTAGCAGCCGTGTTAGTCTGTATCCGCAAAAAGAACAGGAGTACTTGTGGCACCTTAGAGACTAACAAATTTATTAGAGC
>NW_020664369.1:4298585-4371876 GCF_002925995.2 Terrapene triunguis
TGGCCGCGGCTTCCCGCCGCCCCCATTGGCCCGGGATGGCGAACTGCAGCCAGTGGGGGCCGCGATCGGCCGAACCTGGCGTCAGCAGGTAAATAAACTGGCCCGGCCTGCTAGGGTGCTTACCCTGGCGAGCCGCGTGCCGAATGTTGCCGACCCCTGGTCTAGAGCGATTTGGAAAATCAAAACAGCTTTTGCAGTGTTATAAATTGAATATTTCCATATACTCAGTAATAATGCAGGAGTTACTGATTTCAAGAAGCAAATACCAGTGATGAGATGATGATGCTGAAAGAAAATATAGTATTATGTTACATTTATGTAAAGACTGTCATTCCTTTTTCTGAGTACCCTGTCTGACCTACTTACAGATGACCTATTTTCACTAGATACAGAGGATACACAAGATTTTGATGCTAGTAAAGCAGCCTGCATTTTTCATGTTATCAAGGTCCTTAGATAATTGCATTATTTTTATTTGCAACAAATCTATTTGTTTGGAGCAAGTTTAGGTTGATTTTTATTTTCAAGTACATTACTAATTGTACATGTTAGAATGTTTTATAACATTTAGTTAGTATTAAATATATCACAAGTATTTTAACAGTGACTTTGATTAGTCAGTCTAATTCCGAGATTGTGAGAAATGCAGTATGGCCACATACTTTTGATTTGGGATGGATTTTCTTTCTTTTTCTTGAAAATAAACTAATTGCAATAGAAACTTGTATTTGAGATGAAGTTAGAGTTAACTAGTATTAGAGATCAATATCTCACCTCCAAGTGATATAAATGTGTGTAATTATAAACATATTGGATCAAATTCATCTCTTGACTTCAGTGGATGTGTACCAGAGACAAATTTGACCATTGGGACTTTTCTTCACATCATATAAAAAAATGTTCTTATTAGTTCTTGATTATTGTAGTTTGCTGTAATCTATTGCAATATTATTATTGTAATAACTTGAGTGTGCATCCTGATTTATGTGGTGGTAATATTTTGAGCTGAAGAAATTTTGAGGTCTATAGCAAATAAGCCCTCATCCCCACAATCTAGTTAATACCAGGTCAACAGGAAGCACTCTCAAATTATTTATTTATTTATTTGAAAATGTAAAGTATGTATTCAGATATTAAATGAAAGACGATAAAAACCAACCTGCTAAATGTTAAATTGTTTCTAATAATAATAATATAAATACATACTTTGGAGTTTATACATACAATGCAATTTATACCTTCAAGTCAGCGGGACTGCTATGGGTACCCGTATGGCCCCACAGTATGCCAACATTTTTATGGCTGACTTAGAACAACACTTCCTCAGCTCTCGTCCCCTAACGCCCCTACTCTACTTGTGCTACATTGATGACATCTTCAACATCTGGACCCGTGGGAAGGAGGCCCTTGAGGAATTCCACCAGGATTTCAACAATTTCCATCCCACCATCAACCTCAGCCTGGACCAGTCCACACAAGAGATCCACTTCCTAGACACTACAGTGCTAATAAGTGATGGTCACGTAAACACCACCCTATACCGGAAACCTACTGACCGCTATACTTACCTACATGCCTCCAGCTTTCATCTAGACCACATCACATGATCCATTGTCTACAGCCAATCTCTAAGATACAATCGAATTTCTCCAATCCCTCAGACAGAGACAAACACCTACAGGATCTCTATCAAGCGTTCTTAAAATTACAATACCCACCTGGTGAAGTGAAGAAACAGATTGATAGAGCCAGAAGTGTACCCAGAAGTCACCTACTACAAGACAGGCCCAACAAAGAAAGTAACACAACGCCACTAGCTGTCACCTACAGCCCCCAACTAAAACCTCTCCAGCGCATCATCAAGTATCTACAACCTATCCTGAAGGACGATCCCTCACTCTCACAGACCTTGGGAGACAGGCCAGTCCTCGCTTACAGACAGCCCCCCCAGCCTGAAGCAAATACTCACCAGCAGCTACACACCACACAACAAAAACACCAACCCAGGAACCAAACCCTGCAACAAACCCCATTGCCAACTCTGTCCACATATATATTCAAGGGACACCATCGTAGGACTTAACCACATCAGCTACACCATCAGGGGCTCATTCACCTACCAATGTGATATATGCCATCATGTGCCAGCAATGCCCCTCTGCCATGTACATTGGCCAAACCGGACAGTCTCTACGCAAAAGAATAAATGGACACAAATCTGACATCAGGAATTATAACATTCAAAAACCAGTAAGAGAACACTTCAATTTCCCTGGTCATTCAATAACAGACTTAAAAGTGGCAATTCTTGAACAAAAAAACTTCAAAAACAGACTCCAACGAGAAACTGCAGAACTGGAATTAATTTTCAAACTGGACACCATCAAATTAGGCCTGAATAAAGACTGAGAGTGGATGGATCATTACAAAAACTAATTTCCCCATACTAATTTTCCCCTACTGTTACTCACACCTTCTTGTCAACTGTTTGAAATAGGCCACCCTCATTACCACTACAAAAGTGATTTTTCCTCCCTTGGTATTCTACTGTTAATTGAATTGTCTCGTTAGCACTGACCCCCCGCTTGGTAAGGCAACTCCCATCTTTTCATGTACTGTGTATATATGCCTGCTACTGTATTTTCCACTCCGTGCATCTGATGAAGTGGGTTTTAGCCCATGAAAGCTTATGCTCAGATAAATTCGTTAGTCTCTAAGGTGCCACAAGGACTCCTTGTTGTTTTTGCTGATACAGAGTAACATGGCTATCGCTCTGAAATTTGTGAAAAGTGTTTACCACAGGTGATAGGTTGTTTTTGTCTTTTATCATTTTCCTGTGTGAGTTCATTCAAGAATATAGTTTCACCCACACAGCTGTTATTGGGGCATTTAGTTCACTGAATGAGGCACACCACATGTTGTGATAGGCATGTGCCGGATCCATGGATCTTGAAAGGTGTATTGTTGGTGGAGATATGTCTGCAGGTCTTGCATCTGTTCTGGCAGAGTCTGGTGTGCCTTGAGTTGGTGTGTCCTGGTCTATGGGGCGCTTGCTTATGATGATGAGTTTGGAGAGGTTTGGGGGGGTGTTTGAAGGCCAGAAGAGGGGGTTCAGGAAAGATTTCTTTCAGGATGCAGTCCACATAGAGTGCGGGTTGTACTTGTTTAATGATACCCTGTATGGATTCCAGTGTGGAGTGGTATGTGACAACTAGGGGTGTGCGGGTAGCAGGGGTTTTATTTCTGTATTGAAGCAAGTTCTCTCGGGGTATTTGGGTGGCTCATTCCATGATGCAATCTACATACATACAGTCATTATATCAGTCCTTGCACTGAGGCTGACAAATATTAGCCCACCAGACTAAAAGGAAATTCTTTCTGAACAGTTATTGAGAAATATAGAAATCAGACACCTAACGCCAGTCAGAGTGCAGGATAGTAAATCAATGGAGTTAAAAACTGTTTCAGTTACTGAATAGATTCCCTCTGCTCTGATTGAGACAATTCTATTTCATTAAAATACCAAATAAATAGATATAGATAACTAGATAAGGGTTCTTGTGAAAAAATACTTTAAGTAATAATCTTGCATTTATTTTGTGTGTATAAGCACAGTATTTAAAATTCTTGTTTTCTTTGTCTCTAGCATATGATGGTGATGGAGGATATGCTAAAAGACTTTTTGCTGGGAGAACACCTTCTTCTAGTTGGCAACCAGGTAAGTTAAAACATATATCTCTTTACAATATGTGAACCAAATTCACCATTGCTATAAGCAAATGAAACTCTCTTTTGCTTCATTGAAGTTGCATCTATTGTGCCATTGATAAATCTTCAGTTTCATGTGCCTACATCTGAGAATGTTATTGGAATCTAATTTTAGAATAAGTAAATAACTACAGAGAAATCTAAACCTAAAAAGACAAATATACTAGTATTGTACATATATAGCCTTATTTGAAAGGTACCTTAAATTACTTCTGTGCAGCAACATAGAAAACTGATTGTATATCAGATTCAGTCACTTCATGTGCTCTTAAGAGTTGATAAGGACTCTCTTTCTTTTTGTCTGGTTAATTCTGCTCAGAATTAAGGATGTGTTTCGTTTTTTGTGTCCATAAAACACAGCTTGTTATCACTGCCACCACAGAAGTTTAAGTAACAAGAGGCTAGATATTAGGAATTAATCCAGTTGACATATTAAATTTTTTTTTTAAAGCAGCCACATTAAGATAAGCCTGCTTTCGTGCCATGTACGCTATTACTTTCCCATTCAAGGTGCCAAGGTTTTCATCCTGTGCTTGCTTGCAAACGTTGTAATTAAAAAAAAAAAAATCTATCCTTTTCTGTTCATTTATCTTAAGTTTGACCCTCGGGATCCACAAAACATTCTTTATCACTTCATAGCAAATGCAGAGTAGTCATGTTTTAGAACTTATCTGTCCTATAGTCTTGTTCAGATTATTCACTGGTTCACATAGCTGAAGTTTCAGAGTAGATGGCCAGACTTTCATGTACTCTAAAGTCAATTTATACCACTTTGCTTGACTAAACACACTGACCGTGATGTACAGTGCACTTACGCAGTTCTCTGCCTGCATACACTGTCTGTAATGCAGTCTGTACCACTGTGCAGCACAGCAGATAGCATAATGGAGAAAAGGGGCATGGCCAGAAGGAAATGGGGTGGTTGTGTGGATATTCCCAAAATTATGGGTATCCTCTTCATTAATCTGCCCATAAAGAGGACAGAAAACCACAGCATGAGTTAAAGCAGGTAAGCCGCTGTATGTGACTGAGGAGTGGGACTCAGAGATGCACTGGAGAACATTCCACACCAGCCCTGCTCACCAGTGCGATTCCTTGTTCATGACCGCCAGACACACGTGCTCCCTGCTCCCTCCAGGCCTTCCATTTTCCCACTCCATTGTAGTTTTCATTGCCGAAAATTTTCAAATCAAAGTTGCTGTTTCTGAGCCTGTGGTGGCTGCCCGCCTCTTGCTGAAAATTGACAACACTTTTATCACCAATAGAAATCATAAGCCAATTTCTATCCTGCTTGTGTGCTCATTTAACTGGCATAAAAAGTGATTTTTAAAATAAAAATGTAATGTTTAAAAGCATACCTTCTCCTTTAAACAGTTATTATTAAAGCAGGATGGAAAATGGCTTGGTACATTTTATACTGGACTTTCATAATGCTAGTGTTCACTTTTCAGCAAGCAGCAGGATGGTGATGACCAGCAGGAGGCTCAGAAATGCTAAACGTAGTTTAAATGATTTCTAAATACAGTTAGTAATTTCAACATTTTGAATTTTCTCAATTCACATTTGGACTTTAGGATTTGCTAGTTAACATGTGTACACTGGGTCTACTGCCATTATTTTCTCCTCAGAAATGCTAGGCACCTTGCATATCTATAAGATAGGTCCCTGCCCTAAAGAGTGTGCAATCTAAATAAACAACTTAGACAAAAGAGGAGGAGGATAAAAGTTACAACATGTTTTAAAGATGTAGCATACTCTAGAAGTGCTAAATATCATTGTTAATAATTTAAACGAAGGCCATCACAAGCTCACTTGGTAGCAATTTCTATTTCTCTTGTACTTAGTGAGAATTGCAAAGTAAGCCAGCAGTAAGTAGGTAGTTCAAAAATGTATTAATGGTTTTAAAAATGTAACTGCCTGTAGAAAAATACAGTAATTTGTCTTCCCTATGAAACTAGTATTGGCATCCAGCCTTATGCAAGGCCTTACTTTAGCTGATGGAGATATGAACTTAGATTACTTGAAAAATTATGCTCTTACTAGAAATACATTTTAGTGTGAGGAAATTAATAAAACAAATGATTGACTCTTTCTGTAAGGTATTTCAAAGGCCATGTTCTATAGAAAACTTGACCACGTTTCCTTCAAAGATAATATTCTTCTTCCAATCTAATTACATACACACTTGTGGAGAAACTAGGAGTACCATAATAGCATGCAACACTGAACAAAACTCAGAATAGAAAATGTATATTGTTTACCTGTTTTGTGGAGTGTGACAGGGTGCTGAGCAGAAAGACTGCAGAATCAGCCCCCTACCATGCCAGCCCAATTTAAGTGAATAAAGTGGAGCTGGCTGGAAAGAACCTGCCCTAATTGGGAAATAAGACCCAGCTGCCAGCCCAATTAGCCCAGGCCTATATAAGAGGCTGGGAAGAAGGAAACCTGGGTGGTGGGATGGAGGAGAGCAAGGGAGAGCAGGCAGGGAGAAAAAGCCCTTCCCTCCTGGGTTCAGACACAAGGAACCCAGAGCTGTGTACACTGTATGGTGAGAAGGTGGTGGGAACACAGACTTGTAAATAAAAGCACCAGTAGTTTCAGAACCAGAGGGTCTCTGAGTGACTTTCTCTGAGCCTAGCAGAGGCAGGAGCCAGGAGGGCCAGCTGCGCTCTGCTACATGGAGCAATGTAGAGGACTTTTTTTTTTTTTTTCTTCAATCTTTTGCCTGTGAAGGTGGGCAGCTTCCTTCACAAAGGAAGAATGTACCACCTCAAAGAAGGCCTTGCCATTAACATAAAGATGTGCTATATAGTTCAGGTGTGCTATATTTCTCTCAGAATAGAAGTAATGTACTAATGCTTGCTTTTCTCAGATATTTTTATTTGGCTTAGTCAAAACTTCAATACAACTGTTATTTATTCATCCTGATTTGCATATTTCTGTATTTTTGATTAATGCATATTTTTAAGTTTATATAGCGGAAATATTTCATACACAAGTGCTATGCAGATATCTCTGAAAAGAAGAACTAATTTATTCTTCTAGTGCTTCTGATAAGCTGATTAGTCATGTTCCTTGTGGGCGGTGATGTTAAATCTGGCTGATCCATGGGGGCAAATTACATGAGATTGCAGAAATTATTTGTTACCTTAATTTGCCCATAGAACAACCCAATATTTTCAGCATTTTTATATAAAGAGTGTAGTTAAATTGCTCATTACTCTAGATATCAGTGTGTATATAAGAAAGAGAGCTTAATTCTTGACTCTTTAGTACAAGACTCAAGGAGGGTGGCTTTATGCCATCCTTATGCTCCTTGATCTCCACAGCTACTACAGGCTTGTTTCAGGGTTGTTCTAACTTGGATCCACTGGTAACTTCTCCTAAGAGGCTGTTCCAACATGCAGTAGTATTTCTTTTCCCTGCCCATGTCTCAAACACATTCTTTATACCAGGGGTTCTCAAACTGGGGGTCGGGACCCCTCAGGGGGTCACAAGGTTATTACATGGGGGGTTGCGAGCTGGCATCCTCCACCCCAAATCCCGCTTTGCCTCCAGCATTTATAATGGTGTTAAATATGTAAAAAAAGCATTTTTAATTTCTAAGGAGGGGGGGGTCGCGCACACAGGCTTGCTATGTGAAAGGGGTCACCAGTACAAAAGTTAGAGAACCACTGCTTTATACCATGTAGGCCAGGTTAGGGTTGTGTAGAGCTAGCTCTGCTGGCTCTTTGTCAGTTAGGATTTCCTCAGGAAGTTAGTTAAGCTGGCGTTAGTGGTCTCTTGATGGCACAAAGAAGCCTTATAATGGGCCTGGATCTGTCCCAAGTGTTTAATTAAATCATTCCCTCTTGCTGGAATATTGTTCTTAATAATAATAATTTACACTTAAATGAAGCTTTTGCATCCAAAGAGCTGATTTACAAACACTGTGTTAATCACTGAAGGACTCTGGTGAGATATTCCCATTTTATAGATATGAAAATCTGAGGCAGACAGAGGTGGTGACTTGTCACAGTGCGAGTCTGTGGGAGAGCCAGGAATAGAATGAAAGAGCTTTGACTCTGATTCCCTAACCATTTTTGCCAAGCAAGGATTTTGTGTGGTACACCACAATATCTGTGCAGGCACATACTGTACTCCTTCAAGCAGCTAAGTTTAAAAGTTGACCAACCGTAACATTTTAATAATAGTTACGAACTGGTGACGAATGCCTGTTTCTAAATATTATATGCATATTTTTAAAATACATCATTCTCACTGACTTAAAATAAAGCTACAACAAAAAAGGGACTGTATTTGATGAAACACAAAAAAAAAAAAGTCTAAGATGAAATCCTGGCTCCGCTGGAGTCAATGGCAAAACTCCCATTGGCTTCAAGGAGCAGGATTTCACCGGTAGTGGTGTTAGCACTACTCACTCCATTCCTTGGTGCTTTACAGCATCCATTTAGCATCTGAACATTCTTTCGGAAGCTAAGCATATTCTTACTCTCATCATTGGCAATGATAGCTTAGAAAGAAGTAAACAAAAGGCAGCCATGTGGTCCTCTATTTCATTAGAGAGATGAGGGGGAAAAACAACAACATTATTTAGTAGTTGGGAAATATCTAAATTGTGCGTGTGTGAGTTCCTAAGACAGTATTACAAACACACAGACAAACCACGCTCTCTTTCTCAATACAGATGAAAGTCAAAAAAAAAATCTTTCTTCTTCTAGTAGAGTATCCAGTTTGTTTGATATTTGATATGTTCTGTACTGAGTCCGTATTTTGATCTGTCTCTCTGCAGCTTGGTTTTTGCCACAGTTGGCTCGAGTCCCATTCTGCAGAGAATTAGGCATGGAATCTACTTGGGATTGGCACACGATACTGACTGTAACCGTCTGCCATAGTTTTTGAAGGTCTTTTAAAAAAGTGCATTATGCAGTTCTGCCTCTGTGTAGCTGTGCTGAAACTAGGTGGAACATTTCAGTGTATCAGCCCATTTATGGTTTTAAAAATCTCACAGCTGCAGTAACAGCAGCGTATGGAGGTGTACCCATCTCCATATGTGATATTACAGGTTTCCAGCTATGTTTTATTTCTACCTGATAAAAGGTGTGTTCTTTGACTTTGTAGAAGAACTTATGATTTCGCTATATTATGTCTTGTTCCAAATACTAGAGAATTTAAAAAGTCCTATAATTCTTCAAGCATGTGATTACAGGATACTGGCAATTATTGAAAATAAAAATACCAGTAATACGAAGCATATCTTACCATCACATTTGTATATAAAGGTTTGACTCCATTGGGAAATTCTGATGTCAAGAAATCATGAAAAACTTGACTTATTTATGTAGTATAACCTAAAGCGTGAAATATAGAGATATCATAGAAATGTAGAGGTGGAAGGGACTGTGAAAAGTCATCAAGTCCAGCCCCCTGCTCTGAGGAAAGACCAAGTAAACCTAGACCATCCCTAACAGATGATTGTCTAACCTGTTTTTAAAATTGTGGGGAATCCCCCAATGATGGGGATTCCACAACCACCCTTGGAAACCTGTTCCAGAGCTTCACTACCCTTATAGTTAGTTTTTCCTAATATCGGACCTAAATCTCCCTGGCTGCAGATTAAGCCCATTACTTCTTGTCCTATTTTCAGTGGACATGGAGAACAATTGATCACAGTCCTCTTTATAACAGCCCTTAACATATCAGTTGTCTTTTCTCAAGTCTAAGCATGCCCAGTTTTTTAACCTTTCCTCATAGGTCAAGATTTTTTAAACCAGTCATCTTTTTTGTTGCTTTGTTCTGGACTCTTTGCAGGTTGTCCACATCTTTCCTCAAGCGTGATACCCAACATTGGACACAGTACTCCATTTGAGGCCTCACCAGTGCCAAATAGAGCAGGACCTTTTACCTCCAGTGTCTTACATAGGACACTCCTATTAATACACCCCAGGAAGATATTAACCTTTTTCACAACAGCATCACATTGTTGATTCATATTCAATTTGTGATGTACAATAATCCTTGCATCCTTTTCAGAAACCTCACCCTTTATTCCTCATTTTGTAGCTGTGCATTTGATTTTTCCTTTCTAAGTGAAGTACTTTGCATTTGTCTTTATTGAATTTCAACTTATTGATTTCAGAACAATTCTCCAATATGTCAAGGTCCTTTTGAATTCTAATCCTGTTCCACTCCTTTATCCAAGTCATTCAGAAAATATTGAATAGTGCCAGACCCAGGACTGATCCCTGCAGGACCCCATTGTATATATCCTCCCAGTTTGACAGCAAACCATTGATAACTACTCTGAGTATGGTCTTTCAACCAGTTTCATACTCCGCTCACTGTAAGAATACACTATGGTTCTATTTGGTCACCAGCTTTTTTTTTTTTTCTCTGTTCTCTCTTGGCAACCTTATATGCTTCCATGATTTCAACTGCTACATTTATGTGAATGATTCTCAAATCTACTTCTTTGCTCAGTCTTACGTTTTCAGATGTCTCTTGAAATGTCTTAGATGTCTCATCACCATGTCCATATTTTCCAAAATTGTGAACTTATCGTTCCTCCTGATTTCTTTCCTTTGTTTCTTTTCTCTGGCTGACAACTCTACTATCTTTCCCATCTATCAATCTTGCGACCACTATGCTATGGTCTGCATAAGAGAGGAATTGTTTCACCCTCTGAGTGATAACTTTCTCCATCTATCACTGGCCTCCACTGTTATCTGATAGTCCAAGAGAAACAATGCATCAGCATGAGACATAACTTCAGTTTGTGGACTTTTGCCACTGATTTCAGTAGAACAGGGTTAGAAAATATTGTACATGACATTGAACAAAAGGCAATGCTCTAACCCCAGCCAATTGCTCCTAGATGTTTCCCCTGACTACCAAGTTTACTACTTTGTATATGTATTTAGTGTAAGCCCACCATCCGCACCCATACTGTACTTCTGTAAATGCTGGGAAATTAAAGGGACTAGAGTACTAGAAATTAGTTAAAAGGAGATGTAGATTTCAGTCATCCAAATACTGGTAACACTATTAGATAAAGTATGGTTGTAGATTATATTGGCATTCTGTATTTGCTGCTCACTTTCTCCTTTGCTTTGGGTACTACATGTTAGTCTGCTCTGTTATGAAACCAATTGCCCTGAATATGAAATAAAGCATGTAGAAATAAGAACTACAAAACTAATAATCATATTTCTAAGAGGGAATGTACAACTGGTAATATGAAAACTGCTACACATGTATTTCTATACAGCTATTACGTGTGTGTAATGCTCCCTCACTCTCCCAGTTGGAGGGAGGCCACTCAGGCTAGTCCTGTGGGGTCAGGATCAGAGTCCGTAAGACAGGCAAAAGCCCCAGTAGGGCTGCGCGGTAAATAGTCAATACCAGGCTTTAGCCTGGACTGGGTTAGCTCAAGTAGTCAGCCCTTAACTACAGTCTATCAGGGCTGGCTGGGGCCTGGGCAGAGCTCAGGCAGACAGCAAACACACAGCCTCTAAGGGGTTGGCTTTGGCCTGGGCAGAGCCCAGGCAGCCAGCAAACAAACAGTCTCTAAAGGTGAGTGGCAAGGGAGCTCCTGTCTTGGGCTAGAGCCTCCTTGCACCGTGTAGGGGGTCAGCCGCCCCGGGGTGGGGTGGCAGGGGGACGCGGGCCCACCCTACTCCACCGCGTCCCAGCCCAGGGCCCTGACGGGCAGGATTGGCTGCCCCTGTGTCGGCGGGGATCCAGCCGCAACACGCCGACTGAGCCACGCCAGGCTCTGCAGCTGGCTGCTCCGTGGCTGCCCCTGGGCTACTTCCTGCCTCCCCGGGGTTTGGTACCTGCGGCCTCCAGGCCTCTTCCGGTTCTTCAGGGTAAACTGCAGTGGGTACTCCGGGCGAGTCGACGTCCAGGTCTGGGGATCGGGAACAGCCAGGCGCAGGCTCCTCTCGGGGCCTCTGGAGAACAGGCCAGGCGTCGTCCTCCGTTGCAGGCTCTCCCCCAACTGTGCTGCAGGGCTGGCCTCTTATACTTCCGGGCACGCCCCAGTACTTCTGGCGAGGGAGGTGGGGGCGATACAGTGTGCAATATATATATTCCATGCTATACCACTTTATATATATAAAATCTAGTAGGACAGACAAAATATGCAGTTACAAAGAATATCACTTCTCTTTTTCAAACTAAACATTGGTGTAAACCTAATAATATAGTATTGTAATTGCAATCACAACTTTTGTATCTTGTGTGAGATTTTACTAGATTTTAAAGGAATTCTGACCTTATTCTCTCGACAATTCTTGGATATTAAAGTACTCTTCTTTGTCTGTAATGTTTTTAATATACATTATTTCAGGGCGTGGGGAAAAACAAGATTGTTGACCGATTCCTTCACCTGTTAAATAGACCCAGAGAATATTTACAGCTGCATAGGTAAGAATGTCACTTTACATGATTTGTTTGTTTCAATGTCATCTTTATTTTCACTGCTGAGCTTTTAGATGTTTACATCTCATATTCCTGAAGTTTTATTTATTATTGTTTATTATTTGTATTACTGAGTGCCATAGTTAGATCGATCTAACTCCTGGAGTAGATGCAGCTATGTTGACAGAAGAATTTTTCCCTGGACCTACTTGCCGCCTCTTGGAAAGATGGATTAACTAAATTGACGGAAAAACCCCTCCCGTCAATGTAGGAAGCGTTTACACTATGCTGCTGCAGCGGCACAGTTGCAGTGCTGTAGCAGTTGTAATGTAAGCATGCTGTAAGCTCCATTTTCAAAAGCATCTAATCCTGTTGACTTTCAATGGGACTGAGGGCTTATCTACACAAACATTTAGTTCTCAACAAGCTGGCATGTGAATCTACCCCATACTAGCCTGCCACATACTAAGGGTATGTCTACACCACAGCGGCTACAGTGGTATAGCTATGGCGCTGCAGCTGTGTCACTGTATTGTAGATGCTTCCTACATTGATGGAAGGGATTTTTCCATCAGTGTAGGTAATCCAGCTCTCTGAGTTGTTGTAGCTAGGTCGTTGGAAAAACTATTCAGTTGACGTAGCTGCATCTACAGTGCGGGATAGGCTGACCTAACTAAATTGCACAGGGTTAAAAAATGTTCACATGGCTGACCAATGTAGCTAGGTCAGTCTAATACTTATTTGTATTAAGTGTCTGTGTAGACCACGGCTCAGCAACCTTTGGCACGTGGCCCGTCAGGGAAATCTGCTGGTGGGCCGGGACGGGTTTGTTTACCTGCAGCCTCCACAGGTTCGGCTGATCGCAGCTTCCACCCGCTGCGGTTCACCGTTCCAGGCCATAGGGGGCTGCGGGAAGTGGAGAGGGCCGGGGGATGTGCTGGCCGCCGCATCCCGCAGCCCCCATTGGCCTGGAACGGTGAACCGGAGCCAGTGGGAGCTGCGAGCGGCTGAACCTGTGGATGCTGCAGGTAAACAAACCCGTCCCGGCCTTCCAGTCGATTTTCCTGACAGGCCGTGTGCCAAAGGTTGCCGATCCGTGGTGACCCTGCTGACGCGCATTAACTATTCATTAATGCTCTTTGATCTAGTCCCGTTTGAAATGGGATTTATGTAGTTTAATCAATCTCAAATTCATACCTTTTATTATTTAGATGAACTTTCCTGCATGTCCCCATGTAGACAAACTAAGACATTTTTTGAAAATTTTACTTTCAGTAAATAGTACGTGGGAAATAGAAAAAAAAAAATAGTGTAACTGTAGTAGGTCCTATTATAAGATATAAATATACATTATGAAAGATTCCCCCAACTCTTTTCTCAGCAAATGGGTACCTATCCAGCTAAAAATGCGGTTGAAATATTCTTTTTTGTTTCATTGGTACAATATCAAAAGGAGTTCTAATGATCTACCCAATATACATATCCAGAAGTTAATTTACATGGTGTAAATTGAATTTTGAGGGATTATTTAAATGATAGAATATCTATTATTCAAGCATCAGAGGACACTTTCATAATCAGAGTCGGTGAGCTGATACCATGAGTAATTTTGAAGTCACATTTCATAAATAGATTTGTACATGATAATGATGAGGGGAACTGAAAGGCAGAATAAGTAGGATCCCTTCTGACATTTGGATGTATTTGTATTAATCCGGATTCACATGCAAGGGGTAATACAAATAAATCATAACTCATTCTTCCTAGCCTTTCTTACCATTCTTAGCTGACTTTTCTTACTTTCCTGAGTGTCATCTTTACATTTTATGTATTTTTTGTTCTCAGACACTAAAATTGGTACTCACAACATTAATTTAGGGGAAACATAGATACAGTTAATAGGGAAGAACCTCCAAAACATGTTTGACTAACAAAATATCACTTACATTTCCTTCAGTGTAAGTTATTTCCTGTACTTCAAATGTATTTTAATGCCTCATAACAAGTATACACATAAATAATCACATTTATTTATAATTAGAAATGAAATCCTAATTAAAGACAGCTTCTAGGGGCTGTTGTATAACACATCAATGAAACCATACATTTAAAGTACATAAATCTCATAACCTCACTATGGCAGTGTAACAAGGTGGCTCACCCTTTAATGGCTGGCAGGCTGGAGCTACTCATTACAGAATGAGTCACACCTGGGAGAAATCAAGGTGATTGCCCTATAAAAAACAGGACAGGGCTGCAATGAACGGGAGGGGCTCAAGAAATTGTAAAGAACTAACAGAGTATGAAGGCCTCCTCTGTGGAAGTCCCCAAGACCAAAGGAGCTGTGACAGAGAGGAGCCCAGGAGGCTCCTGTGGGGAAACTTGATTGGAGTTTGGGCCTAGAAGAAGATGGACTGTGAGAACAGACTGGGAGAGAAAAAGAGCTGCAGCTGTGAGAGAAGACAGCAGAATGAAGTATGGACTGTTGTGTGGTGATGGACTGTATTTTGGGACCCTGAGAATTGTTAAGAACTGCTGCTGCTATTAAACCAGCCCCAGGGAGGGGGAGTTATTATCCACAGTAAAGCTCGTGTGCAGTTATTAAAGGACCTACAAGAAGGGGCTAAATGGGACAGGGTGCCTGCAAAGTTACCCTGGCCATGAAGGTGCTCTCAGTCAATGGCTACCCCATTACAATCAGACATACAACCTCTGGCTTTGAACTCATAAAATAAGTATGGCTGGGCTAAGTATGGGAGATCCTCCAAGGAAAAAAATTATTTGCAGTTAGTGGTGAATATAGTAAGTGGCACTCTTCCTTCTAAGGCAGTATTGAGACATTAAGGACCCCATGGCATTTTTCTTTACAAAAGTGGGAAGTGTGTAGAATACTGGCCAAATTGTTATTTGGATAATTACATTCTGCCTATAGTTCCAGTTGCGTATTTTATTTTTTTACTCGCTGTCCTAAACTGTTTTGTAGTGTTGTTTGGTGCTGGTTAACGGTTGTCACATTTCTCTCTAGAAGAGATTATACTTAAGTTAATGGTGAACTGATTCTTATATAGAGATTAAAAATCCACTGGTAAAGTTAATACGGAACTTTGAGATCCCTCTAGATGAAAGGCACTATATAAATGTAAATTCATAGTCAAGTATTTAACATTTTTTTTAAATTATCAACTGTTGGTAGTAGTATTGTTCTTTTAATAGTCTTTGTCTGTCTTATCACTTTTGACATTGCTAACTTTTATGGTCGGTTATATTAGTAGTATAAAAAATTGCCATCATGTGAAGAGAAATGAAATATTGTGTATTAAAAAAAATTGAAGCCAAAGTTAGTAGAATGAATGACTCTAAAAGTGCAGTTTTATTTAAATGGGGGTTCTGTGTGTGGAAAAGCCTTCATTGGTTTGAAGAAAAATTAATGTGACATTACTTATTTAAAAATTACAAAGCCTCTCATGGCAAAGAGATTTTGCAATGGAAAAAAAAATTAAAGCTTTTCAGAAGACTCAAGGAAAAAAACGTGCATTGTTAGACTATAAAACCCTTCGTGGTACTGATGAGAGTAACAGATAAATGTAAGCTCCCAGCTGCTACACAAAAACAGCACAAGAAGGTACCATCAAGTTCAGTTGGCTGGCTCCCTTGATGTAATAAAATGGAAAAGAGTCATTTTGCTTCTCTTCTTCTATCACGTTAGACGCTAATTATATATGGAGAAAGGCTTTTGCTGGAGTACAAATATCTTCTGTCTATTATTTAAACATTTGGTTCTGCATCTCTTAGTTTTAAATATATTTCCACTATCAAGCGCTTTTTAGAGTTCACTTGAGACACTGATTCTTTCTGAAGAAGAGCTCTGTGTAAGCTCGAAAGCTGGTCTCAGGATTATTTAGAAAAGCTGGATGAGCACAAGTCTATGGGGCCCGATGCGCTGCATCCGAGGGTGCTAAAGGAGTTGGCGGATGTGATTGCAGAGCCATTGGCCATTATCTTTGAAAACTCATGGTGATTGCAGGAGGTCCCGGATGACTGGAAAAAGGCTAATGTAAGTGCCCATCTTTTAAAAAAAAAAAAAAAAAAAAAAAAAAAGGAAGTAGGAGGATCCGGGGAACTACAGGCCAGTCAGCCTCACCACAGTCCCTGGAAAAATCATGGCACAGATCCTCAAGGAATCAATTCTGAAGAGAGGAAAGTAGTGATCAGGAACAGTCAGCATGGATTCACCAAGGGCATGTCATGCCTGACTAACCTAATTGCCTTCTATGACGAGATAACTGGCTCTGTGGATGAGGGGAAAGCAGTGGACATGTTATTCCTTGACTTTAGCAAAGCTTTTGATACGGTCTCCCACAGTATTCTTGCCAGCAAGTTAAAGAAGTATGGGCTGGATAAATGGACTATAAGGTGGATAGAAAGCTGGCTAGATCGTCGGGCTCAACGGGTAGTGATCAATGGCTCCATGTCTAGTTGGCAGCCGGTATCAAGCAGAGTGCCCCAAGGGTTGGTCCTGGGGCCGGTTTTGTTCAATATCTTCATTAATGATCTAGAGGATGGTGTAGACTGCACCCTCAGCAAGTTTGCAGATGACACTAAACTGGGAGGAATGGTAGATATGCTGGAGAGTAGGGATAGGATACAGAGGGACCTAGACAAATTAGAGGATTGGGCCAAAAGAAATCTGATGAGGTTCAGCAAGGACAAGTGCAGAGTCTTGCACTTAGGACAGAAAAATCCCATGCACTGCTACAGACTAGGGACCGAATGGCTAGGCAGCAGTTCTGCAGAAAAGGACCTAGGGGTTACAGTGGACGAGAAGCTGGATATGAGTCGACAGTGTGCCCTAGAAGGCTAACGGCATTTTGGGCTGTATAAGTAGGGGCATTGCCAGCAGATCGAGGGACGTGATGATTCCCCTCTATTCGACATTGGTGAGGCCTCATCTGGAGTACTGTGTCCAGTTTTGGGCCCCACACTACAAGAAGGATGTGGAAAAATTGGAAAGAGTCCAGCAGAGGGCAACAAAAATGATTGGGGGCTGGAACATATGACTTATGAGGAGAGGCTGAGGGAACTGGGATTGTTTAGTCTGCAGAAGAGAAGAATGAGGGGGGATTTGATAGCTGCTTTCAACTACCTGAAAGGGGGTTCCAAAGAGGATGGATCTAGACTGTTCTCAGTGGTACCTGATGACAGAACAAGGAGTAATGGTCTGAAGTTGCAGTTGGGGAGGTTTAGGTTGGATATTAGGAAAAACCTTTTCATTAGGAGAGTGGTGAAGCACTGGAATGGGTTACTTAGGGAGGTGGTGGAATCTCCTTCCTTAGAAGTTTTTAAGGTCAGGCTTGACAAAGCCCTGGCTGGGATGATTTAGTTGGGGATTGGTCCTGCTTTGAGCAGGGGGTTGGACTAGATGACCTCCTGAGGTCCCTTCCAACCTTGATATTCTATGATTCTATTCTAAAGTTGAGTGGAGGCGATAAAGCCTATCAAACACCAAATTGGGAAGATAGATGAAGCCAGAGTTGCCATTATGGAGGATAATGCTATGACAGGAACTGTTTGTGGGAGAACAGTGGCAGAGAGAAATGGAATCACCAGAAACATACGTAACTTCAAATTTTTGTGTGGCTTAATGTTGTGGCATGACATACTGTTTGAAATAAATGTTGTAAGCAAGAGACTGCAAGGTGTCGACCTTGATATATCTGGAGCAATGGAACAACTGGACAAAGCCAAGTCATACCTACAGTCTTACCGGTCAGATAAGGGATTTCAAAATGTTCTGAAGAGTGCACAGAAGTTGGCAGAGGAACTTCACACTGAAGCTATTTTCTCACCCATTCAAGAATACAAGAGTCACCGAAGAAGAAGACATTTTGATTACGAGGCACGGGATCATCCCAGAAGAGACTGCAAACAACAATTCAAAGTTGAATTCTTTAACCAGGAGCTAGATAGTGCAATAGTCAGTTGAACGTTTCATGCAGCTCAAGGAACACAGCAGTATATTTGGGATGTTGTATGATATTCCCAAACTCCTCACTATACTTGAAGAAGACCTACACCAGCAATGCAGGGCACTAGAGACAGTGTTGACACATGATGACATGCGCGATATTGATGCAAGTGATTTAGGTGATGAACTGAAAGCCCTTTCAAGATACATTTCAGCAGGATCAACTCTAAAGGCTGTTCTGGAATATATGTGCACAAATAATGTGCACCCTCTTTCCAAATACCTTTGTTGCTCTATGCATACTTCTAACACTTCCTGTATCAGTTGCCATTGGAGAACGCAGCTTCTCCAAGCTGAAGTTAATAAAAACACATCTATGCTCCACAATGACACAGGAGAGGCTGGTTGGCCTTGCAACCATCTCAATAGAGCATGAGCTGGCCCAGACTGTGGACCTTCAGGAAGCAGTTCAAATCTTTGCAACTAAGAAGGCACAGAAAGCACCACTTTGATTATTCAAACAGATAAAAATGCCAGTGTTTACTATGCAGACAAGAAAAGTAACATTTGCTTTTGAGGCGTTTGAAAGTTAAGTGTTACTTAAAAATTTTGAACAAGGCATTTTAAGTTGGTGGGTAGCAGAGCAGTACCATGAGAGGAGTAGAACAGGAGCAAGGCAGAATTGAGACCTTTCAAAGTTTTGGCCCAAGCAAGGGAGTATGGAGGTGTCATTTGAGCTCCCCGCCTCAGATGCCAAAAAGTTTTGGGCCGGCCCTGTGCAGAAGGTTAAGTTTTCAAATCTAAGAAACCAGGAATTCTGGATTTCTGTTAAAGAAGGGTACGAAGAATTCAGTGATGAATGGAAGCACACTTTCATAGCTACGTTTTCAGTAATAGATTCAACCAAATTGAGCAACTATGCAATTTGAAACCGGTCCATTCTTCTCACTAAAATCTTTGGCTGTGTCTGACCATGCCAGAATATCCATATTTCCAAAGTATAGTTTTAAAAACCCATCTTAGATCAGATTATATGAGTAAAGAAACTCTATGTAGTTGAATATAGTTGCAAAACCATAGAAACCCTGGTGTTCCTCTTTTATCTACTGTCTTGAACTCTTGAATATAGTATCCTGAGTCATGGGGGGAAAAAAAAGGGTGAGAGGTATATGGTTTTGGGGAGACACCACGTTTTAAAATATCTGTAGGCTTGGAAGCATTAGATTTGTCAGTAAGTGTCTATAAACATCGATTTCACCATACATACCCTAATTGTTGAAAAAATATGTCTTTTGATAATCAAAATTTACAGGTAGGAAGAGTAAGAAAAATGCTGCTTGAGAACTTTAGAGTGTCTGGCTGTCTCTGTCTTGAGAGAACTCTCCCTAAAAATATCTTCCTGGAAAATTGAAATGTCAGTACCCAGAAAGAGAGGGGGTGGGGGGCTGAAAATCATAGCTACTTCATGCTCTTGGCTTTAGTTTGGGACATAGTTGTTCTCTATACTCTCCTCTGGAAGGCTGTCTTTGAGAATATAGACTACTGTACCTTTTCATGGAACTAGAGGTTGTAGAATCCCTCTCTCCCTCCCTCCTTTTAACTGAATAGAAATATAGAAGCAGGTTTAGTCAGGGTGCTCCTTTAACTAACCATATTAAGACTTCAGTTCATTCTTTGCTATCTACTAACTGAAATTTCAAAAAACTTCTTTCTCCTTTTCCCCCACTGTTTGTGTGTGGATGTGCTAAGGTGCATAGTGGCTTTGCTGGTAAATGATTTGACATAGTATATTTGTCACTGGTAACAAAATACCAATATTAGATGGATATAGCAATGTTAGGTATTTGGAAGACGTTCTTACTATTATTTAAAATTACTTTCACTGCTTTGTTGCTGGCCTTCCCTATTTTTGAAGGGTTGTTTTTTTTTGGCTGAGAATCTACACTGCTACTACTGCAACTCCCTGTCATAGCTAATATATTTGTTTTAGGGATTGATGATTAAAGGGATGATATTAATTCCTGTTTTGAAAAGCTATACTGTGTGTCTTGTGCCTTTTCCACTTCACTGATAAACTGCTGAAGTATGCCAATTTTAAAAAGAAGAGACTGACTTGACACACATGCTGTCTTTTTCAAAATAAACATAATTATTTTGAGATCTTTAACAATCAAATGAATGGGGGGGGGGGGATGATCTTTTGGTGTCCCTACAAGCAACACTTAGTATAAATTGTGTGTTAATCTTTTGATGTTAATTTTCTTTCCCCTCTTTACAGATCACATAATCATTATAAATCTAATTATCTGCGTTCCCAGTTGGGGTAATTTAAAATTACCCTTTAAGCTTTGACTTCAGATTTTTTTAAAATTTTAAATTAAAAAGTTGATTTAAGAAAGAAGAGCTTTAGTGGTCCAAGACAGCTTATATAGTAGAATTAAGATATAGCTGTTCTTGCAAGCTGATGTTTGATGGGCATCTTTCTCTTACCGGGGTAGTTAGAATCTAGGACAGCAGGGTACACTTTAAATGGCACAATATATCTGCATGTTTACTTGAGTTTGGCAGGTCTGTCCATTTTACAAGTACCGTTGGTGAGAGAAACAAGCTTCCAAGCCACAAAGAGCAGCTCAGTAGGGCTTGAAAGCTTGTCTCTCTCACCAATAGATGTTGGCCCAATAAAATATACTACGTCACCTATCTTCTGTCTTCTTCTCCTGGGACCAACATGGCTACAACTACATTGAATTTTTCAGGTAATCAATCACAGAAAAAACATTTTTGTACTAATGTCCCTGAGAATTTCTTAAATTGTTCTCTTATAGAGTTTTAGGTTTTGGGTTCAGTTATATACATTTATAGACAATTATGCCAAAGTGAGGAAGAAATGTTAAGTGACAATATTATACTTGATGTACCAGTTGAAAGTGTCATTGTTGTTGTAATCTATGCAGACATATAAAGAATAAATATCTGTTCTTTGTTATGAATTTGAGTAGTAGAAATGCATGTCTAAACTATTATTATATTTGTTCATTCATCACTGAACAAAATAGCTTAAAACTGTGCTTTATTCTTTGAACAATTTATGAGATGGGAAATAAACATTAACAATAGTACCTTTGTGATATAAGTTTCTCTTCATTTCTCTTCACTGCATTGAAGCAGTGACTATCATGTAACTGTTATTTCCATTTTTGTGTATGTTTTCAGTCATTGTAATGTTGCAGTGTACGACTTGCAAGCATTCGTCCAAGCTTATGTTTTCGATTCCCATCACTAGCCTTTCATAAACTGTCTGACTGACTGGCACTGAAATTGGCAGATTCCAGCTGCTAGAGAGTTTATTTACCTTGTTAGAAGCTGAATTCGGCTTGAATTTGCTGCTGTTTGGCAGTCATGGAGAAATACAATTAGGATAGAAAGGCAGAGATATTCACTTTCCTCTCAAGTTGATCTAAGTGTTTCCAGCTGTTCACTGAGTGAAACATGTTCTTACACACAATGTGGGAGTTGTAGAAGGACATCTCCCACATTGAGGAGTTAGCAATTAGGGTGAGATGATTTCATTATAATTTAATTAAAAAAATGGCAGGGAGGGGATATATAATTTCCCCATTTGAAGATGGCACATTGATTGGAAAGGTTAATTTGACATATAGTTTCTATGGGCTTGTGTAAGAGGAGCCGACTCACCCCATGCGGCACCTCCTGCTGGTCGTCCAGGGAATTAGCTCTCCAGCCTCTGGAGTGCCCTCTGCAGGCCCGTGATCCACCTGTCCTCTCCTTCCCGGCTCCTGTGTCCTCCCAGGACCCCGGTCCCCCTTGCTCTGGGTGCTGCCCCTGGCAGTACCCACACGCTAGGTCTCTCCTCCCAGGGGAACCCCCACCCACTATCCCCACCTTGCCTCAGCATTAGGCCACTGCCAGTCACCAACTAGCCCCCGCTCCCTGGGGCAGACTGCAGTATAGGCTACTCATCACTGGCAAGGAGGGTTTGGACCTGCTGCCTTGGCCTAGCCCTGGGCTGCCCTCTACAACCCCCAGTACCCCTTGGCCTTCCGCTAGGCCGCAGCCTGGGGCTACCCACGCTGGAGCTCCCCAGCTCCTCAGCCTGTCCCCAGCCCTGCTCCACTCGGGTACGCTATCCCTAGCTTGCTGCAGCCAGGCCCGTCTCTCTCTGCACTCAGAGAGAGACTGCTGAGCTTCTGGCTGCCCTGGCCTTTATAGGGCCAGCTGAGTCTGTTTGGGGCGTGGCCCTAGCTGCAGCCACTTCCCCCAATCAGCTCAGCCTAAAAGCTGCTTTCTCCAGCCACAGCCCCCTCTGGACCGGAGCGGGGTTACCACCCCGCTACAGCTTGGTTCTGCCACCTTCCTCATGCTGAGTTGTACCTTTTATAGCACAAGTAGTTCTGCTGATGCCAAACAAGTAAAATGTGTTGCTGAAATAGTGATAATAGCCTGGCTGAGGAATCTTAGGGATATAATTATAAGTGCACACAGAGAACGGGGTTAAGGTCACACAGGCTCCAGAGCATCAACTTCCCAGAGAAGACAGCAATCGGGGGATACTAAACACAAGAATGGAGTAGCTTAGCCCTCAGCAATTAGACAACTCAAAACAGTCCCTGAACTAATAAATATTTCTCCAACCTCGGTCACCCCAGAATGACTTATTTGTGTTCAGCTGAAATACAACGATGAGACTATTATTAATCATGAAAGCAGACCAAAGTACACTGGAAGGAACATACATTCTGCCTCAATAAATGGCCGAATCAGGTCCTCTGCTTTCTCCCCTTTCACTACTAGGAAATGTGATTTGAAAGATAAAAAAGGAAGAAACAGTGGTCAATCTCATCACCTCCAGCTGGAGAGGAGGCAGCTGTCTGAGAGGCCTCCCTTCCATCTTCCTAGCAGGAATCCTAGCAGGCTGGATCTTGAATCACATGGCCTGTTCCTGTATCTAAATTTAGTCTACCTGAGCCTAATAATTTGACGGTTGAGCAGTAGATCCTAAATGATAAGGGATAATTTCCCAAAGAGATTCTCTTAACATTCCACCCTCTCAGCCTACACAAGGATTTGGACAAAATTCTCCTGCTGTTTTCAAGATAAAAAGATTAACCCTAGTGAAACCAGATGTTTGTTCTGGATTCCTTACAACATACCCTCGACCTCTGACTCTCCCATCTCAGTTAAACAGTGTCATATGCTTATTTTTCTGTTAGCTGAATGTAAGCCAATTATAAAAGGGATCAGAGCTTGTTCAAACACTTCCCTGGTAATGTCCGAGGTGGAAAATACATCAGCCGCTACAGAAGAAATCTAAAGCTGTCACCTGGACACCATCAATGCTTCTATAAAGCATTACTAGCTTGACATTCATTCCTCTGTGGAAACATCATTCAGCAAGAAGGTGCTCAGAATACACGAATAATACCAATTCTAGGGAAGAGAGAACATTATTCTTTTGTCCTACTTCTCTCTCTCTTTCCCTCCTCCTCCTCAACCAATTTTTCCTTACATTGCATATGTCTCAGAATGGGGAAGAGGTCAGGATCCAGAATGGAAAATTTGTTACTCAGTGATACCCCATCTGGGACTGATCTCTCCCCATAGCCTTGCCCACTCAAGTTAAGTCTTTTACATGGCTCCTTCAGGTTCCATTCCTATAGTTTAATATTAAACAGCAATTCCTTATTCATCTATTAATAAGGATTTAGCATTTCCAAACAGCTTTAGAAATATTCATCTGGAGCGAGGGTGGAAGGAATGTGGCTAAGCCACAGACCTGATGAACAAATCTGTACTGCCCCCGGTATTTGCAGTAAGAGAGGATCAACCCAGTAGTCTTGCAGTGGGGGAAGAAGTTAGTCCCAGAAAGTAACAAATTTTCCACTTATTTTCAAATAAGTTGCTTACAGGACTTAATATCTTGGGGAAATTGGAAATTTGGAGACTTTCTCTAGTTGACTGATTTGAATTATGATCCAGATTGGTAATGATGACCAATATGGTTGGTGACCTGTGTGAAATAGGTAGTCATTTTGTTCCAGTCCTTTGGTGGCCTGTTTGAGATAAGTAGTGATTTTGATCCAGTCCCTTAGTGAAGGAGTGACTGCATTTAAAAAAGGCAATATTGCATTTAGCACTAATTGGCGCCCTGGTTAGTCTCAGTGCTTAAATTGCCAGCAGGATTGAATGGGCATGGTAATTGCATTAATTAAGGTAATTAAATATACCCTAGCAAGAATCTTTTTTCCAAAATAGATTATTTTTGTAAGACTAACATAGTTTTAAAGAAAATGGTCAGAGAGTCAGCAGAGGGATTACCTTTTCTTCTAACCAGTACTTGATCAAACAATCTGTTCAATAAGTGCTTCTGCTAGTGGGATTTTCCAAGGTCTTACAGCTACTCCACTGGATGCTAGGAATCAAAATCAGGATTGTAACTAATTGAGACAAGTTAGTGTTGAACAAATGTGTAAACTCCAGAAAAAAATCAGTCTGGGCTAAACAAAGCACCAGCAGCAATGCTTAGCTACCAGAAGGAAAACATGTCTAGGCAAAACTCAGTGGGATGGAGTAAGGAAAAAAATGTCCACAAGAGTTTTGGAGACACCGTCATGAACCCAGCAGCATCATGATCGAGAAGAGCTGATGGGTTTTTCTTTTTGTAGAGGCAAAAATAAGCCAGTAGGAAATGACACTACATCATTTCAGTTTCTGCTTTTAATAGGACACAACTAATTGTCTCAGTTAAACAGGATGACAATTTATTAGACCATTTTTCTCACCTACTCCTATGTTCCCACTTCCTTGCTTCTGTGCGGAGCGTGATGAGGCTGCAAGGCTCCGTTGCTCATGTCTCTGTGAGAGCCTTGCTAATGTTGAGAGGTACTAATTAGTAAACATCAGCTAGGGAAACTGCGAGTTTAGGTCATTTGATGTGGGGAGTGAAATTCTGCAACCTGGTGACAGGAATGCCAGTTATTCATAGTTTTAGCTTTAAAAAATCTAGTCAGCAATGTTGAGAAGTCTCAAATATAGCATACAGTAGAACCTCAGAGTTACGAACACCTTGGGAATGGAGGTTGTTCATAACGCTGAACTAAACATTATAGTTGTTCTTTCAAAAGTTTACAACTGAACATTGACTTAATACAGCTTTGAAATTTTACTATGCAGAAGAAAAATGCTGCTTTCCCTTTATTTTTTTTAGTAGTTTATATTTAACACAGCACTGTACTTTTTGTTGTTTGGTTTTTTGTTTTGTTTTGTTTTTTGGTCTCTGCTGCTGCCTGATTGTGTATTTCTGGTTCCAAATGAGGTGAGTGGTGGACTGGTCAGTTTGTAACTCTGGTGTTTGTAACTAAGGTTCGACTGTAGTCACTTAATGTGTATGTCTCTACCTTAATGTAGTTCAGTACAAGATGGAGATTTTCTGAAAGACTTGAGTCTGTTTTGTATATGTTTTCTGTCATGTAATCCACATTAAATTTATTGAAGAAAAGTGGAAATTATTGAAGCCTAACTGCATGTTTTATGTTTATGAAAGGAAAGACTAATGCCAGCAGACTGACAGGTTGTTAATATCTACTGCACCTGGTATGCTAAGAAAATATTGGATTTTGGCATACTGGATTTGGTTATACTGATCTGCGGGACAGGAGGGAAATCACTAGAATTAATTCTGGGCTATGCCAGACATTTAGCTTTCCTGATTAACTGCAAGTCCCCAAAATACTTTTTGAAAATATTGTGAAAAGGGAAGGAATGGAGAATAGCCAGGGAATTGAGAAGAGGTTTGGAAATTGCTTTGTGGCTATCCTGGGTACTTTCTAATGCCATGCAAACTATCTTTCTTCAGATTTACTTTTTTTATCAGGAGATATTGGAATGTGTTATGTACATGCTATAACTCCTGCATGCCAGTAGGAACAATTCTACAATTATTTTAGAATCATAGAATCATAGAACTGGAAGGGACCTCAAGAGGTCATCTAGTTCAGTCCCCTACACTCAAGGCAGAACTAAGTATTATCTAGAGCATCCTGGACAGATGTTTGTCCAACCTGCTCTTAAAAATCCCCAATGATGGAGATTCCACAACCTCCCTAGGCAATTTATTCGAGTTCTTAACCACTCTGACAGGAAGTTTTTCCTAATGTCCAACCTAAACCACTCTTGCTGCAATTTAAGCCCATTGCTTCCTGTCCTATCTCAGAGGTTAAGAAGAACAATTTTTCTCTCTCCTCCTTGTAACAACCTTTTATGTACTTGAAAACTGTTATCATGGCCCCTCTCAGTCTTCTCTTCTCCAGACTAAACAAATCCAATTTTTTCAATCTTTCCTCATAGGTCATGTTTTCTAGACCTTCAATCATTTTTGTTGCTCTTCTCTGGACTTTCTCCAATTTTCCACATCTTTCCTGAAATGTGGTGCTCAGAACTGGACACCATTTGAGGCCTAATCAGCGCGGCGTAGAGCGGAAGAATTACTTCTCGTGTCTTGCTTACAATACTCCTGCTAATGCAGTCCAGAATGATATTTGCTTTTTTTTGCAACAGCATTACATTGTTGACTCATATTTACCTTGTGATCCACTATGACCTACAGATCCTTTTCCGCAGTACTCCTTCCTAGGCTCTCATTTCCCATTTTGTATTTGTGCAACTGATTGTTCCTTCCTAAGTGGAGTACTTTGCATTTGACCTTATTGAATTTCATCCTATTTACTTCAGACCATTTCTCCAGTTTGTCCAGATCATTTTGAATTTTAATTCTATCCTCCAAAGCACTTGCAATCCCTTCCAGCTTGGTATCATCTGCAAACTATATAAGTGTACTCTCTATGCCATTACCTAAATCATTGATGAAAATATTGAACAGAACCGATCCCTGCGGGACCCCACTCTTTATGCCCTTCCAGCATGACTGTGAACCACTGATAACTACTCTCTGGGAATGATTTTCCAACCAGTTATGCACCCATCTTATAGTAGCTCCATCTAGGTTGTATTTCCCTAGTTTGTTTATGAGAAGGTCATGTGAGACAGTATCAAAAGCCTTACTAAAGTCAAGTTATACCACATCTACCACTTCCCCCCTATCTACAAGGGTTGTTTCCCTGTCAAAGAAAGCTCTCAGGTTGGTTTGACATGATTTGTTCTTGACAAATCCATGCTGACTGTTATTTATCACTTTATTATCTTCTAGGTGTTTGCAAATTGATTTAAGTATTTGCTCCATTATCTTTCCGGGTACAGAAGTTAAGCTGACTGGTCTGTAATTCCCCGGGTTGTCCTTATTTCTCTTTTTATAGATGGACACTATATTTGTCCTTTTCCAGTTTTCTGTAATGTCTCCCGTCCTCCATGACTTTTCAAAGATAATTGCTAATGGCTCAGATATCTCCTCAGTCAGCTCCTTGAGTATTCTACGATGCATTTCATCAGGCCCTGGTGATTTGAAGACATCTAACTTGTCTAAGTCATTTTTGACTTGTTCTTTCCGTATTTTAGACTCTGATCCTACCTCATTTTGATTTCCTTATCTTCACGAGAAAATTAAGCTGAAAATTATGTTGTTATGAGGAGTTATGTTAATTAGCATGACATAAAGCATGATTTGAGCACTCTGTAGATGGGGACTATTTTTTAATATATCAGATGTTTCAAACTGGAGCCATATGATTAACTACAACCAGCTGATACACTGTTCTTACTTACACTGATTGCACTTATTGGTCTCTTGTCTTTCCTCTTTTCCAGTTCTGCGCATACCCTCTTATGCCCATTCATAATACCACTGTATATCTCCCCACCTCTTTTGTCTTTGCAGTGGTTCCCACTCCTTTTTTATGAAGGTCAGACTTGTAGTCTTCAAAGCCTTCTGTAACCGCCTCCCCTGTGCCTCATGTTTTGTCCAGGCTTTCCTCCTGATTGCTCAATTTGTCTCCTGTTCCTGTGGTGCTCCCATATTTGTGCCTTTGTTGTGTACCCTTTTATGCTTTGAATAGTCCTGTTAGTATATAAGTATCTTCCCTTTTATCCTTCAAACCACTCATGAAAACTCATTTAATTGATCACTGGATGTGTGTGTTCTAGTCCTTGACTGGCATGGTTTACGTGTCATAAAATGCTTGTACCCTTAAGGCACTATGGTTTTGGACTAAAGATTATAACTTCAAAGGATTTATGCCAAATTACAGCATCTGGGAATTTGGCCTATATCACAAATAATCGGTGATCAACCAAGGAAATATTATGGAAACCTTTTATTCTTTGAAGTTGTTGCTGCATCTAGTATTGATTTCTCTGTGCAAGACAGAAATGGGTTAAGGTAGTAGGAAAGTGATGTTTCATGTAACATTTATCTGTAAAAAAAATACCCCGCTGCAAAGATTTAATTAGCAGTTTGTGTTTTTATTATGGTCTTGCTTGGGGTTTTTTGTTTTGTTTTTAGCAGAGACCTTAGGGCAGATCAATTATGATCTTTATTAAATAAGGCAGTAGTTGTTGGGGATAGAAATGCTACTGACAGATTTGGATGTTAACTACTTCCAGATTTAAGCTATAATTGGATGCTTTCCATTTTACAGTTTACTACAAACAATGCTATATTTGATTTCCTGTGTCTATGAAGCCTATCTGAGTTCTTGCTGGTTTTTACAAATGTGTTACAAAATCCGAAGATAAATCTAAGGTTGAAGTTTTGAGTGACGAATAACCTTAGGTTAAGCAAATAATTCTGGTTCAGTAGATGGCTATGAAGGTGAGCGTGATTTTTGTTAAATCAGATCTCATAATAAGGTTTGTGGTTTAATCAGATAAAGAGATATTGTGTTTGACCTTCCTGAACTACAACTTGTTCTTCATTTGCTGCACATTTAGTTTTAATTGAAGTCGATTGTACTAACTGAAATTAAAGGGTATACTCTCCACACATTTTCATCAGACTGTTTTAAAAAAAACCTCCCTAAATGTATGTTATTTTGGAAAGAAAGGAACACTAAACATTAAAAAGCAAAAAACAACAACTAACTTTAGCACTTTATGATACAATGATGTATCAAGTGCTAGTAAATAGTTATTCCATCTGGTGCAGTTCAGATAGTAAAAATTGAAAAATGAACTATTTTCTGGTCAGAACTATTTTTTTCTAATCTCACTTCCTCTTGGAGATAGTAGTATGGAGCAGGGCAATTAAAATATTAACTGGACTTCACTTTGACACTGCTAAGCAGTTTGCTTTATCTGAGGGGATTTCTTTGACATTTGGAAATGTTTTTCCTGAAAATTATAGTTTAAAACATGCATGCTTTACCCAGAACTAGTGGTAGCACGTTTCACTTCCATATGGGAGAGGTGGGGTTCAGTGTTTAGATTTCTCACTTCCCAGGTTCAAAGGGGCAAGGAATTGCTATGAAAACCTTGAGTGAGGAAGAGAGATTGCTAAACAGTAACTTCTCTGACCAATTAGGGATCATGGCAATGGTCTCTCTAATCATCCTCAGTACACTTCTTCTTATGGGTCTTAGAAAGTGGAGTGGAAAAGTCAGGCTCTCTAGGGCGCGCAGGCACCTACCACTTTGTTACCTCATGAAGTTTAAAAATAAAATTACTCTTCGTACATGACATCACTGTTACTCAACCCTGTACATTGGTTCCATGAGTTTCTGTACTCTGGTGCATAATGGTTTGTGGGCTTTTCATTTATCATTGCTTTTCCTGTTACAGGAGAGAAAATTCTGCAGTATTGCTCCCAAATAGGGCTTTCAATTTTATTTTTTTTCCTTTTAGTTTATGACTAAAAGTCAGTTTTATTTTGTTTCCAATTGTATTTTTTTAAATCTCAGGGATACCACTGTACAGAGCCTTACTCTGCAGCCTTCCGTTACAGATGGCCGTATTACATATGAAGACTCACCACTGGTCAGTATTTAAATTATATTTGTAGATTTGAAAATCTATTTTCATTTATAAAACAATGTTAAAAAATATATTGGAGGCTCCACAAAGGCCAAGGAATAATGGACTAAGTTATAACATTCTTATCCCTGTGGTCTGGGTACTGTAAACTTTCATGAGAATATTATAATTCAGCAACAGAATCAAATATGGCAAGACATTATTGGCAGTATTGGACAACTTCTTATTGTTTATTTCACGTACATTTTGTGTGTCACAAGCCAATCAGTGTAGTATTCTGGGATCTTGGTGTATCTGATATGCAGAAGGAGCATATTATTTATTTAATTTTGGAATTACTTGATGTACTGAAATTTTCCGATGTTTCCCTTCCAGTTTCTAAACACACATCCTACATACCCAGTGACTCAGCCTCCTGACACCTGTGCCCCACTCCCTATACCCTTTACTGCCTTCTGCTCCATCCTCCCAAGCAATCAGGACCCAGACTGCTTATGTTAGCTACAGTTTTCATCACACCTCACCTCCAATCAGCAGAATCTGGTCCTGCCGAACTTCCTCATCTCCCTCCCAGCTGCAGCACCCCCTTCCACCTGGTTCTGCTTTAACAGTATCACTCTTGTCTGTCACGGCAGCTTCACCTCACCCTCACCCCAGAGCAGTGGCATCTCTTCATCCTCTTCTAGCATTCCTTCTTCATTTCAGTATCACCTGCTGCTCTTCCTCCATACATGCCAATGCATTGCATGTTGGCAAAGCCTTTTCCATGTGTGCACAAACAGCCACCATTCATGCACAGGCACATGGTGTGCGCATATGCAAGAGAATTTGTTTCTGCATGTCATGCCATTCACAGAGTTCGGGTTCTAGTATGATAGATGAGGCCTTCTCTCCCCGCAGCATTTGCCCACACATCCACTCCATTAGCTAGACAGAATTCAGAGGTAGTCTTCAATAATATATATGTTAAAAAAAATTTTTTACATGGGAGCCTGTAGTTAGACTTCCAAGTCCATATTCACACACCAAGATCAGTAGTTTAATTTTTCAAAATACTGAACACTCAACAGTTTCCATTGACTGTCTGTTGGAAGAACACTGGAAGTTAGTGAGAGTTGCCGAGAGTTCAGCTCTTGAAAATCAGGCCACTGATTTAGGTGCCTGAACATGGATTTAGGAGACTAACTTTAGGCATCCAATTTTTAAAATCTTGGCTGTAATTAAGGCTACATTTTAGGCATAGGTATTTTTAGTAAAAGTCATGCACGGGTCATGGGCATAAACAAAAATTCATGGCCCATGACCTGCCCACGACTTGTACTATATACCCCTGACTAAATCAGGCGCTCTGGGGCAGGGGGCAGCCCTGGGGTGCCACGGGTGCTCAGGGGGGGCAGCCCAGGACCCCCACTGGTGCTGGGGGGACAGCGGTGCTGGCAGGCTCTCTACCACACTCCGCGCAGCTCCCCGGAAGTAGCGACATGTCTCTCGGCTCCTAGGTGGAGGCGTGGCCATGGGGGCTCTGCACGCTGTCCCTGCCCTGAGCACTGGCTCTGCAGCCACCATCGGCCAGGAAACGTGGCCAATGGGAGCTGCGGGGGTGGCGCTTACGGGTGGAGGCTGCCAAGGGAGGGACATGTTGCCACTTCCAGGGAGGTCCATGAGGTAAGCGCTGCCCAGAGCCTGCACCCCAGAGCCTGCACCCCGAACCCCCTCCCGTGCCCCAACCCCCTGCCCCAGCCCTGAGCCCCCTCCCACACCCAAACTCCTGCTGCTGAGGGGGGGGGGTGCCTGAGCAGCGGCCGGTGCAGCTCCCTAGGGGCTGCCCCAGCTGCTCAGGTGGCCCTTGGGCCAGTCGCACTGTCCACTGCAGAAGTCACGGAGGTCCCAGAAAGTCACGGAGTCCATGTCTTCTGTGATTTCCATCACAGATTCACAGCCTTAGGTGTAATATATAACTTACCTATTTTTAATTACAAAATACAAAGGAAAACAAAGCTGGGGTTCATACACAAGACTAAAATGTGTTTTATTTCAATTCATTGTGTTTGTGTATACACATACATATAGCTACATATGTGTGATTGTGCATGCACGCGTATACATATTTAAACAGAAGTAAATCTGCAATAGTCAATTCTCAGTAAACTATACAGGATTGGGGCTTATTAAAGGAGTATTGTAATACTTTTCTCAGAGGTTTGCTTCCATTCTGATGACAGGTTCGGCTCAATAATGATCCAAAGCAGTGCAGACTGACGCACATTCATTTTCATCATCTGAGTCAGATGCCATCAACAGAAAGTTGATTTTCTTTTTTGGTGGTTCAGGGTCTGTAGTTTGTGCATCGCCGTGTTGCTCTTTTAAGACTTCTGACAACATGTTCCACATCTAATCCCTCTCAGATTTTGGAAGGCACTTCAGGTTCTTAAACCTTGGGTTGAGTGCTGTATCTATTCCTAGAAATGTCATGTTGGTACCTTCTTTGTGTTTTGTCAAATCTGCAGCAAAAGGGTTCTTAATCGAACAACATGTGCTGGGTGGTTATCTGAGACTGCCTCAACACGAAATATATGGCAGAATGCGGGTAAAACAGCAGGAGACATACAATTATCCCCCAAGGAGTTCAGTCACAAATTTAATTAATGCATTATTTTTTTTAACGCATGTCATCAGCATGGAAGCATGTCCTCTGGAATAGTGGCCAAACCATGAAGGGGCATATGAATGTTTAACATATCTGGCATGTAAATATCTTGCAGTGCTGGCTACAAAAGTGCCATGTGAATGCCTGTTCTCACTTTCAGGTGACACTGTAAATAAGAAAGTGGGCAGCATTATCTCCAGTAAATGTAAACAAACTTGTTTCTCTGAGTGATGGGCTGAACAAGAAGTAGGACTGAATGGACTTGTAGGCTCTAATGCAGGGGTCGTCACCTTTCAGAAGTGGTGTGCCGAGTCTTCATTTATTCACTCTAATTTAAGGTTTCGCGTGCCAGTAATACATTTTAACGTTTTTAGAAGGTCTCTTTCTAGAAATCTATAATATATAACTAAACTATTGTTGTATGTAAAGTAAATAAGATTTTTAAAATGTTTAAGAAGCTTCATTTAAAATTAAATTAAAATGCAGAGCCCCCCAGACCAGTGGCCAGGACCTGGGTAGTGTGAGTGCCACTGCAAATCAGCTCGTGTGCCACCCCTGCTCTAAAGTTTTACATTGTTTTGTTTTGAATGCAGTTATGTAGCAAAAAAAAAATCTACATTTGTAAGTTACACTTTCACAATAAAGAGATTGCACTACTGTACTTGCATGAGGTGAATTGAAAAATGTTATTTCTTTTGTTTACCTTTTTACAGTGCAAATATTTGTAATAAAAATAATACAACAAAGTGAGCACTGTACACTTTGTAGTCTGTGTTATAATTGAAATCAATATATTTGAAAATGTAGAAAAACATCCACAAATATTTATAATAAATTTCAATTGGTATTCTGTTATTGTTTAACAGTGCGATTAAAACTGCAATTAATCATGATTAATTTTTTTAATAGTGATTAATCTTTTTGAGTTAATCACATGAGTTAACTATGATTAATTGACAGCCCTACTGAAAACACACATTTTTGGTATTAACAGTGCCCATTTCTTTCATCAGTTTTTTAAGCAACAATTTATTAATGCTTTAATATTATATTAGTAATCACTTACTGTCTGTTAGTTTTTCTATATTAACTTATAGAGGGCAAATGCAAAATGTTTGCACAAATGCAAAATGTTTGCACAAAATGTACAAGAAACTGAGAAATCAATATTGCAGTGTGTGTGTGTGTATGTGTATAATATTAATATATATATATATGACAGTTCATTTCTTCTGTCTTCTAGGTGAAATCAGTCAAGTTGGGGCATATTCTGGTTATCGATGAGGCTGACAAAGCACCTACAAATGTTACCTGTATTTTAAAAACTCTTGTGGAAAGTGGAGAAATGGTTCTGTCGGATGGAAGGCGCCTTGTTGCCAGTAAGTTGCTTTTATAGTCCATGGTAAAACATAGTATGTTGCCATATTCCAGCAATTTCATTTGTTAAGCCATAACTACAAAAGAGTCTAGTGGTCGAAAAAATGTTTGCTGTGCAAACGTTAGCAATTAGAGTTTTAAGTGTGGTACTTCTCTGCAGAGAGACTCTGTAAACATGTCCATGAGACACCACGTTAGTGTTTCAGTTATTATTGTCATGGGAAAAGAACAGGAGTACTTGTGGCACCTTAGAGACTAACAAATTTATTAGAGCATAAGCTTTCGTGGGCTACAACCATGGAAAAGTTGTTATTTTACATGGGAAAAAGGGGTTTTTACTAACTGGCAACCCTCTCGGCTGGGGATTCAAAAATCAAGTTGACCTCTGTCTTCATCACTTCCAGTAATAAGGATGCATTTGACCAAATTGTGTTCTTGGTTACATCTGTGCAGTCCTATTGCTCAGAATGTATTTTGGCCTGTCAGATCCGTATCTTAGGTTTTGGATCCCAGGTTAAATTTTTCCAGGCTGGCAGTTAGCAAAAATCTTCGTGTGTTTTTTGTTGCTGTTGCTGTTTTACTTGTAAGCTGAGAAAATTTCATCATTGGAATTTCATCAAGTGGAAATCATTGGAGGAAAAAACTGAAACATTGGAATTTTTACAGTTACTTTTCAGAGCAGAGCTGTGCTTGAAGTGCATCTTCACTGTTAGTCAATACAATGCTATATGTGTGATGAAAATAGAGGTGGTGTTTTTCTTTTAAACAGATTAGGAGCACAGATTTAAGTGCGAATGAAGTAATTATTCAGTATTCAAGTGATATAATACTAGAATTATGCTGGGTGACCACAAATCTCTAGGGTGTCATTTAAAAGAAATAGTATCTAGTTGTTTAAATTAATATCCTGGTTGTGTAATTGTGAGAGGTTTCCCTGTGGTACCAATGAAGATATGCTTCCAGAGAGCAGGTGGAGAAGCCCAGCCTGAGCCAGTTTGCACATTCTCTGCACACGTGGCTCTGGCTTCTCACAGATTCCTGGGGGTCTTCAAGTTTGTTGACAGCGTTTTCTGTAGGAGGGCAAGCCTCAGATCTCTTTCCCTGCCTCACACAGGGCAATGTGTGGAAATCTCCACAAGGGGTGTTTCTTATGGATATATCTTGTGCTATCAACCTTATCAAGTTTTACTGAAGGCACAAGTTGTTCTGGTCCTGAGATATTCAATGCATTGTTGAGCTTGGAACGATTATTCCTCTAGGTTTATGAAACAAAATAATTATAGTGCCTAGAGCTCTCATAGTGGAGCAACATGCTGATAAAGACTTCGGTGTTTTTTTGAAGATGTACAGATTTCTATTGTTTGGCTCATAAATGGCAAAACTAAAACATTTTTTAACAATCTGTTTTCCAGATCCTGCTAATGTAGATGGGAGAGAAAATGTAATAGTAATTCATCCTGATTTTAGAATGGTAGTTCTAGCAAATAGACCCGGATTTCCCTTTTTGGGAAATGATTTTTTTGGCACACTAGGTAAGTGATTTGTATTAAATGGGAGCACTGTAAATCAGGTATATTTAATGGTATTGTGTGTGGGAGAACATTAGCTTTCTTTCTTTTACTTGATCTCATGGTGAGAGGAAGAGTGGGGTGGTTGGGGTGGGGAGAGGATCCCTAAATCTGTTACTTCCGGGTCCAAGGCAGGACACTCATTGCCTCAGACATGACCCTGTTTGGGATGGACATCTGTTCAGCAAAAAAGTAAGTTCCACATAGTTCCTGTGGGAAAGGGTAATCCAAGGCCCTTCCGGGAAAGCGGTCTTGAAGCGCAAATATTTTGCAGCCCTAATGGGGTGTCCGTGTTGTAGACCTGTTCTCAGTGAAATTCACCCAGCAGCACTGGCCCAGGATGTCTTTACTATTCCATAGAACTTTCCCATGGTTAAATATTTCCTCTCTCTTGCTCACATGGAGACTCCTAAAGAAAACTGCTTTTAGTCATAATTGCCCCGGACTAGCCAAAGCTTAGTTCTACCTTTTAATGCTATTTCCAGGGGTCAAAACCCCTCTGCTTTCATGTCAAGGTAATCTTCAGCAGGGCCCAGTAATGACCCTACATCCCTATGCTCTAAGCCTCTTAGGTTTGAATCAGAGCACTCCTGAAATAACTGATCTTTCTCCACTATTCATTTAGCTCCCTGATGCATTGAGTGAGTTATAAAAGTGATCCTCCTCAGGTTTTGTGATCTTCTGTTCAAGCATCCTGTAAGACTGTATCGTGTCCCCAGCCCACGAAGAATCGACACTTTTATTTTCCAAATATAAGCAAAAAGAACAAAACAGTTCTTGAGCACACCATGAGCTACAACTTCCTGGGGGCATTCCCCTTTGTCTTTCGGTCTCTCCTGCTTCAAGGCCTATGGCAGGATTCTCCTGTACTCCTTTAACAAAGCACCTCCTAAGGCTTTCTTCTTGGAGGCTCTTTTTCCCTCCAATAGGTTCCCACTGCCTGTGCCTGCTCCTGCTCCCTGAGCAATCCCCCTTCCAAACTGAGAGCCTGGCTCATTATAGCCCTGGGGTGCCCCACTCTCATAATTGGTCCAACTGGGAGCATCTGTTTTAACACAGGGGAGCTGAACTTCCTTCATTTCCAGAGGCCAGACACCCTGTGACACTTCTTCAGTCAGACAATTTGTGCTGCTTCTTCTTCAAGTTGGTTTCTGGCTATTGATCTCCTTAGCCAAGACAGTGGTAAAGCTCTCCATACTTTCCCACAACTGTGCGTATTGGTTCTTCATAGTAACAAGTTGGTCCTTTATACATGTCCTAGTTTTTGCCAACATTTTGCCCCCTTTTTACCTAGGCAAGATACACTTCCCTTCTGATTTTCCCAGTTCTGAACCAGGAATGGAAAACACCTTGTCTCTTTGACTTCAGAACCATGTTCAAGGTGCAGTTAGATTAGAAGCAGGGAAATAAATCCCCTTTTTTTCCCCGTTCTCTTCAAGAGTTCAAGGGAAGACTTCCAGATGTTCAGTTATGCAATGGCCAAATGGATCAGGTTTGGTTTCCATAGGCCTTCAGAAATTATCTGTGTACTGAAATTTACTGTCCGGTCCACCTCCTTGACTGAGGGGAGGTGGTAATGAACAAGTTTTGCAAAGCTACCTCCTCTGGTCTAAACAGGCATTTGTGGAGACAGCACTTATCTGCAGAGTGCTTAGAGCAGGACTTCATGAAGAAGTTCTCCTTTCCAGGGAACTACAGTGACGGGTCAGAGGTTCCTGTTCCATCTTTTTTTGGGGGGGCGAAGGGGGCGGCCAACCTTGCCTTCAGGCATTTCTAATTCAGCCTTCAGTCTCTTTATTCAGGAAGAGTGACTTAAGAATTTTGTATTTTCAGAGGTGACTAGTGATTTTTGAATGCCTCGTTTTTGTGTGACCAGCATGAGATGACTTCAAGTGGCCTGATTTTTCAGTGGGTTGGTCCTCAGTACTTTCTGAAGGCTTTCAGGGTTTTTCAACTATACTAGGTGGATACTAAGATCTAAGTATTATTAGTACACTGTCTTTTTATTAAGGCTTAAATGCATGCTATATATATTTTTTATTTTAGGGGACATTTTTAGCTGCCATGCAGTTGATAATCCCAAACCACAGTCAGAACTGGCTATGCTTAGACAGTATGGACCGGATGTTCCTGAGCCAATCCTTCAGAAACTGGTGGCTGCTTTTGGAGAACTGAGGAGCTTGGCTGACCAAGGAATTATTAACTATCCTTATTCAACCAGAGAAGTTGTAAATATAGTAAAACATTTACAGGTACAATATGCATTATCTTGAATTCAAAAGAATGCAATAAATTAAATGAACAGTAATGCAATATACTCTTTGAAAAACCTTCAAGTGTTGTAGATAAAGATTTTTTTTTAAAATAAGTAATAAATCAAATTTGTGGATGCAAGGATTTGTCCAATAACTGCTTTTAGAAAGGGTAACAATATCTAGATGCTCAGATAGCACGGTGATAGGGGTCTTATATGTATGTTGGTAATTAGATCTTTGTGAACATTTATTCCTAAGTGTGTACAATGCATACAGTACATTTTTATCTTTCATTATGTTCTTTGTGTGTGCGAGAGAGAAAGTGAACCTATTATGCATTGTTGATATTGGTCTTTCTGATAGAATTCTCTGCGCTTTTATAAGAATAACATAATAATTTACACTTTTGCCTGCTGTTTCGTTTTTGATTTACATTGCCTTTATGGGAAATTGAACACTGTTGCTTAAGAATAATAGATCAAAAATAATATTGTATTGTCAAAATTGTACATGAATATGTCCTTGGCAAATAGTTGTTCATGTACCTTGATTGCCTCACACAGTCAAAGTGCAATATCCTGAATTCTGATTAAATAATAAAGTTAAAAGGTTAAAGTTAGGTTTTGATTTGTGCTAATAGAAGAATAGCTTTATAACTTGAAGAATATTTGCTGCTTATTTGAATACGGAATGTTTGTATTTTCTACTATTTATAATCTGTGATCTAGGTAATTTAATTATTATAGTGCTATTTCTTAGATTTAAGATCTTACAGTGTTAAATTTATATTTCTTACAAATATTGTTGTAATAATTATTTTAATATAATATCTCTTATTGTAAGTTCTTTGGCAAAAGTACCATTGCTACCTGTATGTTCATACAGCACAATGGTGCTGCATGGTGGTGGGCTCAGAGCGGGAGGGGTGTCAAATTTGTGTGTGTGGCACTAAGATGGTATGAGTGAGAAATAGTATAGTTTTTTTTTTATTACAATGATACTTATTCCTAGTAATTCTAGATTTCTGGAGCAGGGATTTTGTCATTCTGCAGTTTTAGTTGTGCCTAAGACAATAGTTCTTGAATGCAGATGTGGCCTTTGTGTGCTACCGTAATATCAATACAGCATAACAACACTGATAATTTGAATGTTTATGAAGTAATAACTATCCTGGGCTGAATGAGCTACAGGTCTGAAAGCTGAGGTGTTCCCACCAAATAAGAAAGGGGAATATTTTATTGGCCAGGTCATAGTGATTTATCAGATTAATAGAAATGAGTATTATGTTATTAATAATATTAATAAATTAAAACAAATAATCAGATTTTAAATGAAAGAGAAAAAACTGCCAAACAGCTGAAAGGCAGATTTGTTTAGAATTAAAACTACCCTTTTGGTTCTTCCTTCCTAATGCCACACCCCCAAATAATCTGTAATTAGAATATGTTGTAATGTCAGATGTCACCAAATGACAATGTTACACCACCTTATAAGTTATTTTTCGTAGTCCACAAGAAGTGTACAATATTTGAAGAAATACTGCTTTGTTAGTTTTCTGATAGAAGTTGTTTGGGGGAAAGCTATGGCAAACAGTATGAGAGTTGGTTCTCTTCCTTAGTTTCCCTTACTAGAGTCAATTAGTTCAGAGTTACTTTCTGGGAACAGGGTATTGGTGTGTGGGCTGAGATTTCCGAAAGAGGCCTGTGTGCCTTTTGTGCCCACTTCTGTAGAAAGACTAATGTATGTAGTGTAAATAAACAAGTTGCACTGAGTAAATATGCAGATTGCATCACTGAGTTCTCCTTCAATGCAAACCGATCTCCAAGGCCCTCACTTCTGCTACTGCTTAGCAGAGGGCCGACAGGTTACAGTAAATTGTGTTTCAAAACTGACAAGTAAAGAAGGGGGTGGGATTAACCTAATGTAAACAATTAGTGTAAACAAAAATATAACAGTTATTCTGGAGTAAGGACCTTGCCAGCCTTCAGGGAGGGAAGGGTGAGGAGGAAAGGAAGGAGGGAAATGAGTCAATGAACAATGCTGGCCTGCAGGAAGGAAAGAGGTAATTTAGTCATATGGTTAAACAATTTCCTTTACAGCAGTTACACAGCCTCACTTTCTTTGTACTCATGTTTTTGTTTTCTTTCATGTAATTTTGGAATTTTTTTGCTTCTGCAGAAAGGGGTTAGAACACTGTCGGGCAAGCTTTTTGGCCTGAGGGCCTCATCAGGTTTCAGAAATTGTGTGGAGGGCCGGTTAGGGGAGGGGGTCATGGCCCAGCTCCCACCTCCTATCTGCCGCCCCCGCCCGGGACTCCTGCCCCACCCAACTCCTGTTCCCTGATGCCCCCTGCCCCATCCACACACCCCCGCTCCCTGTCCCCTGACCGCCCCCGGATCCCTGCTGCCCCATCCAATCCCTCCTCTCATTCCTGACGGCCCCCCCGGACCTCTGCCCCATCCAACCACCCCTTCTCCCTGTCCTCTGTCTGCCCCCGGAACCTCTTCCCCTGACTGCCCCCTGCCGCCCCATCCAACCCCCCCTCCTTCCTGACTGCCCCCTGGGGATCCCTGCCCCCATTCAACCCCCTATTCCCCCCCCCCAACTGCCCCAACCCCTAACCACACCCCCGCCCCCTGACCACCACCCCGAACTCCCCTGCTCCGTGTCCCCTTACCACGCTGCCTGGAGCACCGATGACTGGCGGTGCTACAGCTGCGCCGCCCGGCTGGAGCCGGACCACGTCGCCACCACGGAGCACAGAGCACCGGGTCAGGCCGGGTTCTGCAGCTGCGCTGCCGCAGGAGCTCACAGCCCCGCCGCCCAGAGCATTGCGCCGGCAGCAGGGCGAGCAAGCTGAGGCTGCGGGAGAGGGGGGACAGCAAGGGAGGGGCCGGGGAGGAGCCTCCCGGGCCCAGAGCTCAGGGGCCAGGCAGGACGCTCACCATAGTTTGCCCACCCCGGGTTAGAAGCTAAGGCAATATCTTTGTTTTTGGCAGAAAACCTGAAAATTTTGAGTGAATCAGAAGTAATAGTACAAGTGATTATTCAAATCTCTGCATTCTGACTGTCAGCCAATCAAAGTACAGCGATATGCATACTCTGTCATTATGGAGACATAATCCTATAGAGATTATGAAAATAAATCACCCACAACCAGTCATAATACAGGGATTGCAGAATTGAGGAAAACTGTTAAGCTGTGTTCCAATAACAGTTCAGCATCTCTGAGAAAACTCATGCTGAGAAAATCATTTCAGTAAAATGTTTTAGATTGAATAATAGAATACAGTGTTAATAGGTTGCTACTGTGCTTGCTGTTTCTTCAAAAAAGTAGTTTTAGCAAAGTATTTGGTAAGATGTCAACCTACATGGAATCTGTATGCTGACGTGAACAGAAAATCCATCTAATCTTCTTTATTTTTGGGAATGGCCATGGGAGTGGTTTAAAGTAGATTACAATAGTACCTGTATTCACATTTCACATAAGCTTAGATTCACATAAAGTACTTTTTTTTTCAGCCATACTATGTAATGACTTTAAGCATAAAATATATCCAGTATGAAGCTGCTAAAAGCAAAAACTGTTTTTGTTTTCAAAAATAACCAGAAATCTAGGAGTAAAATATTAAAGTACTCCAAGACACTCATAGAAGTGTTACTTGTAATGGAAAGACTCAGTGAATGAGAACTGGATGTACTGATGGGGAATCAATATTTTGTCTGCTAATCTGGTTTTAAAAATCAATATCAAGTAAATGATTTTTAAAGACAGACAAATTTTGTGCTTCAAGTAAACTGTCAGTTCCATTTTTTGATAAACAGTTTTCTAGCCAGATATTAAAAATTTGCTGAATTTGTACCTTTTGAAGCAATAGAGCTCAATTTTTAAAAATGTAGTTAAGTGACGAACCTATTGACAAGTTCTCTAGTTCAGAACAGTTTTTGTGAAAGTGATGATCATCTGCCTCTAAAGAAATAAAGTTCATATAATATAATATTGGTACAGGAAGCACAGAGATATCAGTTTCAGTGACGTGAGGGATGTATGTTAGAAGAAACAAAATAGTTCAAAAGAGAATAAAGAGACTATTGGGTGGCTGGATAACGTTTGAGTCAATTTATTAAAGCTTTTGCAGTTTCCTCTGTAAGCTACATGAAACAATAAATGTAGAGCAAGTGAGGCTAATCATTATCCTCTAGCGTATTCAAATACTGTAAGTTACTAATTAAATTGGTGAAAGCTTGTTGGTTACACTTTGTAATAGAGGGGAAGAATGTGAGTTATTACTAAGAAATGCTATATAACCATAACTATTCATCATTATTACTGTTTTATTATTCAAAATATACTCACTCTGTGTACTGTTAATTACATGATAATTTGCTTTACTTTTGCAGAAATTCTAAAGTTCAAGATATATTACACCATGTTTTTCAGTTACATTTATAGTGTATACAAGTACAGATAAGTTCTATTTCCTACAGTATCTATTAAATATATCTTGCAGAATATAGAAGTTGTCCAAGTATAATTTTGTTGCAGGCAGGATGGTTTTATGTGCTAAGTAGTAACAATATAAATAGATATTTGTGCTTTTAATTTTGGATAGTGTGTGCAGTGGATCTGCCTGATATACATCATGATAAATGCATAGATTATTTTCTGTGCAATATATTTATTTTGATTCCAGGATAGTGAAATTATTTAGTGCTATAAGTCTTATTTGTAGAAAGGAGTTTAGTAGTTCAGAAATGTCAATTAACTTTTTCAACAGGGATTCTATCTAAAATGTTTCAACCAACTTAACTTAGAACATTTATCAGAGGACTTTTTTATATTTTATTCAGTAAGGAATAGCCACATTAAATGCGCTGGGGGCAGCTAGAGAATGACTTGTACAATCCCACAATTACATAGTTTGCTAAGCAAATAATTAGCTAAGTAATAATGCAACCTTTTCTATAGACTCCAGATATGCAAAATTTGTAGGACATATTCCTGCAATAGGTGTATGTACACCTCTCCCCCGATATAATGCAACCCGATATAACACGAATTCGAATATAACACGGTAAAGCAGTGCTCCCGGGGGGGCGGGGCTGCGCACTCCGGCAGATCAAAGCAAGTTCGATATAACGTGGTTTCACCTATAACGCGGTAAGATTTTTTGGCTTCCGAGGACAGCGTTATATCGGGGTAGAGGTGTATTATATATACGAGTGCTGTAGTATTCTGTGGTACACACATGAAAGGGCTTGTCTATACGGCGATTTAGTGCGCAGCAAGCAAGCCAGGGTGTGAATGTAGAGTGCACTAGCTTTTCATGCACTGACTGATCGTAAAAAGAACAGGAGTACTTGTGGCACCTTAGAGACTATCGTGTGGACCCTGCCACCATTCAGTAAAAATTCCATCGTGTGCTTTGATGTACCACTGTTTCAGACAGGAGTATGTCAAAGTGTGCTATGGAACTTTTAGCAAACAGTAGCAGGGTCCACACAGTCGG
Organism: Terrapene triunguis; assembly: GCF_002925995.2. Lineage (NCBI taxonomy): Eukaryota > Metazoa > Chordata > Testudines > Emydidae > Terrapene > Terrapene triunguis. Next base: position 4,342,034 of record NW_020664369.1, read on the forward strand.
TTAGTGTGTGGTGTGCCAGTGTGCTGTATTTTCACACCGTGGCTTGCCACACACTAGATCACAAGGTAGAAAAACCCAAAGAATGAAATGATATACAGCTACCGCTACCTCTGCTACTAACGACATCCTCATCTACCATAATATATAGTTGGGTTTAGATATTGTATGCATAATGTTCATGTTATTTTAGAAACTGGAGATTTCAGGAAGCATGGGAAAGCATTGAATGCCTGGATTTTGAGTAAGATGATGATTGGGACGACTGACCAAAACATTAATGAGAATTTTTGGTGTGGGGGGTTATTCTAATATTTGTACATACTTAGTTTGAATCTTTTTAAAAAATTTATTTAAACATTTGTTTTAAAATTATCTCCCAGATTTCTACAGTTACTAAAATATGATCTGCACTAGTAATGTGGCTATGGCAGTCATTTGGGGCCAGACTGTGAACCCCTTATTCCACTGGTCTGCGGTTACTTGCACAATTGAGACTCTTATGCGAGTAATTGCTACCAAATAAGACTGATGGGTTCACAATATGCCCCTTGGGAATTTTTTGTCCCTGAAAACACTTATGCATGTGCTTAACTTGACTACTATGAGTAGTCTCACAATGGTGGTAAGGTTAAACGTGCATACGTGTTTGTAGGAATGGGGCCATAGTCACTTAAGGATGGGTGAGATGGGGTTTACAAACCCCATACTGAGCATAGACAAAAGGGAGAGGAGAGTCGTCCCTGCTGACAGGCTATCAGGCTGCTCGCACCCCTGCCCAGCTGCCAGAATTGCCAGTCGTGAAGGTATGCACCCGAATCTGTGACCGATAAAGAAAACAAGCCCAGCTATAAAGGAGGGAGAACAGAGAGGGAAAAGGGAGGCAGAAAGGCCTGGGATAGCAGAGGGGGCAACAGCCCCATGCCAGGCTGCCTCTAAGGAACTGATAAGGAGACAAAAGAAAACTGCAAGCCTAGTTTAAGTTAAGAATTCATGGACTGGTCAAATTGAAAGGGACCACTTAGGAGAAAGCTGGGACCCCTAGAGAGACAGCACCCAGAACAGCCAACAATGGGATTTTCAAAAAGTGTTCAGTGCTGGCATGCCTCAGCTCCCACCAACTTCAGTGGGAGCTGTGATAGGCCAGCACTGAAAACTTTTGCAATTCCCACCCTAAATTAACTTTTTTATTCATTCTTTTATTTTTTAAAATATGTACTTTATAAGTTGCCAATGGTTTGCTAAGCATTTTACAGACATGTAAGAAGATAAGGTCCCTGCCTCAAAGATCATACAATCTAAATAGATAATATAAAAAGAAAGCGTGAGAGATGCAACAAAAAGCAAAGCAATAGGGCAGTGAAGTTTAGCATGCATCTTGTTACTTCTGCAATTTTTGTTAGTTGTTTCTGTTGTATTCTATCTAGCAACTCTATGAAGATGACTACTAGAGCTCAGTATTTAGATGTAGGAATCAGATGTTTTGTTTTGTTTAATTTAAACAGAAGTTGTCTTTCCGGGAAATAAATATACCATTTGTTTTATTGCTTCATGACAAATAAGCATAACTTTTCTCTCTCAACTGGCTTTAGCAATTTAACAATACAGACTAACTACAATATAAAATATTTTACTACGTGCAATAACTTAGATGTGTGTAATATGATACATGTTGGGGTTTTGTTTCTGTGCAGAAATTTCCAACTGAAGGACTTGCAAATGTGGTTCGAAATGTGTTTGACTTTGACTCCTACAACAATGAAATGCGTGACACTTTGATCAGCACTTTGCACAAACATGGGATACCGATTGGAGCAAAACCTACCAGTATACAGCTGGCAAAGGAGTAAGGCTAACCTAATGTATATTAAGAACACTTATCTGTGTCAGCCATTTTTCTTTCTTTTATTTTGCTGCTAATTGATTAACAACAACCTGGGATACTTGAAGCTAAATACTCTTATGGTTGAAGTTTTGTTTTCTGCAATAATGGACAATTATATTTTACCAATAAATTTAGTAGTTATAAATTACTAATTTTTCATCTCTATTTAATGTCCATGTAAATGTTAATAGTATGAAAAACAGATACAAACAAATAAAGGGAAATATTTGTTTCTTTCTCCGTCTGTGTTTTTTTTTATTGAATTACTACAGATCTTTTCCTATTTGCCATTAAACTCAGAAGCAAAACAAATCGCTTTGTCTTCAATGGGAGCAAGAAATGGTCCTTAATCCTTAGCTCTATAAAAATACATCATCATAGCATGTCAGAGCACTTAGGCAGGCAACAAGAAGGATTTTAAAATATGCTTATATCCAGATCCCAATTATTGTTTAATAATCATGGCCATTGACTGAACTTGTTATACTATGTACTATTTGAGAGCTCAGAAAAAAAATAGCCATTTTTAAAATAAAAACCTAAATTGTAAAATCACAGCTGATTTAGCTCATACTTTGCACGTCACATGGATGCCTGTCTTTTTCTGCCTTCTGATAATATGTTGTTTGATAAATAAACATAATTAACATTTTTATTTTTATTTTTGTAAACTTCCTCTGAGATGTTTTGAAAAATCTAATATATCTTTTAAGGAATCTCAGAAAAAACAGACCATTAAACCAGTCAAGTAACTGTTTATGGAGAAACAAATATTTCCCTTTTATAATAAAGCAAAGGATGGGTTATGGAAAATTCAGTTTTACATAGGATTATACTACTTTTATGTTTGCTTAGAAGGAGCTGAATTGACTCCACTGACAAAATGTCTTTATCAGTTGTCAGTGTGTAGATTTCTCCTGCAGGAGCACCACTATAATCATGCCTAGCAACCTACATAGATGTTTTGAAGAGGACAGGCAGTCTAATGACTATGGCATAATTTTTCCTCTGGATGTCTGAGGAATCACGTGTCTGAGGAACTCAATGCCTGAGTAACTACCATATGCATCAAGATGACAATATACCCCTAAAACTGGTGCCACAATCTCCATAATTTACTTGCTAAAAATCAGTTGCTGAATTCTGTTTGAAGGACTATAAAGTGGGTCTGAGTTAGAATGATAGTTTATATTTGATAAGTTGGCATTTTATTTTATTTAAATAAGGATTTTAGAAAAATAAATATATGGTTTGTTTTTATTGGCTATGGTCTTACGAGGCCAATTGTTTTTATTGGCCTTATGCTAACGAGGCCAATTCAATTAAGCACTGACTCCCACACACACACACTTGGTAAGGCAACTCCCATCTTTTCATGTGCTGTATATATATACTGCTTACTTTATTTTTCACTCCATGCATCTGATGAAGTGGGTTTTAGCCCACGAAAGCTTATGCCCAAATAAATTTGTTAGTCTCTAAGGTGCCACAAGGACTCCTCGTTGTTTTTGCTGATACTGACTAACACGGCTACCACTCTGAAACCTGTTGATGCATTGTTTCACTGGTACAGGAATTCTACTGCATATGTTAATATATTTGATACAACAGTTTGTGAATATTTTATTTTATTTTATTTTAATATACTGAGCTTTTCATATTTAGCAGAGGTGAATCTTTGTATTTGTTCCATATCACTTTATCCAAAAGACATCTACAAGCAGGAATTATTTAATCTACCACTGAACCAGAGTGGAATGTGATAGCTGTTATTTATCTATGTAGGAACAAAAGCATGCTAGGCACACGAACAACACACAGGGGTATTACACAGCAGTTTAGGACAAGAAACACAGAAGAAGACTGTATCCAGTTAAACTTCAGGATTAATTTAGGTGGGCAGAATGTAGTTGTCCATTCTGGAATTTTTGCTTGGACTCTAGAATGAATATGCCTATTCTTGTGAAAAGGGTTAGGAGATCATTAATGGCCAGTAAAAAGGGATTCCTGCAATATGAGTTGTTTTATGGAAGGGATCAGTGTAGCCTACAGAATCTCACTCAGTGTCTCCAAAGGTAAATGAATTATAATAGATCCATGCTCCATGGTTTCAGGCTTTGGCATGAGATTTTGGAGCAGGTTGTCAAGCTTAAAAGAACCAAGAGCCCTCAGAGAAATCAGTTGTGTTCAGAGACCAGCAAACAAAATTATAAACCTCTAAAAGCCATTTCTCCACAAGGGAGGCTGACTAGGTAATCACAGATACTTTTGAGGAAATGCATCTAACTAAACAATATTGTAAGATGGGGAAAATTCAGTGTGATTCTCCAGTTGGTTATCAGTTGCCCATACAATATTTTTCTTAGCTAATTTAACTGCAGATGTTTTTTTCATTCACATATATCTTATATTTTTAAAATGTACTAAGCTATTTTCCTCGATAATATACTTTGCGTTTCTTAACAGCCCTTAATTCAGTGATCTCAGTATACTTTCACAAACATTAACTAATCAATTTACAATATCCTTGTTAAATAGTTATATATAAAAGATCACTTCACATGCCACTGAGAGTCAATCACTTCTGCAGCAGTTATTCAGGACAAGAAGCGAAGGAAACTATCATAGTTAATTGAAACTGCCAGGAAAACATAAGACCTGAGATGGAATTTGGCCAGGACACCAGATTAACACTACTAAATTCACAAATGCTGTGAGGTCTTTAACTGTTCTGGACATTTGTTCACCATTCTAGACATTTGTTCACGACTGACACAGAGGCTACTTACCGAGTCACCAGCATCACATCTTGTAGCATATTTGTTCTTTGGAGCTTGCTTCTGTCCAAGTACTGAGTAATAGGACTCTCTGTACTTTGAGATCTTGTCTGATAACAGTAGAACAGTAGGCATGAGTGTCATGTGTTACTTTGAAAAGTTATTTTTTGTACATTTTCTGTTTTTGTCTTTTTTATCATATCTTCTCTAGATTTCCAATTTTCCAAGCCAGAAAATACATCGCACATTCACATTTTAAAATCATCTGAACCTTTTTCTAATTGAGCTGGTTTGAAAATATCTCTGTGAGGTTAATCTGTGGCCAGATAATAGATTATGGGTATGTCCTGGCTCCCAGGATCCTGTGAGTTAGCTGAGGTTTTTTTGGTATTGCCTGTCAAGTAAGGAGTGGGAGAGTATAACTCCGTTCTCTCTGCTCCCCTCTATTTAAGTCAGAGTATCTTTATGAATTTTACAATATCTTTTGATAAGCTTAGTGTTGTAGAATTGATGTTTATAAAGACGAGATGACCTACCTACCTATTCTGTTCTTGGAAGGTAGTGATTATAATTGGTCCCCACTCACCCAAGCACACTGGAAAGCTATTGTTTTTATCTATTAGTTTTCCTTTTGATTGATATCTGATGAAGCTGGAGGCTGTGTACGAAATATCACACATCAGGTTGTGCACTGTTCATCAGATCTCCACACACCTTAGGTATGCTGAGGCCCATGCAGCAGTAGAGTGCCTCAGTTCACATTCACTACTTGTGCACACCATGGAGTGTATTATTACACCTAAAATTGGGGGAAAGCAGTTTGTAGGAATTTAAATATCATACATGTAATATTTAAGCCCCACCCTGCCAGAAAGTACTCTGTTGTCAGTTCTAACTCTAGGAAATTACTACATTGAGCTCTGTGGTGTTTACATGAAATAGGACTGAATAAAGAGAGACTGAAGCCCTCTGAATTTGGTCCTGAAATAATTTAAAACAAACAAACAGCTGGTGTGAGGATATCTTGCACATCTTCCTTTTTCTTCTTTACTGCATACCTTGTTCCCCATTCCTTCCCTCTCCTGCTATTGGTGAGTGGGTCTTCAGTTGCTAAGCTGCTGCTTCTGTTAACTTGTCTTGTTATTGTGATCCATTCCTCAGCAGTTCCCTCCCTGCTTTGTGTATCACTGAGCTGATCTGTGGTAGTGAAGACGTAAAGAGCTGGGTAGGGCTGTGCAACGGGGACTGTATGGAGAGACAGGGTGACAGTGACTTCCTTCAAGCCCTGTTCTTCTCTGTTGAGTGACTGGTCAGACTGTTCCCATAAGGGGAAGGGGGAAAAAGGAAAGATGGGAAGAACCATTTAATTTTTAGTCTTCACTCATCAAGTTGGAGGCAAGGGCAACTTCAAGCTGCTTGAATTTTTTAATGTCTCTTTTTTTTCCTTTGTGTCTCACAGATAAGAAATAGGAAGGTCATTAAACTGAAATCTTAAATGATACAAATAAGACTTTAATCAAAAGTTGTTTGTTTGAAGTGCCATGATCTGGTTAGCAAAGAACATAACGGCCATACTGGGTCAGACCAAAGGTCCATCTGGCCCAGTATACTGTCTTCTGACAGTGGCCAATGTCAGATGCCTCAGAGGGAATGAACAGAACAGGTAATCATCAAGTGATCTATCCCCTGTTGCCCATTCCCAGTTTCTGGCGCAAACAGGCTAGGAGTATCATCCCTCCCCATCATGGCTAATAGCCATTGATGGACCTATCCTCAATGAATTTATCTAGTTCTTTTTTTAACCCTGTTACAGTGTTGGCCTTCACAACATCCTCTGGCAAAGAGATCCACAGGTTGACTGTGCACTGTGTGAAGAAATACTTCCTTTTGTTTTAAGCCTGCTGTCTAGTACTTTCAGTTGGTGACCCCTAGTTCTCGTGTTATGAAACATTCCATCCCACCTTTGATTCACAAGACTGTGAGTTCCCCAATTTGTTAGTTGCCTTTTATAACTCCTGCCTGAGTTATAAAAGGTATATATCAGTTATAAAAGGTATAGATCAGTTCTGATAGCTACCTTCAGAAAACACAAATTACAAGTAACTTGATTCCTATAAACTTAGGGTAGGTCTATACTTACCTCCAGGTCCAGCAGTAAGCAATCGATCTTCTGGGATTGATTTATCGCTTCTTGTCTAGAGGCGATAAATCGATCCCGGATCGATCCCGGAAGTGCTCGCCGTCGATGCCAGTACTCCAGCTCCGCGAGAGGAGTACGCGGCATCGACGGGGGAGCCTGCCTGCCGCGTCTGGACCCGCGGTAAGTTCGAACTAAGGTACTTCGACTTCAGCTACGTTATTAACGTAGCTGAAGTTGCGTACCTTAGTTGGAAGTGGGCGGTTAGTGTGGACCAGGCCTTAGTCTCTTCATTTTTAGTGGACTCAAAAACTCCATTTATATTTTGCCTCTAGATAATTATTTTCTGACAAATTCTCCCATTAGACTACTGTACATGAAGAAAATCAAACTAAATAACAATTTTGTGTAGAATTTTATGTAGAATCACCATGTTGACTAAAGGTTTTGGGCCAATCTCCTCCTCTTCACAAAGACATTACTTACATAACCGCCTCATACTCAGTAGTGAATCCTGGATCTAGAGCCCTCAGGGTAAAATAGTCAAAAAGTAACAATTTAAACAAAATGGATCTAAAGGATCTGACAGGTTGATTGTCAATCAAAGAACTGACACGGAAATAATTCAGTGGAATTGACTGTTAGGTGTTGGTCCTTCTTTCATATGATGTCACATTAGGGGTCTCTAGAGACATAAAAACAAACAAGCTTTAGCTTTTGATGAAGAGTGTGAATAAGAGTTCTTGTTTGATACTGTAGATTATCATTCCAGAGAATGAAGGAGTTTGTGTAGAACTTTCTTTCTACATCTTAAACTCACAAGTTCCCACTACCTCTCACACCTTTGCCAGTGACTCAGTGATAAGAATGGCCATACTGGATCAGTGCAATTGTCCATCTAGCCCAGTATCCTGTCTTCTGACAGTAGGCAATGCCAGGTGCCCCAGAGGGAATGAACAGAACAGGTAATCATCAAGTGATCCATTCCATGTCGCCCATTCCCAGCTTCTGGCAAACCTAGGGACACTTCAAAGCATGATTTTGCATCCCTGCCCATCCTGGCTAATAGCTATTGATGGACCGGACCTATCCTCCATTAATTTATCTAGTTCTTTTTTCAACCCTGTTATTGTCTCCTCTGGCAAGGAGTTCCACAGGTTGACCGTGCATTGTATGTAAATACTTCCTTTTCTTTGTTTTAAGACAGCTGCCTATTAATTTCATTTGGGGGACCCCTAGATCTTGTGTTATGAAAAGGCATAAATAATACTTCCTTATTTACTTTCTCCACACATGTCATGATTTTATAGACCTCTAGTCGTCTCTTTTCCAAGCTGAAAAGTCCAAGTCTTTTTAATCTCTCCTCATAAGGAAGTTGTTCCATACCCCTAATCATTTTCGTTGCCCTTTTCTGAACCTTTTCCAATTCCAATCTATCTTTTTTGAGATGGGGCAATCAGGTCTGCACACAATATTCAAATATGGGCTTACCATGGATTTATATAGAGGCAATATGATATTTTCTGTCTTATTATCTATCCCTTTCTTAATGATTCCCAACATTCTGTTTGCTTTTTTGACTGCAACTGCACATTGAGTGGATGTTTTCAGAGAACTATCCACAATAACTTCAAGATCTTTCTTGAGTGGTAACATCTAATTTAGACCCCATCATTTTACCTGTATAGTTAGGATTATGTTTTCCAATGTGCATTACTTTGCGTTTATCAACATTGAATTTCATCTGCCATTTTGTTGCCCAATCATCCAGTTTTGTGGGATCGCTTTGTAGCTCTTCACAGTCTGCTTTGGATTTAACTATCTTGAGTAGTTTTGTATCATCTGCAAATTTTGCCATCTCACTGTTTACCCCTTTTTCCAAATCATTTATGAATATGTTGAATAGGACTGGACCCAGTACAGACCGTTGGGGGACACCACTATTTACCTCTCTCCATTCTGAAAACTGACAGTTTATTCCTACCTTTTGTTTCCTATCTTTTAACCAGTCACCGATCCATTAGAGGACCTTCCCTCCTATCTCATGACAGCTTACTTTGCTTAAGAGCCTTCGGTGAGGGACCTTGTCAAAGGCTTTCTGAAAATCTAAGTACACTATATCCACTGGATTCCCCTTGTCCACATGCTTGTTGACCCCCTCAAAGAATTCTAGTAGGTTAGTGAGGTATGATTTCCCTTTACAAATGCCATGTTGACTCTTCTACAACAAATCAAAGGGACTAAACCAGTCAGAACTGGGGAAGAGAATAAAACCTCAAGAATTTAGGAGAAAGGTGAACTTATTCCCCTTAGTGGAAAAGAAAAGAAAAAAAGGCACTATTAACAAAGCAAAGCTCCAACAAGACATCATGAAGACACTATAATAGAGGCTCAATTGAATGTATACCCCAAATTAGAAAACATAGTAAGGGAACCAAAAAAGTGCCACCGTGGCTAAACAACAAAGTAAAAGAATCAGCAAGAGGCAAAAATGCATCCTTTAAAATGTGGAAGTTAAATCCTAGTGAGGAAAATACAAAGGAGCATACGGTATGACAAGTGAAGTGTAAAAATATAATTAGGAAAGCCAAAAAAGAATTTGAAGAACACCTAGCCAAAGACTACCTCATATCTCACCAGTGTACTAGAATTCATTTTTAGGAAGTGTGGAAATAGGGGATTTATAAACTTATGATATTTTCATGAATTGTCTACATCTCAGATTTAAAACAAAGGCTCTAATCTTTGACATTTTCTTCAGGACATGACCCAATTTCAAACGGTCTGGTATATCTCTCAATTAATAAGTTCTAATTGCCTCTCAAAAGGAGCATGTAGCTTTTCCAAAGACTGGAGAAAATTGTAAAATTTCATAAATAGTCATAATTATTAGTAGGTTCATCGATCTATAGTGCACTACACGTGAGAGTTATGTGTAAGGAGTTCAAAACTAAAATCTAAGTCCTTGTGAAGTTGATGCTACTGTACCCACAGAGAAATTTAAAGTCATGTACTTCCTTCATAACCCCCCCAAAATGGATCAAACTCAGACTTTGCCAGAAAATCATTTTGAAATCCAAAACAAAACTCTTAGTGTTTTTTTACTATAAATGAAAAATTTACTTTCATTAATAAAACCAACATGTCATTCTAGTAACTGACTCTATACTCCTCTATGCATAAATGCATCTATCTTCGGGTTATATTGCATTAAAGAGTATACCCTGAATAACTGTTAATGATTGGATTGGATGTCATAACCTGAGCTGTGTTATACTTGCATTTCTTTTGGGTCTGACTTAATTTTGACTCCTGACGTAGGAGAAAACTGGCCAGACTGGTTAGGAAACAGATGAAAAAGGTTGAGACACTGTGAACAGATTCATTCAAAAATATTAATCTTTTCCAGTCAATGTTAAAAACAGACCTCACACTGCAAATAATTAAACAAGGGGAAATTGAAGATAGGAAGCAATTACAAGAAATATAGTTCTCAAACCTTGGTATTGACTGATGTTGTAAATAGGTGTAGGGTCATAAAAACTGTCTTCTCAGAGCTGGTTAACTAGGGAATTAAACGTAATGGAAAACACCGCCTGTCAAGCTAGTTTAAATTCAGCCCAGATTGCATCACCAAAAGTCATTACCATTTTATGGCTGAACATTGACCTATGTGAAATGCTTTGGTGGTTTCAATCCATTTCCTAATTCAATATCACAAAACCTATTGTTGGCAACTTTATTGAGAGTCTCAGCAAATGGACCGAGGACTGAATCGGTATGGAGATTGAACTACTCTCTCACCCCAAAAGGTGGCCCTTCCAGGTTGATTGAGGTACATGGGCAGAACAATTATTAGAATATTTTAATTTATTTTTCTTGTGCTATTCAGAAAGATTAGCAAACATAATTGTTCATTCCTAAAGTTGGAATAGAGAGAGATTAGAGGGGTGCTCAGACCTAGGGTTTTGATTTGGGCCCCCTCTCTGCCCAAAATATCTAAAAGAAACAAACCTCCTTTAATTTAACAGAGCCTATTATTTTTAAAGAATTCTGATTGTAGGAACAGACACAGACAAATAGAACACGAGAGATCAAGCACAGACAACAGTCTTGGAGAACTTACTTAAAATAGACTTCAGAGATGTATTTTTAGAAGGAGGGAGAGGGTTGTCTTCTATTCTCATGCCAAGTTTTGTAGTTGTGCAATAACGTAAGAGGTTTAAATAGTGTTTAGAAATATCTTGCACACGCTCTCAACTTTCTTACTCTAGAAGCAAATTAAATACATGCTACATGCCAACTAGTTCCAAATAAGAGAGATCAAAAGGAAATGTTCTGATACTGTGTCTTAGCATATCAGTTCATTGGTTTTAATGTAATTATTCTGCATTAACAAAACTTTAAATAATTTTATTAGTAGTTGCAAATCACTTGAGAGAGAGTAGAGGAAGAACAAAAATATGTGTACTATATTCTATGAAATTACTTTATCATATACCAATATTTTCAGTTATTACAGAAATTATCTTTTACAGTGGCCCACATGTTCTCTTCCTGAATGAAAAACAAATGGAAAAAAAATGAGGTCAAGAACATCATTCAAGTTTAGGCAAATTAACCCCGTCTTTTCTGTAGGATTGGCAAGGGTTGTGTTGTGAGCAGGTGACCATGAAAAGCAGTGGAGTCTAAGCATCCATGGGAAACCCTACACCTGCCATATAGATACCCTTAACAGGGCATACAGAAGGACCATCCTTCTGCACTTTCTTGTGATACATAAGAACGGCCATACTGGGTCAGACCAAAGGTCCATTCTAGCCCAATATCCTGGCTTCCGACAGTGGCCAATGCCAGGTGCCCCAGAAGGAATGAACAGAACAGGTAATCATCAAGTGATCCATGCCCTGTCGCTCATTCCCAGCTTCTGGCAAACAGAGGCTAGTTTTGGCAGCATAGGCAATTAGCATATGGTCATTGTCTGTACTGTGTGACCCATCCACTGGGTGTCAGAGAACATACAACAGCAATTAATGCTCCTTCTTGCAGCAATAAACTGATGCAACATTTACTGTACTCATTATGCAGTTTTCCTAGAGGAACATATCACTTAGAAGAGCACCTCCCACTCATTCTGGCATCCTCTTTGAATTGAGTTAAGCTGATCAAGAGAGGACTGAATATGCTTCGCTACATAGCTCAGACAATACAGACTTTTAAAGCTTTTCAGAGCACGGTCTTTTAGATCCGGAGATTACTTGTGTTTCAGAAAATTTTAATTTTTGCCATTTAAAAAAAATTGAATGTTTCAGCAAGGGAGCATTTTCAACAAGAAAATCTTTAAAATAGCCTCTTAGAAAAACTCTATGGTTAAATGACATATCCCTTATTCATTGCAAATTAACAGGGATAAATGTTTCTTTGTTCATATGTTGTTTGACAGGCTACCCTTGCCAGACCATAAATTTATGGGCTACTGGAGAATCAATCAATCAGGGAACGCACGGCGGAAACTACTATGTCCAACAGAAACTCATCAGTTAAATATAAAGGTTTGTATCTTTTTTAATGCTTAAAAATATTGATTACCGGTAGTCATTTTTTCTTTACAGCAATAAATCATCACCCAGATTATGATTTAATAAATGTAAGATGTCACTCATTTCCTGCAGAAAGAAGAATCTGAGTTGATTTTTGTAATGAAATAAATACTGTTAATTGTACAGATTAAAAAAGTAGACTATTTTGTGATTCACACTGCCAGCTGAGTTGCTGTGGGGTCCTATCTTGTGAGCCCTCCATATGCAGGACATATACTGAAAGGAGTACTGGGGAGGGGGGAGGGAGGAGGGTGGACTTTGCAGGGTTGAGTTCAAAAGCTCTTGCAGAGTTCTTGCTATGAAGGTGACAATGCCATTTTTAGAGAAGCCCGGAAACAGGCAAGGATACGTGGGGAGGTCCAGTTTCGAGTCCCCAGATCACAACTCATCTGCATGAGATATAAAATGGGAAGGAGCCTGTTTTCCAGTTTCATTTCACATGCAGCTGAATTCTTCTGAAATTTTCTCTCTCTCAAATCTGAATCTGAACCTTTGGTCTGATTTGGCCTCCAGCCTAAACCTAATCCACATCCTCTACAAACCCAATGTCTTGTCCTGTCTTTATTATTACTTGAGTGGTGGGGGGGAAACTGTTAGTGTAATGTTGTTTGATATTTTAAACCTTCCATAATCAAGAAATTCGGTATTGTTTCCTTGCACAAATGCACTGTGCGCCAGTCTTTCATTATTGATCTAAAACACTCCAGGCAATGTGACCTCTCCTCCATGGGATTAAGGATCATTGTTCCATACTAAGTTCCATGCAGTTCCCCATGACTAGATGGATGTAATAGTTGAAATATGTAGCCTCAAGGGAGGGTGACAGCATGGCTTGTATATTATGGGGAAAATGGTGGCAGGATCTTCAGGGCTCCAGGTGGGATGCAGAGGGCTTACAGAAAAAGCAATCTGGTTCCTTCCCAAATATAAGCCTTCCTCTTTTGTTTATAATGCTTGGTCTGGCATTTAGTGTTAAAAGCAATAGAAATCTTTAGGAAAACTCCTAGCGTTTATAAAGGTTGGTGAGTGAAATAAAATACCTAGTCCTCGTGGTTATCATTTTCTTTTAGGGTCCAGTATATTTAAATGTTCAGGGATTTCCACTGGAACGGCATGAAGCAAGGTCCCTCAGTTTCACAGAAGAACTTGCTTTTTGGACACTGCCTTTGAATGAGGTTAACTTAGTCTGTGATGTTGCTGTAGCAGAAGGTACAGTAAAATATTTGTAATTTTTGTAATGATCCCCATTATTGTATGATATAAATTACACTGGAGATAATGAGGAATTGGACAGATGAGATCATAGCTGTTCATTAATAGTCAGTACTATGTAGTTTGTATTCCCTTTTTTTGAAATATGCAAGAGCAATATCATATTTTTGTAATTGCAATAAAAAAGAAACTACAAATTGTGTGCCGAGTGTACGCGCAGTAACACAGAGAATGCATTTCTGGGAACCTTCACTGCATGAGATATAGAAAAAATATTGCTTGCTTTTCTCTTCTTTATATTTAACTTTTTTTTTAAGTCAAAAAAGACAAAATGCAAAAACAGTCAATCATGAAAGGGGAGTATAATTCCATTAAAACATATTGGTGATAATGTAAACTATGAAGGAAATTTGGCTCTAAAAGGAAATATAGATGCGTAATTAAAAGTGTTCCTAATTTTTATATTATATAGTAGATTGTTTCAAAATTAATTTTAAAAAGTCTTTCTAACTTTGCCCTTCCCTAATTAAAACCAGTTCTAATGCAAGACTTGTAGCATGCAAAGTTCTGTGCTTTCTTTTTGGTGCTTATGCTGATCAGTGCCCTTTCTTATTGAATCAATCCTGCCTTATTTAACTACATTATATACATAGATATGTGTCCCAATGCGCATCACATCATTATTGATACTAGTGACCATTACTTATGGTATATTATAAAATGTAATAAATTTTGTGGCTGTAATTTATTTTACATTGTAAATACATTAAAATTATGTGGCTTCACTTTCTAAGCATGTTCACAATTCTGATTGTGGCTTCACTTTCTAAGCATGTTCACAATTTTTTGATGACACTAATAGAAATTGCAGTTTTAATTTGATGCTCAGAAACGTCTAAAGTGAGTCAAAAACAGTTGTAGTGTTTCTCTCGCCACATGAAACTTCCTTCCTCTTGTCTATAATTATTAAATGACCTGGTGTTTTAGTTCCAGAGAGTGGACACATTTTTAAAAAGTCTGTATCTGAAAAATTTTACTATAGTTTTCTCTTTCTTAGAAACTTTTCTTTTTTATAAGTAAACTTGCTTATGCTGTACAGGTTTCCGGTTATAAGGATTCATATAACACGAATCTTTAGCAGTTGATTTGGATGGCAAACCAGCTTTATGTCTTGGACTTCTATTCAAATATCTTTTGGAATAGTTGTGCAGGGAGTTACTAGTCAGTGTGAAGCCGGTAACAACTTGTCTGTTAAAAGTTTAGTTTACATATAGGCCACATCGCATCCTTGATTTATGTACAAAATTCCCTTTGTCATCATGGGAATGCTGCCATAGGTTAAGAGTAGCCGGGCCGGCTCTGGCTTTTTTGCCGCCCTAGGCAAAAAAGCCACCCGCCGCCCCCCCTCCCACCCCCCCAGCGCGGCAGGGGAGGGCGGCCAGAGCGCCGGGGGGAGGGCGGCAAGCCCGGCCGGGGCTCTCCGCTTTCCCCGGCGGCCAGAGCGGCGAGCCCGGCCGGGGCTCTCCGCTTTCCCCGGCGGCCAGAGCACTGGGGGGAGGGCGGCGAGCCCGCTGCGGCTCCGCTCTCCCCGGCGGCCAGAGCGCCGCGGGGAGGGCGGCGAGCCCAGTCGCGGCCCCACTCTCGGGCCGGAGCGCCCCGCGGCCCCGCTCTCGGGCCGGAGCACATGCTTGGTGGGCTGGTGCCTGGAGCCAGCCCTGAGAGTAGCATATAGTCCTACATGGATTGATTGATTGATATATGTGCCATAATAGGATAAACTTATTTTAAATATGTTGCTGTATTCCCACAATAGCATCATTCAGTTTTCAGTTAATCTGATGGTTAACATGATTTTGGATCATGACAGAGTCTTTTACTTTCATTAATTTTGCCTTATTTTCCTATTTCAGAAGACGAGACTGAAAATATGCTCTATGTGGCTACATGCAATCCAGTTTCCTTATATTTCATGAATGTATCTAGTAAAAATGGATACTTTGTGGATTGTTATGACATCTTCCCAAGAACGGCTGGCAGCATATGGCAACCCTTTGTGACTGTGGCACCTCTAGGAAATCCACTCAAAGGGCAAGTGATTCTTCATGAAGAGCAGGTAAAATAAATAAATAGATATCCTCCTGTTTCATGTTTCATTGTGAGAAAAGTAGTACAGCAAGAGTAGGATCCCGGTGGTTCCTCAATCTCTGTAGGTTGTGAGATACTTAGTCTAATTGCACAATAAACCTTTAGAGAGGGTCCCTCAGCTCTACTTTTTCTTGCGGTGTTTAGGCTGATTTACTGTATGTTTTTATGTACCTTTGCATTATTAATGCTGAGATTTGCCTGTTTATCCTGTTAGTGGTAAACGTACACTGAGAACTATTGGAGGGGGGAAAGGGAGATTATGATTTGCGTTTGGAAGTCTCAAATTAGCAGAGGAAACTTATTAAGTCTCAACTCCCCTATTTTAGCTGTGTATTCAAATCCAAGCCCTGCTCATCCCTGTTCTAGTTTTTGAACTTTTAATAAAAAAATAAATGCCTTCTGAATCACAATTGTTCATGCCACCATTCTTTTTTTTTAATTAAGTATCATGATGTTTCCCTTTCCATAGCATGAGTTTTGTGGGAACACAAAACTGAGAGTAGGATGGATGGGTAAAACAAGATGGTGGTGTAAACCACATTGTAGAGATGGATTAGAGTTGCAAAGTTTGGATTTGGATTCTAACTTTCTCAGTGTCAGATCTGTTTGATTTGGGCCCATCACTTCAATAGTCTTATTTGGAACTGCTATTAGAAATTGATTAGAATATTTTCAATTTAACACTTTTTTACAGGGGATGGGGGAGCAGCCACCAAGATGCTGACATGAGTAAAAAAAGAATTAAGTATTAATATGAATTATAATAATAGCCTAATAAATATGATCATGTCCCATTAATGCCTGAGGGGGATAGACACCAGGAAGGAAGAAAAGTTATTTAAGCCAAATAGCAATGTTGGAACCAAACAAAAATGGCCATGAAAACATTTAGGCTGGAAATTAGAAGGTTTGAGGAGTTAGGTTCTGGAACAGCCTTCCAATAGCAGTAGTCAAGGCAAACAGCTGATTTTAAGATGGCGCTTGATAAATTTATGAATGGGGTTATATGATGGTGTTGCCTGCGATAGCAAGGGATTAGAATGTATGGCTCAGGGGTCTCTTCCAGTCTTACATCCTGTTTACATTCCTAAGTGATATGAGACACAGCATTAACAATTATCATTATTGTTGGTCACCAGCCTCCCTCTTCCTTTTCTGTTTTTTTTTTTTTTCCCCCCCCTTACTGGTTCTTGGTTACTTTCCCCATTTCCCAGTGTCTATTAGCTAGCTCAGAGGAACCTTTTCTGTATTTAGTAGAGGGAATGAGAAATTTCCATTAACACCACAGCTGATGAGGTGTCAAATATCTCATACACATTTAGCATCCCAGGAAGCCATGCATATTGTCATAGCCTAAATATAGGTATGCTTTACTGGTCTCAGACTTATGGCTAAATTCAGTGCATATGTAATCAGGGCAACCTGTTACTGATCTCAGCAGAATTGCATTTGCCTATATCCGTGTTGAATTGGGCCCCTAGAAATGCATTTTCCCAATTTTCATCCAAAAGCTAACTTCCTTCGCTGTTGCCAATAGAGTTGTCTTGATCAGTTTTAAAAGCACTATTTGAGCTATTTTGGGAAGCTCATAACAAGTTTGTTCAGTTCAAAACAAGGCTTTGCCCTCTATGACTAAAGTCAGTACAGGAAATTGTAAAACAGATGGCACTCGATCCTCTGCTTTGAGTGCCTGAGACCGTTTAGAATACTAGACATTTTCTGAAGGCAGATCCGAGCAGTACATGCCTATTATATTTCTAAACTTCTGAAATTCCTAAAATGAAAATAATTGTCTTGTTGGTATTATTTTTAACAAAACTGCAGTAGCATTGAATCTCTTTGGGGAGGAGAGGGAATATTTTATCAAAGGCTTCTGTGAAACTTTAGGCAGTTAACTCAGTGATTGGTTTTACACTGTGATAATGTCTGTCCTTCTAGGATACGTTTTTCAATAAAAGTCTGAATTAAAATCTGATATAAAGACTGTACTATAGGTTGGCTACTGTGGTTCAATGCACCATTGCTGTTGACTTTTGTTCAGCTGTAACCTTCTTTTCTTTCTCTGACCATAAGTTTGAATATTGGCAACTTCGGTCTTGTCTTTCTCAGCAAGTGCCACAGTTGGGCAAAGGCATTCTAAAAATAAACCTAATTATCATGCTGGAAAATAATATACTAACAATAATATTACTGCATGTTTTGCATTATCTTAGGATTTCATATACAAACTTAATATTAAAATAGATCTTCATTGATTCTTAAAATATACTTCATTAAACTGACAATTTAGATTTACAGAGCCTGCATATGTTTAGAATCACTTCAAAAATGACGTGACCTTTCTATAACAATCAGTTTCTTGCACTTTATGTGGAAAAATTAAGGAATATGATCCACTCATGTAGCATATTATTAATCACCGTGGATTGTTGCCTATCATTCTATTTAATTTTTCACCAGTTGAAGGCCAGGTTAATAATTTGCTCGGTGCAAGGCCCAAAATGAGATACCAAGGAACCAGGCATTTATCTGGTGGGCTGGACCCTGGCGTAGCCCTGATGGCCACTGCTGTGTGATCTGAAGCTTTGATCTGGGCTCTCCCTTAGTTCACAGCTCATTTAGTCTGTTTAGTTTCATATCAGGCAGAATAAGCAGAGCCCAGATTACTGCTAACATGCAGCCTGTTGCTTCCAGAAGGATGAGGAAGACCCCTGTGGTGGCATTTCCTCACCTGACTTTTGACATGGGAAGGGGAAGGAAAGACACAGTATTGTCCACTTCAAGAGTTCAAAAAATCAGGAGATTTTAGAAAATGGTACATTTGGAGTTCTTTTTATTTTTCCCGGGTTTTTGAAGGCTAGAGGTGGGCAAATTGGACAAGTCAGGTAACACAGCTTGTAGTTTTATCCAGAATTTTAACTTGAAATGAAATAATCCTTCCTTAAGGCTTCAAAAAATAAAAAGTAAGAGAGGTTTTTTCTCTTTTTTTATTTTTCTTCATGTTTTGAATCTCTGCACTTCTGGTCCCTGCTGAGAAGTGTAAAAATACAGAACTTTGAGAATCCATCTGATCTTGAAATATTTCCACTTGTAACCATAGGCCAGAAGGCTTGACAGTATTGCTGGCAAGCCAGTTCAGCCTTAATTTGTAGAATCAAAAATGTTGTATAGTTCAAGTAAAGTTTAGTTAAGCATTCACACTTTCAGAGGGCAGATGTAATCTAGTGGACAAGGATGACTGTGAGGTTAAAAAAATGGACTAAAAATCAGGAGACCTAGGTTTTATATCTAGCTCTGCAACAGATTTACTAGGTGGACCTGGGCAAGTCTGTGCATCTGTAAAATGGGAATGATGCTATTACTTACCTAAATGAGGCCAAATGTATTGATATTTGTGAGGTGATAAGCACCATGGAAGCAAAAACAAATAGTGAACCAAGCACAGGATTTCTGAGTGCTAATCTGAGCTCTGCCACTGACTCTCTATGGCCTATGGCAAGTCACTTAACTTTTCTTTTTTGCATCTTCCTTGTGTCTGCATAGGGAGAGTAATAACATACAGTACCTACCTTACAGGGACATTGTGAGGATTAGCTACTGCTGGTAAAGTGGTTTGGAGGCCGAAAGTGCTATAATAAATACCAAGTATCATTATGTAAGCCAGACCTCCAGTTACGAGTATTCGAAAAAAGGGTCAAAAAGTGCTAAAATCTTGAAGGAAACAAAAATCACTTTAAAAATAAAATAAAATCTCTGCTTCCCCTTTTGTTATTTTTGTTTTAAAAATATCCCAGTACTTAGTATCACAGAGTAGTGACTTTCCAAATAGCTGTTCTAATAAAACATTTTTTTAGATGAACATTTATGACTCAATTACAAAACACACTTAAATAGATAATTATAGTGGAAAGGATGAGACAACGATATCCATGGCTGTGCAGACAAACTGCTGCTATTTATTTTTTCTCATATAATGTCCATCTGGATTGAATCAAGAGCATTGCACTAAAATAAAAGTCCTTAATTTCTTCCTCCTCCCTTAAATAAAATTTTACTAAAGTGTACTTTATTGGGGCTTTAACTTAATTGCATATTTGTGGGCATTACCAACTTTTAAGCCACCTCCATGTTTGCTTGGGAGAGGGATGGGCGACTCACATTCTACTGAATGGCTTGAAGACCTCAGTGCTGAGCGTGGCCCTTTTTTTATCCCTCCTATGTCAAACACTTCAGTTGATAATTTAGGAGGGCTTCCCCTTTACCACTTGAATCTTGGTGGTAGATCCATAATGGCTCTCATGTGGGGGAAGGAGTTCAGAGTGCTCAGCAGGGACTTTCAGCTCTTCAGGGAAAAGCTTGGTGGCGGTGTTCCTTGCCACCACACTGAACTGCAGGGTACCCTCCCCCTCACAGACCAAGTGTTTCCCCTCTGTATGCACCCAATGCTGTTGGCCAGTCTAAATGGTAACAGGTAGATAGTGGGTAAGTTTTGTGGAGTTGAGTGTGTGAAGCAAACCACATGCAAATTATTTAATTAGATAATTTGCATATTTAGAACCAATGTATCTGTAACAATAAACTTCCGTTTTAGAAAAAATTGTGTGAATTTAGTGCTGGTAAAAAGTATTGATTCGATAGTCCTAGTAAATGAAGTTCCTGTTATCAGCAGGACAGGCTGTCCACACACCATGCCCTGCCAGCATACTTTGATCTTTATCTGGAGGATGCTGTGGAAGAAACTTGCTCTATGGGTAGCAGGGGTAGTTTAGTCTCTGTGGCCCGTGACGTTTTTGACCCCTCTGCTGAGTCTGCCAACCAGTGCAGAGTATAGTGTGAGTTTGTGACATTGGAGCTGAAACTGAAGCCCACCAAACTCATCACATAATGGGGGATCACCAAACATCCATTAGATGGGAACAGTTTTTAATCCATAGTAATCTGGTCTGGATTAAAATTGGTGACCTACAGACTGAAGGGTTTGCAGCCCATAAGCAATGCTCTGAGGCATCTGGTCCCCCAGTAAGATCTGATGCTACACCTTCATGAATGAGATTTGTTTGTTTGAAAGATACACAGATTAAATCAAGTTCTGACCTTTTTGGATTTTACGCAAGGGGAGGACTTCTGCTCTGTTGACACAGGGACGAAAATCTCCCACACATTGTTCTGTACTTCCATCCCATGTTGTTCTTAAAGGGACAGCTCCAATTAACTGAAATGTAAACTGTAGAAATACAACAGTAAAACTGATATTAACCCAGCATAGTAATTTACTGTTAAGTATAACATTTTGCAATATAAAAGCATTTTAACAGCTAGAAATATTCCAAGGTTCTCACACTATATTTTACAAACAATAAGTGTTATATAAAAGCCCATTAAGGACTTGTCTACATGGTGAGGTAATGCACTCTACAGGGGTGTGATTCCTAAAGCACACAAAAGGATTGTACATTAATTGGTCCATGCAGACCCTGCTGGTAGGAACTAAAAGTTCCGGTAGAGTGCATTGCCGCACAGTGTAGACAAACCCTAAGTTTACAAGTATAAACATCCACTATTTGGGAAAAAAACAGTTTTCAGTTTGCTACAGCAAACCTTGCTTCTGCCTCCTTTTGTGTATGCATTGTGATTGTTACATGTTCATATACTATTTTTTTCCCAGCTCGGAGTTCAGCAGAGTTGGAACCCAGGAACTTCAAATTCACTACACAGACTTCTTGCACTTACTTTCTCTACCTCTGTTTTACGGATATACAATGACAAGGTTGCTAAATGTGTCAGTGTCACCTGAGATCTGCAGGTAGCAGTGCTAGGAGAAGCTGCCTGTGTAAGGGAGGCATTGGAGCACACACTGTAGGAAGCGGTTTACTTTGCAAGGCCCAAGAGCCAGTAAGAAAGTCTCATCTATAACTGAAAGGGGAGGAATATTTGAATTTGTTGCATATATGTGTTTCCAGGAGGTGGGGCAAATAAGACAAGAGAGGAAGAAACTGCATGTGTGAGCATGGTTGTGTCTGGGAGGAGGCATATAAGGGAGAAACTGGGAATGGAGTTAAGGACCAAGGGACAGGAAATTTTGTTGTGGGCAAGAAAGATGGTTAAAAAGGAGGAAGTAAGTGAGGGTTAAATATTTAAATTATTACTTTTATCTGCGGCCGCTCCCCCCTACTCCCCACTATGCCTGCAAGAGCATTGAGCACAACTTCTCCACTCAGCAGTGAAATCACAGCCCTGTTTGGTTTAAGGACTTTTAAGAGGAAAATCCTAACTCAAATAAAAGCAGCAGTAAGGAAAGGAAAACTGTTCAGACACTAAAAATAAAAGAACGCCACTCATGAGGCTGGTTATTACATCTGTCCAAAGTTTGGAATTCCAGACATCAGGGTCATGAGGTCACCCAAAGGTTACTTTTCTCCCAGTCAAGAACAAACATAACGGAACTGCACATCAGCATCTTTTCCCATCCCACTTGAAGGATTGCCAGAACTGCAGTTGGATGTGTTCACAAGTGACGCAAAATTCTATTATTAAACACAGACAGAATATGCCATCGGTCACTTAGCACAGAAGGAAACCATTAACATCAAAAGGGGTGGAGTAGAGAGGCTTTTTATACTGCCAACTGCACGTATAAACTTAATACTAAGTAGAAGAACATAACTGATTCATATGGGGTTTTTTGTGTCTTGGAAGGCTAATGCATTTCTTCAGTTCAGCTATGCTGATGCAGAAGTATATAAATACAATGTGGCAGAAAACCAAAATCCAAAACAAACCCTCTCCTGGGCCACATTTCTATAATTTGGGTTGGAATACGTGAGCATTTAACAAATTCTTCTTTTATTAGAAGAGTTGAGCTGCAGCTGAAGTTTTCCAAATGCTACAAATGTCATGATAATATTTTAAATGTTTTACCATATTTAGCTACAATAAGCTCTCATTCAAAATGAAAAGTTCATTCCTCTAAAATAACAGCCCTAGAGAAAATCTGAAGGTTACCCGCAAAAACTGTGACTCAGATTGAGTTAGTACATATTTTATTTAGGAGAATCTTGTGGACTTCACCTTTTTAGTACTTTATCATTCACTGTGTATTACTTCAGATGTTAGACACGCATACAGTTGACTTTTAATATGTCCTTAAAAAAACCCCTTGAAGAACGTAGCGTTTCACTGAATGACAAAGATTTAGAGCCAAGACATTAATGAAGTAATGAAATACAAGACTTAATTAGCTTATTCTTTTGTAGCTTTTAAAATTTAATTTAGAGCAGTTAAGGTTGGCTGTGTGTGATCATTTTCCCGAGTCCTTAAAAGTATAATGCCTTAGGAACAACTTTAGAATGTTTTAAAAAGAAATATTTAAAGCGATGCTACAGGAGCCACACAATAATATCAAATTATAGCTTAACCTTTTTCCATATAATAGTTTTTCACATTCCATATGATTTAAATGTTCGGGGATGGGGGGTTCTGTTGTTCTAGCATAATGTTAAGGAAACACTCAAGAGTTGCGGCAAATCTTTTAGTAAGATGGAAGAAGCAAAGCTGGTAAGACTTTCCTGTGTAGTTGAATGCAAATGGCTGCCACAGATGATTTAAGCCTTAACTGCATAAATCATATTAGACCACTGTAAATTAACATTAGACTTACACAATTCCCTCTAAATATTGATGTAAACTCTACAAACAAACAAATTTGATTTTTTTCAGCATGAATAAAACATTACAGAATTTTAAAATGGCACCATTCATCTGGACCAGTGGGTCCCAACCCTGGGTGTTCGCGAAATGTTACAGGGGGTTCTCAGGAAAAAATTCCCTAATGGCGGATAGAGCTGTCCCTTGGACTTGCAAGAGCTATGCAGATCAAAGCAAGCATATATGTCACACTGAGGAGATTTAAATATTCAAGACTCCTTATAAGAAATGGAAAGGGAGATGGATATTTTTTGCTGTTTTTAAAATTAAATAGGCACCTAGCACTGTTTTTAAAATTATTATGAAGAACATGTTTAAGCTTTGTAACATGTGTTGTTTGCCTGGACTACTCAAGACCTGAATGCTTGTGTAGGAGGAACTTTAAGAAGCTTACTCAAATACCTTCATGCTGTTTCACATCTGATACTCCTTGATGAAACAGGCTTATTCAAAATGATACAAGCTACGAAAGTGAGATCTTGGAAGAGTGTTGCCGTTTTCATAATGTAATAAAAATACTGTAATGATAAATAATAATAGTGTGAATAAACATGTCATAAAAACAAATTTTATATTTCCAAGATCACTGCTTTTATAATTTATACTCAGGTAAAAGAGAAAATCCCTGGAAATATTCATTTTTAGGAGGGGTTCGTGAGACTTGACATTTTAGTGAAAGGGGTTCACAGGTTGTTAAAGTTTCGGAACCATTGATCTGAACCAACCATTGTCAGTTAAATTGTACCTTTGCCTTACTTCATCAGTTCTGCACTGAGATCAGCTTTGCTAGACCAGAGGATCCAGTCTGCAATTTTCCAGCAAAGTAAAATCCAATTCATACTTTCAAAATTAAATTTCCTTGTGACATTAAGTAGCTTCAATTGCAAGGAACAAAGACACTTCATGTAGACCTGGTGCTGTGAGCTTTAAGAAGACTGGGCGTAATGCTCTCTTTTCTGTTTACAGAGTAATGTTGTCTTGTTGCTGGATACGAAAACTGGTGCCATTCATAGACTTTTACTCTCACCAGATACCCAAGAAGTTCCAAAGAGAGCATCCTGGTGGGGCAACAAGGAGGAGCCGGTGAGGAACAGCAACTTCCTGGCTAGACTATACCAGACCTATCAGAGCTCAGTATTACAGACATGATAGCAGGATAGCTTCCTTTCTATCTTTTATGGAACAAACAGTTAATTGTGTACTGCTATATATATTGAATTCTCAGTTTTGTACCAGCAGAATATATCATCATTACAGAATAGAAGGGCAATAAATAAGGGATGCTGTCTAGGGATATGTAATTTTTACAATGAAACCCTTTCAGATATTTTGCTAAGAGTTACAGAAGATTTTGTTGTGGTTCTGTTGAGCCCAAAGCAGCGTGATCTGTAATTCATTATACTGTGATGCAATTTATGAATTTGGAGTAGGTGGAAAGGTGCTTTGAGATGCGGTTATCATAGTGAATTACTTAATTAAAGAAAAACTAGCAAATTTGGTATGATTCAGTGGTTGCTGCTTGATTCTCAGCACTCTTGAAAATCAGGCCACCTAGTTACGTGCCTAAATGTGGGTTTAGAAACCTAACTTTAGGCACACTTTTTTGATCACCTTGGCCAAATATTTTAGTTTCTGACTTTTCTAACCAGAAAAAAGCATAACTATAAATATAAGGAGTCAGGTAAACTATTGGGGACTGACCTGACAAATTGTAATTGATGTGTAATGTATTTTTTTAGATCAGTCACAAAATGTGCAGAGAGTTTTCACATAAAAACTGGCTGGTGTTCTACAAAGAAGAAGGGTGAGAGTTAACTATAAATTACATTGCTTTTGTTTAAAAAAATAGATTTGTCATATACGTTCTCTGCCTCATAATTGTTTTCTTGGTTTACATTTCACAGAAACTACCTTATTGTGCTGGATGTACTGGAGGGTCGAACTCATACTATCTCACTACCTATCAATCTCAGATCCGTTTTCCTAGTGGCTGAAGACCGTTGGCTCTTGGTGGAAAGCAAAACAAATCAGTAAGTTAACCAAATTCATTATTTGTTTGGTAGTGTCTAGGAGCCCAAGTCATAGATCAAGATCCCCTGTGCTATACAAACATAGAACAAATGGAGATATTTGGCAATATTTGCAGCTGCATATCAGTATTTGTGTGCATCTAACCTACCTGCACAAATGCCTAATGTGCACACACAAATTTACTGGTTTTGTTTGTGTCTATGGTTAGGTGCCTATGGTCAGATTTCTTAGAGGTGCAGATTTCCCCATGCCCAAATTGCACTTGTGAATCCAGAGTGGTGAATGTGCAAGATGAGCTTATGTAAATTTGCACCACTGAAAATCTAGACCAAATTTGGCTATGTCCATATTCAGACCACATTATACACAGCTGGTATTTATGCCTGTATAAATTAGGTCCTTGCCAATATTAGTGTGACTGAAAATCTGGCTCATTAGTCTACTCTCCTAGTTACTTTGATTCATAGTTTAATGGAACAAACAGTTCTCCATTTTCCAGTTTCTGTTTAACCTCACAATAAATACAAGTGTATAAATAGTTACCGTAAGCAAATCTGCCTCTCTATGGTTTACTTTCTCGACCTATAAACTAGAGAGAATAAATGCTTACCTACCTCATAGATGTGTTGTGAGGCTTAATTAATTTTAAGTAAAACATGTTGAGATCCTTGTTATATAAGTATAGAGTATTTTTACTATTTAACAAATAAATATTCTTGTTACACCATTTTTTAATAAGTCTGCATTATTTACAGGAAATTTCTTTTAACCAAGCCAGCGCATATGGTATCTGAAGAGAGTGGAGTTTGCCAGCTGCATGCATTGAATGAAGACCCAGTTGACAAGGGTTTTGGTTTAACAACAGGTACTCAGTGTAAACCTGTGTCATTCTTTTTTTTATCAACTCTGTGTTTGTGCCTGTACAAACAACATTCCGGTACTTTAGATGTTTGAGTAATTTCATGTCTGATTCTTTTCCTGTAGTGTGTGATTCATACCATTGTTTCAAAAAAGATGGCAAAGTTCTGTACATGAGCTTGGAATTGTTTGAATAAAATGCCTCAGAAATTTTGAGAACTGTACAGAGACACACACATCTATTATAGGGGGCGCTGGAAGCAACCCCTTTATTTAGACTGCCTATCACTTTCCATTACAAGTGATTCTTGCAACCTTTCGTTTGAGGAGCTCTCACACCTCCATTGTTTGTAGCAGACTTTGACATTCAGGAGGAAGAACCCTTTAGGCTTCTGAAGTTCCTTTTCTATATCCCATGAAATTCCATTTAGATTTGACTGAGATATTGAGTTAAAACGTGCCGTTTTCCTTCTCTCACTTGCATTCCTCAGAAAAATGTTGCCAGCATGCCACAATTATTGAACATTGTCAGTAGAGGCAGGTTTGGAACAAATTGATAAATTAAACAGTAATAAAGCATAAGGATCAGATGTTATTCACCCAAGAGTTATGAAGGAACTCAAATATGAAATTGCAGAACTACTAACTCTGGTATGTAACCTACCACTTAAATCAGCCTCTGTACCAGATGATTGGTGGATAGCTAATGTAACACCAATTATTAAAAAAGGCTCCAGAGGAGATCCTGGCAATTACAGACTGGTAAGCCTAACTTCGCTACCAGGCAGATTGGTTGAAACTATAATAAAGGACAGAATTATCAGACACAGAGATGAACACGATATGTTGGGGAAGAATCAACACGGCTTTTGTAAAAGGAAATCATGCCTCACTAATCCATTAGAATTCTTTAATGGGGAGGAGGGTCAACAATTATGTGAACAAGGATGATCCTGTGGATATAGTATCCTTGGACTTTCAGAAGGCCTTTGACAAAGTCCCTCACCAAAGGCTCTTAAGCAAAGTAAGGAGTCATGGGATAATAGGGAAGGGTCCTCTCATGGATTAGTAACTGGTTGAAAAATAGGAAACAAAGGATAGGAATAAATGGTCAGTGGAGAGAAACTAAATAGCAAGGTCCCCCATGGATCTGAACTGGGCCCAGTGCTGTTCAATATATTCATAAATCATCTGGAAAAGGGGATGAATAGTGAGGTGGCAAAGTTTGCAGAGGATACAGAATTATTCAAGATAGTTAAGTTCAAAGCTGACTGGGAAGAATTACAAAGATCTCACAAAACTGGGTGACTGGGCAATAAAATGGCAGATGAAATTTAATGTTGATAAATGCAAAGTAATTGGAAAATATAATCCCAACTATACATATAAAATGATGTAGTCTAAATTGTCTGTGACTACTTAAGAAAGAGACCTTGGAGTCATTATGGATAGTTCTCTGAAAACATCTGCTCAATCTGCAGCAGCAGTCAAAAACCTAACAGAATGTTAGGAACCATTAGGAAAGAGATCGATAATAAGACAGAAAATATCATAATGCCACTATATAAATCCATCGTATGCCCACACATTGAATACTTGTGTGCAGTTCTGGTTGCCCCATCTCAAAAAAGTTATAATAGAATTGGAAGAAGTACAGAGAAGAGCAGCAAATGGGTAAATACTTGGGGCCAGAGTTTTCCCAGGGCTGGGAGTGGGGGCAAGAGAGATCCTCGTTAGGCTGGTCATCCCCCTGACCAGTCTCCAGACCCAGCACCTGCAAACGGCAACCCTCCCCCCACATCAGAAAAAAGCCTTCTGTTGCTGCCAGCTAACATGGTGATTTCTGTAGTCCTAGTAGCATCAGTCTCTGCTGCAGTGCGAAAGGTTCCCAGTTGAAACCATGCTGATGATTCATTATTGGGTGGGGGAATTGTTACAGTTGTACATAATAGAATTTGATTATATTTTTTCCTTAAAAGAAAAAAACTCATAAAAATCTAGGAAATTATATACAAAAATCCTATGTTAAAAGAAAGTTATTTAGGTTGAAAATTAGGATATGGCATATTCCGTGCAACTTTAATTTTGCTCCCATGGGACAATTTCACTGTTGTCTCGTTCAATGCATACGAGGACACAAGCTGGCAGAATTAAGGCTTTCCTAACTTTTGAGTGCTTGACTTTGCAACCTAAATAATGTTAATGTCATTTTTTTGGATGTAGTACAATGTAGCATAAACAGATCTTGACTTCTTTTCTTCATTTTATTTCTGTTGAATTATGATAAAAAGAATAATAGTAATTAGTGCTCAGTGCTTGTAAAGATAATTGGTTCCTCTTGCTTATCTGGATTTAATGCATATCATTTGATTCCCCACTTTAGCATCCGATTTGTGTGTGCCGCACACAGTTTCAAGTGACCAACTATCTTCAGAGAACCTAAGCGTAGCTGTGGAACAAAAGATCAGCTCTCCCAACAGGATTCTCTCGGATGTGCATAATTATGCTACTATTGTTGTTGGCTTCCCAGAACTTATGGTAAAACCAGTATTATTAAATTGTAAAATAATGATCATTACATTTATTTCATAACCAGTTAATCTAAATAGCCATTAACCTAATTATTTGCAAGAGGTAGTGAATAATGAGGTAATAAAATTTGCAGAGTATGCAATGTTTGTTAGTGTAGTCAAGTGTAGAGAGATTTCAGAAGGACTTGACAGTGATAGGAAATTGGGTGACACAAGGCAGATGAAATTCAATGGAGATAAGTTTCATACACTACGCATGGAAGAACCATCTTACTCCTCATACACATTGAAACATTTTAAATTAACTGTAACTACTCAAGAAAATGACATAATTGCAGACAATTCAGTGTGAACATCTGCTCAGTATGCAGCAGCAATCAATACAGCAAATGAGATGCCAAGCTGTAGTTTAAAAAAAGAAAAAAAAAAAAGTCTGGAGAGTACTACAGAAAAATACTATTATGCCATTGGCTGAATTGATGGTGTGCCTGATCATGAATACTGTGTTTGATTTTGCTCACCCTGTTTCAGAAATCTTATAGCAGAAATAGAAAAGATCCAGAAAGGGAAAGGGAAATGAAAATGATTAGAGGCATACGAGGGGAGAGTATATCGATTAGAGATGTTGCCCAGAATGAAGATGAACAAGAGGGACATGATGGGGTATATTTGGTATTAAGAGGGTTTTTAGGATAATTCTATTTACTATCTAATAATAAAAGGACAAGGGGGACACCTGCTGGAATTAAAAGTCATCAGATTTACAACTGATAAAAGAAAATACTTTTTGACATAGCACATAACAACGTTGATCCATTGAACTCACTGCTATAGCACTTGGAGTTACAGAGCTTACTAAAATTGAAACAAGGATTTAGACCAGGGGTCGGCAACGTTCAGCACGCGGCTCGCCAGGGTAAGCACCCTAGCGGGCCAGGCCAGTTTATTTACCTGCTGATGCGGCAG
>NW_020664369.1:4371886-4494991 GCF_002925995.2 Terrapene triunguis
CCAGGGTAAGCACCCTAGTGGGCCAGGCCAGTTTATTTACCTGCTGATGCGGCAGGTTCGGCCGATCGCGGCCCCCACTGGCCGCAGTTCGCCGTCCCGGGCCAATGGGGGCGGCGGGAAGCAGCGCGGGCCGAGGGATGTGCTGGCCGCGGCTTCCCGCCACCCCCATTGGCCCGGGACGGCGAACCGCGGTGAGTGGGGGCCGCGATTGGCCGAACCTGCTGCGTCAGCAGGTAAATAAACTGGCCCGGCCCGCTAGGGTGCTTACCCTGGCGAGCCGCGTGCCGAACGTTGCCGACCCCTGATTTAGACATTTCTAAGAATAATTACAATATCAGCCACAGTTACACTAGCTAGGCCTGAGCCTAGTATAAGCCAACCAATACCTCCCTTGGGTTAGAAAGAAATGTTAGTCAATATTATTGAATAGCTTTCCAGTATGGGGTTTTAGTACATTTTATGAAGTAATTCATACTTGCCAAGATCAGAGACAGGATACATGACTATAAGGACCATTAGTCTAATGTTTTTCTGGTCATATAATATGTCAGGGTAAATAAGAGAATGTAACCATTAGCTGGCATTAGAAAAAAGCTAGTTAGTATTCTGAAATCCAAAATAGATTAGGAAAATAGCAGGTAAACCTCCCCCTATACTTTTACAGGGTAGCATTTCAGTTTGATTTGATTTATATTTAAAATACTATATAATTAGACTAGGTTTGTTTTCCATGTGTATATTATACATTTGTTTTAACAATGTTCTTGAATGTTGAGAAATGGACATTAAATAGTTTTATACGTAATGCAGACTTAATGGCTGTTGCCAGTATCACATGGTTGGGGAAACAGTTTGTAAATAAATCCCTTTATATAGATTGGTTACAGATCAAATTATTGAAATGTTTTCTCCTCCTAGTTGAATGGCCTCAGGGCATAAAAATCTTTTGTGGCATCATCTTAAGAATGGAAGTGCTTTTATTGAAAAGGCTTTAGAGAGTCAACTCTGATGCCTACAGCAGCCTGACCTCTCCTAAACAAGACTTGTGTGCTTTTGGCCTCTTGCTTGTCATGGGCAGGTGGCATATGTATGCGTGCAGTGCAAGCAACTCACAGCCCCCAGAGACAGAGTACAGGCTCTTGAGGCCAGAGTGGCTGAACTGGAGGAGCATAGGAAGACAGAGAGGTACCTAGAAGAGACTGTTAGGGACATAGTAGAGTGGTCTCACTTCCTGTCCAACAGCCCCTGTGCTGTTGAGGAGAGTCAAAGTCTCAGGGCAGGAGAGCATCAAGCTGGAGTAGAGGGAAAAGATCTCATAGTTGGGACCCACCTTCCAGATGATGTCATGATATCCTCTTGTACTGAGAATATCCCTCTGGGGATAGGGATACAAAGGGTAGGAATAAATGGTCAGTTTTCACAATGGAGAGAGGTGAACAAGTGGGGTCCCCCAAAGATCTGTACTGGGGCCTGTGCTGCTTAATATATTCATTAATGATTTGGAAAAGGGGGTTAACAATGAAGTGGCAAAGTGTGCAGATGCTA
Organism: Terrapene triunguis; assembly: GCF_002925995.2. Classification (NCBI taxonomy): domain Eukaryota; kingdom Metazoa; phylum Chordata; order Testudines; family Emydidae; genus Terrapene; species Terrapene triunguis. The sequence continues at coordinate 4,373,432 of NW_020664369.1, forward strand.
CAAAATTATTCAAGATAGTTGAGTCCAAAACAGACTGAGGAGTTACAAAGGGACCTCATAAAACTGGGTGAGTGGGGAAGAAAATGGCAGGTGAAATTCAAAGTTAAGTGCAAAGGAATGCACAATGGAAAACATAATCCCAACTACACGTATACAATGATGGGTTCTAAATTAGCTGTTGCCATCCAAGAAAGAGATCTTGAAATCACCTTGGATAGTTCTCTGAAAGCTTCTGCTCAATGCCTCGCAGCAGTCAAAAAGGCTAAAAGTATGTTAGGAACTATTAGAAAAGGTATAGAAAATACCATAATGCCACTATATAAATCTATGGTATGCCCACACCTTTAATACTTTGTCCAGTTCTGGTCGCCCCATCTCAAAAAGGATATAGTGGAACTGGAAGAGGTTTAGAGAAGGGGAAAAAAAAGATGATTAAAGGTATGGAACGGTTTCCATACGAGGGGACACTAAAAGGACTAGGGCTGTTCATCTTAGAATCATAATCATAGAATATCAGGGTTGGAAGGGACCTCAGGAGGTCATCTAGTCCAACCCCCTGCTCAAAGCAGGACCAATCCCCAGACAGATTTTTACCCCAGTTCCCTAAATGGCCCCCTCAAGGATTGCACTCACAACCCTGGGTTTAGCAGACCAATGCTCAAACCACTGAGCTATTAATAGGCAGCAGGTTTAATACAAACAAGGGGAAGTACTTTTTTGCACAATGCACAAATAACCCATGGAACTCATTGCCTTGGGATATTATGGTGGCCAAAAGTATAAATGTGTTCATAAAACAACCTGATAAGTTCATGGAGGGTAAGTCCACCTATGGCTATAAGCCAAGATGGCAGGGACGCAGCCCCATGCTCAGAATGACCCTAAACCTCTGACTACCAGAAGCTGGGAGTGGAAGACAGGTGTGAATTACTCCATAATTGCCCTGTTCTGTACACTCTTCTAAAGGTCTGGTACAGAGACAGGATACTGGGCAAGATGAGCCTTGGTCTGACCCAATATGGCAGTTCTTATGTTAGTAGAAGCTCACGCATCTTGTCAGTAGAAGCTCCCTCAAAGACAGACACAGCCAGCTCTTCTACCACTCGTGGCATGAACTGAGAATTGTTCAAAATGGTTAAGTTTGATTTGAAATGGGAGCTTATCCAGACCATTTGTTTAAAGGGTGCTTTATACAAGTCTTTGCTCACTGAAGTCCTCAAGTTACCTTCTCTCTCTCTCAGTCTCCCAATGAGGTGTACAGCTGGAAGAGAGGCTCCTCGCTGGGCAGCCGACATGCTTCTCCTTCTGATCCATTTTACTATGGGAGGCGCAGTAAAACCGGAGTTGCAAAACAAATTAATTGTGTGACTTTATTAGCTACTAATCAAATAGTCAGAATTTTAACACCTGGAGACATCCCTTTGAAAGAACTTTATCCAAAAGGTAAGAGATTACCTTATTTCAACTATATCAACTGTAGATGAAGGCTTTGTTTTAATTGTAGAGTACTCATGCCGTATGTTTATAACGTGCTTTAAAGAATCAGAAAGCAAACATTTAAAATCCTAACTGGATTTGGGGAGAAAGAGGGAAGTTGCACACATTTTACCAATTCTAGAATGAATTTAGTGCACATTAAAGATCCTAAATTGCAAGATTAGGGAATTAACTCATCTGTCTGCCCACAGAATAGGTATCCTAGTGGAGTTAATCCTAATGGAATTAATCTTAATTGTGCCTTGATTAACGTGACTCTCTGGCCATCTGTGCATGTGCATGCTCTAAGGTAGAAGGGATGTTCGTGAGATTCAGGCACAGGTAAATCTGCTACAGATTCCTTGTGTAGCCTTTGGCAAATCACTTCATTTCTCTGTGCCAGTACATCTTCGGGGCATTGTAAGGCTTAATCCACAATGTTTGTAAAGTGCCTTCACATCTGTGGATGAAAGGTGGCATAATAGAACAAAAGATTTTTATTATACTGAGCATGTGCAATTCCTGAGTCTAACTGCCTTTCTTCCACTGATTTACATGTTGCCTTGGGAAATCATTTAATGTATCTGCCTCAGTTTCCTCATCTGCCAAATGGGATATTATTGTATTTTCTTATCTGCTTCCCAGGAAAATCAAATTTGACTATTTATTATATTTTGTGGATGAATGATGGCACTATTTATATATAATTCCCCTAATAAAAACAGATTGCTTTAATGTAATCTACTTCTTTTTAAATTGATTAGTGTTTTATTTTAAGTTATTATTTAAGTGTATTTTATTTTTAAACCACTCAAATGATTAAAATGCTTTTATTGTGGCTGACTCACTCATTCTGATGTGTGAAATCTACTTTGATTTCAGGGATAAAATACATGCCTCTTACCTTCTTGAACTTGTATGAGTAGCAGAAGGTTGCTTATTCACACCATTTATTCTGCGAAACTGAGTTGTCATGTGAAACAGAAGAAAGTTGCATATAAAACAATCATTAATAATCACTGTAAGGTTGGCTTTATGCATGAGCAAATGCTGATGCAGCAACTGTTGCAATTTGTTATAATAAAAAACAAAAAATGTTTGCTCTAAGTATCAAGCCAAATTGGAATAACTTGAATTTGGTGTGTAGCCCTACTTTTCCCATCCTCCCCAGTAACTGGTCAGTTTTGGCACACAGCCTTCCATTTCTATTAAGAATGTAAAATACTTCAGCCAGATTCTAACACAGTGCAATACATTTTGTCAAGATTGTTCCAGCAGCGGCAAACAAAGAAGTCGTTCTCTATTTTATTGGAACTGGTAACTTGGATAGTAGCTATATATATTTTAAAATGAAAAATAGCAAATAATTTACTCTCCAAAGAATACCAAATAGATCTGTACCCTCAAAATATAAACATAGGTAAGGGATCATGTCATATTTCAATAATATACTTATTAAGTCTGAAAGCAAGGATGTGTAAATTAGGGCTACTTGAGGGCAAACATGCACTTGTGCATTCATCATTTATTGGGTATGGATTTAAAATAACTGCTTACTTCTACCACATCACATGAAGGCAGACAACTAAATATTGACAAATTTTATAAATGCTTGTATAGAAATACGAGTCTAAATACAAATATGGGTGCAGATGAGGGCCTGGTATTAAATTAGGATATTGATATAATAGGCATCACAGAAAGTTTTTGGAATGATGATGATCCATGGGATGTGGAAATACCAGGGTACAAAATATATAGCAATGACAAAGTAGGTCAGAGTGGTGGGGGCATGGCACTATATGTGAAATAAAGCATAGAGTCAAATATAGTAAAAATCTTATTTACATAGACTCTCTATGGATAGAAATTCCGTGTTTCAATAATAAGAGTATAGCAGTAGGAATATGCTACTGACCACCTTACCAGGATGGTGACATGATTGTGGAATGCCCAGGGAGATTAGAGAGGATACAAAAACCAAAAACCCAATAATAAGGGGAGATTTCAACTATTCCCATATTGCCTGGGAACATGTTACTTCGGGACGGAATGCAGAGATAAAATTTCTGCTTCTTGGAGCCGCTAGTCCTGGAACCCACAAGCAGACAGGCAGTTCTTGATATAGTCCTAAGTGTAGGCAAGATCTGGTCTATACCTGAACCACTCGATAATAGCAACCATAATGTAATTAAATGTAACATCCCGGGGGCGTGGGGAACGAGAATACCAAAGAAATACACCACAGTAGCATTTCACTTCAAACAGGAGAACTGCAGAAAAATGAGGATGCTAGGAGAATGAAATGCCTGCAAGCTGCAAGGAAACTTTTTTAAAACACAGTAACAGAAGCTCAAACTATATGTTTCAAATAAAACAAAAACAGGGCCAAAAACTACCAGCGTGTCTAAACAGAGTGGTTAGAAACAAAAAGACATCTTTTAAAAATTGAAAGTCAAATGTATTGAGGAAAATAGAAAGAAAAAGAACTTTGGCAAGTCAAGTGTACAAGTATAATTAGGCAGGCCAAAAACGAATTTGAAGGGCAACTAACAAAAGACACAAAATCTAACAAGCAAAAAACTAAGTACATCAGAAACAGGAAGCCTGCCAAACAATCCATAGAGCGACTGAACGATTTGAGATGCTAAAGGAGCATCGGTCTTTAATGCAGAGGATGTGAGGGAGATTACCACACCAGAGCCATCTTTTTAGTTGACATATCTGAAGAACTGTCCCAAATTGAGGTGTCAGTAGTGGAAGATTTGGAACAAGCTAAACATTAGTAAGTTCTAAGGACCAGATGGTATTCCCCCAGGAGTTCTGAAGGAACTCAAATATGAAATTACAGAACTACTAACTGTGGTATATAACTTATTGCATACCAGGTGATTGGTAGATAGCTAATGTGACACCGATTTTTAAAAACCTCTAGAGGCGATCCTGGTAATTATGAGCTGGTAAACCTAACTTCAGACCCAGGCAGATTGGTTGAAACTATTGTAAAGAATAGAATTATCAGACACAGAGATGAACACAATATGCTGGGAAGGAGTCAGCCTGGCTTTTGTAAAGGGAAATCATGCCTCACCAATCTATTAGAAATCCTTGCTGGGGTCGATAAATATGTGGACAAGGGTGATCCAGGATATAGTATACTTGGATTTTCAGAAAGCCTTTGACAAGGTCCCCCACCAAAGGCTCTTAAGCAAAGTAAGGAGTCATGGGATAAAAAGGAAGGTCTTCTCCTGGATCAGTAGCTGGTTAAAAGAAGGAAACAAAGGGTAGGAATAAATGGTCAGTTTTCACAACAGGGTTCCCCAAGGATCTGTACTGGGACCAGTATTGTTCAACATATTCATAAATGATCTGAATAGGAGGAGAGACTTAAAAAAATTAGGGCTGTTCAGCTTAGAAAAGAGACTACTAAGGGCGGGGGGAATATGATAGAGGCCTATAAAATCATCAATGGTGTGGACAAAATGAATAGAGATGTGTTATTTACCCTTTCACGCAATACAAAAACCAGGGGTCACCCGATTAAATTAATAGGCAGCAGGTTTAATTAAAAAAAATTAGCTCACAGTTAATATGTCCTTGCAATTTTCAAGATTTTTAAAAGCACTGTGTTTTGGAATGCTGCCCAAATATACTGTCAGTGGGATGAACAATATGCATTATCTTCAATGACAGGTAAAAGAAATGAGGTAGAGGTTGCAATAATGCCTGATGGGCATTTTTGTGACCAGGACTTTATTTGTTTTGACATCCACTGCACTATACAACATTGCTCTTTTATTATTCTAGCATCCTAATTGCTGACTATTAGTTCAGTAATAAAATTCAATAATTGCAATGTATAGACCTACATTTAATTTGAAAGTTTATCATTTTCTGATATGTCCTATATAATGTATGTTTAAATTTAATCTGATAAATACAAGTGTAATATTTTATTAATAATACAGCTAAAGTAATTTGCTTTAACAAATTTATTTATTTGCAGATATCACTCCTCCGCAAACAGCTGGGTATCTGGAAGTAACCGACCTTAACTCAAAGAAACTTAAATACATCCCTATTCCCAGGTATCTGATTTCCATCAGTAAAACAGCCTCATCTTGTAGGAGTAACAAATACAATTCATTAAGCTCTCTTAGTTAGAATAGATATTGGCTTTTCTTACTTTTTTTATGTGACACATGGGTGGGTTTTCGGTGCACTGTTTCCTTATTACCTGTTGGATTACTTAATGTTGTGAAAGTAATTTTTACTCCAATATGCAGAACTCTTCAGCAGCTGTGTATGGTGTACTCCTCTATTGAAAAGTTGTATTTATCCATTAGCTGGTACTCAGGAAAAAATTGGTGTTAGCAATTGATATTCGAGGTACCTTCCACTTCTCCTTTTTCTCCCTTCCCTGTTTTCTCTCTTCCCTGTCTCACCCTTTCTCTCCTCATCTTCCCTGCTTCCTTCCTTCTCCCTTTTCATCTCTCCTCTCTGTTCTTCATTTTTCTCTCTCTAGGGTCTTATATAGAGAGGAAAGACAGTCCAGTGGTAGAAGGACCTGGGCTCCAAGTTCCTCTCCACCAGACTGCCTCTGTGATCTTGGGCAAATCACTTAAGTCTGTCTCTGCCTCAGTTCCCAGCATGTAAAATGCAGTTTCTTGCCTCACAGGGGTGTTGGATGATAAATATCTTAAAAATTGTGAGGCCATATGAGTACCTTAGATAGATTGTATGGCCTCCACACTACAGTATCTGACAGCCTACTTCAGCAAGTGCAAAGTATAATTTTAAAAGCATACTTTGCTTATGAATTGACATTTTTCACAATGATAAAGGTTTCCTTAAATAACAGTCTCCCAACTTTTCATTGGTACTGCATGTGTGTGTAACCAAAAGGTATGAAATATTGTATTATATTGATTTTTAAAAAACCTGTCTCATTCCATATGATCTTTCAGGGCATGTATGGAATGAGGCCAGATTTTAGATGTGTTCTGCTTCCTTCCACTTGAACTTTGAGGGTACATATGAAATTGTTATTTCCTGAATTTTGAATGCTTCATTTTGCATCACTAACATTCTTTAGTGTAGTTTTTTTAATGGAATCTACTATATAAATGAGCAATCTACATTTCTATTTATAGTACAGCGTAGTTTTATCTAGAAGTGATTGTTCATCCATGTTTCTCATGGTTTGCATAACCTAAATGTTCTGAATATATTCAGCCAAAGAGCAATTCTGCAGCTCGATCTTTTGTCCAATCAATTTGTAGAGCAAGCATTTGGCATGGAAATGCAGTGTTTGCAGGGCCTCAGCACATAGGTTAAAAGGTATGAATTCATAGTAATACAGATGAAAGTCCTCTTTGGGTCTTTCCTCCAAATCTGGGTGTGTAGCTTATATTCAGAACCTTTTTGGTTCCAGAGGTGCTTCTTATTATGGAGCAGTGATAGTTGCTTCATAAGTGAGATTGAAGCTAGTTTTCCATTATAAGCCCTATTTTCAAACTCCCAAAACGTCCCCCAAAAGGTAATATTCTGCCTGAAATTACCTATACCACATGTTATGTCAACATTAATTCTGCCTGTTAAAGTTTTCAAAAATATGTACAAAGGTCCAAATAGATTATAAAATTCCATTTCCTTTTTAAGGGTTCATTTCTAATACCCTATAACACAAACGTATACATATACTAAAACATTCCTAACTACAGAAAGCTAGGTATGTTAGTTGCTACACCATATATATATATAGTTAAAATAAGAAACTTTATTGCATCACAGGTACAGTGCACTGAAAGTCCTGGAGTTTAGCTTGGCATACTACGATTTCAAGTAGTAGTAAGCCAAGCCGTACTTTAAGACTTTCAGTGAACTATAGCTGTGTCTACACGGTAAATTACTCTGCGGCAAGCTGGTATGCTGTAGATCACACCCTGGCTTCCCGCGAAGTAACTTGCCATGTAGACAAGGTTTACATCAGTTTAACTTCACACCTTTAGTTACATTGGTGACACTTAGGGCTGGTCCACACTACCCGCCTGATTCGGCGGGTAGAGATCGATCTTCTGGGATCGATTTATCGCGTCTCATCTGGACGCAATAGATCTATCCCAGAAGCGCTCCCCCGTCGAGTGCGGAACTCCTGCTCGCCGAGAGGAGGAAGCGCTGTCGACGGGGGAGCCTGCCTGCGCCGCGTGGACCCGAAGTAAGTAAATTTAGTTCGATCTAGGAAACGTCGACTTCATCTACGCTATTCTCGTAGCTGAAGTTGCATTTCCTAGATCGATCCCCTGCCCCAGTGTGGACCTGCCCTTAGTGTGTAAACCAGGTCTTAGAGAAATTTTCTGTGTTATTTCAAGTTATTTTCCAAAGTTGCTAGCTTGTGTTCTTTCCCGTTTATTTTGTACGTTTGTGTTTTCCCTTGCCAAATATTTAAATATTTTTATAATCATAATTTTATCATATCTTTTTATTTCTCTTCTCTGTAATTCCCAGCATGATAAGTTTAGGATCACTAATAAATTTGCTGCTGGCACCTGAATGAAGATCATTCATAGAGGTTATAACAGTCAGGATACAAATGCTCTTTTGGATTTCTGCTCAACTTCCCCATTTTCCAGTTTTTCTGTGTTGCTTGCTTCCTGTTTGACCTGGTTATCCCCCCTTGTTCTCTCTAAAACAGGGGTGGGCAAATTACTGCCCGGGGGCCACATTCGGCCCTTCAGACGTTTTAATCTGGCCTTCGAGCTCCTGCTGGGAAGCAGGGTCTGGGCTTGCCCCGCTCTGTATGTGCCATGGCTCTGTGCAGCTCCTGGAAGCAGCGGCATGTCCCCCCTCCGGCTCCTATGCATTGGGACAGCCAGGGGGCTCCGCACGCTGCCTCTGCCCCAAGTGCCGCCCCCGTGGCTCCCATTGGCCTGGAACCATGGCCAATGGGAGCTGCAGGGGCGGCACCTGCGGACGGGACGGCACGCAGAGCCGCCTGGCTGCCCCTACGTGTAGGAGCTGGAGGGGGGACATGCTGCTGCTTCCGGGAGCTGCTTAAGGTAAGCACTGCCTGGAGCCTGCATCCTTGATCCCCTCCTGTGCCCCAACCCCCTACCCCAGCCCTGATCCCCCTCCCACCCTCCAAACCCCTTGGTCCCAGCCTGGAGCATCCTCCTGCACCCCCAACCCCTCATCCCCAGCCCCACCCCCGAGCCCACATCCCCAGCCAGAGCCCTCACCCCCCTCCGTGCACCCTAACCCCCTGCTCCAGCCTGGAGCCCCCTCCCATGCCCTGAACTCCTCATTTTTGGCCCTACCCCAGAGCCCACACTCCAAGCCAGAGCCCTCACCCCCTCCCGCAGCCCAACCCCCAATTTCTTGAGCATTCATGGCCCGCCATACAATTTTGATACCCTCGGGCCAAAAAGTTTGCCCACTCCTGCTCTAAAACAAGAGGACTGATCTCCTTAAAATAGATTGGAGATAGAGGTTATTTATACAGCATATTCTGTGCTACATTTATCTTAGCTATCTTTTATTCGGCTATCAGTATTATGCAAACATCTTTCCACCCTATCTAGTTCCAGTATGTGGTGTGCTTTGGGTAATATAATAGGGCTGCCAGGTCCAGTCTTGATCTCACTTGGATTGTTGATGGATCATATTCCCTGGTGTACACCTTTCTTGGACCTTGCTCCAATTTCCAGGGTATTTTTTTAAAATTGGCCCCATTGCTACAGAAATATTTTCTCTAGTGTCAATTGTGACTGTTAGATAAACCATATTTGGCTTTATTTTTCAGATCAGTGTCTCTCTCTCCATATACATCATGGCTGTCAAAGATCTCGGACACAGATGTTCTGTTGGCACCACTGGGCAAAGTAGGTTTGGTTACAGTGGATATGGGAGGCAGTGTCAGGCTTTGGGAGACAGGACTTGACAGCCTACAGCGTTCTCTGCAGGACTGGAGAAACATGATTGGACAAGAGGATGGTAGACCTGTGCAGGTAGGACTTTAAAAATCTCAAGTTAAAAACATTAACAAAATGTTGCCAGTGAGTTGAAGTTTCTAGGTTGTTTAAAAAATAAATTATGATGAAAAGTATCATGAAGTAGAATTAGGCCTAGACCAGCAACAAAAATCAAATAGATCTTTTTGTTGAAAGGTCATGTGGTCCTTTAAGAGCTTATTATAGGTGGAGCTGGTAGTAGGCAGCAGATTAAAACAAACAGAAGGAGGTACTCCTTCATACAATGCACAGTCAACTTGTGGAACATGTTGCCAGGAGATGTTCTGAAGGCCAAAAGGATAACTGGATTCAAAAAAGAATTAGATAAGTTCATGTAGGATAGGTCCATCAATGACTTTTAGCTGAGATGGACAGGGACAAAACCCCATGCTCCAGGTATCCCTAAACCTCCAACTGTCAAAAGCTGGGATTGGACAACAGGGGATAGTGCATTTGAAGTTGCCCTTTTCTGTTCGTTCCCTCTGAAGCATCTGGCTCTGGCCACTGTCAGAAGACAGGATGCTGGGCTAGATGGATGATTGATCTGACTCAATATGGCTGTTCTTATGTTCTGGTAGTGATGCCTGTTGTTACAGCTGCCTAACATTTCCAGGAAATCCTCCTGTTTTCAGTTTGCATTTTTACTAGACTTAAAACCATTTGGGCTGAAATTTTCCAAGCTTGCTTTCTGCCTCATGATAGATTTTTTTTTTAAAGTTTTAGTGAAAATATTTCAGTCATTTCCAAAATAGGTATTTTTCCAATATTCAAAGAAATTATTAGGAATTGTTTTAAGAGCTGTACCCCCTCCATACTTTGGAAAAGGGATTTGAAACTTTGCAGGAGAATGGTCCAGTTTCGAGAGTGCTATCTTTTGCTGTCCCCATGAGAATCTAGGCAGATTGGGCCAAATTGTAAGTGTCTGAAAAATTCCATTGCTGAATAGATTTGTAGATAATGACAATATACAATATGTAAGTAAAAAAATATATAAATATCTGTGAGTACTGTGTGTGTATAGGCATGCGTGCGCACACATAAAATATATATACATGTATCAGCTAGTGTGTATGTGCACTACAGCAATATAATGGACAGAATCAGCACTATTCAAATGTCTCATAATCTGTATACTGTTAACAGTTAAAAGAAGTTTTCCTATACTTGAATCAGTAGGACATGAGGTTCAGGAGGATTTGAGTTCTATCCCAGCTTTTGTCATAAATTTCCAAGTGGCCATGCTGGGCGGTATATATACCTCTATATAGCCCCATGTGGCCATAAATATGTTACTCCCTTTTTGTCTCTTTGTAATCTTTATATGTAATTATAACTATTTCAGTTTTTATCAATCTGTATAACCCCTTTTCCAGCACTTTCAAATGTGACAGTAGATTTAATATTTTCTAAATAAAATCTTTCCACATTATTTTCAAGAGATCCAGTAGCCCAAAAGTATAAATTGGATGTAGTAGGCAGAAAGTATAATTCTCCTTTCACTCTCTCTTCCTACCCCCAACTCCCATTCCACAAGATCAGTGGTTCTCAAACTTTTGTACTGGTGACCCCTTTCACATAGCAAGCCTCTGTGTGCAACCCCCCCCCTTATAAATTAAAAAGGCTTGTTTACATATTTAACACCATTATAAATCCTGGAGGCAAAGCGGGGTTTGGAGTGGAGGCTGACAGCTCGCGACCCCCCGTGTAATAACCTCGTGACCCACTGAGGGGTCCCGACCCCCAGTTTGAGAACCCCTGCACAAGATGTTCTGCATTTATAGAAATTTGTGCAACCACTGACCTGTTCTTGTTACTGGAGCTCAGCAAATGCCTTTCATAAAAGTCATGAGAAAAGAAAACACTCTTCCAGTACCACATTTGTGGTGTTATTTATTTAGGGTTACCATATTTTAATAAAAAAAAAAGGAGGACACTCCACGGGGCCCCGGCCCCGCCCCAACTCTGCCCCCTCCCCCGAACGCTCTGCTCCTCCTCCTCCCCTGCTTCCCGTGAATCAAATGTTCGCGGGAAGCCTGAAACAGGGAGGCAGCAGATAAGCTGGGGCTGGGGCTGGGGCGGTGGCGGGGGGGCGCGAGGAGGCACAGCCCAGTCCGGCCCCCCCGGCCGAGCGGCTCCCTCCGGCGGCCAGCCGGCCCTGGCCAAGAGGCTCTGGCCCCGGCATCTCTGGCCCGGCTCGGCTCGGGCCCTGGGGTGCTGGCCCTAGTTCCGGCAGAGCGTGCCGGCCCCAGCCGAGCACCCCCGGCCCTAGCGACTCCAACTCAGCTTGGGCCCCAGGGCACTGGCCCCGGCCGAGCAGCTCCGGCCGGTGGCCGAGCACCCCAGCCCCGGTCCCAAGCGGCGAGGGCCCGGCCCCGGCCCGGCACCGGCCCTGGTCGAGCGGTGCCGGCCCCAGCGGCTCCGGCCCCAGCCCCAAGGCCCCTCCCTATTTTCCCGGACATGTCCAGCTTTTTGGCAGTTCCCCCCGGACGGGGATTTGAGGACCAAAAAGCCGGACGTGTGCGGGAAAATCCGGATGTATGGTAACCCTATATTTATTGCTTTACCAATGCCAGACATTTTCATTGTCAGTAAAGTAGTGCTAGCGCCATCTAATGGCCAAATGTAGTCGGTTTTAATCAGAGCATTTTGGTTGATGTGTATCAAGTATCAGAGGGGTAGCAGTGTTAGTCTGTATCCACAAAAACATCCAAAAAAAAATCTGTTAGTCTTTAAGGTGCCACCAGACTCCTCGTTGTTTTTGGTTGATCTGATTAATAGCAAAATATCACTGTTCTTATCTTGGAAGAACAGTGTCAGGATTACTGGCTTTAATTAGTTTGTTCTGTAGTGCTCTTTTGATTCAGTCTCATCGAATTACTATAATTTCAGTCAACTCAGCTGAATATTTTAAAAATATCTACTTTGTGCTTGCAAAGTATACTTCATCTGAAAATGTCAAAGCACATTACAACATTGAGTAATATTTATTACAGAAAGGCTACAGGATTTTCCCAAACTCACAGAGTAACTCAGTGGCAAGTTAGTCATAGAATTTAGTTCTCTTGACACCAAATCTTCCTAACTACCAGACACGTTGCCACTTTTTTGTTGGCTATAAGATTCTAAAAGTTAGAGATAGAAAAGTCCTCTTAGCATATCTACTTCTTCCTTTTGACCATGCAGGAGATACGTCTCCTATCAGGGCACTGTCAGATTTTAAAATTATATAACATTGATTTGAACTGAAAGGCTGAGAAGAAACCCCACATTTTGGTCTGCAAACTCAGACCATATTCATTTCTGCACGTTTTTCAACTTTATACTACTTTTTTTTAAAGGTCAGGATTTTGAGATATTATAAATCAAACTTGCTGCAAAATGCATTATTTTCAGCATATAGCATTTTATAGAGTCGCAAGTAAATAATTTCTCATTTAGCATTTAACTTATCTTTTAAAAAAAATGTTGGCACACAATATGCGCACATTGTGAAATATAAATTTACCTGATGTGGGGAAGTGAGAAGGCACTTTTTCCATATGAGGTTAGCCTTTTAATGGACATAGACGTAATAGCTTTGTTTTATACATGGCATTTATTTTCATAAGCTAAGGGATGATATTCAATGCATAAATATGTTCTCAAGTTATCCCCTATCAAAAGTAAAAATTATTACCCTGTCTGAAAGTAAGCAAGAAACAAGAAATGTGAATTTAACCTTGGCCTCAGGAGATACTGACAAGCTGCTCTGCTAAAAAAAGCTGCATCTAAATATTGCTTAATACGCACATGTGAAGAATCAAAAGTGTCTTGCAATTGTTCAAGTTGTTGGACTTTTCCCAGGTATTTAATGAGATAGTTCTGACCCCTCCACCGAACAACACAACATGTCTGCAAGGCTTCTGTCCTTTGAAGCAAAATGGTTTGAAGTCTTTGATAGGAAGTATGTTCTGATAGCTGGGGACAGGCATCCAAACAAGTTTTAGTTTTAGCTTCTGGACTTGTGCTTTGGTTTCCACAAGCAGGCGTTAAACCTCAGAAATAGGCAGTATGCACATAAACGGGCAAACAAATGGAAAGCAAACAGTATTTAAATAAAATGTCAACAAGGACTTTCTCTGAACTTTCTTTAGATACAGCAGTCCACGAGGCTAAACAAATATGGATAGGTTTTAGGCAAAAACACAACTGTTCCATTTGGCCTTTGTATTCATCAATTGGGATCCAGTGGTATAATCTTTTGTTAGCCTTCAAATCTGTCAATATTTGTTTTGTATTGTATATACACTCAACAGCGTGCAAGCTGCTGAAACCGTGAGGCTACAAAAAATAGTTTCTAAAAGTACAATTACTTGTTAAAAGTAATCGTAAATTGTCCCTATTTCATAAAATGTTTGGACTCTGTGTGTGTTAGGGATTTTATATAATATGCCAAAATGTTTACATGTGGGTGTCTGAACTTAGGCTTCTACGATCAGATTTAGGCACCCAGTAAAGTGGCCAGATTTTCAAAAGTGCTGGACACCCATTTATGTCAATGGAGTTACTAGATGTTCTGCGAGTCCAGCACTTTTGAAAATCTGGCCACTTTAAGGTGCCTAAGTATGGGCTTAAAAGCTTTCCTTTAGGCACCCATTTTTAAAAGAAAAAAAAAATTACCCTAAATATTTTAGGGCAATGTACATAGAACCCTCAGTAAGTTTAGTTGGTTGCTATTAGAGGGCAAACCTAGACACTAGAGATAGAAAAGACCTATTCAATTCTGCCAGTGCCTGTTTGTCTCCTACAGCACATTATTGAATCCTACTTCCCATCTAGTTTTCAATGACTTCAGAATTGAGGGTTCCTCCACTCACATCACAATATTTATATAAAAACAAGCTTTGAGATACATTTTAGAAGTTGCGCAGAGTTTAATAATCTGTAATTATACATCAGATACTTTATATACCTGAAACATTCAGAGCTAGCTTTCCATCTCCAAATACAGAATTAAAATAAATTACTCATTTTTGATAAGTTGCCATCTAGCAACATTCCCTGTGGTCAGTACTCTTCAAATTTTACTGTTGTAAATTGCTGCCAAAACTGGAACATGAAACTTGCTTTACTTAGACTCAGGGTCAGAATTCCATGTGTAGAAAATTATAGTCAAAATGTTAACACTTTCAGAAGCCTAAATAAAACATCTGAAACACCAGTCCCTGGTGAATACAAGTGCAAATAAAGTGCTTGGGTTAAAAAATTGCAAAAGATGTGTACAAAATTTCCCACACATTGCAGACCACCAAAATCCAAAACCACGCTGCCACTGGTGGCTTACCAGAGACGTCCAGCCAATGCACTCTCATATCTCCATGGTATTTTCATCTTTGTAGCTGTGCTGCTAAGTGATCCATTGTGAAATGTGGCCAAATTCTCACAGTCTCAATCTATACAATACCACCATAAAAACTTGTCCATTAGATTCAAGGCAGTTTCTGTGCTCTGGGCACCACGAGTGGTTGCAGAAGTGAGCTGCTCTATCCCAAACCAGAGCTTTTGCCTTTAAAAACAGTGGTAGTTGGAGAGTAGGGTTGTTTTTCTTGAAGTATGTGTCAGTGTGCATCCCATCGTAGGTGCACATGCATCTCATGCACACAAGATCATAGTCTTCTGAAAAGCAGTTTCTATTGGAGGGCACAAAGCGCAGAGCAGCCACAAACCTCCCTTGGGTCCCTCTTACCGCCCATGGCAGAGAGGCCAAACCAGGCGAATGTCCGACACCGCCCCCCCCCACACTCTACTCTGTAGAGGCATTCAAACTTTTGTCAACCAACTTTATGAAGAAATCTTTATCTTCACACTCCCATCAAATTGGACATCGCAGAAGACTATTGGTCATCCTGCTGTACACCAAGACGAGGTGCTTTGTGCCAACCACCACACCTCATGGTGGACTCATCTCTCTCAAGAATGGTTGATTGTTTTACTTATTTGTTTTCGGTAAAGAGAAACATCACGGAGGGTTATGGTCTTTTTGGCCTCAGCTCTGGCCAGTTGGCACTTTATTAATGTGACACTCAACCAGTGTTCCCACAAAACATGAATCTGGCTGTGCCCTTACCCAGGTAACTGGGAAAGTTAATGCTTTATCCTTATATAATACTCTTCACATCTCAGAGAACTTTACAGACATATCTACTCTTCACGAGATCTATGTGAGGTAAGTATTATCACCACTTTGCATATGGGGAGACCAAGACAAAGAGAAGTCAGGTAACTTGCTCAAGTTCACATCAAATCAGTAGGAAAATTTGAAATAGAATCTAGGAGTCCTGACATCCTCACACCGAAGAAACTGAAAATGCCTGCAAAAGATTGCCTAAGACTTTGGATACTAAATCTTTATGTTATAATATGGCCAGATCTGGGGTATCAAGACCAATTAACTCAGAGCTAGAGCATAAAGCACATGCTTGCTATTGTGAAGAGTACAATATAGACAGATTGAGCAAAATTCAAGGTAACTGAGTAAATTGATTTTTTTCTCAAATTAAAATGCAGCAAAGCAAAATGGCTTACTTCACAGCTCTCCTCGCAGCACTCAAAAGAACGAGTCAGAGAATGTGATGTCTTTTAAACATAGCCACATAAAACATCAACTAATTTTATCATATTGCCCAGCTCAAACATTAAAAAGGACAATATGTTTCTGTTCACAATAATTAACAATCCCCTCCACCAATAACTAAACAATTTAATGTCCTTTGCTTTTATGTGCCTAGAGGTGCACATATACTGTGATTAAAAAAATCCTGTGTCTCAGAATCTCAGAGCCCAGGTTAATTGACTCGGGCTCAAACTCGCAGGATTTCAGAGCCCAGGTTCCAGCCCAAGCCCAAATCCCAAGCCCAAACATCTACATTGCAATTTTTAGCCCCTCAGCCCGAGCCAGCTGACCCCTGGATTAGCTGCGGCTGTGCCATGGATTTTTTTATTGCAGTGTAGATGTACCCTAACTGAGAAATCATCCAATAATGAGAGAGCTTCTCTTGATTAGACAGCGTTTGAGTGGGTTTGGCAGCATTGCATAGTGAGATTATGGCCCCCAAGATTCAAGATTTCTTCTGCAAACAATTTATTGACGTTTATTAGATTTGAGGAAATTGTGAGTGAACAAATAGGGATGTAAGTTGTGTACTTAGAAACATTTAAAATATATATACTCTCAGATAAAAACTGTTAAACTGGAGTTAAAGTTGAGTAACATCAGTAATTTATTATCCCAAAAATAAGCATTATAAACCCAGGAAATTCAGAGGTAGGGATAAACTTACAAGAAATCCAAACATGTTAAGGTATGGAAATGTACAGGTAAGGCATCCAAACAATCTTAACTCTGCCATGTAGCAATGCTACGAAGTAACCAGACAGTTGTGATTAGTGTATAATACTGTTTGTAGGCCCACATTAGTTGAGACTGATATTTTTAAAGGAACATTAAAATTTGTAGAAGATAGAGATAGTTACATGAAAAATAAATATACATCTGTTTTCCCTTGCAAGAGTTAACTCCTAGTTTATTAAAGGTCAAAACTCTGCCAATGCGCACTGTAGGGTTTCATAGAGTGTCCGCCAGTCACCAAAAAGAGGAGCCTCATGACTGCAGTAGCCCCTTAACCTCCTGTTCTCCTCTCCCAGGGTTGTTTGATTCTGAGATCCGTGCAGTTGTGATCCACTAGCTCCTTTCCCAAGTCCCTCTACCCATTAGGGTGCACGGAACACTTGAAGGCTCCCTCCATCCTTCCTGTCTTCCCCTCAGCCCACCAAAACTAAAGCACTTTTTTCCCTGCCTTTAGGACCTTTTGCATACATGGTGCAAGATTTAGCTGCAAGTGAATAATAAGCCATAAATTAGTTTCACTGTATAACATTTAAAACATATTAGAAAATGTGAGCGTTAATAGAGACTCTCCTTTTCATTCTGTAATCTTCACATTTTGCACTAAAATATGCGGCACAGTGCATGCAGACCACTGAAATATGCACCCCAAGTATGGTTGAATTAATCTATGTTACCAGTAACACGTCCAAAGATATAAATTTACTGCAACCTCCCAGAAAAAAATTTAATTATTGTAGCTTTTACTCAGCACAGCTCAGCCATGCCTCCGTTGCCTCTCCCTGTACTACCGCGGCTACGTTGCTATTTATACTCATGCTAGTTCGATGAGAGCTAGCGTGGTTATATGTACACAAGCAGGGGAAATCAAACCCTTAGCTCGTACTGTAGACATAGCCTTAAAGAGGCCTAGTCTTCAGAGTCAGGAGAACAAAAGTTTTAGAATTCAGCAACAATATCTAAGACTCGTAATTGTAAATAGCAATAGTTCAAACTGCAGGGAGGAAATGGGAGAAAAAAGTGAGGGGGAAAAACCTAAAATGAGAATTTTCATAGACTAATAATTGATCATCAGAGAAAGACAGCAAAGCCTTAACCTCGTCGCACATTGAGGAAAGATTAGTTTTAGGGGTCCTTGAGTCTTGTATTCCCAGTAGAACTCGTTGGAAATTTTCAGGTGAAACAGTTTCATTGAAAAATGCCAATGCCTTGTAGTAAAATGTTTCACTAAATGTATTACAGATTTGACAAAACTTTCATTGCAACACAGACTGGTTTCCATTGGAAACCTGCTGGTGTTTCAGGCTTCACAGCTCCTCAGGAAGTCAGCCAGTGCCTGGAGCCCTAGCTAGAGCCAAGATTCAGGGGTCAGGTAAGATCCCCACCCCGTGGCAGCATCCCTGGGAACCCCAGCTGGAGCCAGGGGCCAGTCATTTAAGTAGTCCGTGCCTCGGTATCCTCATCTGTAAAATGGGCTTGGTAGCTACTTCACCAGAGTGCTGTGATGGTATATTTATTAATGTTGTAAAGCACTTGGAGATCCTCAGATGGGCAACACTTCTGCACATAGTTACAATGCAATTCAAGGGAGTTACTCTTAATTACTTTGGAGTAAATCCAAAGCAACATTAAGTTCAGAGTATTATTTATATGTCTGAAGGAAAAGGATCCTGGAAGGTTTTTTTGTTTTTTGTTTTTTTTAATGGCAGTTTCTTTTCCTTTATCCCCTGAGATGTCCCCCTTTCCTCTCGTGTAGTCTGAGGGCAGATAAGTTGTAGTTGCTTACTCAATTCTCCATAATTTTCAGGCAGACCTGGAGCATCCTTTTTTCCTTCCTCTCTTCAATTGTGCATAAGCAACTCTATAGTAAGTTATTCACCCTTTAAGTGGGTTGATACTTTTATTTTTATCCAACTCATTTATTATTTCCATTAATTTCCTGCAGCTGTAAAATACTATACTGCTCGAGGAAGTTTAGCACAAAAAAAGCTTAGTTGCTCAAATTTACTTCTAGAATTAGGTGTTATTGAGACCTAATGACTGTTATATGATTGCAACTTGCACGTGCTCTACACCCAGAAAAGACATCGGTTCAATCTTGTGCTCACATGCATCAACTCAGTTTGGAACCCAGATTGTTGAATTGGGGTAAAATTATAAAAAGCTCCCAAATCCTTTCAAAAGTGACTTTGGCGTTTGGAAGCTGAAGTCCCATTTTCAGTGAGACTTAGGGTCCTAAGAGCTTGTAATACTTTTGGAAAGGACAGTTAGGGTCCGGAGTCACTTAAGTGCTTTGGAAAATTTTATCCTTTGTCTGAAATATTTTTCAGTTAGTGTTGACAGGGGCAGAGGGGAGTTTTATTCTTTAACATTGCCTTGAAAAATGAGCCTTTCTATGACATTAAATGCCATATTTGTCATGAAGTTTGTGCGGAACATGGCTGCAATCTTTCGTATCTGATAAAAGGGAAGATATTTAAATGACATCATTTACTACATATAGCTACAAACTTTCTTGTTCATTAATTGAAAGGGTAACATTTTCCATATTTTTCTTTTACGAGAATAATTGCTTATTCTCACCACATGAGGGTATCAGTGAGCTAAAAACGCTAACGGTTCTCATCTATTAAGTATCCATGCATTTGGAATAACCATATTTGTGAGAGTCAGACCAGGTGGGGAGAACCCCAAATTCCTGCAAATTTCACTCTGTGGGCTAAAACAAGGGACTCTGAAAGAGATGAAGACTGGGGATTTTAGAATTAGTCAGACTCTGAGTGAAGGCTGCACAGTCAATGTCTGGAATTCTCAGTTTCATGAGCTCCAGGTATTCCAGCTCTGACCCATCCAGGATCCTCCCTGATTCTCAGTGATGGGAAGTCTCTGCCAAACATGGTGACTGACACCACTCTGGCTCTGTGGCCTCTCTCTAGCCTGGGTGATTGGCTGTAAAGGAGATGCGGGAATAGCAGATGTGGAGAATGAGACTAGAAAGCCAACAACCTAGAGACCCCGACATGTTTATGACTTCAAAACTCACTGCTGGGTGAAAGCAGCTCAGCTCCTCCCTCAGTTCATTATCATCACTGAGACAGATATTGCAACCCCATGCAATGTCTTTGGGGACCATTGTATTAAATTTATGAGTGGTTTATGTATGATTGTATTCTGCTTCATTGGGGAGGGTTAGCACAGCTCCTCCAGGATTAAGGCAAGTCGCAAAGGCTAAACAATTCCAGAGAAGTTCCACCCTCGGGGTGGTTTGCATATCCTCGTTCATCCTGGGTTTTCCAGAGACTAGAAACAAAGAAAGGCCTTTTGATATAAAAAGATGAGATTGAACTCACTTGTGGCCTTTTGATTCAACAAATAGTAGGATTGCCAATTTTCTGTTGCAGAAAACTGAACATCCTTGCCCCGTCCCTGCCCTGCCCCTTCCTGAGGCTCTGTCCCTGCCCAACCCCTTCTCCAAGGCCCTGCCCCTGCTCCCTCCATCCCTCCTCCCTCTATCGCTCGCTCTTCCCTACCCTCGCTCACTCACTCATTTTCACCCGGCTGGGGCTGGGGGTTGGGGTGCAGGAGGGGCTGAGGCCTCTGGCTGGGGGTGCGGACTCTGAGATGGGACCAGGAAATGACGCATTTGGGCTGCAAGAGGGGTCTCTGGGCTGGGGATGAGGGGTTTGCAGTGCAGGAGGGGGCTCAGGGCTGTGGGTTGAGGTGCGGGAGGGGAGTGCAAATTCTGGGAGGGAGTTTGGGTGCGGGAGTGGGCTCAGGGCTGGGATATGGATTTGGGCAGCGCTTACCTCAGGCGGCTCCCAGAAGCGTCTGGCATGTCCCTCCAGCTCCTAGGCAGAGGGTAGGCCAGGTGGCTCCATGTGCTGCCCCCGTCCACAGGCGCCACCCCCGCAGCCTCCCTGGCCGCCCTGTGCCTAGGAATCAGAGGGACATGCCGGC
This sequence comes from Terrapene triunguis, assembly GCF_002925995.2. Classification (NCBI taxonomy): domain Eukaryota; kingdom Metazoa; phylum Chordata; order Testudines; family Emydidae; genus Terrapene; species Terrapene triunguis. The sequence continues at coordinate 4,394,258 of NW_020664369.1, forward strand.
TGATTCCGGGAGCTACGCAGAGCTGGCACCTGCAGTCAGCCGGACTTTTAGCAACCCGGTCAGCTGTGCTGACCGGAACCACCAGAGTCCCTTTTTGACTGGGCGTTCCGGTCAAAACCGGATGCCTGGCAACCCTAGCAAATGGACATGCCTTTCTGTCCATGGGGAGGTCCCAACCCTTGCTGAAGGGTTGGAAGGGATGTTGGTCTGTCAGACTCTCCATGTAGAAGATGGGTGATTTCTGGGTGTTTAGCGTGTGGATTTAAATGTTTGTTGTTTTTTATATGTTTTGTCTGTAAAGCTTTTTGCCCTATGAATTAATGTGTTTGCTTGGAAGAGCTGTGTGGCCTCTTGTAAAAACACTGTCATTGTCCTCTGAGAGTGCGCCTCTTTTTAGAAGGGAGTCGGTCAAAGTGTCCCAATCCAGACACAGGTGTTGGCTGGAAACCTGAGACCTGACTGGCACTCCTGGAGTGGATCACAGAGCAGGGGAATGCAGTGACATCATCATCAGGGCTGCCAACTGAAATCAGAGCCTCATTGTAGGCACTGTAGAAACGCGTAACGAAAGACAGTCCCTGCCCTGAAGATTTTACAAATTAATTAGAGAAGACAGACAAAGGGTAAGTGGGAACAATAATCCCAGCTTTCTCCTAGAGCAGGCAGATCCAGTACAAAGTGCCTCTTTCTTTCCCCTAGAAATGTGGGAGACCGTAGCTCGCAAAAATAATCTGTTGCCCAAACAAATCATCCTTTAGTGCTGTTGCTCAAAGTGTCTGCACCAGTGAGTGCTGTGGCCTTAGATTGATGACACTGTTATCAAACAAAAATAATAGTTCTGCCATTATTAAACTTACTCTGTAATCACTGTAAAGACACAAGGTATCAAAATGTTAGTTCACATAATATGTTATAGTAATACTAGACGTAGGTGGCTCACCTGTAAAACAAAGCCAGCAGTTCAGTCTGTTCCACAAAGCTGAGCTGTAATATCTCAGATCTGTACTTTCTAAAGGAAAATTTGACATTTGGTCTAGCTTGCGGGCCCCAAGGCTGTGGAAAATTATCATCTTTCTGCTTTCATATGCAGTTCCTTTCAAGTTTTCTTCTGCAAGTAAATCTCCCTATTGTTTGCAAATCAGAAACTTTGGCTTCCCTTCAGCTTTGTTCCCATTATTGACTCTCTGGGCTAATTTAAAAGAAACTGTATTCTGAGATATATCCAAGTTAGCACATGAGATGCTCATTTTTCAAGTAAATCAGTCCTCATTTCAGCTTGGTGAGATCAGAAATATAAAATGGTCAAACATTGTTCTTGAATCTGGTTAAACGTTTCATTCTGAAAGCCTGAATTCAAATCCTGGTTAGATCCCAAATGAAAATTACTATGGTGGACTCATCCTTGTCTCAGATGTTTGTTCATATCGCTAAAAGTCGCAATATATCTTATCATCGGCATTCTGAAGATAATCAGGACTGGAATAGCAGCGATATTGTGTCCAAGAATTGATGTACATTGGCAGATCTACATGGGCTCACATAATGCTGTCCTACACAGTGGATAAAATGTATATCAGTGCCTAAGTCACAAGTAACAAATTAAAGTCAATGGGACTTAGTTCCTAAGTCATTAGATGCTTCTGAAATTTTTGCCCTGTCTCTTTAAGCAGTACTGTCAGTCTTTCATTTTTTATGTAACAGATTCACCCAATAATTTTAAAAGACTCAGCATTAATTTAGCATGAGGTAAAATAAACTGCCAAACAATGTAATTAGAAACTAATTAGGAGTTCTTTGAAAAGAAAATGAGAAGTACTTCTGCCACAATCTATATGCTGTAGTCATTTGTTACTTGGTGGAACAGCATGTTAGGAAAGCCATGACCTCATAGCTTTCAAACAAAAAAAAATGCTTTGGAAACTTGTGGTGATGACAGATAAAAAATGGAATTTACACATGTGTTAATAAAATACAGAACATGTTGCAGTAAAACAAGATGCCTGATTCCGTGTCTTTTCAATGTTTCAGTGTGTTCAGTTTGTGATAGGGTTAGGATGATTATGAGGGAATCAAAATACTTTTTTAAGTTAATCCTGTTTTATTTATGACTGACCAATATACTGTGTGTGTACCAAACCATCATATAATAGAGGAAACGTGCTTTCAGCATTTTCAGATCTGTGTGGGTACATTTTTCAGAGCTTATGCAGCTTTCTTACTAGAGACATAGTGCTTACGTGTTGCTAGAATTTCATGATATAGTTTAAAGAATTAAAGGGGTTGTGCCATTTTTGCAGGAACACAAGATAATTGTCATCACTGTAGGTAAATCCACTACAGAGATGCAACTGTCAATGTGCTAGGACTGGCAATATCTTTGACTCTTTAATTCTTACTATTACAAGGAGAATAGGTAATGAAGGAGAAATTAAATGTTTCTGACCAGTAAGATTATTTGTGTAGACTCAGGAGAGAACAAGAAAGACAGGAACTGAAGAAAGGAGCAATGAAAGTTGTAGATGGAGTTGTATCAGTGAAACTGTTTTTGTAGTATGAGAAGATGACGTGTTGTTTCTGCAGTGATAATATTTGATACACTCTGACATAAAAAAAGATGTATTAGGAGAGATGATGTGAGTACTGAAGGCCAGTTTGTAGTGAAGGCCTCGCTGGAGTCCTAGACATGGCAAACGGTATAAACCAAAGGTGGTGAACCAAAGTAGGCCTTAATAGACTAGCAATACTGGGTGTCAACTTGAAACACCACTTTCATGTGAAAATTCACCTTTGTGAATTTGGAAAAAGCATGAGAACCACATGATCTAGTGGTTTAAATACATTCCTGGAAGCCGTTTTTTCTATTCCCATCCATGTCACACTTATATAGTACTTTCCAAACATTTAGCAGCTAGATATTATTCTCCTATTTTACAGATTGAAATGCAGAGGTTCAGAGAAGATACATGATATGGTCAATGTCATGCAACTGCAATAGGGCTGGGCTTTTACCCAGGAAATGTAGGTTCTATTCCTGATTTGTATGACCTGGGGCATGTTACTTAACAGAATCTCCGTGTATACACGCAATAATATGTGTTTACTAAATTAATGTTTGTTCTAAGTGTAAGGTAGTATTAAGACCAGAGTTGGGATAGTACTTGGGGACTTTCTGATTCCATCTGTGGCTTCTATGAACTTTGTCTCCATTTTACCTCCTTATCCTCATAGTAGCTTTTTACAAACTGGTAAGGGTAAATTTTTTAAGCAAAAGTGTCTTTTAGATATTTTCACAATCTTCAGATAGTGAAAAACATTTTGCATGAACTATTATCTAATCATTTTGAAATTTTGCAAAAATGCCTCAATTTTACAGGCATTACACAACATCCAAACCAGGCAAATTTCACCAGCAACAATCAAAACCATTCTGAGTATTTCACCCATCACTAACACTAGTACTATAATGATGGTTAGTAGCTTTAGGGCAGTATTGAAAGCACACAGAATAACACATACATTAGTGTTTTCTTGATTGATAACTATGGATAGCGTTGACCCTTTCCTGTGGGCTCAAGTCAGCACTATCGACGTCAATAGAAGTTTTCCCATTAACTTTAATGAAAGCAGGATAAAATCCCATAGCTACAGCAATAAGAACAGTGAGGGGTTTTTTATTTTTGGGGGTTTTTTTGCCTGAGTCCCTCTCCTGCCCAATAGTTTTCTACTCTCATGCTGATTATAAAACATTTTCTTCATATCTTCACCAGAAACTGTTTTACATTAAAAAGAAAGAGCAGCACAGAACACTATTCTATACTTAAATAGCAACATGCATATAGCAACTATTGATATCAATTTAGCCTGAGTAGGAAATTCAGTGCATTTTTGAATATGTATTCACTATAGTGTTGATATAGAGAGTGTTCTGGGAAAAGATGTTATTATGAACTGTTAAACGTAGCCTAGGGCAACATTTTTATAAATCCTTTTTACAGTTTAAACAGTTTAGGTCCAGGAAAATCCATAGTCTTGTACACAAACACTGAAGGAGACACTTCATTCTATGGGGAAACATAATCCTTCATCCTTTGAGTCATCTTGTTTTTGATAGTTTATTATTTCTTTCATATCAAGAATATTCACCTCCCAAAATGACATATGGGAAAAAGTCCCTTAATAAATTACTGATGTTCAAGTACAATCTGGATTTTATTAATTTTTCAATACGGAAACATTACATTTGATAGAAAAGGAAACATTGTCCTTTGACTATGATTATAAATTGCAGGGCTTTGGAGCTGTGCTCCGGCTCCGCTCCAGCTCCAGGCAAAAACCTGCAGCTCCACTGCTCCGGAGCTGCTTCGCGCTCTAGCTCCGGACTCCACTCCAAAGCCAGATTGTCCCATTTACTTGTACTGTATGTTACTAAAAGGGCAAAACATTGGGCTAATTTTTTTCCTGTGGTGTACAACTGTGCTAGGAGAGAGAGAAGGGTAAAATGAGCCTTCTCTTTGCACCTTAGCAGGATTCCTACTTTGTGGTAAAGACAGTTCTAGGAAACTAAGTGTTAGGAAGGAGAATGCGCTTTATTTCTTTTTAAGGAGCAGTAAGAAGTACCTTGCAGTTGATCCACCATTTTTAGTCTGAACTTCAGCCCTGTGTTGGTGGAATGACTCTAATTAAACATGCAATTGCCCAAGCTCTACGCTTCCCCGTCTTTCCCATCCCTGTCACTGCCAGCATTAAGGGTAGGTATTTACCCATTAACTGTTTGAATGAGTGCTAGTGAAATGAAACAAAACTTTGGTACCTCAGCTTTTCATGTCTAATATACTAGGTGTAAATCATTCCAGCAACTGTATATACATCAGCCTTGGCACTGTTCTTTCAAGATATTATTTAACACACTGATGTTGTATTTTAAGTTAAGAGAAGCATGTAATCATGTTATTTCCAATGGTTTAGCAAATGTGCTGCACCTGGCATGTCTTGGAAGTTCCATAGGGTGCTGAATAAAGGCTTAAGGAAAATTTTACTTAATCATTTGTCGCCGCATACAATAAAGAGAGGTTCATGCACTTACATTCTGGAGATATATACCAATGAAATCCTGTAAGGAATGTGCCTCTGCTTTAATTCCTTTACTTTACTTTGCTTTAAAGAAGAGGGGAAATGTAATTCTGGGAAACTTTGAAATGGGTAACTTATTTAAAAAAAAAAAGTGTATAGCTTAGACTCCTTCATACTGCTGGAGGCTAAGCTTGGGAGTAAAAAGCTGAACAGACTAATATTTCCCTTCAGTTTTCTCTTGTTTTTTCCTCTTAAGAATAATTCATTTAGAATAATATAGTTTCTTAAAAGTATGCAGAGTGTCCTTTAAAAGGACAGAGACTAGATATGAGTGCGTACATTTGTAGGGGTACATTCACTAAAGCTAACGCAGTGAGATTATATCTCTCTGTGCCTGTGAGGATTCACCTCTATTGGAACCAGCATTTCCTCCACCATCCTCCTTAGGGAACTGGCTTTTCCGTCATAAGAGGGTTCCAAAGGAGCAACTCTGGCACCAGTTGCTGAGGAAAGGCCGTGAATCCTCTCATTCCTTCTGGACTTGTAATAAAGCTAACTGAACAAGACTACAAACACAAACTGCTGCGTAAAAGTCTGTACACTCTCTAAACATCTTACTATGCTGAACAAAAATGTGTCCTCTCTAGCTAGTATGGTGACAGGAGTACTAGAAATGCCTGTGACAGACAAGGTGGGTGAGGTCATATCTCCTATTGGACCAACTTCTGTTGGTGAGAGACGAGCTTTTGAGCTTATGCAGAAGTTGGTCCAATAAAAGATGCTACGTCACCAACCTTGTCTCTCTAATATCCTGGGACTGACATGGCTACAACAACACTATATATCAGGGATCAGTAACATTTGGCACGCGGCCCATCAGGGAAATCCGCTGGCGGGCCGGGACGCTTTGTTTACCTGCAGCGTCCGCAGGTTTGGCCGATTGCAGCTCACACTGGCCACATCCCGTGGCCCGCACCGCTTCCCGCAGCCCCCATTGGTCTGGAACGGCCAACCGCGGCCAGTGGGAGCTGCGATCGGCCAAACCTGCGAACTCTGCAGGCAAACAAACCGGCCTGGCCCACTAGCGGATTTCCCTGATGCATGCCAAAGGTTGCAGATCCCTGCTATATATGATAGATAAATCCATCTACATCAAGAGTGCACCCAGGTCTACGTCAAGGGACAACGAAAAAAACCTCCACACTTATTAATTAGTTGCAAAACTTGTTGATCACAGAAAGGGAATCACTCATCTACTACTTTCCATCCAAAGTTAGATGTATCTTCATCCTGGAGTGACCTTCACATATGTGGTCTGACCTTTTACCCCCTCTCTGAACAAAGATTTCCCAACTAGTTACAAAGTTCTTTTCACCTATTGTAAAATCTAACTAGATGTTCTGCTGTTGTTGGAAAGTCACTTTGTTTTAGGTAGAAATGACTGAGAAAAGGGTAAGTGACAGGAACAACTCAGGCTGAGAGAAGTGTTGGCTATATCACAAGTACAGATGAAGGTTAGATCTCATATGCAAAACTCCCACGGATAATGGTGGACCTGGTTTTGGGTGGAAAGGCAGAGCAATGGAGGAGAAATTTGTCTCTGGGAACAAAGATGCTCTCTTCATTTTTTGGTCCTTGATTTAATAAAACAGGCCTGTGAAACAGAGGAATGATATGTGGACTAGTTGAAATGTGTGTGGGGAAGGGAGAGAAAGGTGTACACAGGAATTTTGATTGTGTTCAAATGACCAATGATTCACCTGATTTCATAGGTGCTCACTTGGTCATAATTATCAATATTGTCTCTTTGTGCTTAAACTGTGCACATTAATAAATATTCTAACAATTAGAGGGGTCCAAACAATATATTTATTCAGCTAAAAAGTGTCCTAAAGAGTTCATTTTATCCCTCTTTTAAAAAGGCCGCCAGTAGGATGGTTTTATTGCTCTCATGTGGATAATTATGACCTATTCAGAGTTTAGGCTGTCTGTTGTACCTTTTGCTTTATGACCCATTAAATGTTATGGAGCACAAAATCTAGTTGGTTATTCAGTAAAGAGTCCCTACCCTCCATCACAATTTCGCTCTGCAACAGAAATAGCAGTGAACATGATGCTTACATAGAGTGCTTCAGAGTCTGTCAGGAAACAGCCATTTATTTATTTAACAGAATACATATTAGGTATCATCCCAATGAATAAATCACTGTACGCATGAGTTTTTAAATATCCTTATTGTTTGCCTGAAAATTGGGAAGTGAAGAAACAGTTCCTGCCCATCAATTTGTGTGTGTGTGTGTGTGCGCGCGCGCATGCCTAAATAAAAATCTGATAAAATGAAGTTAGGGTTGAGAGTACATATCAGTAATTTAGGACAAAGTATCTTATATTTAGGGTTGATGTTATCCAAAACAAGCACTATAAATTCAGAGTAAAGATTAAACCTAACCTGTTTGGATTCCTTTTAAGACATGGAAATACACAGTTAAAGACCCAAACAACTTTAACTCTGCCTTCTAGTGACACCTTTTAATAACCATATGATTATAAGAAGACATTTTCGTGATTATGGTTCCAAATTAAACAAAACTTATTTTTAAAGACTTTTTTCCTTCTTTTCATCATTGTGTCATTATAGAGCAGCGTTAAGATTGTTTGAGTGTCTAGTGGTTGTTAAGATAATTAGGAACAACAAGAAAGATCTGAAAGGATCTATATTTAAAATTAATTTAACTCATAAGCGAATTAACAAATGTACTTTCTAACAAATGTAAAATTCATTCTTACTCAAAGGGTAAGTGCTGTAATTTTGATGGAGACACTCTTATTTTTCATAAATGGTAAAGTAGTAGAATCCCTGAATAAAGTGCAAAACTCAGCTTACCTTAGCTACAGAGCTACAACTGGTGTCTCCGTAATTTATACATGTTTTTAAAAAAAAACACATTTCACAGTGGGTTACTGAAGATACATCCTTCATCTTCAATTGCTATAATTGCTCATAGAGATAATGCACTGTTTAATACGGTCAGCTCTGTAGGTCATAATAAACCTTTTTTCAGCTTCTTTCTATCACCATGAGGGTATAAAAATCACAAAACTGGACCTTGCATTTAATTGATGCCACTGATTTCCAATTTATTGCTGTAGTTACTGTTTATTAATTTCATTCATTAGATTTTATAATTTCACGGCAGTAAGTAAAACAGTCATATTTAATAATATGTAAGCAGTGACACATTTACACAAGTACTGTTGTGAATGTAATTCTGGACCTACTTCCAAACATATTTAGCTAGCTGAGACTCAATTAACACATGACAGAGAACCCCTTTCATAGATTGCCTGGCCAGCGTAGGTCTCCAAATTGCACATTACAGTATAGCATAAATTAAATAGCTGATTGGCACAAATGTAATACAAAAGACCTAATTTCATTGTGGTGTTCTGTAAGTCATATATCTGAGCTCTCTGAGCCTATATGTCTACTTCACATTTGTATATATGAAGAGTGATGTGGTTTTTCTTCTTTGTTAGTTTCACTCCTAGTATTGGGAGTATCTACTGTAATCAGTAAGAAGAAACACAAATATATATCAGTCCTGTAATACAGTGAGATGTTTAAAAAGCCAGAACTGTGTGATCGAGTCGGTTGGGGTCTTATCCTGTGAGTTGTGTCAAGCCTTTAACTCCCTTAGAATTTGAGGGCCCTGGACAGCTTGTCCAGATCAACCTATTAACTTCATTGGAAATTGTGTCTTCATAGGGACTCAGGATCAGGCTTATATGCAGCATAGTAGAGGATGACAATTCTGCTCTTTCTGGATAGGAAACCCTGAAGAAGTACCTAGCCCAGGGGTCAGCAATCTCTGGCACGCGGCTCACCAGGGTAAACACCCTGGCAGGTCGGGCCAGTTTGTTTACCTGCCGCGTCAGCAGGTTCGGCCGATCGCGGCTCCCACTGGCCACAGTTCACTGTCCCAGGCCAATGGGGGCGGCAGGAAGCCACGGCCAGCACATCCCTTGCCCGCACCACTTCCCGCAGCCCCCATTGGCCTGGGATGGCGAAAAGGGGCCAGTGGGAGCCGCGATTGGCCGAACCTGCCGATGCGGCAGGTAAACAAACTGGCCCGGCCCGCCAGAGTGCTTACCCTGGCAAGCCACGTGCCAGAGGTTGCCCACCCCTGACCTAGCCAAAGAGAGGCAGATAAAATGGAAAAATAAATCCATTTCTAGAGCATGAATCATTAACATGTAAAAAAAAAAAAAAAAAAAAACCTAGACACACACAAAAGAAAGACATGCCATGGTCACTGCAGTGCTTGTGGTTGTGGTGGAAACCAGTCCTCACAGAAGGAAATCTTAAAAGAAAAATTTCAAAATATTTTCCAGCTATTCTGCTGTCACCCTTACCTCATAGCTACAGCTCAAAAGACTTCTTGACTGAATTCATCTGTTGTTTCACTTAACTGTGATATGCACAGCATACTATGCAAAATCTTAACAGTAATGAATAAAGCTTTTCACTTTCCTACAGTTATAAGCACATAATGAAATGGCACAAGTTTCACTTCAAGAAAAATTGAAATTTCACTATAGTTAAAACCTGACTAAAACAATCAAATTATTTAACTAGTTTGATAAAGGCATGCAATGAATTCAAAAGGAATCTAATCAGAAGGGATAGTTAGCACTTGAACTGGCAAATTATCCATGTATTTCTAACGTGCCTAACTAGATCCTTCCCTTCTTGCATCTTTCAATTTTCCTGACTCCAAATACATCTCCTGAGCCCCCAGTTGACTGCCTAACTTTTAATAGTCCATTACCTCAAGATGACTCCCACCCTTTGGCTGAATTTTGTTGAGGGGTGCTCTTAGCTCCCGCACACACACACACTTGCGTTTCACCTAACTCTCCTTAGAACTCTCACACAGTGGAGGATCCAGTTAACCAAAGGACCCACACATTTTCTCTCTCCCATCATAAAAAATCCAGCTTTGATCCATCTCCCTTCTCTGCTTCAAATTCATTGAGCGTGCAGTCTACCACCTTTGTCTTACATACACTTTTACTTTCATTCAAGATCCCCTCCAATCTAGCTTCCACTCCTACAGTCAATTGAAATGACTCTCACCAGTCTCTGAGGACCTCTATCTGCCATATTTCAGGACCTCTCCCTCCTCCTCCTTGAAATATCAGTTGCGTTTGGTGTCATAGACTATTCTCAAAATTTTGACTTCCCTGACTCTGTTCTCTCCTGGTTCTCCTCCTTACCTCTAAGATTGCTTCTTCAGAGTTTCATTGGCAGGGGGATCCTCTTCCTCTCTCCCACTTACTGTGGAAGTCTCTCAAAGCTTTGTCATTGCTCACTTCCCCTTTCTTCCTCTCTGGATGGTGTCATTCACAATCATGGCTTTGACTTTTATCTTTATGCTGATGACTCACAAATATACTCTGGACCCTTCTTCTTCTGCACCTCAACCAGGTAATATGTCTTCTTCCAGACAAATAAAATTCTCAACCTGTCTTTCTGACTTCCCTTTATGGATGTCATAGAATCATAGACTTTAAGGTCAGAAGGAACCATTATTATCATCTACTCTGACCTCCTGCACAACGCAAGCTACAGAATCTCACACACCCACTCCTGTATCAAACCTGTGTCTGAGCCATTGAAGTCCTCAAATCATGGTTTAAAGACTTCAAGGTGCAAAGAATCTTCCAGCAAGTGACCCGTTGCAGAGGAAGGCAAACAAAACCCAGGGCCTCTGCCAATCTGCCCTAGATGAAAATTCCTTCCCGACCCCAAATATGGCAATCAGCTAAACCCTGAGCATGTGGGCAAGACTCACCAGCCAGACACCCAGGAAAGAATTCTCTGTAGTAACTCAGATCCCACCCCCATCTAACATCCCATCACAAGCCATTGGGCATATTTACCGCTAATAGTCAAAGACCAATCTCATTATACCATCCCCTCCATAAACGTATCAAGCTTAGTCTTGAAGCCAGATATGTCCAGCCATTAGTTGACCCTTAACATGACCAAAACTGAGCTCTTCATCTTCCCTGTAATGAGGCATTCGCTTGCCCTCGCAACAAATCAGCCAGAGACCTCTTCTGAGTACAATCACCAGTGCCTTTTTATTTTCAGTGTCAGCTCCCACCACCTTCTATTTACAGTGTGCTCCAAACCAGCCACCTGGGGGACAGCTTGCTTCTCCAGCCAGCAGGGATGCACAGCCCTTGGCTCCTCCCTTCCCTTTCTCTTCCTCCCTTACTTCCTTCCTGACAGCTTTATATAGCCCCCTGACTAATAAGGCCCCAGGTGCTTCTCTTCCAGCAATTAGGCATGGCATACTCAGCCAGCCGCAATTAATACTTCTTAATTGGAGCTGGGCTAACGGGGGCCTGGCTCAGGACCTCCTGGCCAGCACCCTGTTACATTCTCCCATAGCCTTCTCCTTCCTCCTTGTGTCTGTCATACCTTAATATTCCAAGTTGCTCAAGTCCATAGTCGTGTTTTCATCTTTGATTCAGTCCTTCCTTTTGATCCACGTGTCCAGGCCACTGTAACAGTTTGGTGACCTGAAATACACATCTCTGTTGTTATATACCATACTAGCACTTTGAGTATTCCAAATATTCAAACAAACACATCTGCTAATTAAATATAGAGAACTTAGTAAGGGCAAGTTGCTAAACTAAGACTAATTCTCGACCTCTCGCTCGCTCTTTCTTTCTCTCACTTATTTTTTTGTTTTGTTTGTTTTAATTTTTTAACAAAAAAATAAGATAATATTGAACATTTTGCTGTGGTTAAGAGCAATAAGACAGATTGCTAATCAAAATAAGAGCAATAGTGGTGCTAAATTATTAGGAAAAGCTAATGTATTAATTAAATTACCACCGAGTGTAAGGATAGGTCTGCACTTGAAAAGTGGGTAGATGCAGCTTATGCTGACAAAAAAGGGCTTTATAATTTTATGTTAATTTTAAAATTGCAAACACTAACTAGTACACAATTCTGTCTCAAACTATAACTTTCCAATAGTAATATGTCAAAAATGGCTGTCTTTCAAAACAATCACCACTTTGTGAACTTTGCTCAATGGAAAAATAAAGTACCAGCTGAATGTCACTAAATACAGCAAAATAAGCTCCATAAAGCTTCCCTTTGTAGGATTTTTGTTTATTTTTCAATAGAGAAAGGGTCCATGAAGGCCAAAGTGCAGTGAATTTCCCATGTTTTTAATTTCTTTTTAAAGAATAAATATTTTCATTACATCTTGTAAGGCCTACATTCATTTTTTTTTTTAAATAAACTCAGCAATTTTGGTGTACCCAGTGACTTTGGTATGTTTAAAATGCTAGTCAAGCAGTTACATTAAAAGGTACTGTTTACTTTATCCCTAAAGGCACCCACTTAAAAAAAAATTATACAGCCCATTGAAATAAGGACAAAACACTGTGGTGTGCTTTTGAAAGTCTGTTTTTAGTATGCAAATGTTAAATTAATGATATTTATCAGATTAGATCTTTATTTACCTTTATTTCACATTGATGACATGTTTCACAGAGGGTGTATTGTACCTTTATGAATCAACACAAATAATGTAAGGATGAAAAAAAATATTTTTTGAACGGTTGCCAATACACTGTTTTTATAACATGTTTTCAGATCATAGGAATGTGTAGAATTCCTCTCAGTGTTGTGTTGAGCCTGCAGCACACAGTGAATTCAGGGATTAAATTATTCTGCAGCTCTGAAGGGAACCCTGCTAATGCCAGAGAACTTGTTCCTTAATGGACTGTAAAATTGTGTACTCTCAGAATGCATCAATTTTACAGTAAAATAAATGGAAAGTATGTATATGGGTGGGAGGAGTTCATTCATAGAAGCTTGATCAATGTTATTACTGACAGTTCTGTGTCATTATATTTCAAGTAACAGTAAATAGCATTAATTTATACAGAATTATTACTATAAAGAAAATGTATACATTAGGAATTGAGTCACTAGATGACAGCGGTAATGGAGAGTCATTCTTTTACCTAAATGTCACTAATTTGACGCTGTCATTACTATCGGACAGCTGTTCGGTGTTTTGTATGTCCATTGAGCTGGTGGACAAAGTCCAGCCCCCCGTTGACAGGTGTGCATATCAGAAAACCACCATTACAAACATCACCTTTGTTGGCAGTCTTGACAGGGAGGCCTAGGATTAAAGGAGCGTGTAACTTGAACTAATCTTTTATTTAAGAACAGGGTTCAAGCATGTTGGTAGAGAGATGCAAGAAATTTGCCTATTTGTGAGTGAAGAGAGGAGGTCAGCCTTCAGGTCTTTGAAGCTGGCATCTTGAAACAGGTCACTGAGTTGTAGTTTTAACATATTACCTGGTTGAGGTGACCCTTCAGCTTCACCTCAGCCAACCAACACGTGTTAAAACTATTTCTTACCCTGTCTGTGTTCGGATTTTAAAAGTGTTAGTTATCACATTTTAAATAAACACCTTTTTTCCTAGTGTGTACAAGTCCCAAGAGTGCTCTGTGGTTTGGTTGGTTTGCAGTATTCTAAGAGCCTGTGCAGCTCTGACCTTTCTCCTCCCGGCTATTTTTTTTTACATGTTTTGTATTTATTGGCCTATGAAATAATACATCTCTTGAGTTCACTAATGGCCTATGGCTCCTAGGTAGGACACAATGTATTATCATCATGCCATCAGGATGGTCATAGAATTCATGCTGGGTATAATAATAAGAGATATTTTCAACTTACTTTCTTTTTATTTTCACAGATAACCATTGAGAGAGACAGTGGTTTGGAAGTGAGCTCCCCTAAGCATGGAAAGACAGATCCAGACAACATGCCCCATGTTGGCGGAAACACCTGGGCTGGTGGAACAGGTTGGCATTCAATGTCTTCTCATGATTTGCATGAGTCTTTGAAGGATGTTTCAGATAACTTTGGTGACGGTTCTAAATTTCAAGTGTCTTTTATCATTAAATTATTTTCCTGCTGGCAGTTTTTAATCCACACTGAATGCATTTTGTGGAAGCCAAAAAGTTCATCAGAGTCATATAAACATAGATACCCAGGACCAGGCAAGTAGATATTAGAAATCTTTATTTCTTACACTTGGTTAAGGTTGTTAATATCTGATTCCATCCATACAAAGAGTTCAGTGTCTCCTAATTCTAAATTCTGAATGATATGACAGCAGTCACACTATACACAGTAGTGAAAACCATAGGCATACTATCAACAAATTCTGGAGTTACATTGTTAGTTTACAGTAACCAGAGTTAATAGTTTTAAGGGCTAATAGCTTTGAGAACTTAAAGTAGGAGTTAAGTGGAGTGTAAGCTCTCTGCACAGGGGTGAATTTCACCTTTGAAGAATAAAGGGCCTTATTTTGATCGCAAAACAGTATAAAACTGGAGTCAGAATTCTGCTTTACCATGGTATTACTTCACTTTTGAAAGTAGACAGTTATTTGCAGATGCAAATAAAGTATTTTCTATGGGACTCATGGAAACTTTTTAAAAAAATTTACATGCATTGGGGTGATAGTGGAGGTTTTAAAAGAGGAGGATTTATGTGATAGTTATGACACATTCTTGATTTTCATATCATCTGTTCTAGGTGGGAGAGACACAGCAGGGCTGGGCGGCAAAGGTGGGCCCTATAGACTGGATGCTGGCCATAAAGTTTACCAGATATCTCAGGCTGAGAAAGATGCTGTTCCTGAGGAGGTGAAGAGAGCTGCAAGGGAGATGGGTGAAAAGGCCTTTAAACAGAGGTTAGTATTCAAATTTTATTTCGGCCTCCATTCTGCCCCACCCCCACCTTGCCAAGAATAGCTGAATGGAAGCATTATAACAAAGATGGCTGAAATTGTTTAGATGAAATTACAATAATCACAGAAGAGCTCTATGTAAGCTCGAAAGCTTGTCTCTCTCACCAATAGAAGTTGGTCCAATAACAGATATTACTTCACCCACCTTGACTCTCTAACATCCTGGGATCAACACGGCTACAACAACACTGCATACAGTAATCACAGGTGCTTAACAGTACACCTCCATATTGTTTAACAGTTTAAGACAGGAAGTGAAGAAAACTATATCTAATTGAAACCACACTGTTAAAATGATAGGGTGATTTGTGTGGGCAGTTTGTAATTACCTGAGTGAGAATTTGGCCAGGTCATTGATGTAAATTCTCCTACTCTTATGAAAAAATGTCATAATCATATACAAATTCCCATTTAAATTATGAAGAATTCAGATTATATACAGATGGTAAAAATACACCATTGTAAGCCTCAGTATCGAACAAACATTCCCTTTAAACTGCTTTGAAAATGATCCTTTAAAAGCAAAATGGCTTATTTTTAAAGGATCTTTGGCGCATATAAATTGTCATAACTCAGATAACATTCTTAAGAGGACCAGAGTTCTTGCCAGCATTAGCATGATGTGTAGTGTCTTTTAGATGCATACTGTGCCAGGTTCTAAGACCATGCATAGAAATTCAGCACTTTTCTGCTGACTCACCACTGGTGTCAAACTGTGGTACCTTGCATAAAGATGCAGAGTTTTTCTGCTGACTTATATTGGCAGCCAGACCAAGTGGGTTCTATTATTTCCTGCCCAGGCTATAAGACAGTTTGAGAGTGTCACTGAGACAGAGGGAACTACTAGATGGAGAGTAAAATCCTAGAAACAACCCAGTTCTGGAGAAGCTCCATCAGGAACTGACATTTGCTGTTATTTAAGCAGGGTGGGAATGCCACTTGCTTATGCAGATATATAAAAAAATGTATTATTGTTTTTCTTGGGGGTATTAAATGTAGATTGTGCACTGCACTGTTGAATCACTAGATTTTTGTTTAATTAACCATTTAGCTCTTTAACACTCAGCTCAAAACTTTATTTTCAGCAGTATTTTATTATCAAATTGCCTGTAGTGTTCTATGATCATCAAAGGGGTTAACAATTAATTCAAAGCAGTTAACACAAAGAAAATATAAACACTGTATGAGAGCTGCACAGAAAATGATCATGGAAAACAAAAGGAATTGGAGAGAGTCCAACGGAGGGCAACAAAAATGATTAGGGGTCTGGGGCACATGACTTACGAGGAGAGGCTGAGGTAACTGGGCTTATTTAGTCTGCAGAAGAGAAGAGTGAGGAGGGATTTTATAGCAGCCTTCAACTACCTGAAGGGGGGTTCCAAAGAGGACGGAGCTCGGCTGTTCTCAGTGGTGGCAGATGACAGAACAAGGAGCAATGGTCTCAAGTTGCAGTGGGGGAGGTCTAGGTTGGAAATTACGAAAAACTATTTCACTAGGAGGGTGGTGAAGCACTGGAATGGGTTACCTAGGGAGGTGGTGGAATCTCCATCCTTAGAGGTTTTTAAAGCCCGCTTGACAAAGCCCTGTCTGGGATGATTTAGTTGGGATTGGTCCTGCTTTGAGCACGAGGTTGAACTAGATGACTACCTGAGGTCTCTTCCAACCCTAATCTTCTATGATTCTATGAAACAAAATGGCTTTTTAGAAAAACTTAGTTCAACTGGCAATATATACACCCACCCCAGCTTTATTTCCTTTTTCTACAACATTTTACTCATTTATTTATAGAACCTGATGTTGGTAAATATTTTCACCTCACTATATATCTCTGTTCTTCAAAATGACTCAACTATTGCGGTTAGCTACGAAATATTTTGACATTTTGTAGCTTTTTGTATTATACATACAGATGCATACACACACCCCTCTCCCTCCCTCCCTCCCTCCCTCCAACATGCTTTAATGTTTTTTCCCTTCCCCCGGTCACCCCTTTTCAGAATGTTATCCTTCTTACTGGGGAAGGCTAGTGCCTACTGATAGATGACATGGGAATGTTGCAGCTGCCTGCTATAGAACCTGAACATCTCCTCAACAACTCATGCATTATTAAAGTCCCAGGACTTATACCAGTGGTGGGCAACCTGTGGCCCACGGGCTGCACGTGGCCCGTCAGGGTAATCCGCTGGTGGGCTGAGAAACAGCGTTTACATTGACCGTCCACAGGTACGGCCGCCTGCAGCTTCCAGTGGCTGGCCAATGGGAACTGCGGGAAGTGGCGGCCAGCACATCCCTGCGCCCCGCACCAATTCCTGCAGCTCCCATTGGCCGGGAACGGCAAATCGTGGCTGCGGGGGGCCGTGCCTGTGGATGATCAATGTAAACAAACTCTCTCACGGCCCACTAGTGGATTACCCTGACGGGCTGCAGGTTGCCCACCACTGACTTATACACACAGTACTGTATGTGGCCCACTCTGGGAGCTTGAAGCCACATTGACGCAGTATAACACTGCAGCTGTCCTCCTTGGACTCTCCTCTCCCCTCTGAGATAGCTGGGCCTCTGTCCCTTCTGACTGATGCTGACGAGTTGGACTGCTTACTTGGAATTTTGTCTGGAACTGGACCATGGTTCTTGGCCTAATTATCCTTCTCGAGCAGTTCCATCAGCTGTGCCTTGGTTAGCTTTTCCAACACTTAACCTTTTCTCACCAAACCGGCTGTATAACCTTCCTTATGGAGCTGATTAAACACCATTTTCCGTACTGTTTCTTTGACTAACCCTGTTTTAGCTGTTGCAGTCACTTGTTGTGAAATACTACTGTTGTATCCAGTACCTGACAGTCTGTCACCAGCTATCATGGATCTACAGGGGGTTTGATGCCCCAGCCTTTAGACAGTCCCTTTGGGTGTACTCCTATTATTGCCAGACATTCAGTTTAGCTTTTACAAGGATGATGCAGTCTCATGACTCCAAGACTGGGCCCTTTGGGTCACAACACCCTTGTTTGTCATAGTGCACTTTCTAGTAAGTCCAAATGAATTCAGACTCCTGTTAGAGACTTTACCCCTGCAGGGAGCAATGCATGGCAGCCTTTTCAAAATAAACCAGCATTTATTAGTCAACTGAAATCAACCCTTTGAAAGTCCTTAAGTCTGCATGGAAAAAGCCAAGTTTAAGTCAGAGTCTGCATTGACGGAATTGCTCCAACTTTCCATGGTTTGCTGGAATCCATTGTCTCTATCTGTGTGCAGCTTAAGCCCCCGTTTGTTCACACCTGATCCCTTTGGGTACGTCTACACTGGAATGTAAGTCTGGGCTCAGACTCCAGCCCAAGCAGGATAGATGGTGATTCCTCCTTGTTGCTGGCTCCAGTTGCCAGGGGCATGCAGACCCAAAACATGGCCCCACAGGATGTATTAGAGGCTGCAACAACTTCCTGTAAACTATCATGGGAAGGGCAGTCAAGTTTTCCCACAGTGCACCACAAACAAAGGGCTAGAGTGGCTACAGCTGGGGAGGGCGCTAGGAAGCCTGGGATAGGCTGGTTTGACTCGGGCCTGCGAAGTACAGTGTAGATCAGTGGTTCACAAACTTTTGTACTGGTGACCTTTCACATAGCAAGCCTCTGAGTGTGACCCCCCCCCATAAATTAAAAACACTTTTTAATATATTTAACACCATTATAAATGCTGGAGGCAGAGCAGGATTGGGGTGGAGGTTGACAGCTCGCGACCCCCCATGTAATAACCTCACAACCCTGAGGCATCCTGATCCCCAGTTTAAGAACCCCTGCTGTATACGGACTAGCCCCTAGAAGGGGGCCAGAGCAACACTGTATAAACGTGGGTTACACACTGAAGAGTATCAGTGTGTAACACTGAAGAGAAGTATGATTTCTATCATGAGGAGAAACAGCATAGGAAGGTCTCCCTCAGTCTGACACCTCTCCTTCAGAAGAAGGAAATCAAATGGAAAGTGCTTTCACAGATTATTTTATTCCCACTGGAGCATACATCTGATTGAGAAACTTCACTTAGCCTCTTTCTCCTTTCAACAGGAATCTGAAAATGGGGAGAGAAGTCCTGTCTGGCCTGGTTCTTGCTTCCCTCCCTCATCTTGAAGTAAGAGAGAATGAACACCAGTGTGTGCATATCTCTCTATGCTATAAACCCAGGCACATTCGAGCAGGCCGGGGGGAGGGGAGGGAGAGGTTAACAGGGTTCCCAAAGGGGAGGAATTGAGATCTCCAAAGCAGGCGGCTCTCATACTTCTGTCAATGCTCCATGGCTTTGACAGAGACACCTCTGAGCTGAAGAGCTGTGCCTGGTCCAGCAGAACAAATACCATAGAATCATAGAATATCAGGGTTGGAAGGGACCTCAGGCGGTCATCTAGTCCAACCCCCTGCTCAAAGCAGGACCTAATCCCCATACTTGACAGGCTTCCTAACCTAGAAATACTGGATGTGCTGGAATTATTAGGTAAGGACGGACCCTACAACCCACTGCCTAGTTAGCTCACTCAACTGTCCCATCTCTTTAGTTGATGGAGAACTAGAGTCCCCCACCCCATCTCCCTGGTGCACCAGGATGAGATGAGTTGTGGGGGAAAACAAGTCCCCATTCTCTACCGGTACCCAATCATCCCTTTTCCAGCATGGCTTCCTCTGCCTCATCAGAGTCCCGGGGATGCCAGGGTCCAAGACACATACCAAGGTGTTCTTGTTCTCCAAGCCTCCCTTCTCCACACTATTCCCTCTGATCATTCTCTCCCCTGATCTCCACCTCAAACATCTCCAGCGACTTCCATATTCCTGTACACCTCAGGGGAAGTCAGGGTGGGTTCTTGACTCTGCAATATAGAACCATAGAATCGTAGGACTGGAAGAGACCTTGAGAGATCATCTAGTCCAGACCCCTGAACTCATGGCAGGACTGAGTTTTATCTAGACCATCCCAGGTTTGTCTAACCTGCTCTTAAACGTCTCCAATGATGGAGATTCCACAACCTCCCTGGGCAATTTATTCCAATGCTTAACCACACTGACAGTTAGGAACTTTTTCCTAATGCCGAACCTAAACCGCCCTTGTTGCTTATCCTATTAATTGTCCTATTAAAACCCTAGGAAATTCTCATTAACAAAAACTTCATTAAGTTTCCCATCCCCCCAAAATAAACCCTAAATAGCAAGGAAATGCCAAGTTAGGGGACATCTCTTAACACTCATGCAGCATATTTCCACTGACAGTAAAAAATTCTGCACTTCCCAACAACTCTCTTCTGCTTCCAACAAATAAAGAAACACTACATATTAATCTTCCTCACAGGATAATGTAAAACCCCATACTTCCCCCACAAATACATAACACACCACACACTTGAATGAGGCACAGGTCCCATGGAAAAAACAGCATAAGATCACGTAACTAAAAACTGTATCATAATGCACAGGCATGTGCAAAGGCCAAGTTAATGTTGCACAGGCACCTTTATTCTGGAATTTCTTAAATTTTGATAGGCTGACTTTATAACTTAATAACATTCTTCAACTTAGTTTTGTGTGCATAATTCCTAGGTTTTTAAAAAAGAAAACTAAAAAAAATCCATCATGTGGTACCATATTGACACCACCTGGGTCACTAGCAGTGTTGAACCTTATGATCCACCAACACAGACCACTACCCACTTGAGTTAATGGAATAACTCACAGCAGTAGTTTGTTGTCATCTTCTAAATTGACCAGCACTAGAAGGGGATGAAGAGATGCTTTGCCAGTGGGTTTCACAGATATTTGGTGACAGCAAAGGAATGGTGAGACTAAGGAATCATGGGTTCCATTTCAGGATCTGGAGAGGAGTGCATTCTAATGGTCACAGACCTTTCTGCCCATTTTCCCTCCTCCTCCCTCCCAGTTCTACTCTCCTTGCCCAGCCAATCCCAGTTCTCACTCTGCAATCTGGCTCCTCATCAGATCTGTCCTCCTTCCCCTTCACCTCCTTCCATTTGCCTCACTAGTTCCCAGTCCCAGATTCCTTGCCCACCCAGTCCCATTCGCCCCCCAGCTCTCAGTCCCAGTCTCCTTGCTGAGCCAGCCCCCGCTGCCTTCCTCATCCTCCTCCAGTCCCAGTCTCCCACCCCACAAGATCCTTGTCACAAGCTACTCCCCCTCAAGTCTGGCTCTTATCCCCTCTGCATTTGAGTCAGGCAGCTTCTTTCTCCAAGCTGCCTGGGTGTCAGCAGGAGGAACACAGGAGAGAGATGCTCCCACCTTCTAGTGCCCAGAACCAGCCCATACTGGGGTAGTAGCACTGCGTGTTATTAAGACAGCCCAACCCTTTCCATGATAAGCAACAGAAAGCAGGATCTTATAACTTTACCAAACTTCAACCATTTGGGCTGAAATTCTCCATGTTGGGTATCTTCCGCTGGATGAATTTTTGTGGAAAATTTCAGCCAAAACGGTTCAGTTTCGGAGACCAAATGTAGGGAAAAATACATTTTGCAATGTTAAAAAAAAATTCGGATGACCTTTTCTTTGGAAAGCTCTAGCTTTCAGACTGCACTTGTGCCATTGTCGCAGAGCAACTGAGCCTGCCCCATCCCAGGGCTAGGGGTGCGAAGCCGGACTTTCCCATAATTGCAGCTGCCAGCTGCTCTGGGCTGTGGTGGGGTTGGCACTTGAACTGAGGTGGGGAGCCTGTTTCTCCTGTGCTCACAGTGACCCCTCCTGCTGGCATCCAGGCGATGTGGAGCAAGAAGCCACCTGGACAACCACCAGGGAGAAGTAGAGCAGTGGTTCTCAAACTTTTGTACTGGTGACCCCTTTCACATAGCAAGCCTCTGCGTGCGACCTCCCATATAAATTAAAAATACTTTTTAATATATTTAAAACCATTATAAATGCTGGAGGCAAAGCAGGGTTTGGGGTGGAGGCTGACAGCTTGCGACCCCCCCCATGTAATAACCTTGTGACCCCCTGAGGGGTCCCGACCCCCAGTCGGAGAACCCCTGGTGTAGATGCATGAGCACAGGTGGGAGACCCGGATCCAGAAATTCTAAATCAGCGTGGACTCTCAGGCCTGGACTTGCAAACACACAGTCTGCATGCTTCAGCCCCACACACCCTGGGCTTACGTTGCAGTGTAGACATACGCTTTGTTTCTAGACACAGCTAAGCTGTGTTCACAAGTTAATGTCCAATGCTTGGGTCTTCCATTGTCTCTCCATTTATGTGTATTGATTCCATTCAGTTCTTGATGGTGCATTTTGGTCCCACCCAGATAGGCCGACACCTATATGATTCCAACATCTCTCTCGTTGCTCTTGTCCCCGAGTAGAAATTAATCTCTTCACACTCAGTGGCTAGACATACAAAGTCAATGGGTAAACTGAATAATGCTTCATAAAAATATTACAAAAATTCCCCCACTCTCCACATCTATTCCCCCTTTAAGAACAAACTGAGTGGGATTACTCCCAGTGATCTAGGGACATTCAAGCCCTTCCTTGGGACAACACATCAGCAATAATATTTGCATTTCCCTTAATATGAATTACTTCCATAATCATAATTATGGAGTGTTAGACTCCATAACAACCTGGCATTAGAACCTTTCATATGATTGAGCCAGGCAAGCGATCCATATACAGTAAAGTGCCACTCATACAGATCTTCTTCTTCCATACATACTCTTACGAGCCCACATAGTTGCAAGACATTACTTTTCAATAGTTCCATAATTCTTTTCCCTGGGGAGCAGTTTTGTACTCAGCTGTGCAACTGGATGTCTCTCTTCCTAAGCATTAGTCTGCATCAACACAGTGTCTGAGGTATCTGTGAAGACCATAAAGCGTTTGTCAAAGTCTGGGTTTATCAACACTGGATCTTTGCTTAAGGTTTCCTTCAGTTCACAGAAAGCTGTTTGACACTGTTCCATCCAGACTACTTTGTCTGGCTTATGCTTTTATCATTCAATGATAGGAGCAGCTAGGGAGTTAAAGTGGGGTACAAATCTCCTGTAAAACCCCACCATCCCAATAAAGGAGTGGGCCTTTTTTTGTTTTTTTGTTTTTTTGAGAGCGGGTCAGCTGCAAGATTCACTGTTTACATGTAATTATCTGAAAGGACTACTTAAATATAGTGCAGCCTGTTTAGCAGTTCTGAGTGGGAGGCTAGGATTTAAAATTATCACTCCTGAAATTTCCTGGCTGAATACTACTGGCTATGGAAAACACGTCAAATCACTGACATTATCAGTTGAATAAAAGTTGCCTCTGTTTATTCTGCTACTCCCCACACCAACTTCAACTTCTAGAATTCCGAGAGTTCCTCACACCTTACAAGAGATTTTTTCAGAAAGCTGGTACAACCTGTCATATTATTTCCAGATTTCATCATAACTAAAATAACACATGGTGCATTTGTATGTGTAATGTGATCATACTATTCAGCCATACCTGTAAGCACAATGTGTTTTTTGAGCTCTCAAAAATCAGACAACTTATGCAAAACCTCAGATATTGCATAGCTCTTTCGTTGAACTGTTTTTAATTCTAAACTAAGCACTGTGATTTTCTTATTAATCTTGCAGTATCCTCTGTAGGGAGAGGATAAATGGTGCAACCACTGTAACTGTAGACATCAAACTAATAGACTGCAGTCTGCTGATTTTATCATTTTTCATTTAGCATCCACCTTGACATTTGAGACAATCCTTTGTAAATATTTGGAGGGACATGTGAATGTTAACAGTAGTGTAATCAAGCTACTTCTGGCAGGCGGACTTTCATAGTGGATGGTCACTGTTGTGATAATTGGGCCTATAAATTTACTCTCGTGAGCTCAACTGTAAAAAGTATGTGAAAGTTCACAAGATGTCACAATAACCTATACTAACTAATGTTGATGGGGAAAAATACAAAAAGGAGATAGAAAAGTTGAATTAGTCTAAACGAAAGGGCCTACTCGTATTGTTCAAGGACTGTTAAATTCATTGTTGGTAAAAACAGAATATCTGGAACTGGAAATTAATGAACCAGAATTGGTATGTCTGATATTATGCTTAATTGATGGACAAAATAATGAGGGGATGGGCTATTCCACCCACCATTCCCTTTGTGGGTTCTTAAAGAAAGACTTTGGGTGGGTGGAATAGAGAAGAACCAGACGGAGGCTACTGGAGCGAGCTTCTCTATCATGACTGCCTCCCCCACCATGTCCTGAGACCCTAGACCCTAGCTTTATCCTACTTCTGAGGTGTCTTGACCAAACTGAGGCAGAGAGAGGGATCCAGATAACATCACCACCCCTACCAGCTCCAGCTGAATCCTAAACCCACCTGAGGTGAAACAGTATCTATCAGACTTTAGCAGCAGCCGCAGCAACAAACAGCTCCAGCTCATGTCAACTAACTTCTTCTCTTTTCCTCAAAAGGACAGATTTACCATCTCCGGTACCATCTTAGAGACCGTCAAATGGGGATTTTTTCCTTCTAAAACTCTCTCTGGCTAAAGGAAGACGGAACAAGGATTTAACACTATTTAATGTTGGACAGTTATGTTCGCACCTTGGCCCATTTATTCCATCTAAATTAATGCAATATTTTTGGCAGCCCAATGTGGGACTCTCTCAGAAGATGGCACTTCAGCAAATAAGCAATTGTTTTCAAAGTTAGTTTCAAACAAAACTTTGTTTTAATATTTTTTATGTTTAATGTAAGATTTGAATCCAGCTGAATCCCAGCTGTGTCCCAAACACCACCTGAGATGAAACGGTATTGGACTTTAAAACAGCAGTAACAACAACAGCTCTAGCTCATCTCAACTAACTTCTTCTCTTTTCCTCAGAAGGACAGTTTTTACCTTCCAATAGACTCTCAAACAGTGGGGATTTTCCTTCTAAAAACTCTCTCCTGCTGAAGGGAAAGGGAGCAAGAATTGTTGTTAAAATGAAAGCCTTACTTAATACTTTACATTTCAAAGGTTAAAAGGATTTTTAATAGTATGTTTGCCATTATACTGAGCAGGCTGAGGTCTCTGTATACCAAACTTCAGACCTTTAACACTGTTTAATGTTGGGCAGTGAATGGATTATGTTAACACCTTTGGCCCATTTATTGCATTTAAATTAATACAACAGCACATAGACTACTATAGTAAAACATGATCATTAGGAGGTACATTTTCTCTGTGTTGTGAAGGTATTAAACTCAGATTCCAGGAGTCACCAAGATAAATGCCAGTGCACAATATTGTTTGCAGTACCCGTGTTGGTCCCAGGATATGAGAGAGACAAGATAACTCTGCTATACACTAAAAACCATGGACTCAGCAGAGACTGGTTTTATGGCTCATCACAACACCACACATGCCCTCGTCTCCGCTTGCTAACCAATAACTGCCTACTTCATTTTAAGTGGTCTCTTTCAGCATATATGAGCCCCTTATGCTTTACAATCTGTCCCAACTTGTATTTAGCTTAGACACTCTGGTTACCTTCCCCACACCTGAACAAGAGCTCTGTGAAGCTTAAAAGCTTATCCCTTCCACCAGCAGAAGTTGGTCCAATAAAAGATTTTACCTCACCTGTTTTGTCTCCGTGCACAATGTTGAGAATTTGCCTCTTCCTAGCTATGGTGCTGTAATAATCTTCTGTAACGACTGTCTCACTAAGTGTATAATTCAGTGTAGAAAAACATTAAGATCATAGTAAATAAAACAAAGTTGTAATCTTTGTTTCATTATTCATTAAGGGACTGATCCAACTCCCACTGAAGACAATGGGAGTCTTTCTATTGCTTTCACTGTGAGTTGGATTCGGCCCTAATGCATCTCACCATGTTACCATGAATTAAGTTTTACCTCGTCTAGTCTACCCGCTGTTTTTGTACCACGTTACCTATCTCTGATTAAAAACCAATATTGTTAAAGCAGTGCAGCCTCCTGGAGTGGATGCAGTTGTACTGGTGTACTTCTACTGGAAATAAGCTATACAGATATAAACACCTTTGTACCAGTATAACTGCATCCACAGTAGAGCGTTGCACTGCTTTCACTGTATTTGCTTAGAAACAGATAAAGCAGTAGAACATCTGTGTGTAGACCAGCCCTACAAGGAATGGTATAAAATATATATACCAGTATCAGCAGCTCAGAAATAATTCTCTATTTTAGACCTCCTAACAACACTGAGCTCTGTGTTCTGTCTTCTGTGTTCAGGACAATTCTTTTAAACATTTGTTCAAAACTTTCCATTTGTTCTGAGGTTTCTTTGTTTTGTAGAGAGTGTTTAAAAGGTACTAACTAGTTATAGGTCTATGGGGACAGACTTGCAGAGCACTACTTGACCTTATCTTTGTGTTAAATGTCGGTTACCCAGAATGTTTAAAATGCATTGCAAATGAGGTAAAAAATACACACCCTAACAACTCCCTTTATGTACATATAACAACACCTGAGCCAGCAAACGCTTGTGTAATTTTATCACAGTTGTTGAAATATATGACTTGCAGCCTAATCGCTAAAACAAAAGGATCTGAGACGGCTAAAGGATTAATACCCTCAATACATTTTAAATGTGATGTAGGCTGTGTGGACATCCGTTATTAACTGTCGCTTCAGAAGTCAATAAAAGCAGCTGCTACTCCTCAGAGTCTGTCCGTTCTTGTTGGAGCTTAGCCATTATCAACAAATAAATGTACCCCTGCCTGTAGAAATGGATTAGATGC
Organism: Terrapene triunguis; assembly: GCF_002925995.2. Lineage (NCBI taxonomy): Eukaryota > Metazoa > Chordata > Testudines > Emydidae > Terrapene > Terrapene triunguis. The sequence goes on from NW_020664369.1 coordinate 4,420,918, forward strand.
TTTTTTGCATGATTCCATTCTTAATTTTTTAGCCTCTTTCTTGCTTCAGATTAAAGGAGATCCGGATGAGTGAATATGATGCATCTACTTACGAAAGGTTCTCTGGAGCTGTCCGAAGACAAGTCCAGTCTCTCCGAATCATCCTAGACAATCTGCAGGTAACGCTTGATTTATTGGTAAAGGGAACTGTCAACTCACTAGATTAGGGCCAAAATATTACCAACTGTACTTCAACATTATATCACTATTTGATTAATAATATCTTTGGGAGTCGAGAGCAAATTGAGGTCCTACATGCAATTAGGGCAAACACAGAAATATGTGACCATTTCAAAAGCAGCATTAAAGTGGACCTGTATTCTGGCCAACCAGACAATCAGTATTCCCACACAGCTCACCACAGGGATGACTTGTTTAGGAGCACAATTAAACCGAGTGAGAAAAGAGACATTAGGGGATGAGGTGGATGTGTGTGACAGTGCATGGATCCCATTCCGTGTCCCTGATTCTGTCCTGGAGCCCCCCGTGGCTCAGAAGTGTGAACAAGGCAGATTTTCATAGGGGGTCCATGGCTCCTGCCTGGTCATAGCTTTTCAGGCATCCAACTGTGTGTAGCAGAAAGCTTAAATTTATAAAGCTTAAATTTGACTCGGTTTAAAAGGAACCTCTCATTGGCACATTTAAAAATAAAAATAGATGCTCTCTTTATGTAGGATATAACCAACAAGAAAGTTTGTCCTTTATTGCCTTTGTTTGCTGTATCATCAGTTAATTAACCATAGAACTGTGCTAGCTTCCAGCAATGCTGGTACACAAACACTGTAAACAAAAACAAGTATATTAATTTCAAGATGAAAGTGAAGAAAGTGGGGAAAAAGGAAAGAATTTTTACATTTTTAATGGGAGCGGGTGGGGCTATCAGTAGAGATGAGAAAACATAGAACTAGTAAAATTATCAGGCAGACATTCCTTATTTCAGGAATATTAAGTCAGTGGTGCAATTAAAAGTGATGTCACTCTTAGGTCAAATTTTACTGTGTAATTATGGTTTTGAAAAATAAGCTCCTTAAAAATCCTCAATCACTTTCTAACTGCAATAACTAGACATACAAATTTATAACTTTTCAAATTACCTTTGAAATAAAGGCAAATTTAAACTTACTATGATTGCATAATGTGCGCACATTGTTTATATTATTCAGACCCTAATATTTGTTTACTTGTCTCTTGCTTTACCGTGAATCCTTTAAAAACATCATTTTATTGACATCAAAATAACTGAAAATCATTATGGAAAAATTGTTTTTTCCTTAAGAGTTTTCAGGCATAGTTTTCTCTTTCTATTTTAACAGCATCGCATGCATTTGCAAAATACATTAAAAACACTTCTGGGTGTTTTTGTTTTGTTTTTACTGTATAGATAGACCGGAAACTGTATGCAATTCTATGTGGAAGGGATAGTCATTGAATATTCTAAATAATTTAGCAGTATTTTGGAGAAGAAACTAGTTCAAATTTAGCAGGAAAAGAACAATGTCAACTCGGTTTTCCCTTAAGATATTTACAACTCAGATACTTTTAATTAATGCATAATCAGAATAGCAAATATACTTCAAGGAGAAGCTGTCATCACTTGAAACACATCTCTGAAAATGACTAAGAGAATAGGATTAGTGTGAACCATGCTGCTAGTCAAAACATTTTCTTCCCACACTTCTTTTTTGAATATCCTCAAAGCTATAGCTTTGTCAGTGTATACAATAACTAAACTAAGGATATGCTCAGTGAAACTGAAACTTTATTGCCTTCTGCTGTTTTTCCCTTGCTGTCTACCAAGAGGAAGCAGATCACAAATACTTGAAAGAACAGTCGTCCTCAGAACTTGGTGTGTTAAAGACCCATCCATGCTCAAATGCTTGTAGTCAATGCTGTGAACAAAATGTCATCTCAGCCCATTCTACTGTTCCTTTCACGTTTGTGGCTCTCCATGCGAGACAGGGCAAACTGGCCATCACTTGTGAAATTTTGGTAGTGTGTGTATATATCGTCTGAAAGTTAAAACAGTCAGAAAAGTAAAGGAACCAAGGCGGGATGACAGACTGCAAACCTATTGACCTAAGGCAATATCAGAGGAAGATGAGACTTCCACTTTGTAATTTTTTATGAATGAGAAGAGATGCCCAAATCATTTGCTTTGCAGATTTCCTCATATTCCTCTCTGCTCATGAAGTGGAAATAGATCTTGTAGAATGAGCTCTTGAATAAGAAGGATGAGTTCTGCCCATTCTCATACAAGATTCATAATGCTGCCCCGCCCTGTATGAAGATGGTGGCTTTCACGGTTTTAAAACCTTTGTCCTTGCCCATCTGGGAAATAAGACACTTGTTTTCAAGAAAGATGTTGTTCTGTCCAAGTAGAATTTAATCACTAAGCAGGTAATGGCACTTCACCACCTTATGGTGAGAAGGGTTGGGAAAAAGGAAGAAAATATTGTATCTTGATTTAAAGGATAGGAAGAAAAAACTTTGGGTAGAAGTTCTGATGTCCATAATCCCACTCTGTCAGGGGGAAAAAAGGGTATTTGTTTCACTGATTCTTCTTGCAAACGTAAAGTTACTTAGACAAGAAAAACAATGAACTAATAGCGATTGGTCCAAAGGATTGTTTCATCAGTTGTTTCACTATGAAATTCAGCATCCAGTTGGCTATGTGGGCTTGAAATGGAGGGTGACATTTTCTCACTGCCTGGAGAACCTAGAAATGGGGGTGTAAAGCTAAATCCCTTTTCCTGAGTGTAAACAGAAGACTTCTAACAAAGCCACCTGGACATGTAAGGCTTTAAAGCTCAGACCTTTAATGAATCCATCAATTAAGAACCAAAGGTAGGTTTTGCTAGAACTGATTTCAAACTGAGGACCTGTTCAGAACACCTACATTTGAACACATGCCAGAGGCAGTGGGCTGGGATGTAGAATTCTTTTGTGGACTGTAGTTGGTCATCAAATAGCTGTCCAGAGTGTACAAAGTTCCAGAGATCTGTCCTCTCAGATTCCAGGCATGCAGTTTGAACTTCTCTGGGATTGGCAAAGCATGGTCCCTGCTTCAGAAGATCTCTGATGAGAGGTAATTTCAAAGGAAGACAAACTGAGAGAACCAGGGTCTGTGAGGCCAATGAGAGATCACTAAGAGGAAACTTAAGCCCTGTTGTCTAAGCACCGAATTCTTCAGTCATCAGAGGGGATGTATTCAGTGGGAGTATTACTAGCGTATAGACAGCAGGACTGAGCTGTAAAGAATGGTACATCAGTATTAAAAGTCAGAGCACAAACACCCATGGTAGCAAAAAGTGCACTGTCTTGATCATTACTATTTGCAATGTTTTGATTGTAAATTGCATACAAGATTATTATGAATGCTGTTGTAAAAGGAACCACGCATAGACCATTAGAATCATAGACTTTAGACTTTAAACTTTAAGGTCAGAAGGGACCATCATGATTGTCCAGTCTGACCTCCTGCACAACGCAGACCACTGAATCTCACCCACGCACTCCTGTAACAAACCCCTAACCTATGTCTGAGCTACTGAAGTCCTCAAATCATGGTTTAAAGACTTCAAGGTGCAGAGAATCCTCCAGCAAGTGACCCATGCCCCCACGCTGCAGAGGAAGGTGAAAAACCCCCAGGGCCTCTGCCAATCTGCCCTGGAGGAAAATTCCTTCCCGACCCCAAATATGGCGATCAGCTAAACCCTGAGCATGTGGTCAAGACTCAGCAGCCAGACACCCAGGAAAGAATTCTCTGTAGTAACTCAGATCCCACCCAGGGCCAGCTCTACCATTTTTGCAGCCCCAAGCAAAAAAAAAAAAATCCGCCCAGACTGTGCCACCCCAAGAATGCACGTGCTTCCTCCGCTGGTGCCTGGAGCCGGCCCTGATCCCACCCCATCTAAAATCCCATCACAGGCCATTGGGCATATTTACTGCTAATAGTCAAAGATCAATTAATTGCCCAAATTAGGCTATCCCATCATACCATCCCCTCCATAAACTTATCAAGCTTAGTCTTGAAACCAGATATGTCTTTTGCCTCCACTGCTCCCCTTGGAAGGCTGTTCCAGAACTTCATTCCTCTGATGGTTAGAAACCTTCGTCTAATTTCAAGTCTAAACTTCCTGATGGCCAGTTTATATCCATTTGTTCTTGTATCCACATTGGTACTGAGCTTAAATAATTCCTCTCTCTCCTTAGTATTTATCCCTCTGAGCAATCGTATCTCCCCTCAGCCTTCTTTTGGTTAGGCTAAACAAGCCAAGCTCTTTGAGTCTCCTTTCATAAGACAGGTTTTCCATTCCTCGTATCAACCCTAGTAGCCCTTCTCTGTACCTGTTACAGTTTGAATTCATCCTTCTTAAACATGGGAGATCAGAACTGCACACAGTATTCCAGATGAGGTCTCACCAGTCCCTTGTATAACAGTACTAACACCTCCTTATCTCTACTGGAAATACCTCGCCTGATGCATCCCAAGACCGCATTAGCTTTTTTCATGGCCATAATCACATAGGCGGCTCATAGTCATCCTGTGATCAACCAGTACTCCGAGGTCCTTCTCCTCCTCTGTTACTTCCAACTGATGCTTATAACAAAATTCTTGTTATTAATCCCTAAATGAATGACCTGGCACTTTTCACTATTAAATTTCATCCTATTACTATTACTCCAGTTTACAAGGTCATCCAGATCTTCCTGTATGATATCCTGGTCTTTCTCTGTATTGGCAATACCTCCCAGCTTTGTGTCATCCACATTAGATAGGGTTCTCCTTCAGTGTAGGTATTTTTACGTAATACTGTTGAGTTTTGCCTCTGTTTTAGTCATCCAGTACATTTTCTCACAGTGCCTGGATGGAAAACACTTCTGTTGTGCCTGTCCCTCTAAATCTATGGATTTCTGCATAGATTCATTTGTGTACCATTTTCCAATATATTTGCAATTAAAATGCAAAGATTACATGGTCCATATTTCAAAATCTCTATGTGAAAAGGCTTAGAAGTGACAAAAATTGTGGGGAAAATATATACTTTGTCAGCAATAATTAGTCTCTCAGCAAGAGATACCCGGCATTTATGAAAATGTGTTCGGATTTCACCAACTTGTGCCAGAGCTGTCAGATAATTACAAAGAAAACCCATATTTGTGTCATGTTCTGTATCTCTTAAACAGTGTAAAATGTGCCAGCAGCACTGAATGAATTAAGGATGCTTTTCTTTTGTAGGCCAAGGGTAAGGAAAGACAATGGCTGAGACACCAAGCTATTGGAGAGCTAGATGATGCCAAAATAATTGATGGACTAACAGGAGAAAAAGCTATTTATAAACGACGGGGAGAGCTTGAGCCAGAAGTAAGTATTCCATAAATAGTGGGTGCAACTAGCAAGTTTACTAGTTCCTTGAGCTTCATTATGCTAGCCTAGTAAAGATGGTTAACAAGTTCAAATAAAATTAAATGACTATCACATGTCTTTCCTCACTAACACACGTTATCATACTATAAGAAAACTTTCAACACTCAGGTTTTTGGATTTGCAAATTAACAATTCTGATGTGAAATTAATGAGAAAATGAGTGAATAATTAAAACCTAAATAAAAACTTTTAAAAATCTACTATTTTATGACTACTCATAATTTTGGACGTTCGTCAGAAAAAATTTTTGTTAGAATTATATGAGTCATTGAAAAAGAAACCAGTTGACACACACCAACAAATCAACTTTAAGGCTAGTTGTCTAGATCAGTGGTTCTCAAAGCCGGTCCGCTGCTTGTTCAAGGAAAGTCCCTGGCGGGCCGGGCCGGTTTGTTTACCTGCCGCGTCTGCAGGTTCGGCTGATCGCAGCTCTCACTGGCCGCGGTTCGCTGCTCCAGGCCAATGGAGGCTGCGGGAAGCGGCGCAGGCCGAGGGATGTGCTGGCCGCCCTTCCCGCAGCCCCCATTGGCCTAGAATGGCAAACCACGGCCAGTGGGAGCCACGATCGGCCGAACCTGCAGACGCGGCAGGTAAACAAACCGGCCCGGCCCACCAGGGGCTTTCCCTGAACAAGCGGCAGACCAGCTTTGAGAACCACTGGTCTAGATCATCATTATACACCTCTACCCCGATATAACGCGACCCGATATAACACGAATTTGGATATAACGCGGTAAAGCAGTGCTCCGGGGGGGTGGGGCTGCGCACTCCGGTGGATCAAAGCAAGTTCGATATAACGCGGTTTCAACTATAACGTGGTAAGATATTTTGGCTCCCGAGGACAACGTTATATCGAGGTAGAGGTGTATTGTAATAGCCAGATTTAATATAGCCAATTATTTTTAATTTTAATTTTTAATGTTTACACGTGAAGGAATTTTATTTTGCAAACAATCATTTAGAATAGCTTTCTTCTCAGTAGCTAAATACATATTTGATACAACTCTCTCTCATTTATTTTTCATATTACATGGTCTCACTATTTGTTGTTTTGAACAGCTTATGCAGCCTAGCCATCCTACATCAGAGCTAAGTAAGGGAAAAGCTATAATATCCTAATTTCCAGTACTCTTCAAAGTGCTGTTTTTTTATTTTTCAATACATTATAAAAAGAGCTTACCTAGTGAAAATGCTAAGGAGGCAATTTTACATTTTGAATTAAAAATATATAAACATGGGCTTCAATGGGATTGGGGAGGGGGGAGTTGATATTGCAATCATTTGCATTAATAATAAAAAGAAGAAACTAAACTAAAAATTCTCAAATGGTTGCTGAATGAAAGAGAAATATTTGGAAATCAGTTACAGATAAACATTTTAAATATTTGTTTTTTTGCCAAACCATCTTTTAATAGCCTTTCATTTGAATCCAGACTTCTCTCATTGCATATGGGATAAAATACCTTTCCAGAACCTAGTGTGCCAGAAATTGTTAAAACAGACATTTAAGGGGGAGGAGGCAGAGGGGATGAGGAAAGCTTTACAGTCAGAATGTACAAAATTGAGGAGTTAATCAGAAAAAGACTTCACACATTTTTAGAAAGATATTAACTTCAGCAGACAAACTTTATGATCTTATACAAGTCCCCTTTAGTACCATAATTCAAGGAGGCATTACCCTTATGACTCTTGGCAAAAAGTGGAAATTTGAGATTCCTTTTATTGTAATAAAATGTTGTTAATTAGAAATCTAGCAACAAAGGTATTTTCCTTATAAATGGGTGGAATTATCGCATTTTGTTTCTGGTCATTGAGTATATAAAACAGAGAAATAGAGAGACTGTATCCAGGTATCTAAAATAATTTTTTCTCAACTATTAATCAGAAAAATTCAAATAATTTCACCTTTTTTTTTTTAATAATCTGAACTTGCTAGAGAGAGCTTGCCTGCTAGGACAGAGTTTTTGTTGTCTAGTGTTTTGAAAAAGTGTGCGATGACTCCTTTTACAGTGTTCTGTTCTTATCAAAAGTGTAGCTTTCCCATTCATAAAGTTATTTCTGGTACTTTTCTCTCGCAGCTTGGTAGCCCTCAGCAGAAGCCTAAGCGTTTGCGCCTGGTAGTGGATGTTTCTGGCAGCATGTACCGCTTTAATGGGGTAGATGGTCGACTGGAGCGTTCCATGGAGGCTGTCTGCATGGTCATGGAAGCTTTTGAGAATTACGAGCACAAGTTTAAGGTAACTATAGCTGGGCCAGGAGTTTAGTGGTAATGAGTACTTGCACAGGCTGCGTACAGGCAGTGGAAAAAAGTATTTCATTACTCTGTCTAGCCAAAGAGTATTATTCATCCATGTAAGGAAATAAAGACTTAATTAAATCTGTTGCTAGCAGCCTGAAAATAATACCAGTCCATGGATAGGAAGCATTGAACACTATGAGTGCAGATTATGATTCAGTTTAAGGGTTATAAAAACAGACATACAAAAATGGAATACAATTATTAGTTGTGAAAATTGCCACTCTTGTAAAGAACTGTAAGGCTCGTTTTATATTTAATAGCAGTGGATAAGATATTGGAAATTTGTGGCACACCAAGGCGGCATTCTCCTCTTCCATTATGTCTGCTGCACTTGAGTTGGACCTTAGCTCAGTTCTCCCGTGCATCAGATCTCTGTTCAGTACAGGAGAAGGGAGGAGCTGTCAAGGAGCTAGATATAACTCCCTGATTCTGCATTAGCTGGACCCATCTTGAATTAGAGCAGCCTAGGTGATGTTCTTATCCGGGGGCAAGTGAGATATTATTCTTCCTCCATTTCTCTCTCTCCTGCTTCATAAGGACTAGACACAATTGGAGCATACGGTCCGCAGAAGACCAGTGTCATCACTAGTGCTGTTCTCTATAAAGTTGGCAATGAGGGTATATGGCCTCACATTGCACTGACCAGCAGAATTGACGCAAGTGGGCAATGGGGGAGCCCTGGACCCATGAAATTGTAGGGCAGTGGGTGCACCCAGCCACAGTTGCTCTCAGAGCTCCTGTTGAGCTAACTGTGCTTCCCCCATATATTACTATCCTTTTATCTCCCTTCCATGAGACAAAGGCTTCCTTGTTATCAGACTAGTCTTTAGAGTATTTGGGAATTGTAGCCTGACTTACTGATTACATGATAAATGAAGTAGACTCACAGTTTTTTTCCCTCTGCTACTTTACTTATCTAGAGGCAAGAGTTAAATGACCCTCATTCTCTTCTCTTCTCTCTTATCCCTCCACCTTTCCCCAAGTCCTTCCCATAACTTGATTTGACAGAATTTGTTGACCTTCGGAGATACTTGCTGATACCTCTTCCTGTTGTAGACTAATGCAATGGTTTTCAAACCTGTGGTCCCTGGGGTTTCACAGACTATGTCTAAGATTTCCAAAGAGGTCCGCACCTCCAATTGACATTTTTTAGGGGTCTGCAAATGAAAAAAGGTTGAAAACGACTGGACTAATCTCTCAGAGAAGCAGCCATTTAAGGGCAGATTTTAAGAGTTTCTGGTGCAAGGTCTGGTGGATCTGTGAAGCAGCATTATAAGCAAAACATTCAAAACTGATTACATATTGAAATTCTCTACTCCTGTCGTCATTAAAGTTCTATTTTTGACTGCTTAAAACCACTCCCCAGCCTATGCCCATTTTTTGTTCTGGTGCTTTAATTAGTTCTCTGCTAAAAAGAGGACTGATTCAGGGAACTTTTTTTCCCTTCCTCACTGTGCTTTCTCACTATATATTACCCTTTTGGTCACCATCCCATGAGACTTTCTTGTTGTCAGATTAGTCTTTAGGGCCTGACATATTGATTACATGATAAATGAAGTAGACTCACGTTTTTTTTCCTCTGCTACTTTACTTATCATGGGGCAAGTACTAAAAATGTACAGTGTGGTTGCTCTAAGACGGACAACATGGTAGTGATCCATTTAAGGTTAGAAGAGTGACAGTGGCCATTTCTTGTCTGTCTGTACTCCTTTATGCCCAAGGTGGCTATTTGTTTCCAATTCTCATAGGGACAACCTTGTTCAGAGAGGGAGAGAAGGGTGACTCTTTCTACAATCAGGGAATCAGTTGGTCTATATTAACTGCCATCTTTTAAATTCCTCCTCCAAAATCACCTCTTCCATGCATCTCACAAGGGCTTAGCCTCTAACTCAACATATTAAAGGAGTGGGAGAGAGGAGAATGAAGTTCTAACACTGAACCTTCTTCCAAGTCTCTCAATGCATTCTGTGCTGTCTATTTAGATTCTAAGTTTCTTGGGGAAGGTAACATGCATCGTTCTGCGTCCAATTGTCCTGTAAGTGGCTGAACTCCTTGTTGGCGTTTAATAAATGTTACTACCACTGCTAACTGTGTTGTATTCCAGGAGCTCAAATTTTTAAAGGCTACTCCTAAATCATGCATGCAAAAGGTGCACCTGCATATCCATCTACCCTTTTCATATGTGCAAATGGCAGGATACACATTATAATAACAGTCATTCTGCAGATTTGAAATTATTATAGCATCTTTTCTAGTGTTGTCCATCTTATATGCTGAACCTATTTGAAAATGCAATATCTCCTAAAATGGAAGTTAGTTCTGTGCTTTACATAAAGTACAAAGTCCTATGGTTTTAGATCAAGAGCCATAACTTAGTTATTAGACTATGTAGCAAAGGTTTTATGAGGGTTTCTAAAAACTTCAGAAATGGTTCCATGAACTACAAGCTATATAATTGTGTGAAAATCCTTACGTTTTTGATTTATAGTGATATTAAAAGGGAGCATTACACATTTTGTATACACAATTCAGGAGGCCACAGCTGAGAAGCTGACGTTAGAGGCAGTGCCATTTAAATGGAAGTGGAAGAGGAAAAAGGAGAAATGTTTTGTAATGCTTGGCAGCATAATTTCTTTTTTAAAGTCAAGCGGATGGCAGGCTAAATACAAATATTAAAGGGTATATTTAGTGTTGTCCAGAACAGGAAGGGATTTGGAAGCTGGTATCCCTTCCAGCGAAAGCCTGTCTGATTCATAATACATTTTCCATTCATCACACATGGCCTTTCATTTTTCCTTATTGCTTTGAAAAAAGCAACATCTTGGTGCAGAGTGTGGTAGCAGCAGTGGAAGATGAAATTTTTCTCATTTCACGCACACTTTCTGAATTGCACAGTAGCAACAACACAGTATGTGCTGTATTTAACAGCAGAGTGGAATGAACTTTTACTAACTTCTCAAGAAAAGTAATGAAGTGAAAGATAATATTTAGGGAAACTTGTGCTTTACAGTTTGTATACCCAGAGCTTTAATAGAGCAAAATCTTTCACAGAGCATCTGATGCTATTAGAAAATTCAGCACCAAGTAGTGCAATAATCAACTAAGAAGCTTGCACCAATTTAAGCATTACTGGGCTGTTTGATTTGTGCTGTAACACACATGGGCTGTAAGTCAGCTTTCAGGAGAACATAAGAATGGCCATACTGGGTCAGACCAATAATCCATCTAGCACAGTATCCTGTCTTCCCACAATGGGCAATGCCAGATGCTTAAGAGGGGATGAACAGAACAGGTAATCATCAAGTGAGCCATCCTCTGTCACCCATTCTCAGCCTCTGGCAAACAGAGGCTAGGGACACTTCAGAGCATAGTTTTGCATCCCTGTCCATCCTGGCTAATAGCCATTGATGGACCTATCCTCCAGGAATTTATCTAGTTCTTTTTTGAACCCTGTTATAGTCTTGGCCTTCACAACATCCTCTGGCAAAGAGTTCCACAGGTTGACTGTGTGTTGTATGAAGAAATACTTCCTTTTGTTTGTTTTAAATCTGCTGCCTATTAATTTAATTTAGTGACTCCTAGTTCTTGTGTTATGAGAAGGAGTAAACAACACTTCTCTATTCGACTTGTCCACACCAGTCATGATTTTATAGACCTCCAACATATCCCCCTTTACTCGTCTTTTTTCCAAGCTGAAAATTCCCAGCCTCTTACTAATCTGTCCTCATATAGAAGCTGTTCCATTTAAATGCCGCTGCATATTGAGTGGATGTTTTCAGAGAACTATCTACAATTACTCCAACATCTCTTTCTTGAGTGGTAACAGCTAATTTAGACCCTTTTTTACATTGTATATGTATAGTTGGGATTATGTTTTCCAATGTGCATTACTTTGCATTTATCAACATTGAATTTCATCTGCCATTTTGTTGCCTAGACACCCAGTTTTGTGAGATCCCTTTGTAACTCTGCATGGTCTACTCAAGATAGTTAACTCCAAAGCAGTTTGGTATCATCTGCAAATTTTGCCACCTCCCTGTTTACCCCTTTTTCCAGACCATTTATGAATATGTTGAATAGGACTGGTCCCAGTACAGACCCCTGGGGGACACTACTATTTACCTCTCTCCATTCTGAAAACTGACCATTTATTCCTGCCCTCTGTTTCCTATCTTTTAACCGGTTATTGATCCATAAGAGGACTTTCCCTCTGATCCCATGACAGCTTACTTTGCTTAAGAGCTATTGGTGAGGGACCTTGTCAAAGGCTTTCTGAAAATCTATGTACACTTTATCCACTGGATCCCCCTTGTCCATATGCTTGTTGGCCCCCTCAAAAAATTCTAGTAGATTGGTGAGGGATGATTTCCCTTTACAAAAACCATGTTGACTCTTCCCCAACAAATTGTGTTCATCTGTGTTTCTAATAATTCTGTTCTTTACTATAGTTTCAACCAATTTGCATGGTACTGAAGTTAGGCTTGCTGGCCTGGAATTGCCGGGATCACCTCTGGAGTCTTTTTTTAAAATTGGTGTCACATTAGCTATCCTCCAATCATCTGGTACAGAAGATGATTAAAATGATAGGTTACATACCACAGTTAGTTCTGCAATTTCACATTTGAGGTCCTTCAGAACTCTTGGGTGAATACCATCCGGTCCTGGTGACTTATTACTATTTAGTTTATCAATTTGTTCCAAAACCTCCTCTAATGACACCTCAAGCTGGGACAGTTCCTCAGATTTGTCAAGTTTGGAAATCTCCCTCACATCCTCGGCCATGAAGACTGATGCAAAGAATTCATTTAGTTTCTCCACAATGGCCTTATCTCTCTTAAGTGCTCCTTTAGCATCTCAATCATCCAGTGGCCCCACTGGTTGTTTAGCAGGCTTCCTGCTTCTGATGTACTTAAACATTTTTTGCTGTTACTTTTTGAGTCTTTGGCTAGCTGTTCTTCACGGGGTTTTTTGGGGGGGGTTTTGGCCTTCCTAATTATATTTTTACACTTCATTTGTTAGAGTTTATGCTCCTTTCTATTTTTCTCACTAGGATTTAACTTCCACTGTTTAAAGGATGCCTTTTTGTCTCTAACTGCTTCTTTTACTTTTGTTGTTTAGTCACGGTGGCACTTTTTTGGTCCTCTTACTATGTTTTTAAATTTGGGATATACGTTTAAATTGAGCCTCTGTTATGGTGTCTTTAAAAATTTCCCATGCAGCTTGCAGGGATTTCACTTTTGGCATTGTACCTTTTAATTTCTGTTTAACTAACCTCCTCATTTTTGTGTAGGTTCCCTTTCTGAAATTAATTGCTACCATGGTGGGCTGCTTTGGTGTTCCCCTTCCCCCAGGGATGCTACATTTTGTTATGTTAGGGTCACTATTACCAAGTGGATCAGCTATATTCACCTGTTGGACCTGATCCTGTGCTCCACTTAGGACTAAAACAAGAATTGCCTCTCCTCTTGTGGGTTCCAGGACTATCTGCTCCAAGAAGCAGTCATTTAAGGTGTCATGAAACTTTATCTCTGCATCCTGTCCTGAGGTGACATATACCCAGTCAATATGGGAATAGTTGATATCCCCCATTATTATTGATTTTTTTTATGTTTATAGCCTCTTTAATCTCCCTTGTGTGTGCAACCATGCTTGTGAGGCTAATGTGTGAGGCTAACTTGCACTGTGTTTAAAAAAAAAAATAAAAGCTTCCACCAGGATCACACCCAAAGTCCTTAATTCTTACTTAATCTTTACTCCCAATGGAACTCATGAGAAAAAGCATTTTGGGTTCTACTTCTGCTGCTAGACATTGAAAGATAAATGGAAGGCCAAGATGTTCTGCATTTGACTTCTTTTTATAATAGCTGTTATTTGGGAAGCTGCTTTCTTAAGCCTTTCCGTGCCAATGATTCTTAAAGTGTGAGACTAATAGCACTGATTAAGTCAGTCCTACTGCAGCAAGGTGCTCAAGCTTCCAAGTAGTTTTTCAGATACCTTTTAGCCTCGGCCTGCAGTTGCCCATATACACTAGTCGTGGACCTCTCTCATACAGGGATGAGAAACATACCAAACTGTGGCTTGGTTTTGTGATGTATGGACTAGAACAGGGATCGGCAACCTTTGGCCCACGGCCCACCAGGGAAAGCCCTACTGCGTCTGCGGCACCATTCCAGGCAATGGGGGCTGCGGGAAGGACGACCAGCACATCCCTTGGTCCGCGCCGCTTCCCGCAGCCCCCATTGGCCTGGAACAGCGAACCAAGGCCAGTGGGAGCCGCGATCGGCCGAACCTGCAGACAGGGCAGGTAAACAAACCGGCCCAGCCCGCCAGGTGCTTTCCCTGGCAGGCCGCATGCCAAAGGTTGCCGATCCCTGGACTAGGAGCTACTCAAAGCCTATTTTCACAAGTCACCTAAATTCAGTTTGAACCCAGTAGCTTCAGAGTGAAAGGCTCATTCATTATTGTCTCGTGCTAAGCAGCAGGGTGGTATTCCCAGGCTGCAAAATATGGAATACCCCCTTAAAGTTGGTACACTAACATCAGTGTCAGAACAGCTATCCGGAGAAGAAATCAGAAGGTCCAGATCCAAAGAGATAGCACATTACAAAAGAGTCATACAACTTTAAACCCAAGAGAACCTCATCTCTGCACTTTACGTAATTTAGAAAGTAACCCATATTGTTTTGGACAAAATATATATAATTTTTGAAAGCGATATAGTATTGAATGGTTTTGTATTGTTTTCACCGTGTGACTGGATTTGTTCCTCTACTAAGCCCAAAGTATGCTGAATGCAATCCTATTATTATCGTTATTAAAAATCAGAAAACATAATGGGGCTCTTGGAATTCAACCCTCTGTGTATTTCCAGCCATAGTTTTGATCTGTTGTGCAGACCTAAAAAGTGAAGGATGGATTTTAAAAAATAGTGTGTAACACTTTTTTTTTTTTCCAGATCAGAACAAGATCACATAAACAGCTTGTCAAACCTCAGAGCTACACTTTAACAATCCACTTCTTGTGTGCCAGATTGCAGGGAGAAGAAAGTAAATTGTAACGCTACAGATAAAATGGGCAGTGTGAAAAGCTAAGATTCTAATCTCACTTAACACCACTGTAAAACTGGTGGAATGAGTCAGAATCAGACACTAGAAATATAATGAGTTACTGCTGCTTATTTTAATTAGTTTGGGCAATTTTATCTTGCAAAAGTGTTTTAGTGGTAGTGAGAAATTGTAGTCAGTTCCTTTAAATTGATCATAAATGTAAACCGCCATCAGTATTTATCTTTTAGTTAAAAGCAAATTGCCTTTGATCAGACTTCATGTCATTCTGAGTCAGCAGTCACTCCTTATTCTTAACAGATTACTCTTTCATTCTCTTTCCTGCAGTACGATATCGTTGGACATTCAGGAGATGGCTTCAACATTGCATTGGTTGGGAGTGACAAAGTTCCCAAGAACAATAAGCAAAGATTAGAGATTATTAAGGTAAATCCTGTTGATAAATAGCTCTGGATAATCAAGGATTCTACAATACTGAGGATAAGTTCCTACATGTCACAGAATACAAAAAGTAAAGAGAAGGGAAGTTGCTGGAAGGGAGGCGAAGGAGGGATATGAGGAGCCATGTATGTATATGAAGCTGGGGAAAAACCTTTTAGACTTTTAAAAATAGAATAGAATAACGATGCATCTCTCTTGAACTGTCCTAAACAGTCCATTAATGATCACAGGAAGTTCCATACACACTGATCAGTTGGTACAGCTATATGGAAAGCTCTCCATTAATAAAAGATATTATTGTTAACATGTAGCCACTGATGAGGGAAACTCTGGGGGAGATCCTTAATACTTGTTTGTACAGTCCTTGGAAGCCATAAAGTGCTGTAATAGCAGTAAGAGTATGTAAACTCCTAGACTGAAAAGATGTTAAACCATCATTGCAAAGTGAACATGTACTGTAAATGTAATTAGGAAACCTTTGCTACATCAAAGCAGCAGAAAATCTGACTATAACATAGAATTTAACTAATTAACAGAATGGTGCTGTGGAACTGTATATTTAAGCTGACAGTTTCATGGGAAAATCTTTCTTTTCTAAATCAGTGTGTCTCTTACTAAGTGGTTTTTTTTTTTTTTCCAGAAATAGGCCGTTGTATTAGACTAGGAGAACTGGGTTTTCCACTGACCAAACTCCCTAACTTTTTCATAGGAAATGGCTTTGTCCTCCACATTCTCCAATGCAGAATAACACATTTCTCTCTTGTTTTGTAAACCATATGTTTAAATAATGTTAAAGTCTATATTGTCACCATGAGCAGGCTCAGATTAACCAATGTTCACTTGGGGCACTTTCACGGAGCCCCACTGAAAGAGGCCCCCGACCGCCAAACAAAAACAAAACTGAGTGTTGCAGCCACCCTGTGCACCAGATCACAACATCACTCACTCAGATTTGGGGTGTACACCCCTCTGTCATGATGGAGGAGTGGCTGGGCCAGACCTGAGCAGTTCGAGGCCGTGTGCACGTGGGCCGGGAAAGGAGAGGAAGTGGAGCAGGGCGACTGGGAATGAGAAAAGCTGCCCTAGCCTGGGAGGGAGCACTGAGTCGGGGGGGCAGCAGTGAGGAGCTGGGGAGAGTTGTTGGTGGGCGATGGGGTGAGTGCAGAATATTGGGGCCTGCGGAGTGGGATGTATGTTAGGGCTGCTGGGATATGTGGGTGGCTGTCAGAATAAGTAGGGACTGGTGTAGGGTTGTGGATATATGTGGAATAGGAGACGCATTCAGGGGTCTGTGTGTGGGGTGGGGAGAGAGGGGCATTCTGTGATCTGTGGGGTGGTGGCATGTATGGAACGAAAGCACTTTAAGAAAGGTGGGGGGAGCCCATTTTCCACAGTGCAGAGGGCAACAAAATTATTTAATCTGATCATGAGTCTTATATTTGGTAATAACACTTCATACTGAAGTCCATTAGTCCAGGGGTCGGCAACCTCTGGCATGCGGCTCGCTAGGGTAAGCACCCTGGCGGGCCAGGCCAGTTTGTTTACCTGCCGCATCGGCAGGTTCAGCCGATAGCGGCTCCCACTGGCCGCGGTTCTCCCCTCCAGGCCAATGGCGGTGGCGGGAAGCCGCAGCCAGCACATCCCTCACCCGCGCGGCTTCCCGCAGCCCCCATTGGCCTGGGATGGCGAACCACAGCCAGTGGGAACCGCCATCGGCCGAACCTGCTGACGCGGCAGGTAAACAAACTGGCCCGGCCCGCCAGGGTGCTTACCCTGGTGAGCTGCGTGCCAGAGATTGCCGACCCCTGCATGAGTCTAATATACATTATGAACAGGTGGGATTTGGTCAGGGTATTCTCCCTCAGATCTATAGCAATGTGGAAACCCAATCTCCAGCCTACTAAAGTGTTTTACTTCTTCACTCTCTAGTTCTGAAAGCTAAATTCCCTCCGTGTGATTTTTCCAGTTCTGACATTGCAAATTGGATTTTAAGAATTTATGTTTGTATTGAGTGAAATGAACCTTTGAACCCTAAAATGCTGCATATTCTCTAAAATAAGGAGCAAGGTGCACATTTCTAAATGTGTTTCACTTAATATGGCTTAGAAGAATGTTTGCTCCTTTTCATACCAACTAAATGTGTGTTTTATTTGGAATAGTTCTCTCTGTACATTTCCTTTTGACTTTGTTGTGTACCCAGATAATGCATGCCCATGCTCAATTCTGTATGAGTGGAGACCATACTCTGGAAGGGACGGAGCATGCTGTTCGTGAAATTGCCAAAGAAGAGGCTGATGAATATTTTGTCATAGTCTTGAGCGATGCAAACCTTGAACGATATGGTATCCCACCAGCAAGATTTGCCCAAACCTTGACCATCAACCCTCAAGTTAATGCTTTTGCCATATTCATAGGATCCTTAGGAGACCAGGCAGACAGGTAAATATATTGCTGCGAGTAGTGGTGGCAGCATAGGCTTTATGCTACTTAACAGCAACTTTTTCCAGCAAGTTCAGGGCATTGGTGGCATCAAAAGGGTGTCCATTCAGTTCTCCAGCTCTAAGGTAGGGGCTTTCAAAGACATAAATCCAGCATGGAATTAAGGTTTTGGCCACAAATCAGCACCCCTGGACTCTTCCCTAAGTGGGAGTTAAAAATACATGTACATAGTCTAATCCGAAGTAGATTAAACTAAAACTCGGGAGATGTTTAGCAATGTGAGGGATGCCTAAAAACTAACTATATTTCTGATTATGGCTCCTAGCCTATATCGGGTAGGCAACCTATGGCACGCGTGCCGAAGGCGGCACGCGAGCTGATTTTCAGTGGCACTCACGCTGCCTGGGTCCTGGCCACCGGTCTGGGGGACTCTGCATTTTAATTTAATTTTAAATGAAGCTTCTTAAACATTTTAAAAACCTTATTTACTTTACATACAACAGTAGTTTAGTTATATATTATAGACTTATAGAAAGAGACCTTCTAAAAACGTTAAAATGTATGACTGGCACGCGAAACCTTAAATTAGAGTGAATAAATGAAGACTCGGCATACCACTTCCGAAAGGTTGCCGACCCCTGGCCTATATCATAACTAGGGCCCTACCAAATTCACAGTCCATTTTGGTCAATTTCACGGTCATAGGTTTTTAAAAATCATAAATTTCATGATTTCAGCTATTTAAATCTGAAATTTCACGGTGTTGTAATCGTAGGGGTCCTGACCCAAAAAGAGTTGGGAGGGGTCTCAAGGTTATTGTACAGGGGGTTGCGGTACTGCTACCCTTTCTTCTGTGCTGCTGCTGGCGATGGCGCTGCCTTCAGAGCTAGGTAGCTGGAGAGTGGCGACTACTGGCTGCGATCCCCGCTCTGAAGGCAGAGCCGCCGCCAGCAGCAGCGCAGAAGTAAGAATGGCATGGTATGGTATTGCTCCCCTTACTTCTGTGCTGCTGCCTGCAGAGCTGTGCCCTCAGTCAGCAGCTGCCACTCTCCGGCTGCCCAGCTCTGAAGGCAGCAGCGTAGAAGTAAGGGCGGCATGGTATGGTATTGCCATCCTTACTTCTGCGCTGCTGCTGGCGGGGCGCTGCCTTCAGAGCTGGGCACCCAGCCAACAGCTGCCATTCTCTGGCAGCCCAGCTCTGAAGGCAGCGCAGAAGTTATAGGTGGCAATACCCCAATCCCCCTAAAATAACTTTGCGACCCCCCCCCCGAAACTCCCTTTTGGATCAGTATCCCCAATTTGAGAAATGCTGGTCTCCTCCCTGAAATCTGCATAGTATAGGGTAAAAGCACACAAAAGACCAGATTTCATGGTGGGAAACCAGATATCACAGTCCGTGACGCGTTTTTCGTGGCCGGGAATTTGGTAGGGCCCTAGTCATAGCTTGAGATGGTACAGGGAAGACAGAGAACTTTTATACAAACCAACCTTCTGCATCTGCTGCCCAGTCGCCAGTACATACAACGCAAAGCTATTATCTCTATCGTAAACATGTGCCAGTTACCACTAATGTTAAAGGGCCAATTCTGCTTTTAAAAAAAAAAAGGTCATTGACTGAAAGGGTAGTAGGATCAAGCCCAGAAGGAGTTAGGTCACAGCATGTGGTATAATTTTAAAAGGTTTGGAACGTGCGCAGTGCATTGAATTTCTGCAGGTTCCATCAATCTATTGTTTGTGTTCCCCATAAAGAACTCCTAGTTTGAAATATTATTGGAGATTGAGTTTTATTTTTCCTACTGGAAAAATGGGTTCATCATCCACATTCATCCATGAGGAAAAGAGGTTATCAATTTGCCCAATTTACTAGATATAGAAAATATATATATATATATACATGGCACAGTACCACTGAAATACAACTGCATGTATGTGCATAATTAAGCAAAGCTTTCCTTTCAAATATAATATTAGGGGGGAGGGGAGTTACTTTTATTAGTTTTTTCTTTCCACATGGCTTATATATTTCCACATGGTTTATATTTTCATTTCAAATGGGAGATCTCTGGGATTGAGTTTATAGTCTATGGGGAAATGACAGTGGGACACAAATATAAATTAAAACTTGTTTTAAAAATTCAGTGAAATAGTATACACCAAAACTGCTGATTAAATATTAGTGATGTGAATTTTGTAATGTGTATCTTTTATACTGTTAAAAGCATTGAATAAAAATGTACAAAGCTGACTACCTTAGGCCTCGGGCTAGCAGCTGTAGTAAAACATGAATTCACTTTAACCTATTGTAGGCTAGAAGCTGAAATATCAACAGCACATTTATAGCCAATATATAAAACTTCAGAAAAAATCTGTAGTTTTTGTGGGGTGGAGGAGTTAAGGTTTACCAAACACTTAGGTTAGTACAGTAACATTTTTAAATGAACTAAACGATCCCCCCACAGAGAGTGAGTTTTTAGTTGTTTCTAGAAGATCAGCTGTGCTAATACTGTACCTTGTTTGGTCACTGGTACCTTAATCTCAGCAGAGATTTTCACACACCAGAAATAGGGACAATAACAAAGGAATGGAAATCTGTAGAAACAGGTCAGTTGTCTTGCTGAAAAGACCTCTGTGACATAACCCCTTTCAGTGTTTCCTTGCGCTGCTGCTTTCCCAAGCTTTTAATTGCATAGTGACAGCAGTGTGAATGGCATGTATCAGCAAGGTATTCAAAAGTAAAAACATCCTTTCTTAAGGAACTCTCAGGACTCTTTGGTTTGCTGTCAGGAACATAATTTGCAATGGTAATTCTTTTTCCCTTCCCATTCTGATCCCTAGGCTGCAGAAGATGCTACCAGCAGGCCGGTCTTTTATTGCCATGGATACCAAGCAGATCCCCCAGATCTTGCAACAGATCTTTACATCCACCATGTTGTCCAGTGCCTAAGAAGTTCCCGTTACTATTAAATAATTGGACATTGTAACAAGCACAATTGAGAAACAAGCTGGCTGGTGAAAGACAAAATCAGCGCCTGATGAAGATAAGAACTATAAAACTGATAAATATAATTTTCATATTGAAATATTATAGTCCCTTAATTGAAATGCCAAAAACAACACTTTAGCTTAGATTTTTGGTGAAATCATACAGCATAGCCATCAGGTGACTTAAAGTTCTGCATTCAGAGGGATAAGAGAGTTCAAGGGGGTTGATGTAGTGCACAGGATATCTGTGTCAAATGAACAGAGGGACAGAGACACATCATTTGTGATCACTCTGGCTGATATATTGCCAGCAGCTCTTTGGGACAGCATCATTTTACTCAGTTTTATTAGCAGTGTTTCTTGGGGTTGAATACCAAGTTATAGAGCAATGTGCAAGTCAGACACAGCTAATCTGCCCCACTGTTGTGTGTGCTGAGTTCAGAATTAGAAATGCAAGTAACTGCACATTCGAACAAGACTGCTCATCCTGATCTGCATCCGACCTTTGCTATTGGATGTCAGGAACAATAGAATGGTGTGGAAGCACAGAACATTGCAGTATAAACATACATTATTGGATCTGGAGCACAGCTCAGAGTAGTGAAAATCCCTAGAAAAAAGTTAATTTATTTTTTCCTGGAAAGACAGAGCTGAAAGGGGTCAAAGTGGTCTAAGACCCACCTATGAAGGGTGCACCACCATGGCTTTCCCACTGCATGGTAGCAGATGATCATGTCTAGTTTCTCTGTTGCCAGGACTCCTAGGAAAGGGCCTCTTCCCCCAGAGGCTGAATGTGCTCATGGTTTTTTACATTTTGCTTCCATTTCAAGAGCTCTTTGCACTTTCTGTTTTGGTTTCTAAAATGTGAAGCTGGAGGGCAGATCTGTGTGTCAGAAAATGACTTTTAATGAAGAAGAAAATAAGTAAAGAGGAAAAATAGATCAAGAGAGTAAAAGTATGTGGCTTTCGTTTTGGTAGGAAATCTGTGTTTGGGGGTCTTCTTTTAATGCAGAACACTCTCACTCTGTGCATCTTTTCTATTGTAAGTATTTTCCTCCCATTTCCACATTCTCAAACAGGAACTCTTGCTTTAGAATTAAATTGGTTGAAGTTTGTACTGCACTCTGAAGATGAAAATCCCTAAGTAGGGGCTAACTAATAGTACTTTTGCAATCACTGTGCTTCAGGAACACTGGAATACTTAATAAATTGAATTCACCATCCTACCGCGAGTAACTGTTAACTCTCATCACCACCAATAAAAAGACTCTTGCCCCATGGTTGATTATTATAAACTATTATAAAGAGATGAAAGGTGAAAGAAAGAGCACTGTCTCCAATCATGCTTAGAAATTGTGGTACTTCACTGCGAAAACAAGTTTCCTAACTCCTACAAGATTTCTAACTACATTAAAGATGCTGTTTGGGTGGGATGAGGGGTGGAGAGAGAGCATCTGTTTGTTCCTTCATTTCTACAAATCCATCCCAGTTTTTAAATGCACCATAATGCATTTTTGCTAGTCTTGCCATTTTCCACCGTGTCATAAGAACATAAGAATGGCCATAATGGGTCAGACCAAAGGTCCATCCAGCCCAGTATCCTGTCCTCTGACAGTGGCCAATGCCAGGTGTCCCAGAGGGAGTGAACCTAACCGGTAATGATCAAGTGTCAATCCCGCAGCAGCATTATGGACCCAATCCTGTAAGATGATGAGAACCCTCAACTTCCATTCAAGTACAAAGGCAGTCGAGAGTGCTCAGCAACTCAACGAATGAGGCGTTCTGGCCTCGATGCACAAAAGGAGCTAGGTGCTAAGTGCCAGGGATGGCTCTACTGCAGTGCACAAAACTCCTGCCTAACTCTGTAGGTGCCTAAACTCACTCAACACCTAACGTTTCAGGGTAAAAGTTCCCAAGGCACCTATGTTTATGCCTCTGGGCATGCGGTCAAGCCCAGATTTCCTGCCTGAGTCCCAGGGAAGACAGGGATTCAGCCGTCTAAATCGTGTGCGGGGTCTGCTGCTGTAGGAGTGCTCAAATGTCCCATTCAAAAGCCAGCCGGAGGAGGCGGTGGGCATGGTTCCCACTATAACTTTTAGCCCATTGGTTAGAGCACTCACCTGGGATGTGGGAAACCCAAATTAAATTGCTCCCTCTGCCAGATACCTAATACCATGGCAGTAAGTCTTGCCCCAGTATTGTGAAGTAATTGTTCAAACTAAACTCCACAGATTCAAAACGAGTTTAAAAACTGGCCAGGCAATCAAAGCAACACCCAGCTGGACTGTCATGCTTCCTGGAGAGACGAGAGCATTGGGACCCTACTCTGTGACTGGATTAAAAAACAAACCATACAATTGCTGCCTGTACATGTCAAAATATGATTATATAAGCTTCTTAGACCTATAAACACATTTATTGTATTTATAAGAGACCCCTAAGTAGAATAGTGCTAAATGGAGTTATTATTCCTTAGCACTCAACTTTTTGCAATTTCTCAAAACTCTGCTTTTATCCTTAAAGATTCTTACAGTTAGGAAAATACTTTTCCCTTTAAAATAACTAAAGATTTTATCATACTTACTGTACTGTAGACCACTTGATTGTACAGATCCATCCCTGGTGTAACTCCATTTACTTCAGTGACCTCATTAACTTTACAATAGAGATTAATGGGGTATTTCTATTGGGGACACAGTAGAGTAGTTTAGATTAAATTTTGAACTAATATTTTAAAAAGGAAACTGACAAGGGTAAATATGTTTACAAAAAGTATAGAACATATCACCTCAGATTATTAAAAATGCTTAAATCTAGCGTACTAATTATTTATGCTATTTATTTAATTATGTGCAGTTCTTTCACCTGGCACAATGAAAATACTTGTTTTATTTTGTTTCCAGCCAGTGTCTGTTCAATTTTACTTTCAGATTCCATGTACTAACAGCATGCTGCAGTGATTACAACCCAAACACTTCAAGGGAATTTTTTTAAAAGCATTTTCCAGTGGAATTTAAGACACTCCCCCTCCTCACCGCCCCCCCCCCCTCCAAACCATGAAATGATTTCAGGTGGTTCTGGAAGGGTCTTTACTTATGTGTCTCACTTCTGGGACATAGTTGACCTGACAGCGTCCCTTTACATTGTTATAATATGATGAGAAATTCTGTCTGGACTCTCTATATCTCACCTGCTTTAATATCCATCACTCTGGCATTGAGAAATCAAAATAGCAGCTGTTCTTCCCCTCCCTCTAAAATCTACAAAAATAAATTCTGCTGCTCAGCCAGTTAATAGAAGAATTTAGCAAACTCACACTGGTCTTCTGTGTCCTTAAGTCATGACAGAGCTTTCAAATATGCACTTAATTAATACAGTTATGAGAAATATGTTGATTAGCTGTTCACTTCAGCACTGCCTGTTTAGCATCTGTATTTGTTAATATTCCAGAGTCCACCAAAGCATATGTACAAACAACCCCCTTAAATTGCCATTTGATTTAATAAGACTTATTGTATCTTAAAAGGACATATGACTTCTCCTTTTCTCACTGTTTATTATACCATCTTAGAAGTTTGAAACAAATCTATTATTTACTGAACTGTCATTGCTTCGTTGCATGGGTATTATTGTTTGTTATTGTAGGGTTCTGATTTACTGCAGCTGATGTAACATTAGCACCCTTGCTTACGTAATCTTAACTACCTCTAATAATGCAATTTTTTCAATTGGTTTTCATTAAAATCATTAAATGATTGTGTGTATAAAGTGTAATCATACTAAATATTTGTTGTTTTTCATTTCAAGCAACATGAGACAGCTTGATGTATTTATTACTATCAGGATTATGATGCATACTGCAGCAAATGGTATAAATAGAGTACAGAATGTATTCTGTTGGAATGTGAAAAGTGCATTAGACAAGCACATTTAAAAACTTAAAGCAGCCTTGTATGGTTACTTGTAAAATGCCCTGTGTTAGTATAAAGCGCCTAAATAAAGTGTGAAAGATTAAGAGCAGGTTGCTAACCCTGGACATTGACTCCAGCAGTGTTGTTGTAGCTGTGCTGGTCCCAGGATATTCGTGAGACAAGGTGGGTGAAGTATTATCTTTTATTGGACCAACTTCTGTTGGTGAGAGAGACAAGGTTTTCTTCAGCTCTGTGTAAGCTCAAAAGCATGTCTCTCTCACCAACAGAAGTTGGTCCAATAAAAAATATTACCTCACCTCACCCACCTTGTTTCACTGACCCCACCACTCATTCAGTTACATATTTTGAAGTTTATGTAGTTACAATTTATCATCTCTAGCTTACTTTCCTTTGCAGACATGCCTGGAAATCATTATGTGTGTACTGCTATAGCTCAGAGTCTTCCATTGTAAAATTTAGAATACATTTTTAATTTCTTAATTTAATACACTGATGTAACAATCAATGGAAAGACAAACATACAACAGGAACAGTGCTGTTGAATTGCAGTATGGCTTCTGTCTTCAAAATTGGGTTCTTATCCAAAAGTTTATTGGGCTACTTTGTATCTGTAAAATAAACTTCATTGCTGCTGTCAGGTTGGGGACAAATGTGAGAGCTCTAGAAGTTGTGCTTTTCTTGCAGGGACTACGCGTTTTAAAGCCATGGATCAAAACTGTTTGAATACTTGTGTTACAGATGTGTTTAAGAAATCACTTTTTGTTATGTTGTTCATTGCAAGTATCTCTTTGATTGTTAAAGTTTCTACAAAACAACTGAGAACATACAAGCTAATTTACCTGATACCAATAAAATTCACTAACTTTTACTGAAGGCAGAAAGATATACCACCACCAATAGTCTAATTTATTTGTATGTTTGTATTAGAGGGGCTTGATATTTTTTTTTAGTTGTTTTATTTGTAGTTTGAATGTAGAGTTTTTCATCACTGCTATAAGTGTAGTAACAGCTAGCAGGGTGCTGTATGGCTGTGAGATAACCCATTCCTAGAAGCACTAGAAGTGATTGGATTTTGGCCTCAGCCTTACTTTGCCTCACTCACCATTGCCTATTTTTCTTTTCTTTTATAATTTCGAGAGGATAAACTGTCTTGCTGACATTGATAGAGAACTGTTCAAGAAAGGAAAGGCAATGTTTCTCACTTTCAGTCTCTGCCCAAATTATTATAAGAGGGGCACTCATGGCATTCAAGTGTTTTTACAGCTGAACAGACATTTTCCATTAAGAGTTTAAGATGAAATTCACTCAATGTGGCCTTTCCAAGTCCCTAGTCACCACACAAACTCTGTTGGAGGCTTTAAGCTTCCAGGGACACTATGCACTGTAGTGTATCTCCCTGTTAATAAGGAAGGGGGTATATACACACAGTTGCCAAATCTCTCCTATGAAATGCTGAGTGCCCTCAAGTGCCAGAAAAGTCAATGGGACTTTAACACCTTGTAGGTTCATGCTGTTAAGGAATGATAGTTTAAAGAAAATCTATAAGCAAATCTCTTAAGTGACTAAACGCTATTCACTGAGAATGTTGCCGGACCTTTCTGTTCCTATGGAACAATGTGTGCTTGTTTATTTTAAATGGTTTAAACCCTATTAAACAAAGATTCCCCTAGAAAAAAATGCTTGCAAAGCAAACTCAACTGGAGAAGGACTTGGGAGTTTTTGGGAGCCAAAACCTTTCGGAGTCTTAACCTTTAAACAGAGAAAGTGTTCTCCTTGCCACTCACACAATGATTCATAAACAGATTATTTTAGAATGCCAGTGTTGCATAACTGCTAAGTAAGTAAATCAAATTTTACATGTGGTATTTTTCTGGCTAGTGTGCACATTGCTATGAAATGAAGCAGTGTTATGTTCTGATAGTAGAAGTGTTATTACTTGGATGAACAATACATATAACCTTTAAAGTGAAGAGAACCATAGTCCACATTATTATCCAAATGAACAAGTAACAATCTACCTAACTTAAAATTTATGCTTTTAAAAATGACCCCATTCTCATCTTCCATTTCTCACTGGTTAACTTTTCTGAGTTTCTGAGAAAGAGAATGGTCACATTCTCTTTCATATACAGGTTAGATCAGTTTTCTTTCTAAGGCCCCACAATGTCCTATTAAAAACTCCACAGTCCCCTTGTGCCTCAACAAGTGTTTTTCTGCATATAAAAGCAAGGACCAGCGTTAGGGGGTAGCAAGCAGGGGAACTGCCCGGAGCCCCATGCCACAGGGGGGCCCATGAAGTTA
This sequence comes from Terrapene triunguis, assembly GCF_002925995.2. Lineage (NCBI taxonomy): Eukaryota > Metazoa > Chordata > Testudines > Emydidae > Terrapene > Terrapene triunguis. The sequence goes on from NW_020664369.1 coordinate 4,447,843, forward strand.
AGTTGCTCAGGCTTCAGCTTCAGCCCCGGGTGGAGGGGGCTCGGGCTTCTGGGCTTCAACCCCATGCAGTGGGACTTTCTGCCTTGGGTCCCAGCAAGTCTAACACTGGTCCTGCTTGGTGGACCCCCTGAAACATTGCTCACAGCCCCGCAGGGGGCCCCAGACCTCTCGTTGAGAACCACTGGTTTAGATCAGATGATCACATAAGTGGGCTTGAAAAGGAGACCGGGTGTGACACTAAATATTCAGGGTGAACTTTTCAGCAGCTAAAGGAGTTTCGCTCTTTCACTGACTTTCGAAGAGCCTTTGGAAATTCCAGACAAAACCAAAAGATGTTATAATGTCAGAACTATTTTACAATCAGATTCTACAACCAAACTAAGAAAGATAGATTTAAAATATATGAATTTTGGCTTTCTGACCTTTGTACACAATTTTTCATTTGACACAATATGCAAGCCTGTGAAGAGCTTTCTATTTATCAGTCACATTTTGTTTCAATATTGTGCACAACATTCTCATGGTGTAACTCTGCTACAGGTATTTTCTGCAGCCCAGCGTCTCCCACAATTCTGATATGGCTGGGCTGCTCCCCTCTACTCTGCAGTTCCCAGAGGCCGTGCAAAGCTGCAGCGTAGTGTGTGCTGACCTTGCCTCCTTTTCCTGCTTGCCAACTGGTCTCCTGCTTCCGCGATAGCAATCAAGTGTTGTTTCATTTACGTCCATCCCTTTCTGTTATCTTTATCGCCATTTCTGTGCAGTAACCAACAAGCCTTTTTTCTCTTATCTTACTCCTCCTTCGGGAGCTCTGCAGCTCCTTCCTACTGAGCTCCTCTGCCCCATTACAGGCATGACAGCGCCACTGTGCAAGCACTGGGCTAAGTACAAATGGGGCTCTAGATGTGAGGGAGCTTTCCCAGGAGCAGCTTGCTCCCACCCAGCTAACACTATTGCTGCTAGGGCACGAGGTTCTAGGTCAGATAGGCATGTTGGGGCCCCCTATCCTTTCCAAGTAGCCATGATTGCCCCAGAAGGATCATGGAGCCCGCTCAGATCACCGTGGCAATTATGAGCACTATGAACAGCACGCGCATTGTCCTGGAGTATATGCAGAGCCAGAACATGCCAAAGCAAAACCAGGACCAGCTGAGGAGGCGATTGCAGTGCGGCGACGAGAGTGATGAGGAAATTGACATGGACATAGACCTCTCACAAGCCACAGGCCCCAGCAATGTGGAAATCATGGTGTTACTGGGGCAGGTTCATGCCGTGGAACGCCGATTCTGGGCCCAGGAAACAAGCACAGACTGGTGGGACCACATCGTGCTGCAGGTGTGGGACGATTCCCAGTGGCTGCGAAACTTTCGCATGCGTAAGGGCACTTTCATGGAACTTTGTGACTTGCTTTCCCCTGCCCTGAAGTGCCAGAATACCAGGATGAGAGCAGCCCTCACAGTTGAGAAGCGAGTGGCGATAGCCCTGTGGAAGCTTGCAACGCCAGACAGCTACCGGTCAGTCGGGAATCAATTTGGAGTGGGCAAGTCTACTGTGGGGGCTGCTGTGATCCAAGTTGCCAGGGCAATGAAAGACCTGGTGATATCAAGGGTAGTGACTCTGGGAAACGTGCAGGCCATAGTGGATGGCTTTGCTGCAATGGGATTCCCAAACTGTGGTGGGGCGATAGACGGAACCCATATCCCTATCTTGTCACCGGAGCACCAAGCCACCGAGTACATAAACCGCAAGGGGTACTTTTCAATGCTGCTGCAAGCCCTGGTGGATCACAAGGGACGTTTCACCAACATCAACATGGGATGGCCGGGAAAGGTACATGATGCTCGCGTCTTCAGGCACTCTGGTCTGTTTCGAAAGCTGGAGGAAGGGACTTTCTTCCCGGACCAGAAAATAACCGTTGGGGATGTTGAAATGCCTATCGTGATCCTTGGGGACCCAGCCTACCCCTTAATGCCATGGCTCATGAAGCCGTACACAGGCAGCCTGGACAGGAGTCAGGACCTGTTCAACTACAGGCTGAGCAAGTGTCGAATGGTGGTGGAATGTGCATTTGGACGTTTAAAAGCGCGCTGGCGCAGCTTACTGACTCGCTCAGACCTTAGCAAAAAGAATATCCCCATTGTTATTGCTGCTTGCTGTGCGCTCCACAATATCTGTGAGAGTAAGGGGGAGACATTTATGGCGGGGTGGGAGGTTGAGGCAAATCGCCTGGCTGCTGATTACGCGCAGCCAGACACCAGGGCGGTTAGAGGAGCACAGCAGGGCGCGGTGTGCATCAGAGAAGCTTTGAAAACGAGTTTTCTGACTGGCCAGGCTACGGTGTGAAACTTCTGTTTGTTTCTCCTTGATGAACCCTCCGCCCCCCCCCACCCTGTTCACTCCACTTCCCTGTAATCCAACCACCCCACCCTCCCCTTCCCCCTTTGAGCACCGCTTGCAGAGGCAATAAAGTCATTGTTACTTCACATTCATGCATTCTTTATTACTTCATCACACAACTAGGGAGATAATTGCAAAGGTAGCCCGGGATGGGTGGGGAAGAGTGAAGGAAAAGGACACACTGCAGTTTAAAACTTTAACTCTTATTGAAGGCCAGCCTTCTGATGCTAGGGCAATCATCTGGGGTGGAGTGACTGGGTGGCCGGAGGCCCCCCCACCGTGTTCTTGGGCGTCTGGGTGAGGAGGCTATGGAACTTGGGGAGGAGGGCTGTTGGTTACACAGGGGATGTAGCGGCGGTCTCTGTTCCTGCTGCCTTTTCTGCAGCTCAACCATACGCTGGAGCATATCAGTTTGATGCTCCAGCAGCCGGAGCATCGACTCTTGCCTTCTGTCTGCAAGCTAACGCCACCTATCATTTTCAGCCCGCGATTCAGCACGCCACCTCTCCTCTCGTTCATATTGTGCTTTTCTGTAATCAGTCATTGACTGCCTCCACGCATTCTGCTGTGCTCTGTCAGCGTGGGAGGACATCTGTAGTTCTGTGAACATGTCATCATGCGTCCTACGTTTTCTCTTTCTAATCTTCACTAGCCTCTGTGAAGGAGAAACATTTGCAGCTGGTGGAGGAGAAGGGAGAGGTGGTTAAAAAAGACACATTTTAGAGAACAATGGGTACACTCTTTCACGTTAAATTTTGCTGTTCACATTACACAGCACATGTGCTTTCGTTACAAGGTCGCATTTTTTCTCTTATATTGAGGGCCTGCCGGTTTGGTGTGAGAGATCACTCACGCAGTGCCAGGCCACAGATTTCAGCTTTCAGGCAGCCATGGTAAGACACAGTCTTTTGGCTTTTTTAACCTTCTTAACATGTGGGAATGGTTTCAAACAGTAGTGCTCTCATTTCCCATACCAAGTACCCGTTGGGTTGGCCATTTAAAATGGGTTTGCAATGTAAAAGGAGGGGCTGCGGTTTCAGGGTTAACATGCAGCACAAACCCAACTAACTCCCCTCCCCCACACACCCAATTCTCTGGGATGATCACTTCACTCCTCCCCCCCCACCGCGTGGCTAACAGCGGGGAATATTTCTGTTCAGCAGAGCAGGAACGGGCACCTCTGAATGTCCCCTTAATAAAATCGCCCCATTTCAACCAGGTGACCGTGAATGATATCACTCTCCTGAGGATAACAAAGAGCGATAAGGAATGGATGTTGTCTGCATGCCAGCAAACACCGGGACCATACGCTGCCATGCTTTGTTATGCAATGATTCCAGACTACGTGCTACTGGCCTGGCGTGGTAAAGTGTCCTACCATGGCGGACGGGATAAGGCAGCCCTCCCCAGAAACCTTTTGCAAAGGCTTTGGGAGTACATCCAGGAGAGTTTTCTGGAGATGTCCCTGGAGGATTTCCGCTCCATCCCCATACACATTAACAGACTTTTCCAGTAGCTGTACTGGCTGCGATTGCCAGGGCAAATTAATCATTAATCATTAAACACGCTTGCTTTTAAACCATGTGTAATATTTACAAAGGTACACTCACCAAAGGTTCCCTGTGTGCCCTCAGGGTCTGGGAGCACGCCTTGGGTGAGTTCGGGGGTTACTGGTTCCAGGTCCAGGGTGATAAACATATCCTGGCTGTTGGGGAAACCAGTTTCTCCGCTTCCTCGCGGCTGTGAGCTATCTACATTTTCTCCATCCTCATCTTCCTCGTACCCCGAACCCGCTTCCCTGTGTGTTTCTCCAGCGAAGGAGTCATAGCACACGGTTGGGGTAGTGGTGGCTGCACCCCCTAGAATGGCATGCAGCTCCGCGTAGAAGCGGCATGTTTGCGGCTCTGCCCCGGACCTTCCGTTTGCTTCTCTGGCTTTGTGGTAGGCTTGCCTTAGCTCCTTAATTTTCACGTGGCACTGCTGTGCGTCCCTGTTATGGCCTCTGTCCTTCATGGCCTTGGAGACCTTTTCTAATATTTTGCCATTTCATTTACTGCTTCGGAGTTCAGCTAGCACTGATTCGTCTCCCCATATGGCGAGCAGATCCCGTACCTCCCGTTCTGTCCATGATGGAGCTCTTTTGCGATCCTGGGACTCCATCATGGTTACTTGTGCTGATGAGCTCTGCGTGGTCACCTGTGCTCTCCATGCTGAGCAAACAGGAAATGAAATTCAAACGTTCGCGGGCCTTTTCCTGTCTACCTGGCCAGTGCATCTGAGTTGAGAGTGCTGTCCAGAGCGGTCACAATGAAGCACTGTGGGATAGCTCCCGGAGGCCAATAACGTCGAATTCCGTCCACACTACCCCAATTCCAACCCCCTAAGGCCGATTTTATCGCTAATCCCCTCGTCGGAGGTGGAGTAAAGAAACCGGTTTAAAGGGCCCTTTAAGTCGAAAGAAAGGGCTTCATCGTGTGAACGTGTCCAGGCTTAATTCGATTTAACGCGGCTAAAGTCGACCTAAACTCTTAGTGTAGACCAGGCCTTAGTTTCTCCGCAATGACTGTATCGTCTTTAAGTGCTCCTTTTGTATCTCGATCGTCCAGGGGCCCCACTGGTTGTTTAGCAGGCTTCCTGCTTCTGATGTACTTAAAAAACATTTTGTTATTACCTTTTGAGTTTTTGGCTAGCAGTTCTTCAAACTCCTTTTTGGCTTTTCTTATTACATTTTTACACTTAATTTGGCAGTGTTTATGCTCCTTTCTATTTACCTCACTAGGATTTGACTTCCACTTTTTAAAAGATGCCTTTTTATCTCTCACTGCTTCTTTTACATGGTTGTTAAGCCACGGTGGCTCTTTTTTAGTTCTGTTACTGTGTTTTTAATTTGGGGTATATATTTAAGTTAAGCCTCTATTATGGTGTCTTTGAAAAGTGTCCATGCAGCTTGCAGGGATTTCACTCTAGTTACTGTACCTTTTAATTTCTGTTTAACTAACCTCCTCATTTTTGCATAGTTCCCCTTTCTGAAATTAAATGCTACAGTGTTGGGCTGTTGAGGTGTTCTTCCCACCACAGGAATGTTAAATGTTGTTATATTATGGTCACTATTTCCAAGCGGTCCTGTTATACTTACCTCTTGGACCAGATCCTGTGCTCCACTCAGAACTAAATTGAGAATTGCCTCTCCCCTTGTGGGTTCCTGTACCAGCTGCTCCAAGAAGCAGTCATTTAAAGTATCGAGAAATTTTGTCTCTGCATTTCATCCTGAGGTTACATGTACCCAGTCAATATGGGGATAATTGAAATCCCCCACTATTGTTGAGTTCTTTATTTTGATAGCCTCTATAATCTCCCTTAGCATTTCATCGTCACTATCACTGTCCTGGTCAGGTGGTCGATAGTAGATCCTTACTGTTATATTCTTATCAGAGCATGGAATTACTATCCATATATTTTGTACCCCGGAATGATTGTGTCCCATTGATTGTCCTCACTGCACCAGGCTTCTGTGATGCCAATTATATCAATATCCTCCTTTAACACAAGGCACTCTAGTTCACCCATCTTATTATTTAGATTTCTAGCATTTGTGTACGAACACTTTAAAAACTTGTCACTGTTTATTTGTCTGCCCTTTTCTGATGTGTCAGATTCTTTTTTATGTGAATGTTTCTCGTCTGGCCCATATTTACCCTCTTCCATCCTCTCCTCCTGACTAAAACCTGGAGAATCTCTATCATTAGATTCTCCTCTAAGAGAAGTCTCTGTCCGATCCACATGCTCCACTGCAGCAATCGGCTTTCCCCCATCTCTTAGTTAAAAACTCCTCTGCAACCTTTTTAAATGTTAATTATGAGACCCCCCACTCTGGAGAAATTAGATCCTGAAGTGGAGGACTTCCAGGGAGAAATTTCTAGAGGGCTCTGCACAAAAGGAAGCTGCAAACAACTCTGCATCAAAAAAGTCAAAAAAGAATAAAGAGGGGAAGAAAAAGTACATAAAAAAATCCAGAAGGTTCTCCGCCTCTGATTCAGACTCCACCTCTGCCAAGGAAGGCAAGCTTTCAGGCTCTCAATCTGAGCAGATGAGAAAAAAATTGTTGCAGTTTTTCCCAAATCTGAGTGCAAAAAGGTGGTGGCCACAATACAGATTCAATCTGAGCAGGCTCCTGAAAATAAGCCTCAAAGCAAATACTCTCGCTCCAAATCCTCCCCTGAGCCAGCAATGCCCTTGTACTCCTCCTTTGAGGACATAATCAGGGAAGAATCAGAAAAGCCTGGCACAGGTAAACTGAGCAGCAAGCAGGAGGTTAGCTTCTACACGTTGCAAGACCCAAAGAATGTTCTTACTGAAGTCCCAAAGGTTGATGCTGCAGCAGTGTCCCTAGCTAGAGACATGGTGGTTCCTTCAGAAGAGGAATTCTTTCCTAAAGGACCTAACAGGAGAATGGAAGCCACCCTTAGAAGGGATGTCGAAGCTTCCTCGGCCGCCCTGTCAGCCATGTGCTTTGCGAGAACAACACAATCCTGGCTGGCAGACTTCAGGGCCCGACGGACAGAGACCACCCCAACACTGGCGCCACACTTAGGAAAGATTCCCTGGCAGCTGCATTTGTGGCTGAGGCCTTGCTGAACACAATGAGATTCTCAGCCAGGGTCATGGCATCCCGTGCAGCAGCCAGGAGGCTCTGCTCCGGGAAAGTAGACACTCACTGCAAGCGCGTCCTATGCTCCTGCAAGTTCACAAGATCTCTCCCCTTTGGAGAAAAGCTGGACAAGATAGTGGCAGAAAATGCTGCAAAAATCTAAGCAGGCCCTCCCCTTTCTGCCATGTGTTCTACGAAGGGCATATAAACCCACTTTCAGGCAGAGACGCTCCTTTCGCCCCTCCTCCTCACAGACGTATCACAGGAAGGATACCAGAAACAACGATGGTAAGTCCTGGGAACGAGGCTGTAGTGGAAAGTTCAGGGGTGGTCCTGCAGCCCCCAAGAACCCAGCATGACAACAACCAAATCTGGCTCTGCCCAGATCTGACTCTAGAAGGCAGGATTTCCCATTTTTCAGAGGAATGGTCTGTGTCGACCACAGACGAATGAGAGAGTGAGTGAATCAGGGATGCTCCCTTGAGCTATAGGCTCCATGCCATCCCTTCTTCATGCAGTCGCCCATATCCAATGACTCCATGAAGCATGAACGTATCTGGAACGAGGTCTCCCAGCTCTGGGATGCAGGAGCAATAGAAGGAGCTCCCTTAGAAGAAAAGTTCTCAGGGTTCTACTCCATCTTTATGGTTCAGAAGAGCACTGGGGCAGTCAAACCCATCCCAACCTCAAGAGGCTCAACAACTGGATAAAGACTATGAGATTTAGGATAGAGTCCCTGGCCTCCCTGGTGTCATCTCTATCCCAAAGGGCACTCCTAACTTCAGTAGATCTAGCAGATGTGTAGCTTCATATTCCCATACACCCATGTCACTGCAAGCTTCTGAGGTTTGTTTATGGCACAGATCACTACCAGTTCTGAATGCTCCCATTTGGGTTCTCATCATTCCCCCCGCCCAAGTCTTTACAAAGACTCTGATGGTGATCGTTGCCAGATTCAGGTCTCAGGGGGAACCACCTTTACCCCTTTCTGGGCAATATCCCAGTCAGAGTTCTGACCCAGACTGCAGCGCACGATGCCACGATTCAGACTCTGGACCTCCTGCAGGTGCATGGTTTTGTAATAAATGTAAAGAAAAGTTCACTGATTTCCTCAACAAGGATATCACACCTGAGAGTGGACGTGGACACCTCGATGAGGTCAAAGGTAGGGGCCCGGGCAGAGACAGATGCATCATGGAGGTGAATGCCTGGCTGCGAAGATGGTGTCGCCAGGAGGGTTTTGGCTTCCTAGACCACGGGATGCTATTTGAGGAAGGACTGCTAGGCAGAGATGGCGTTCACCTTTCGAGGAGGGGAAAGACCCTATTTGGACACAGACTGGCTAACCTAGTGAGGAGGGCTTTAAACTAGATTCAACGGGGACAGGTGAGCAAAGCCCGCAGGTAAGTGGGGAACATGGAGACCTGGGAGTTGGGTCGGAAACGAGAGGGAGTGTGGGCTATATTGGCAGAGAGAAAGGAGGGTCAGGACAAAACTGGGAGGAAAGATCAAACCAGTATCTTAGATGCCTATATACAAATGCAAGAAGTATGGGTAATAAGCAGGAAGAACTGGAAGTGCTAATAAATAAATACAACTATGACATTGTTGGCATCACTGAAACTTGGTGGGATAATACACATGATTGGAATGTTGGTGTGGATGGATACAGCTTGCTCAGGAAGGATAGACAGGGGGAAAAGGGAGGAGGTGTTGCCTGATATATTAAAAATGTACACACTTGGACTGAGGTAGAGATGGACATAGGAGATGGAAGTGTTGAGAGTCTCTGGGTTAGGCTAAAAGGGGTAAAAAACAAGGGTGATGTCATGCTAGGAGTCTACTACAGGCCATCTAACTAGGTGGAAGAGGTGGATGAGGCTTTTTTTAAACAACTAACAAAATCATCCAAAGCCCAAGATTTGGTGGTGATGGGGGACTTCAACTATCCGGATATATGTTGGGAAAATAACACAGCGGGGCACAGACTATCCAACAAATTCTTGGACTGCATTGCAGACAACTTTTTATTTCAGAAGGTTGAAAAAGCTACTAGGGGGGAAGCTGTTCTAGACTTGATTTTAACAAATAGGGAGGAACTCATTGAGAATTTGAAAGTAGAAGGCAGCTTGGGTGAAAGTGATCATGAAATCATAGAGTTTGCAATTCTAAGGAAGGGTAGAAGGGAGAACAGCAAAATAGAGACAATGGATTTCAGGAAGGCGGATTTTGGTAAGCTCAGAGAGCTGATAGGTAAGGTCCCCTGGGAATCAAGACTGAGGGGAAAAACAACTGAGGAGAGTTGGCAGTTTTTCAAAGGGACACTATTAAGGGCCCAAAAGCAAGCTATTCTGCTGGTTAGGAAAGATAGAAAATGTGGCAAAAGACCACCTTGGCTTAACCACGAGATCTTGCATGATCTAAAAAATAAAAAGGAGTCATATAAAAAATGGAAACTAGGACAGATTACAAAGGATGAATATAGGTAAACAACACAGGAATGCAGGGGCAAGATTAGAAAGGCAAAGGCACAAAATGAGCTCAAACTAGCTACGGGAATAAAGGGAAACAATAAGACTTTTTACCAATACATTAGAAGCAAGAGGAAGACCAAAGACAGGGTGGTAGGCCCACTGCTTAGTGAAGAGGGAGAAACAGTAACAGGAAACTTGGAAATGGCAGAGATGCTTAATGACTTCTTTGTTTCGGTCTTCACCGAGAAGTCTGAAGGAATGCCTAACATAGTGAATGCTAATGGGAAGGGGGTAGGTTTAGCAGATAAAATAAAAAAAGAACAAGTTAAAAATCACTTAGAAAAGTTAGATGCCTGCAAGTCACCAGGGCCTGATGAAATGCATCCTAGAATACTCAAGGAGCTAATAGAGGAGGTATCTGAGCCTCTAGCTATTATCTTTGGAAAATCATGGGAGACGGGAGAGATTCCAGAAGACTGGAAAAGGGCAAATATAGTGCCCATCTATAAAAAGGGAAATAAAAACAACCCAGGAAACTACAGACCAGTTAGTTTAACTTCTGTGCCAGGGAAGATAATGGAGCAAGTAATTAAGGAAATCATCTGCAAACACTTGGAAGGTGGTAAGGTGATAGGGAATAGCCAGCATGGATTTGTAAAGAACAAATCATGTCAAACCAATCTGATAGCTTTCTTCGATAGGATAACGAGTCTTGTGGATAAGGGAGAAGCTGTGGATGTGGTATACCTAGACTTTAGTAAGGCATTTGATACGGTCTCGCATGATATTCTTATCGATAAACTAGGCAAATACAATTTAGATGGGGCTACTATAAGGTGGGTGCATAACTGGCTGGATAACCGTACTCAGAGAGTTGTTATTAATGGTTCCCAATCCTGCTGGAAAGGCATAACGAGTGGGGTCTGTTTTGGGACCGGCTCTGTTCAATATCTTCATTAACGACTTAGATATTGGTATAGAAAGTACGATTATTAAGTTTGCGGATGATACCAAACTGGGAGGGATTGCAACTGCTTTGGAGGACAGGGTCATAATTCAAAATGATCTGGACAAATTGGAGAAATGGTCTGAGTTAAACAGGATGAAGTTTAACAAAGACAAATGCAAAGTGCTCCACTTAGGAAGAAAAAATCAGTTTCACACATACAGAATGGGAAGAGACTGTCTAGGAAGGAGTACGGCAGAAAGGGATCTAGGGGTTATAGTGGACCACAAGCTAAATATGAGTCAACAGTGTGATGCTGTTGCAAAAAAAGCAAACATGATTCTGGGGTGTAATAACGGGTGTGTTGTGAGCAAGACACGAGAAGTCATTCTTCCGCTCTACTCTGCTCTGGTTAGGCCTCAGCTGGAGTATTGTGTCCAGTTCTGGGCACCGCATTTCAAGAAAGATGTGGAGAAATTGGAAAGGGTCCAGAGAAGAGCAACAAGAATGATTAAAGGTCTTGAGAACATGACCTATGAAGGAAGGCTGAAAGCATTGGGTTTGTTTAGTTTGGAAAAGAGAAGACTGAGAGGGGACATGATAGCAGTTTTCAGGTATCTAAAAGGGTGTCATAAGGAGGAGGGAGAAAACTTGTTCACCTTAGCCTCTAAGGATAGAACAAGAAGCAATGGGCTTAAACTGCAGCAAGGGAGGTCTAGGTTGGACATTAGGAAAAAGTTCCTAACTGTCAGGGTGGTTAAACACTGGAATAAATTGCCTAGGGAGGTTGTGGAATCTCCATCTCTGGAGATATTTAAGAGTAGGTTAGATAAATGTCTATCAGGGATGGTCTAGACAGTATTTGGTCCTGCCATGCGGGCAGGGGACTGGACTCGATGACCTCTCGAGGTCCCTTACAGTCCTAGAATCTATGAATCTATGATGAAAGTCTGTCCGTCACTGAGAGTGCACAAGGCCAGCCATAGCTCAATGTCTTCAGCTTTTGGGCTTCCTTGTGTTTTGCATGGGCAAGATCACACATCAGATGTCTCCAGGCCTTCCTGCTCAAAGTATGGAACTGCTCCCTAGAGTGCATGAAAGAGCAAGTGCTGGTCCCAAATCAGGTGCATGATTCCCTAAAATTGACAGTCCCAGGCAACAGCTGCAAGGACCTCCCCATATGCCTTCCAGACCCTCTGGTTCTCACAACCAGCACTTGCCTGATGGGTTGGGGAGCTCATTTAGGAACCCAAACTGCACAAGGACTCTAGAGCCATGGGAAGAGGAACCACAGCATCAATCTCCAGATGAGAGCTGTCAAAGTAGCCTTTTGAAGGTTCCAGAGCCACCTCAAGGGCAATAATGTCCTGGTTCTGTCAGACAAAATGACCATGGTCACATACATAAACAGCCAAGGTGGGACAAGGAGCCCAGTGCTACATGCAGAAGGAATGGAGTCTCTTCCTTCCCTAAAAGAGGAGCTGAACCAGAAGGCAGACTGGCTCTGCAGATGCAGACTCAACAACCTGGAGTGGTTTCTAAACCAGGAAATTTTCAACCTGATCTTGCAGAGCTCCAACTTTCCACCAGCTGACTTGTTTGCAAACCACAAGAACACCGAGTCCCAAATACTTCACCAGAGAAACAGATCCCAAGTCCACAGGAACAGATACCCTGTTGCTCAGATGGCCCCAAGGTCTGTTATATGCATTTTCACACTTTCCACTCTTAGGGAAAGTGAGGCGGAAGATAAAGCAGGAACAAGCAAGTTAACCTTATACTGCCTGAGGAGACCCTAGTTTTCTGAGTTGATATTGCTGAAGCTGGAACCAATGTTGCAGCTACCGTTGGGACTGGACATCCTGTTCCAGGGTCCATTTCTCCATCTCCCTTTCTCCATCGCCTCCAGCTAACATCCTGGTTATTGAACAGGAAGCACTAGCAACATCTGGCCTCTCTTCCAAAGTCATCAAAACTTTGCTGTCATCCAGGAGAGTCTCTGTGCTAAAAGCCTACTCCTCCAACTGGGCCAAGTTCAGTGTATGGGGCCAGGAGCACAGTGTAGACCCTAGAGATCCAGGAATCCCAGCTATTCTGGACATCCTACAAGAAGGTGTGGAGAAAGGTCTTCAGCCCAGCACCATAGAACTCCAGGTATGTTAGCAGGATCCTGGGCAGAGAATCCTCAGTATCCAGGTTCCTCAAAACAGTCAGACTGGCCAAGCGAGCAGCACGGCCACATGGGCATTGGCTAAATTCTTTATAAGATACTCTAAGGTGAATTTTCTGTCTTCTGCAGAGGCAGCCTCCAGCAGGAAGGTGCTGCAGGCAGTGGCCCAGTAATAGTATTGCCCTTGAGCAAGCTTTAGAGGGAATTTCCTTTCTATCTCATTCTGGTTTTTTTATGGTTTCTGGATCCCTCCCTGCTTCTGTTTCACTGCTCACCACTTCCCAGACATAGCAGAATTCTGGGAGACACTGGGTTGCAGAAGGGAAACATTCCTTTCTGCCAGCAGCATCTCCCACAATTCTACTCTTCCTGGATGGCTTGTTAGTCTAACGGTCAGCATTTGATTTGGACTATTACTATGCAGACAACTGCCTGCTGTACATAGTTCATAAGATGGCTTTGATGTTGTTGTTAATAGTATCTGGCTATGAGTATTTACACAGCTTGGGAAAGACTCATCTGGAAGCAAGCAGGAGAAGGAGGCATGGCCAGCACATGCTGCACATTGGCTTTGAACCACCTCTGAGAACTATAGAATGGAGGGAGGCAGCCCATTCATATCAAAATTGTGGGGGATGCTGCTAGCGGAAAGGAAACGATTGGGTAAGAAATGTTCTGTGTCCATTGCTTTGCTATCTAATGACCTGGAAAGGCGACCTTCTCAGAAAGTAAACATACAAGGAAAGAGAAGAATTGTTTTAGTCCCTAACTAGAAATGATAGGCTGAAAATATCCAGAATAGCTGAAGATCAGAAGGCAAATTCTTGTAGACAGTCTTGCACAGGAAATGGTGAGAGCCCATCACTTCAGACAGTTACTCAGCACTAGGGACTGAGCATTTTTGAAAGTTCCAGTAAACTGGGTAAAACTCTCATTGACTTTGATGGGAGCAGACTTAGACCAGTGCTGAGTGCTTTTGAAAATCCCACTCTAAATGGACAGGATGAACCCGGACTCTAGAGCTTAAAGCTTCTAGTCTTGCTCTCATGTAGCTGTAACTGAAGCATGACATTTACAAAGATGTTAAAAAGTTGGTAGAAGTCACCTCCTGTCGGTGCCTCTCACTTCCTCCTAGTTCATTGCAAGCTTCCCAGGAAAAGCAGTACCCTGACCTAGCAGAGTCAGCCTCTCATTCTTCACAAGGACTCCTTCTGTAAAGAAGTTCATCTCTTCGTATTTTCTCCTGGATCCCAAACATGTTGGACTATTGTCTCTAAATCTCTGATCTGTGGACACCTGTCTGAACATGATCCTCAATCCTCACAATACGAGTGCACTTGGAGAGTCTTCCTGTGGAGAGAACCTATAATGTCTCAGTGAGCATTAAAGCACATTTTACAAGAACACAGATATTCAGAAAGTTATAACTATGATAAGGTATATCATCCAATACAGCTTCATGGAAGAAGTGAGTTTTAAAGGAAGGATTTGATTTAACAGAGCAGCGGGATTACTTGATATAAACAGGAAGAGTTTGCCAAGCATAGGGAGCAGCATGGAGGAAAGAGAAAAGGTATCTTAGCAATGGCAGTGCTAAGACGAAAAGAGTGCAGAAATATAGGTAATAAGATATAATCGGGTGGAAGCCACTAGAACAGTTTGAGAGGGGAAGATAGCATAGGCACGGGAACTAGGGGTGCGGGAGGGTGCTGCAGCACCCCCAGGTTTTACACAGGGCTCTGCTGCTGGCCCCGCATGTGAGGTCCCAGCTGCCGCCCTGCGCCCAAGGGGCCTGGTTGCCAGCCCCACGCCTGAGAGTCCCAGCTGCCAGCCCCAGCTTTGGCCCCCTTACCTCTGTCGGGGTCTTCCCCCCCCCCCCCCCAAGACACTGCCCTGCCCCTGGCCCCAGCTCTGGGGGGAGGGGGGGTGCGGACAAGGGCAAGAGGCCTGGCTTTCAGCACCGCCACTCTTAAAAGTGTTCCAGTGCCACTGGAAGACAGGACAAATTTTGAACATGATTCATTTAGCATTACTGTAGCCCAGGGGTCGGCAACGTTCGGCATGTGGCTCGCCAGGGTAAGCACCCTAGCAGGCCGGGCCACTTTATTTACCTGCTGACGCGGCAGGTTCGTCCGATCGCGGCCCCCACTCGCCACGGTTTGCTGTCCCGGGCCAATGGGGGCGGCGGGAAGCGGCGTGGGCCGAGGGATGTGCTGGCCGAGGCTTCCCGCCGCCCCCATTGGCCCGGGATGGCGAACCGCGGCGAGTGGGGGCCGCGATCGGCCGAACCTGCCGCGTCAGCAGGTAAATAAACTGGCCCGGCCCGCTAGGGTGCTTACCCTGTCGAGCCGCGTGCCGAACGTTGCCAACCCCTGCTGTAGCCACAAGGTTGAATTTTGTTAGGAGACAACAAATATTCCCAGGTTTGGGCACACCACATCCTGTGAACTATTACATAGGTGGAAAATAAGCTACATTTACCTTTTGCTATATCATGTTCCTTGCTTTATATTGTGTGTTAGATTGTAAGCTCTTCAGAACAGTGTGTGTCTTATGTTCTGCAAAATGTGGTGTACATCTATAACACTGTAGAGATGCTTCATAATAAAACAAAGCTAGAAATCATGAAAAGTAATGTGTTTTCTATAGCACTGCATGCAGACTCTTCTAGCCATCTTTGAATGGTGCTAGACTATGTTTGATACAAAGCAAATTCATGAGGATATCAGACTACACTTAAAAAGTAATCCAGAGAATTGAAGGACCTTTGAATAGAGAACCCAGCAACTTACACCTTACAGACATTAAGTTAAAAATGGGGAAATCTCACTGTTTCTTTAACTTGGGCTCTGTCTGTTTTGTATTTTTCGTTGTAATTTATAAACTTTGCACCATAATAGTTTGAAAGGGGAAAAAAGTGTTTTCAGGGCTTATTCTTTCTTTTGCACACTAAAATATTTAGTTTAATGAAAATGGAGTCATTTCCATCTGTCACTTTTTAAATGGACTACCACAGCCTATACAGGATTGTTTTTTAAACTGTCAATTCAGTAGAGGGGCACCAGGGATAAATTTGGCCCTAAGTGTTTATCAAGATTGAAGGAAGGATGAAGACCTAAGAATTTGAAGAATTGGGTTCTATTCTTAACCTTGCTTCAAACTTCATGTATGTGACCTTGGGCAAGTTATTTAATCTCTATGCTTCAGTTTCCTCACCTGTAGCATGCAGATAATAAACTACGTCCCTACTCAAAAGGTTGTTGAGTCTAAATTAACTAAAGTTTGTTAATATCCTCAAATAAATACAAATGTTTTGGATTAAGATGAATGTATCCTCTTAATAATAAAGTATTGTTCCCCTAGAGCAAGCACATACAATTCAGTGCTTTCTAGCACAACTCAAAATTTAGCAATCACTGTAATATTTTACTTACAGTGGAAACTTTCATTCAGCTCCTCTCAATGTGATGAAAAATCCTTTTCTGCTTTGGACAGATATTAATCCCATTTTTGCCAATGGTCTTTTCAGTTCAGCGCATTTTATGGTAATTATCTTGACCAGTTTATTAAGCGACATGATAGAGTATTACAAGCAGACAGTGGTTTGGATAAAGTCCAAGGATAATATTTACTTGGTTGGGCAAATGTGTTACACTATATAGTACAGGCCTGCAAACCAAGGATGTACCATCTTTTTTTCCTATTATGAATTAATCATGTTGGATGTGGTCTGAATATAGTATATAAACAGCTGTAATTCAAGTTTGGGTTGGTTTCATGCCATTAGGGCCATCTACAGAAGTTTCCTAATTGAGAATAATAATAGAATGAGGCTGGATTGTCCCTATATGGGGTACTATCATATAATATATTAACTGTATTTTTCCATATTTGAGTTATATTGGAGACTTCTCGTAGCAGAGAAAGTGTCTTCATATTTGAACAGTGCCAAGCACAATCAGCATTTAATAAATAAACTATAATAATAATGATGATGCTGAGACACAGGCCATTAACCCACACCCTTTTCCAACAATTTACAGCAACAGAAAAGGAAGAACATACTTTCAGAGCTGAGAATTAGTCTAGCCTGTCAGGTCTCATTTTGATTACTTTTCTCTTGAACTTTCCTGTATATTCAGATACTCCGTGCGCTACTTTTCCCGGTGTCTAGCCTTACAACAGTTTTACCCTCTGCAACAAAAAACACAATGGAAGTTTGGTAAAACAAAATAGAATCATAGAATATCAGGGCTGGAAGGGACCTCAGGAGGTCATCTAGTACAACCCCCTACTCAAAGCAGGACCAATCCCCAACTAAATCATTCCAGCCAGAACTTGGTCAAGCCAGGCCTTAAAAACCTCTAAGGAAGGAGATTCCACCACCTACTTAGGTAACCCATTCCAGTGCTTCACCACCCTCCTAGTGAAATAGTTTTTCCTAATATCCAACCTAAACCTCCCCCACTGCAACTTGAGACCATTACTCTAGTACTCCCAGGGGGCTCTGCATTTTAATTTAATTTTAAATAAAGCTTCTTAAACATTTTAAAAACCTTATTTACTTTACATACAACAATGGTTTAGTTAAATAGATACACTATGTAATAGGCATCTCTTTCTGGACCACACCCCCCAATCCACCTTATTCAATGTTTCTTAATGCTGTTCAGCCTTTCAGTGTCATGATGCCAAGTGCTGAAGACCAAATGGGAAACACAGAAAATCAAAGTCCTCTTTATCTGCTAACCAACCCCCACAATGAGAACTTTCCTCCTCTGCCCTGTGGGTAACTTCAAGCCTAACCTAAAGGGACCACCCTGAATAGGAAGGGAGTCAATAGTTCAGGGCTTCACTTTAACCAGAACCAATTACACTTGCCAAATTGTGCATAATTACATGTGGCGAGTCTAGTTTAGGTATTTTTTGCTCCCTGACATGGCCTGATTTGACTTAGCTCAATTCTAATATTTCACTTTCACTAAATGTAAGAGGAAAGACCAGGGCCTTATGCACTGACTCTGTCAATAAGTTTGCATTTTTAAGTCTTCTTGACTATATTTATGTATAAGCACATTATCAACTCTTCAGACGTGATCTGGTTAATAGACATGCATTGTGTTTAATGAAAGTCTGGAAGCTCTTGTGATGGGCATATTAAAATGCTTACGTGTGGCAAATGGGGTAGGAGAGAGAGAAAGGACAAAGCAGCCAGCCTAGATGTAAGATTGTATGTAGACATCTTGGTGTTCTGATGATACTATCAAGAGCAATGGCAAAATAGGCCCTAATCCTGCATTCATACAGACTCATTGACTTCCGTGGGACTCTGCTCAGGCAGTAGGCAGACTATATTAGATTGCTGCATCAGGGCCACAGTTTGTAGGACCAGCAAAACCTCAAGGTCTTTAGTGGGCCTTGTCTCAGAGTTTTCTAATTTCACTGATAAGAGTGAGAGCCAGGTGTTGTTTCCACAGAAGTCAATGACAAAAGTCTCATTTCCCCCATTTTGGTGTCCCCTTGGGAGAAAATTGCCTTTGTTCCCTCTACTGGAAAAAAACAGTTTTGAGCTGTTGCTGGGCTACACGGTGCCTTTGATTGGTGCTCAATGCAGTTATACCATAGATCAGGGGTAGGCAACCTATGGCACGCGTGCTAAAGGCGGCATGCGAGCTGATTTTCAGTGGCACTCACACTGCCCAGGTCCTGGCCACCGGTCCAGGGGGCTGTGCATTTTAATTTAATTTTAAATGAAGCTTCTTAAACATTTTTAAAACCGTATTTACTTTACATACAACAATAGTTTAGTTATATATTATAGATTTCTAGAAAGAGACCTTCTAAAAACATTAAAATGTATTACTGGCACGCGAAACTTTAAATTAGAGTGAATAAATGAAGACTCGGCACACCACTTCTGAAAGGTTGCCAACCCCTGCCATAGATGGTTATGGTCGTGCTGAAAAAGGGGAGGACACTTTCTTTTGAAGTAGAGTGACCACCTCTGGGGCTGTTGTCATGGCAACAAAAAAATTCTGGCTGGAAGAGCCATCAAGTGTCAATGTCTGGCAAGACAGCCACCACTGCTCTGTCCAGAGGCCAGAAATAGACTGCTGAATCAGCAACCTCCATGGTACTGTTGGAATAGCTGTTGTAATTCATTTATGACTAGTTCAGTGGTAACAAACTCTCTCTGTGACAAGTTGGTTCCAAAACGGGATACTGTGAGGCACCAGCATCATCCGTTGCCTTAGGTTTGCAGCTCAGCACCGCAGAATGGGAACACCTACAGCTCGGCTTTATAGGATGGTTTCTAAGGCGGCTTAAAGATGTCTATGCATTTTTTAAAATATATTCCCTTATAAATAAGTATAACAGGTCAGAAGAGTAGGATTAAACATGAGATTAATTTACTTATATTCACAAACGGCAAAATGTTACACACACCCATGAAGCAAGAGTATTCTGTATAAGATATTTAATGTTAGCACAGGAAAACTATATGAAAATCAAACTTACCTCTTAACGTTATCTCAAGAACTGTGACAATAATTAAGCTCCTCGGTGCCCCTACATTTGCCCACTGTTAAGTGTACCTCAGACCAAGTAAATCCTGCCCTCTCCCCAGGAGCGGCGCCAGGGTTTTTGCCGCCCTAGGCGGCAGCGCTCCTCCTCAGAGCATTCGGCGGCGGGGGTCCTTCCGCTCCACGTCCTCGGGGCACTTCAGCGGCGGGTCCCAGAACGAGTGAAGGACCTGCCGCCGAAGCACCCCGAAGACGCGGAGCGGAAGGACCCCCGCCGCCGAATTGCCACCGAGGACAGCAAAATGCCGCCCCACAAATCCTGCCGCCCTAGGCGACCGCCTAGGGTCGCCTAGTGGAAGCGCCAGCCCTGCCTCTCCCAGATCACCTTCCCTGGTCTGTTATTGGGGGGAAGTAGAACTTCAGTGAGATCTGCATGGCTGCTTCTGATTCACATGAGATTAAGTGAGATGAGAGTTGTCTGGTGGAGAGGAGAATTGTCTCTCATGTGAATCAGGAGCAGCCATGCAGACCTCACTGAAGTTATACTTGTATAAGAGGAAAGGAGAGTCGATATATAGTGAATAAGTCTGTGTGTGGATCCACGTGGAGTTAAATTCTGTTGGCAATTACCACAGTGTAAATTTAGAGTAAATCCACCACAGGCAATGGATTTATTCTGAAGTTGCACCAATGTTAGAGCAGATTTGGGTCCATGGGCCAAGATTTTTGGGGGGACGGACTAAAGTTAGCCTCCTAAATCCACATTTAGATGCTTCAATAACTGTGCTGTTCACCTGATTTCAGAAAGAGCTTGGCACCCAGCAGCTTCTAGGCCCAGATCCACAAAGGCGCTTAGGTGCCTAACCTCAAACTCGGGCGTTTAAGTCCCAGTTTTAGGAGCCACTGCAATCCATAAAACTCCTGCTTGGCCGCTACCTAACCCTGTAGGTGCCTACATTTTTACTGTAAAAGTTCTCTAGTCACTTATGTTTCTGCCTCTGGGCATGTGCACTGCTACTTCACTCTAGGCATCCAGATACCTTGCTCCAGCAGAAGCCCCAAAGTGATCCAAGAACCAGGGGAAGATAGATAGAGGAGCATCTCACTCACCTGTGGGGGGCTGATCTAATAGGCCTGCTCAGAGGCCACCCACAGGATTGTGTCCCATTCAAAAGGTGGCTGGAGGAGGTGGTGATGCTGCTGCTACCCACCTTATCATGTTGAGTGCAGTGATTACAGCATTCACCTGGGATGTGGGAGACCCAGGTGCGGTTCCCTTGCCAGACAGAGAGAGAAAATTTAAACAGGGATCCACCCCACCCATCTGTCAGGAGAGTGCTCTAACCACTAAGCTATGGGGTATTCTGCTGTAGGGCTCCCTCAGTCTTTCATTATTTATCCACAGTGGAACAGCTTCAACAGGAAAGAGTCATTTGGCCAAGGAGAGAAGGATTTTGTAGCCCGGCAGCTAATGCACCCACCAGGGAGATGGGAGACCCAGGTTTTGGTCGCCCTTGCTCCAATGACTGTTTAATTATTTATACAAAAGGAACCGGTTCAACAGGAGGGATTGAGGGAGCCTCACATCAAAGTATCTGAGTTTTCTGGGCAGTGGGAGATGCGTGTTCAAATTTTTTCTCCCTATCAAGAAGAGTGGGGAATGGAACCTGGGCCCCCACGTCCTGGGTGAGGGCTCTAATCACTGGGATAAAAGCTATAAGCTGGCCAGCCCATCACTGCTACCACCTCCACTTTGTGAGGAGTGAGGCAGGCACCTAACTCATTCTCACAAGAAGTGACTTAGGCGCCTAAGCCCCACCTGACTCAGGAGAGTGGTTCCTGAGTGTGGATCCCTAGCAGAGATTGACACCCAGTTCCATGAGGGGGCAGGGTTTAAAACACATTCCTCTCACTAGCATCTCCCATTGGCTAGCTTAGTCTCCCCATCTAGGACATTCTTAGGTGCCTCTCTCTCTCCCCATTCAGTGGTTAGGGAGCCATGGTGCCTAACTCAGGCTTTGTAGATACAATTGTTATGCCACTGATCTTCTACGTACACCTCTACCCCGATATAACGCTGTCCTCGGGAGCCAAAAAATCTTACTGCGTTATAGGTGAAACCGCGTTATATTGAACTTGCTTTGATCCGCTGGAGTGCGCAGCCCCGCCCCCCTGGAGCACTGCTTTACCGCGTTATATCCGAATTCATGTTATATCGGGTCACGTTATATCAGGGTAGAGGTGTACCTAAAAGTTAGGTGTGGGGCCAGTGAGCATTGCAGCACCTCTGTCTATTTGTGGATCCAGGCCCTATTGGCTTCAGTGGCAGTTACTGTTATACAACTCAGCTTTTTCATTCACAGTACAGCACCAAGCCTGTACTCTGAGGGCCTGAGCCTCTTCTCCACTACAACTGGTTTAGGCTACTATAATGCCATTTAAGTCAGTGGCATTGCACCTGTGTTGTAGACTAGAGAATCAAGCAGGAGACCTGTGGAAGTATGTGAACACACAGTTAAAGGCAGTGCGCCAGAGCCGGGGTTGCACCTGATCTGCCGAGTGCATGTTGGAAGGAATGATACAGAGGTGGCTTAAAGCTCATCTTTGCACTCCCCTGCTCTTAGTGCCAGCTCAGTACAGGGTTACTCCTCCCCCCATGTACAGTTAGAGAAGCCTGAGGCCTGCTAACAGCACAAAACTGCAGCTGGGGAGGTTGTGTGGGACAGGGACACACCAACTGTGGCCCTGTTCCCAAGCAGCAGGGACAGGCAGGGCCGGTGCAACCCATTAGGCGACCTAGGCGGTCGCCTAGGGCACTACAATTTGGGGGGCGGCGACCGCGGTGGTATTTCGGCGGCGGGACCTTCCGCCGCCTCTGTGGGGGTGGCATTTCGGGGCGGGACCTTCCGCCGCCTAGTGCGGCAGAAAAGCTGGCTGCGCTCCTGGGGACAGGGCATGTCATAAAAGCCCTTGCAACAATTCTACAGCAGAGTGAGCTTCCATTGGCTGATTATGCCAAATTTAGAGCCACGTTATTATGGCAGTGTGCCACAAAGCAGCTGCACCACACCAGAGAACTAGGCCCTGCATTGTTAGGAACACATAAAAGGGGGCAGAATTAAGGATTGCTTGTGCCACCTAAACTTTGGCTTTGCTGACTTGAGCCTTTCATTCTGCAAACTTAATGTTTTTTAAATAGGTTTTTAGTATGGAATATTCTCGCTTCAAAATCCTTAGCGTCAGGATTAGATTTCGTTGTGAAACTCAAGGGTAGTTCTCCTTTCGCCTTTGACTTTTTCATGAAAGCACAAGTTGCCGATTTACATCCAGTTTTGAAAGGCTCTATCTCAAAATGTGTGATTACAGAACAACTAGTCACTGCCATACGAGTGAGATGCAGTAGCATTAATGAATTTTTAACTCGGTTAAATGAATAAAAGATAGTTGCAAAATGAAATTAAACAAAAATGATGTAAGTGTGATAAAACAGCACAGCAATTTATGAAACATATTGCACCATTCCAACACTTTAATGTGTTGGCAACAGGTAAAGAACTAATTCCAGACTTATTAGCCTGATTCATAATAATCCTTTTTACCTCGTTAATGCACCATCTGTTAGCTGAATCAAGACTGACAGGCAGACGGACTATTACTTTAACTTCAAATTAAATCCCTGTCATTAGTATTCTTAAGTTCTTAGATGCACCACCTTTTCCTAGTCAGCCATTATAAAAGTGATTTGGAAACCAAGACTTCATACTTGATTTTTTAAAGAAAGTTAAAAATATACCCAAAATAGTTTATCTATCAATGGCATTTTAAAACCACACCTCATCTTTTCATGTAAGCATTGGTCTTGTACAATTCACCATCACATCAGCTTGCTGTGAAATACTCTGTAAACTGCAGCCCTACATTGTATAAACACCCAACCCCCATCTATGATGGTAATAGCCGTGTGATAAGTTGCGGTTATCCTAGACCTTTGACAGCTTCCCTTGGACTGCTCTAGCTCCTAGCATAATTTAGGCCTTGTCTACACTGCACTTTCATAGTTAAAACTTTTGTTGCTCAGGAGGGTGAAAAAAACACACGCCTGAATGACAAAAGTTTTAACGACGAAAAGCATCCGTGTGGACAATGCTTTGTCAGCGGGAGACGGTCTCCTGCCAACGAAGCTACCGCCCCTCGTTGGGCGCCATTTTATTTTGTCATCAGCAGAGCTCTCTCCCCGCGCCAAAGAGTGGCTACACTGCGTGTCTTACAACGGCGTGGCTGTAGCACCATAGCCACACTGTTGTAAGGTGTGCAGTGTAGACATAGGGCTCGGCTACACTTGCAAGTTAGAGCACATTAAATCAGCCCCGGGCACCTAAGTCCTGGGGTGTTCACACTAGCAAGGCATGTAGAGTGCTGGAGCGCTCCTGGCAATCCACCTCCACGAGAAGCATAGAGCTTTCTACACCCCGTCTGAAGTGCCGGGGTGTCAGTGTGGATGACGTGTTGTATTACTGCACTGTGATTGGCCTCCGGAAACATCCCATAATCCCCTGAAGTCAAGTGGCCACTCTTCTCATTGTTTTGAACTCGGCTGCAGGCATGCGGATATCCCCTTTCAAAGCTCCGTTTCTGACAGACGGCATGCTTATCTGCTCCGGGACACAAAGCAAACCATTACTGTGGAATGCTTCTGCTGCAGAGGCAGAGGGGTGTGTGGGTGGGGGTGTGTGTGTGTGTGAGAGAGAGAGAGAGAGAGAGAGAGGCGGGGGCTGATGTCGGGTTTTCCCTTCCCCCTGCCGCTGTCTGAACTTACAAGATAGCATGCTGACACACTCTGCCCCCCATGCTTTGCAAACCCTTTCCAAAACACATTGCAGCCATTTGCACACTGGGATAGCTACCACAATGCACTGCTCTCTGTGGCATTGCAAGAGCTGCTAATGTGGACATGCTCCACAGTCACAAGGAGCACAGCGCTTTCCCGGCTGCTGTCTCCAAGGGCTGATTTAACTCCCGGTGCTCTACATCTGCAAGTGTAGCAATGCCCATAGCCTTAGAGCAGCCTTAAGGTTGTTAGGTAATGAAGAAAGATCTGAGAGCAGAGTTGCTAGGGGAAATTAGAAAAAGTGATTGGAAAACAAAGTGGCACCAAAGTGAGTGGCAGTGAGGCGAGTACCCGAGTGTAAGACAGCAAAGAGAGATGCCAACATGAGTCAGCACTAATTCATTTCTTTGCATCTTTATTTGTGGCTATAGCACCTGAACTAAGGGTAACTCACAGGTGTTCTGCATTCTTCCTCTACAAGACCTTAGACTCTGCCAGCCTAGTACAGACTGTTCAAACCCAGCATTCCATTGTATTTTTCCAGACATTATATAACAAAGGGAAATCTAAAAAAACCCACTGCATCCAGCTCTCAAAGTCCCTGTATTGTGAAGAGTGTATGAAATCATGGCATGTGGCTGCCGTTTACTAGTCTGCAAATTCCAACCATAATCGGGTGGCGCTTAGAAGAAAGAGACAGCTAAGTTGAGGTCATGAAACCTTTTCCCATACTGTAGCAGAGACTTAGGATATTTAAGGACAGCCAGTTAGGTTAACAAAAGACACTTTGTTTCTCTGGATGATTTTTTCTTAGCAAAAGCATGCGTGCAAATGTGGGAAACTCTGAGTCTACAAAGCAAGTGAATGTCAGAGTTCAGTCAACTTCTCTCAAAATAAAAGTCTAGGGGGTTGATGGATTTTTAAGTTAAAATATGTTTAAATTGCTCAATTTTTCTCATGCCACTGAAACTAGATGTTTCAAAATTGCAGCCATTTATTTGGACCCTTCTGAACTTCTAGTGTAGATGCAGCTTATCTCAGAGTTCTTTGGCTGGTGTTGCTAAAATACTAGATTTTGTCACACTCCCAACCAACATAATATGCCAGCAAAACTTCTTAAGTATAGACCAGGCCCCATTCAGCCCAATCTGGCATTTGCTTCTGTTCCATTTAAGGTTCTTTTCTCTGGAATTCTGCAGAATATTATGCAGTCTCTTATTGGGTTGTTGATCATTTTTATCCCAAATAATCAATAACTTCTTCCACCACAGTGTCTTCATAAATCCAGGACTTGATGCTGCAGTTTACCTCTGAAGAGACATAACTATCCCTGGCACAGGAAGAACTTTTACATCAACTATTTTTGACAAAGTTTTTTTTGAGGGCACTGAACTGAGGCTGTATAGTATTAGATTGTCAAAGGACAATTATTAAGAGCTTAGTAATAGACTAGTAATTAAAATAGTTTTGACTTTAACAAGGGTTTGGGACTAGAAATAATGCAATGTAATGTTCCTAGATAGTAGTTGTCATGTTACACCCCATATTCTTCATAGAAATAGGTTATGATCAGACATGCCAAACCCGCAGAAATTGGGCTTGTTTTTGGCTTAATTGGCTTGTGAGTTGCTTGTTGGCTAGTTTTTGGCTTGTTGCTTGTTGCGTGTTGTAGCTTGTTGCTTCTTTTTTATGATTGGCTCCCAGAAAGCAGGGGCAAGGGCCAAGCAGGGGCAAGGGGGGAGAGAGTCGGGGGGCACAGCAGGCCCACCACAGTCCCAGACTACACGCCGGGGGGATCTAGTCACACAGAGTGTTGGGGTTCTTAGGGATTGGCTTGTTTTGGCCTTGTTTTGATATGGGATTGGCTTGATTTTTGGCTTATTGTGAAAGTTGGCAACTGTGGTTATGATATGAATATGGCATAACTAAGCTATACTTTATGCAAGAGGGCTCATGTAAGATATCATTGGAAAGGTTATGATTTAGGGTTTGTCTACACTGGCACTTTACAGCGCTGCAACTTTCTCGCTCAGGGATGTGAAAAAACACCCCCCTGAGCACTTCAAGTTTCAGCGCTGTAACGTGCCAATATAGACAATGCACCAGCTCTGGGAGCCGCACTCCCAGCGCTGGTAGCTATGCCCCTCGTGGAGGTGGGTTTTTTAGAGCGCTCTCCCGCGGCAGCGCTTTAATGTTGCCAGTGTGGACAAGCCCTTACTGAATGTGATTATCCGGTTTGTATGCATGTATCATTTCTGTTTCTGAAGTTAGGAATATTGACTATGTAACAATTACTACTGTGTGTGGACTTGGGAAAACGCTCACCAGACAGTAAGCGATCATCCTGAATGAGCCATTTAAGAAGGACAATAGAACTCTGAAAATATTAATCTCCCACCTTCCTGAGGAATTTCCTGGGATGCTGCATTGACACTACAAGATCCGGTGATAATGTCACCTGATGCAAAATACCACCTTGGACACTGCTGGTACTTTTCCTCTGTAGGGGGATGGGGATCAGACAAAGGTTTTCCGCCTCAGGTAAATCCTTTTTAAGGCTGGGGAGGGGATTAATCTGCACTCTCCTCCATTGTCTAGCCAAGAAGAAAGAGTGTTGAAAGTATCTGAAGAGGAAAAGGAACTAACTTGAGGGGAAAGGCAGGGTGAGTGCAGACTGAGACAGTCTGTAAGAAGAAATAAGTGGAACTCTAAGCTACAGAAACTCATCAACTTGCCTAAAACAACATTTAGGGTGAGAAAATATTTCTTGAAACCAATCTCTTTAAGATCTTAAGTTTAGTATGCGTGTTTCGTTTTATTTGCTTGGTAATCTGCTTTGTTCTGTTTGCTATCCCTTATAATCATGTAAAATCTGTCTTTTGTAGTTAATAAACTTATTTCTTGTTTATAACATAAACCAGTTTGTGCAATCCATAACTGGAGGGGGGGGGGGTCAAGAAGCTGTGCATATCTCTCTTCACAATGAAGGAGAGGGCAAATTTTATGAGCTTGCACTGTGCAGATCTTTCTATACAATGCAAGACAGTATTATTTTGGGTTTATTCCCCAAAGGGGGTGTGCATGTGAGTGCTGGGTGAATCCTCTCACACAGAGCTGACTTCAGTCTGTGTCTGCAGCTGGGTGGGGCCCTACCTGTGTGTGTGCTGCAAGAGGCCGGAGAGCCTAATTCAGCAAAACAGGGAGAGGGAATCCAGACTGGTGGAGCAGGAGGGGCTCAGTGAAACCCCAGTACCTCAGGTGGCATCCCTGAAGGGAGTCTAATCTGTCACCATTGTAAAGTAGTAAATATGCCATACTCTTAACTTGTAACTAGGATTACAGTTGACCTGAGCGTCTAATATGAGATTTTCCAGTGTTTGCTTTCTCTGGCGGACACAATAGCTACATGTCAGATCAGTGCATACGCCATACATTTTCCTAAGAAACAACCAATAGCATTATTTTAGGTTAGCTATATTTAGACTATGACTAACTCCTGTGCCATTTTCCCCAAATTATCAACTGATCATCTGAGCTTGTGCTAACACTAACAAGCAACAAGATTAAACAAGTGCTCCAGACAGGCAACGACTCAGAGAGCTATTTTCAATAAGCAATAAAAGAACTAAACTATTCCCTTGATTGGCCTTAAACAAAATAAAATCAATTCTGAAAGCAGAGCTGCTATTCTGGTGCAATTGTATTATTTCTCTGGGATGTGAGACATTTTGGTTCTAACATTCCTCCTCTATCTATGTCATCTTTACATGAATGGTGTAGAGAGAGATGTGTGAGGGGCATTTGCTTGTGGGGATGTCTTACCATGCAGACTTGTCATCAAATTCACACATCTGCATTGCAGCTGGAATAGGATACTACTTATATGTTGTTGTTGGAGCAAGCTAATGCTAATGTATCGTCTGTACTAGAAATAGGTATTGACAAGATATGGCAACAAAATGGAGTCACATGGCCATTTGGGGGTGGGGTGTGTGTGTGAGAGAGAGAGAGAGAGTGGGTTGTTTTATGTAAACCATGCAAATAAAAAGAGGAGAGAGTAGTCTAAGGCTTTTGATGGGACAGGTGCCCTCTTTCATTAAGTCTCCCTGCTGTAGTGCTAGAACATTGGCCAATATCGGGCAAAGGCCTCTCCTACCAATATGTTGTTGAACTACACCTACAGTACAGCCACTGTGCTTTTTGGGGCCAGCCTGATTTCACCTACACTGGTCTCACCCCAGTCCACTGACTTGCGATACCATGTGAAAAACCTAGAGAGAGACAGAGAGAAGGAGCTCAGTACTCAAGGGGAGGCAAAAGTGGCTCTCGGGGTGTGTGTCATGGATGGGGTAAAGGGGGCGTGACCCTGAAAAGTTTGGGGACCACTGTGTTGAAGGATAGCATTACTAGCCCTGGGTTGTCTTTCCTCAATTTTATACTGCGCACTCTTTCTGCCTAGTACTGTCCATTACAGAACTGTTTGCGAACTGCACATCCAAGTGACTTTATGTCCCCTGTAATTCTCCCAAAGTCAGTAAGGCTGAATGGTGAGCTGCTGAAGAAGTGCTGCTAACACACTTGAAGCTGCCTGGAGGCAACTCACCAAGGGAAGGCTCATTGGGGGGGGGGGGAGGGAGAGATCTGTAAAACGCTCCAATGTACAACACTCTAATTGCCCCATGTAGATCCTGCTGGCACCAACTAAAAGATACCTAGTTTGTGTTTAATGTAGGCTGATAAATGACTACATTAATGCAAACTAGGTACCTTTTAGTTCACACTAGTAAGGTTTACACAGGGCAGTTAAAACGTGCAGCACATTAGAGAACTTTACAAATCACAGCCCCTCTAATGCATTGTGCAGACAAACTAAAAAAAAAATGGATTGATGTAGCTCGCATTCAGGCTAGAAATCACCCTCCCCCTCCATTTTTCTAAATTTTCCTCAAACCCAGGAAGTATCAGTCATCAACCTCTCATTATCTTAACACCAAAACCACCTCATACTCTCCAGTTTTGGAAATATGCCCAGCTCCTTCTTGAGTTACTTATTTAACTGATGATTTTGGCAGTTTGCTCCATGTTTTTCAGGTACCCTTCTGTGAAGAATTCATAGCTAAGTTGCTTATACTGTGGCGAGATTTGTCTTCAATGTTGACTCTGTGACCTATTTATTCTTGCATTAGTAATAGACTAAAGACTCAAGCGGAGTGAATAATTAACAAATAATGTACTTGACAGATGCTAGTGGGCATCCTAGAGCAGATTGTAAATTTATCTCGCATATGCTCATTATTTCACAAATCTATTTTTTATCTATTTTCATTTTTTCTGGATCGACTACATAGAAATTTAATATTGGAGCTCTGGTGTCAAGCTTAAATTTAAAACTTGGTTTCACCAAATCCGCTCTCATGCAGCATTAAAATCTCCTTTCCCTCTCTCCCAGTAAAACTATGTGGCGGCTTAGTCTGACCCATCTCTCTCTCTCTCTCTCACACACACACACTCACACACACACACCATGATTCAGGAGAGAAACTGAAAAATGTCTTTTGAATTGAAATAGCAGACCAGGATTGTAGCAACATGCATAGAAATTGAAGTGAGAAGCACAGGTTGCAGGAGACGAGAGTTTGATGAAGCATCAGGAGGTTAATCTGTGTGCGAAGGGATAGAATGCTAGCTGCAGTATGTCTGTAAACAGTTCTCTTAATAATGAGACAGATTAGTTTTACAAGTGTGAAGTCTTCTCGTATTATTACCCAGCACATGGTTTATGAAACAAGATCAGATTAAACACCTTTATCTGTTGTTAAAAGTATCACACAGTCTTTGCTAACCAAAACTGATAATTTGAGCACCCTCAAGACACCAGCTGATACAATAGGCCAGTTTGTTAAGGTATTTAGATGCCTCAAGATGCAGATGGGTGTCTAGTGGGATTTTCAAAGGTATCTAGATACCTAACTCCCAGTGATATCAGGCCAGTGTCATGTCATTCTTTATACTGTTAGTAGGCTGGCCAGGTGTCCGGTTTTCAACCAGAAAGTCACCCGCGCCAGCATCTACTCAGCCAGCCCCAGCTCTGCAGGCGAGTACCTCCTGACCCAGGCAGAGGGGAGGGGGAAAGAGAGTTAATGGGGGCATAGCCTTGGGGGGAAAGGCGGAGCATGGGCAGGGCCTTGGGGGCAGGACTTGGGTGGGGCAGTTCTGGCACTCCTGCTGGAGTGTCCGGTTTTTAAATATTATAAAGTTGGCAACCCTAACTATAAGGTGCCTATTTTTTACAACCCCAAAGATTAATTGCTAGAAAGATCTGTTGTTTTAGCTAATCTGGCACTTGAGCAACATATTCCCTAATCTTTTTCTGTCTCTGATCTAGTTTGTGGTCCCAGTATCATCATCAGTAGGTGAAATGTTTGGGCTTTTACGTTCTTTGCATTTGGACACTTCACTTACTGAGCCTCTTTGTAATGATATTGCCATAACATGGAGACTTCAGTTAGTCCTAACAATAATCACCTAGTATCCTGTTGGTCCTTTTCCAATGCAGCTGCACATTGCACTGAATAGTTTAAGTGTGACGGTAGAAGTTTAAAAAAATATAATAACCCTCAAATCTGTTTCCTGGTCCATGTCCTGCAGCCACCCCATCTGCAGCTGGTAGATGGAACGCACATACTGTACAGATATATACACTGATGCACCGGCTTCTGCATTTCACTAATGCAAAACTGGAAGGCAAGGTAGGAACCTGTGCGGGGGTTGTTTGAGAAAGGCTTATTTCCTTGTAAAAGAAAATGGAATCTCTCTTCCCTCCCAAGAAGATATACAAGACATTATAATATTTTCAGGGTGTCTTAAATAATATCCCCTCTCAAATTTGACTTCAAGGCACATTCTTTATCTCATCACTCATCTCTTCAGAGCTGTAGTTTCCTGTTAGTCCAGATACATTAAGTGGTAATGCAAATGATCCAAATCTCAACTCTTTCTCACTCATAGTTCATCACTATTCCCTGTTCTTCCCAAATTAGCATCACTGGGAAACTTGGAAATCTTGTTTTAAATACCCCATCTGCTGTATAAACAATGAAAACCTGTGTTCCCAAGCCTGACATTTGAAAGCAGTACAGTAATCTCTTTGTAGCCCAAAAATCTACAGCTCTGTTTATAGCTCTACTTGGGCAATTTTACATTCAATGAGAAACATCCTTCTAATTTCAAAACATTGCACAAACCACAGATAAGAGATTTGTGAAAAGCTCTTTGGAAGCCTTTAAAAGATAAACTCACGTAATTTATAATCAGATTTTACATAGATAAATATTTTTAATCCCCAAATAGATTTTTTTAAAGAAATACCTGCTGCAGCCATAATATTTCTGTCATAGAATATGGATGTGCCTTTCATCAATGACAACTATCATTTTGGGAGGAAATGCACAGCGTAGGACTAGCAGAAACTCATTCTGTATTTCACTGAATGGGAACAACAGGATACTTTGAAGGCTCTTTGACAGTTACTGAAGAGGATTTCAAGTTTGCATGGAAAGCTGTTTACACATTCCTGTTGTCCCCATTCATGGAGTAACTGAGGGCATTTATTAGTTCTGCTATATGTCACTTCCCCCAAAAAATGTTGGACTCCAGGTTCTTTAACCTGACCCTCTGATCCAGACAGTGCCCTTGACCTGGGGCTGGAGTGGAACCAGCAGCCCCTGGAAGGCAAAGGGCCTGCATTCCATTCCCAACCCCAAGAGCCAGTGGTTTTAAAACAAAAACTGCTGTGATTTTGAAGGACTGACAGCACCAAAGTACAAGATTGTTTTGTTGTGGGACAGTTATTGTTTAAAAACAATGGGGCTTTAATTTACGTACACCAATACCAGAGATGTGCATTCAAATGACAGATAGACTTCAAACTGGCCATCCATGCCTGCTAATACTGAATGTCCTCTACCATCACAGGATCTGCATATGCATATTAGACATGCCTTGTCACGTGCAGTCAAAAACAGGCCCTGAATCTGTACTATTGCTATAATAAAGGAGTGAACTGAGTGGACAGTTTACTCCTCTGCTTTAGTTGTTGAATGTATTCAGTGGCTAAGAAATAAGAAACTAGTGGTCCTTGTCATATGAAGCTGATGTGGGATTTTTGAATCCAGAGATTTACTAAGGCCTTGCCTACACTGCACAGTTTTGTCAGCAAAAGACACCATATATATATATATATATATATATAAACAAAAAAGTTCTTGGTGGGAGAGGAGGTACAAGGGGAGGGCTGACTTTCAGAGCTGTGCATAAGTCCAGCTATCATTTGAAAAGGTGTCCATGGGGGTGGAGTGAACGGGAAAGTGAGAAGTCCCAGATAGTGGAAAGGAATGAGCGGGTGGAGCTTGAGGAGGGCATGGGAAAGAGTTCTGAATGTGCTGAAGGGGAGGGTGGGCACACACCTGCTCAATCTGGAGCGTTATGAGGGCCTTGAGCTTCTCAGTTTGTTCCTCCATAACTTTCATCATCCTCTGAGTACCTTCCTTAACGAAGGCCTCATTTTCTTTTCTGTCCTGCCTTTCAATTTCCCTCCACTTCATGTGGTCCCTCTTTTCTGCATCTGAGTATTGCAGCAGCTCCCGGAACATGTCCTCCTTGCTCCATCTCAGGCACTTTCTTATCTGGCGAAGCTGCTGCACCAGTGTGTAGGCGGTGCCTCTGAAGGTCACATCTGCAGAAGCACAAGGAACAATACACAGAAGCATGATTGTTAAGTGCACGTACAGCATTGAAACAGTACAATAAAATACACCTCTAGTAACATACCAACATAGGCGGGGAAATAGATGTACGGGGGATGCTGCAGCACCCCCAGGTTTTAAGCAGGGCTCCACTCCCGGCCCCACACGTGGGGTCCCAGCTGCCGGCCCCATGCCTGGGCTCCGTTCCTGGCCCCGCAAGTGGGATCCAGACCCACACCCGGGGCTACTCTTCTGGACCCCCACGCGGAGTCCTGGCTGCTGGCCTCACGCCTAAGGGTTCTGGCTGCTGGCCCCATGCCGATGGGTCCTGGCTGCTGGCCCTGCACCCGAGGGTCCCGGCTTCCAGCCCCACGTCCGAGGGTCCCAGCTGCCTGCCCCATCCTCAGCCCTCTTAGCCCTGTCTGGGCAACCCCCTTCCCCCAGACATGGCCCTGCTCCCAGTCCCAGCTCTGGGGTGGGGGCCACGGACAGGGGTAAGGAGGCTGCCTTTCAGCACCCCCACTATTAAAAATGTTCCAGAGCCACTGCATACCAATCACTTGCTCATGGACTCTTGACAAGCACACATGTTGGGGAACACCCCAAGCATGGTGAGTTTATCCCGGGGCGGCGAGCATGCTAAATGGGGAGAAAAGCAATAAGAAAGGATCACAGTGCAGTCGACTAGGGACAACATTCTAAATTTTCCCACACTTTTCCACAGGCGGGGGTCATTGTAACAGATATCTCACTCCTGAGATTAAGCAAGGAAGCAAAGGTGCATCTATCGCATGCTTGCAGCTTCCGACCCAGTCCCTATGCTGCTTGCTTGTGTGCCTCTTTGGTCCCTGCATAAGTGATTGCAAAATGGCATGGGAAAGTTTCCTTCAATGGGGAAGGAACAAAGCAGGTCTGCCAAGGAACCTTTGGCAGAGGATTGCCGAGTACCCCCAGGAAAGTTTCCTAGAGATCACTCTGGAGGATTCCCGTGAATCATCAACACGGTGTGCATCAACACTCTGTCCAGCACACAGAAACACAGCCAGCCCTGCACATTTCTATGCCCTCAACCACCTCTGCACTTCACAAAGCAAAACCACTTACCGAGGTCTCCTCTCCTGCTTCTTGCTCGACGGAGTGCGACTGCCGAGACTGGTTAGAACAGCTCCTGACTGGACGCACCACCAGGCGATCCCACCATGGGCTCCACGTTGTCATCTAACTCCCACCTCTTCATCAATGCCTTCGTCCTCTAGGTTAGGTCCACTTTCTGCCAGCTCCAAACCCCAAAGTATCCACAGGGCTCTTGGTGGTAGAGATGGGGTCGCCACCGAGGACAGTGTCTAACTCCTTATAGAAACAGCATGTCTCAGGTCTTCGGCGCAGCATCGGACGGAGGGTTTGGCTCCCTTGCCTTCTGATACGTCTGCCTCAGCTACTTGATCTTTGCTCTGCACTGCACCGTGTCCCGATCATAGCCCTTTTTGCACAAGCTTTGAGAAATATGCCTTTAGGTAGCAAAATTCCTATGGCTGGAGCGCAGCTGGGACTGCACTGCCTCCTCTCCCCAAATACTGAGCAGATCCAGCAGATCCGCAGTGGTCCAAGTGGGAGAGCGTCTGCTGCGTGGAGCAGCCATAGTCAGCTGGGAAGATGCAATGTGAGCTCTCCATGCCAAGCAAAAAGGAAGTGGAATTTCAAAAATTCCCAAGGCTTTAAACGGGGAGGGGAAGATGGTTGTTTACCTGGCTGCAGGGCGGTGGAGTTGGAACTGCTGACCAAATTGGTCTGGATGGGCATTGTGGGACACCTTCCAGAGACCAATTAAAGCAATAAAATCAAGGCAGTGTCTATACTGGCACTTTGTCGATAACCCTTTTGCGCAAAAAGCCCTATATCTCTCGTCAAGGTGGTTTTGTTACCAAAAGTGGCATTGTAGTGTGTACACCTCCACTGTTTTGCTGCCAAAAGCTGCCTTTTGCCGAAAAAACTCTGCAGTGTAGACAAGGCCTTACAGTAGATGGTAGATAAAACTTGTGCAGTGAGAGCAAAGCAAGAGTTTGACATAGTCATGGAAGCCAACCTGCTGCAAAGAAGGGGTTTAGAAGACATGAATTGCGGCTGCATATAGTCCACAATGGCTCTATGTAAATGGGACTAGGTCTAATTTAAGGGAACAGTATAAACTAAACTGGGGGGGGGGGAATCAGGGATGTAGATCAGGTAGAACACTTATGGCCCAGAATGACACGGTGAGTTTTGGTGCCTCTCTTTTAAACGTAGAGCTGAGCTAGTCAGGAAATCTCTTCCTGGAAATAGCTTTGCCTAAAGCAGAAGGCAAATTAGACAATGAATGTCTGAAGGTGACAGTGGGGACATAGGCCTAGTTGACACTAGAAGCGCTACAGTAGTGCAGCTGCACCGATGCAGCTGAGCTGCGATAGTGCGTCTGGTGAAGATGGTCTCTGCCAACAGGAGAAACTTCTCCTGTTGGCATAATAAATCCACCTCCGCAAGAGGTGGTAGCTTTGTCGTCAGGAGAAGAGCTCCCGCTGACATAGCGCTGTCCACAACGATGCTTAGGGTGATGTAACTTACATCGCTCAGGGGGTGGCTTATTCACACCATCTCTTGCAACAGTGCAGCCTGCTTCTCCAGCACACTTGCCAGATCTGCAGGTCAGTGCAGAGGAGGGCCAGCGCCAGGGACCCACCTCTTCCAGGGTGGATTGTTCCCCGTGGAGCTGGCTCTATGCTCCCTTGAGGGCAAGGACTGTGACTAATTAGAGAGAACCTCTTGCATCCTCCACCCCACCCCCACATTAGGGCCAGAGCACTCTGATCTATGCTGAAAGATTCTGGGGTTCAGCTTATTTCTAACTCACATTAATGAGTATGGATACACATCACAGTCCCCTTTCCACTAATCCACCAGGTGCTAGCAGACAAGGATCCATCTCACACTGGCAATCAGCAGCACTTCCATCTTTCCTGGACCGTGTCTAAGCCAGATGGCTTTCATTCAGGATCCCCTCATGGGGGGGGGGGGTGCGCGGAGGGGGAATCCTGAATGAAAGCCAGCTGTCTCACTTGAGTGAGATAGCTGTATGGCAGACTCATTAACTATGTGACCTTGAAGGGCTTAATGTTCATAGTAAGGCACCTTTTATGTACCAAGTCAGACACAAACATTCCCTTCTACACCTTACAGATGGCCAAGATTCAGTCCTGCACCATTAATAGCTACTCAAAGCATAGAGTCAGGAGAAGTCCATTATCTTGTGGCCCTGTAGAAACAGCAGTTTTATCCCACTGGGTAAGGGAGATACTCAGTGTCCCCATGGAAACGGTAGTATTGCTTTTGACCACAAGTTAACCATCTTTAAAGACATGACATTTCTAACGCCTAGGAAAGACATTTTAAGTAACCTCTGGAGAGGTTTCCCTCCTCACCCCACACCTGCCCCAGCCCTGTCGAATTGAACTCATGGGAACTAAGGAACAGGCTTTAAGGCAGAGGGAAATATGAACTAGTTCTGGTAATTTTTTTCAATACACCTTTTGACACATTCCAAAGGCCTTTGCTTCTGTAATCTGTATGGCCTGTACA
The DNA here is from genome assembly GCF_002925995.2 of Terrapene triunguis. Taxonomy (NCBI): domain Eukaryota; kingdom Metazoa; phylum Chordata; order Testudines; family Emydidae; genus Terrapene; species Terrapene triunguis. Next base: position 4,484,180 of record NW_020664369.1, read on the forward strand.
AAACACCTGACTGTGTGGTACAAAGGTGTTATCAGCATTTGTGTAGGATGACTTGCATAATGCACCCCTGGCTACATGACTAGTGATTGACAACCATCCCTAACGCATGCCCATTTAACCTGTACTTCACCACTGTATTAGTCCAACACACCCATCCAGCTACAAGGCTGAAAGATGTCTGCATTCTAAGGGTTAAGCTCCAGTGAAGACATCGGGTTACTCCTGTGCTAAAAGTAACCAAACATTAGTAAATGTGTCCAAAGAACTGGGAATAGTGCAGAAAGTGTTAATTAAGTCAAGTATCAGAGGGGTAGCCATGTTAGACATGCGTCTGACGAAGTGGGTATTCACCCACGAAAGCTTATGCTCCAATAAATTTGTTATTCTATAAGGTGCCACAGGACTCTTTGTTGCTTTTTAATTAAGTCAGTGATGCTCATTCCTCCAAGTCAGTAAGGTAAGGTATTATGCAAGGCTCCGGGTAGGTATTAAGAGGACACAATTACTGGAGGGTCAGTCTTTGAGATGAGCCACTTTTTCATTAAAGATCCCATGGCTTTTTCTGTAAAAGCATAGAACTTTTAACCCTAATGTCCCAGCCAAACTCCTATTCTGGTGATAGCGTTCTGCCTAACCAAGTTCCCCTTGGAGTTTAATTGGATACATTTTTTTATTTCCTTTCCTAAACTGATGTGTAGTGTTGCTATATGTTAAAATGTTGCCTCTACCTCAGGGATCAAATATGGCATTTTCAGTGGCAGATAAAGCGATACCTGTGGACAGATTGTGTATCAGGCCTTGTCAACACTCAGGTAGAAGTCAATCTAAGATACACAATTTGAGTTATGTGAATAGCGTAACTCAAGTCGACGTAGCTTAGATCTATTTACTGCAGGGTCCATACTACGTGATGTCGACGGGAGACTCTATCCCATCGACTCCCCCTACTCTTCTCGATCCGGTGGAGTACAAGAGTCGACGGGAGAGCGATCTGCAGTCGATTTAGCGGGTCTCACCGTGCGTCGATCCCCTGGTAAGTATAGACAAGCCCTCAGATTAAGGGCCCAATTTTTGCAAGATTGAGTCCTATATGTGTAAAGTGCTTTGGGATCCTTTGGGATACAAGATATTGCTATTCTATGCATGAAGCTGCAGCTGCTACTTCAATTAAAGACAAATCTAAACCTAAGACTTACATTTTCAGCACAGCACTTAGAGATTTAGCCTCGCAACTGTCATTAACATTAATAATAATTGGCTGGAAGGAATCCTGACTCACCACTCTGAAAATATATCCCATTTGTAGGGTATGTCTGCTTTCCAGATGTAATTTACTGCTAAAGTTCTCGTAGTCTGGGAGGGAGAGAAAAAGCCAAGCTTATCCTGGCTTCTCTATACCATAATCAGTGAAGCGTCGCTTTGAAGCATTTTGTGTGCTTAGGGGGACAATAAATTCTGCAGTAACAGAGGCTTTCTTGACTAAAAACATAACTGTGCTTAATAGTTTACATATTAGAAGCTTCTTCACATACTGGGGAAGTTGTGTGATCAGCTACTACATTAAAGTAATACAATTGTAGATATGGGCCCTAGACTCAGAGTTTAGCTATAGATAACACAAATTATCACAATCACAAGTTATAGGCTTGATGTAGGAAATATTGGATGAAATCCTATGGCTTGTGTTATGAGGATCAGATTATCGTAATGGTCCCTTCTGGCTTTAAAGTCTATTATATGACCTTTATCCACGTTTGAGGGGGTTGGATCCAGGGATGTTTTTTCAGTCCACTCTAGAGAGGCCAGGCTCAAAAATCAGATCCTCATCTGGATCTGAACTTTCCCAAAGTTCAGGTGTTTTGATCCTGGGCTTGGTTCAGGCCCATCTCTATTTAAATCACATCTATTTTACCAGAAACACCATCTACATGGATGTTGAGGCCTCCCAAGACAATTAATCTTGTGCACTTCATTGCCATATCAGACAGAGTCACTATTAGCTCCTCTAGAAAGATTTTGGTATTGAGAGGTTTATAGACCAGCAAGATGCCAGAATTGCCTCTAGGCTTACAGAATAAATGAGCAGCCTCAATCCTGCATTTGGAACTCATAGCATGGAGTCCCACTGACTAAAAGATCAAGGTGTATTCCTTTAATTCAGCCTGCTCTTACCTTTCTACCAATTATTTGATAACTATCCGTTTAGAGGACTGTACTCTGAAGTTTTAGTTGCAGGGTCAAATTCTTCTCTGTTACACCAGTATAAATTTAGAGTAACTTGCATTGAAACCAGAGGAGAGACTCTAGATTTGCACTAGTGTAACTGAGCAGAGTTTGGCCCATGATATCTAAATATCTCCCCGAAAGTCACAGCTATCATGATCTGTTGACTGTCTGTTTCAGGGTAAAATGAATAAAGTAAGATCAGGTAGCTCCCAACTCTCAAAATATCTTGCCAGCTTGAACAGTTTATACACCAGCTGAGTGACAGCAGCAGTTACGCAATGGATGTCTCAGCCCCAGTCTACAGAAGCCAAATTATTGCCAGAAACCAGCCCTTTCATATACAGGAGTAAATAGGCAATCTCTGATGAGCGATGCAATGATTTACATAGTTCTGATCTATGGTTGCAAGACATTTTGATTTAAGAGAAGCCACTCACAAGCAATACTGGACTGCCAAAAGTGAGGATGAAAACATATGTGAGGATTTCCCACACAGGGTCTGTGGCAAACTTTCTGTGCTCCCAAGGTTCACATCTGGGTGTGCCTCTGTGCATGCAATTTATCTGCCTCATTTAGAAGCCATTTCCATCTCCAGACACTGCTGAACCATCCCAAATAGGCTTGACATGTCCTAGATCATGAATATACTTATGAAAAATCACGGAACCTTTTTTTTTTCTTTGGAATGCCTCCAATAGCGGCTTTGTTCTGTTTTTAATTCCCAGAGGAGGACACAACTGGATCGCCCCCTTGCAAATGAGTCAATCACCCAGACCACTTTGCAGCTGCCAAAGACAATCCCTGAAAACCCCAGCCACAGCCTGAGCCCTACCACATTAGAACCCGCAAGACTGGCGGAGTGCAAAAGGGACAATTCTAGTTATGGTTAATATGAGCATTTGATTGGGGGAAGGGTAGTGGGGGGTCTGAATTTTGTGAAAAAAGGATCTGAAGGCTCAGCAAAGCGGAGAACCACTCACGCATACTACATCCATATGGGATATTTTCCACTCTCCTAATCGCTTAATGAACCTGAGGACAAACCCTTCACCCAAAGAGCTGGGCAGTGGGGTGATAAATGGCTGAAAGCAGAAGGCTTCCAAGAGCACAGAGCAACTGCAGCACCATTCCTTGGAGGCTGTCTCGGCCCCATGACTGAGCACCCCTAATGCGGCTACACTACAGATGACGACCAAGACCAAATAATCAGTGCAATGGCAGATCTTCTGATCCAGTGCCTGCCCCTCTCCTCCACCCACTCCTTGCATGCCACAGAGCAAGGGAAAAAAATCTTTGGAGCAGAGCAAATCACTGACCCACAGAAAGCAACCCCCGTCCCCTGGAATCCCTTGTGCATCAGAGAAGTCCTAATTCCTGGGGGAAGCTTCATGGTCAGAGAGGTAGGGGGTAGAAGAGGATGAAATCCATCCCCCTTCCATTGCGAAACTTCTTACCTTTCTAACTTGCAGGATGAAAATTCACTGAAAGATCTCTGTAAGGAAAAACACCCCTCATAGAGACATTTTGAACTTGCTTTAGTATTGCCGAAGAAGCAGAAATAGTCCACTTGGCTTTGTTTCCACAGTAGGATGAAGCCTTAAATGAAGTGCTTCCAAATCGATGTGATTTCACCAAGGATGTGCTACAATACATTAAGGCCATTTAATCTTAAAAAGACCCATACACATTTGTTATTGCAGTGCTGTGTAAAGAACCCTAATAGCTTAAAACGACTATGCCGAACTGGCAGCAACAGCAGTAGGTCGGGATTTTTAAGTCACTTCAGCTTCTCAGTCAGATCCATAAGGTTTCACAGTTCAGGGAATAAGCAGCTTGCTCAGCTCTGAGTTTTGAACAACCCCGGCTCACTACAATTTTACCAATAAAATCTCAAATATTACAGTTCAAATGATATAGCTTATCAGGTGTCATAAAAGCTGAAAAGAAATTGTCCCTGTCTTTTCTTTACCATCTATGAATCTGTTGTTTAATGTATTATTGTGCTTTACTATACATTTAAAGGGAAGTGTTACAACATCACCAGCCACTAACTGTGTTTTTCAAAGTTATTTACGCCCTATCCTGCAATCTGATCCACACCAGTGAAGCTTTATGCCTGTGCAGAGTCCTACTGAAGTCAACAGGTACACAGGGCCCCTTGTGCAGAACATATTGAAGGATTAGAACCTGATTGTTGTTGAACACTTTCTTTTAAAGTGTTTATATTACAGGTTTAAATATGTACGATGGTAGTGACAATCTTAGGGGAGGCGTCTAGTTTCACTTTTCCTACCATTGAAAATATGTCTGTCTGTAGGTTGTAACTGAATTTCATTTATCAGGGGTTCTTAACCTGGGGTGGGAGGAGACGGTCAAAACCAGGTTTCAGAGCAATTGCAACCACCTGCCCCGTCCTCTCATACCATTTCATTTAAAATGAATCAGTTATGTTTCTAGCCCCTTGTCGTTGCAGAGACAACTTCGAAAACACGAGCCAGGTATAAATGGATGCAGTGATGTCTGCCTGGATCTGCAAAGAGCCTGAAATAAAAACTCTAAGACATGGGGTCTCCAACCAAAGGCCACACCCTCGAAGGGGGTCACAAACAGGCAGTAGGTGGTCATGATTACCCTGCCCTTCCCACATTGTTCAATGAGAGGGGGGATCCCAGAGAGATGGAAGGAGGGCCCCAGGGGGATCTGGAACGGAAAATGTTGAGAACCTTTGGTCAAAATAGTTGAGCATGAAACAAAGATTTAGAATATATTTTCCCCTTCCTCAGAGTACATAAAAATATTAATATGAGCTTAGATAATAAACTTTAAACTAGGTTCTGTGTTACTGTGGCTTAAACAAGCCAAGAAAAAAACCCCACAACATACACTTGGGATGTTTGTGGATTTTCCATTTTTACTTCATAAGGAACAGCAGGAAGCTGTAATTTTGGCATTCAAATTAGTTGTTGCATTAGTGCTGCTTTATAAATCTAAATCATATTAGCATGATTATGTGAAAATGAAATTTGGATAACACTGAAACTAAAGAATATCCAAACAAGACTGAGTACAATGAAAGATTAACGGTAAGCTCTGGTTCTTGCAGAGCACTGTGGGGGAGAGCTTGGTTTCACCCACACATGTACTAATGTAAGCATTTAAAAAAAAAAAACAGACGAGCAAAGCCTGGGAGGCCTGTGGGGTTGCTAATTTGGATTTAACAAAAACAAATGATTAACATTTATCTTGGAAAAGTAGAAGCTATTCCTAAAGGCAAAGCTATGACAGCATTGACCCTTGCCGTTGGGAAATGGTCCATATACCATAGAGAAAGCCACTTGAAAAAATACCATTGGCTTAACAATTACATATTGATAATGTATGTATAAAGCATGCATCATATGGTGCTCATTAAAACAATTAACTAGAGACAGAGCAAAATTTCCCCACCCAGTGTACCTTGAAGTCTAGCCTGCTGCTTCTCTGCAGTTCCAACTCTGGGTTTCTTCTCAGCTAGTCAAGCCAAATCCTGGTTTTGTAATGGGAACAATCACCAAAGAACTAGTTCAACAACACTCATTGCACTTGTGAGCACAGGTTTTCAGAGGTGCAGGGCTCTCTGTGGAGGAAGGACGAGCTCAAAGCCACTTTCCTTGTTGCAGATGTTTCTGTTGCCATCTCGCCCCCCCCCCCCCCCCAACCCTGACATTACCTCTAGGGGGAAAGGAGAAGAGGCACAGTGCCAATGATTAGTTTTAGTACAGACCCCTATTTATGTCATCTTGTGAGGAAGGAGGAAGCACAAAGCCAGCTCTATCTTTAATAGGCAGCAGGTTTAAAACAAATACAAGGAAGTTCTTCTTCACGCAGCGCGCAGTCAACTTGTGGAACTCCTTACCTGAGGAGGTTGTGAAGGCTAGGACTATAACAGCGTTTAAAAGAGAACTGGATAAATTCATGGTGGTTAAGTCCATTAATGGCTATTAGCCAGGATGGGTAAGGAATGGTGTCCCTAGCCTCTGTTTGTCAGAGGATGGAGATGGATGGCAGGAGAGAGATCACTTGATAATTGCCTGTTAGGTCCACTCCCTCTGGGCATTGGCCACTGTCGGTAGACAGAATACTGGGCTAGATGGACCTTTGGTCTGACCTGGTACGGCCGTTCTTATGTTCTGATGTAGTATTAGTTGCTCTTACACATTTCAGATTCCAGACAGGTTCCTCCTGATGACATCTTCTTGCAGAGCATGGGGGGGATGAGGGTGTTAAGGAAGGTTTGTAAGTAGCTTCACTGCTTGGTTTTCTTATTGGTTTTTGAAAGTCGCTTTGTTGACATAGGCAGTGTTCAATATTTCCCTTCCCCCCTCCAGAGTGGTGGTTTCTCTCATTTATTCTTCCATTTCAACATTAGGCCACAAAAAGAGAACAGAATACCACGAAGTATTAAGGCATCCCAAGGGATGGCCCATTTTCTCAAGTCAAGCTTCCCCATTAGCAAAAGGGGAGCTGCCAGTTAGATTTTTCCTTGAGGCAATTCCATGTACCCCACAATGCTTAGCTCATTAATAGGACAATATTGGGATTACTGGGGGTGAGATTACTTTGAATGGACTGGGGGGGGGGAGTTCCATGCTGTGAAAGAGAAGCAAAATTAGTCACCTATATCTCCAAACATCATCTGGGTAATAATACAGCCGCTCATGGGGAGAGGTTGCAAATAATGAAGACAAACAAGACATTCAGAATGGGCAGCCCCACCGATCAGCTTCTCCCCCTCTCCCCCCCCAGCGCCTCCCGCCCACCGGCGGTCCCATCAATCAGTGCCTCCTCCTCCCTCCCACTGTCTCCTGCCCACCACGATCAGCTGTTCAGCGGCGTGCAGGAGGCGCTGTGGGGGAGGGAGCAGAATGAGGGCAGGGCACGCTTGGGGGACGGGGCGGAATGGTGGCGGGGCGGGGGTAGGGTCTTGAGGAAAGGGGCGGCGTGGGGGTCAGGGCCTTGGCTGGAGCGGGAGTCGAGCTCCCCCAGGGAAAGTGGAAAGTCGATGTCTCTGGTCTCTTATGCTTGCTAAAGAAAAATTTAGTTTTTGGCAAAAGAGTGGAATCTTCGGAGAGTTCCCAGCAGAACAACTCCTTGTCATTGAGACTGCTGAGTATATGGGGTGGGGAAAATGAGGGGATAGTAGTAATTGAAGGGAAAATTGGTTCCAGTCTTAGAAATATATAAACCTGTAAAATCCCTAGATCAGACAAGGAGTCCAGAGATTTCACCTCCATTTGAAAGTTACTATTCTAATTGGGCATTTTAAACATTTCTCTGATAAGATTTCTTTTTTTTTTTTAAACAAAAACCGACCAACCAACCAAAAGGGTCTATTATGTACTGGAAACAGAATTAATGTATTTCTGGATTTGCCCTGGGCAATTTAGCAGCATATCACAGAAAGAAATTATTTTAATTTTTTTAAAGTGAATTCCAATAGCTTGGAGTGGAAGCAAATATCATTGGTTATAGTTCCAGATGGGAGAAAGTACTTTTTTTTAAAATGTAGATCATGATGAAGCTAACTGTTTATTGGATAATAAATTATTTGTTGAATGGTCTGAAGATGTACAGAAGCCAAATCAGGGTGATAATTATGTTGTTATTCAATTTGCTCTGGCTGTTTGATCATGCCCGCCTATAAAACAATTATAGAAGAGGCCAGGGGAGATCTTTCCACAAGGTTCTCTTAGAAGATTTCTCCCCAGTTGTTTTGTTAAGGGAAGGGAGGAGCAAGATTCACAGATTTGTAAGGCCAGAAGGGACCATTATGGTGATCTAATCTGACCAGTTGTTCTCAAAAAGGGGTACGCAGAGGTCTTCCAGGGGGTACAGCCGCTTATCTAAATATTTGCCTAGTTTTACAACAGGCTACATAAAAAGCACTAGCGAAGTCAGTACAAACTAAAATTTCATACAATGACTTGTTTATACTGTCTGCTCTCTATACTATACACTGAAATGTAAGTACAATATTTATATTACAATTGATTTATTTTATAACTATAGGGTAAAAATAGAGAAAGTAAGCAATTTTTTCAGTACTAGTGTGATGTCACACTTTTGTATTTTTTGTCCGATTTTGTAAGCAAGTAGTTTTTAAGTGAGGTGAAACTTGGGGGTACGCAAGACAAATTAGACTCCTGAAAGGGATACAGTAATCTGCAGCACCCCCTGCCTTGAAGTGGTCTCCATCGGATCCACGGGTTTACAGTTTTGTTCAATGGCTCTCAGCACCCCCACTGTACAAATTGTTCCAGCACCTCTGCCCCTGTCGGGACCCGGGAGCAGCAAACTTTGAATTTTTAGGTGCCCCTAGAATGCCAACACCCCTAGGCACATGCCTACTGTACCTAATTGGAAATCCGGTCCTGGGAGCGGAAGGGGAGATCAATGGGAGGCTAGGGCCACTAGAGATTACATACCTGTGTCATCCACTGACATGGCTCCCAAAGGCAGTGGCTTCCCTGAGGAGGGCAGGGGGAGGAACAATCTGGGGTGGGTTTGTCGCTGTTGAAAGATGACAGCCTTGGTCTGTATTATCTTTCCTCCCTAAACTATACAGGATCCTCAGAGGGGAAGGCAGCATGTGCATCCCCTAACCTGCCTGCTCCCTCTATGCAGACTGCAGAGCCTTATTTGAGTCCAGGAAAAGGGGAGGGGCCTAGCATGGAGGCAGATGACACATGCATGTATTTCTCCCTGCCACATGGATGAAGGGGAAGATCCCTTCCACCCATGGGTCTATGGAGGTATGATTAGATTCTTAGTTAATGTTGCTTTCATACAAAGGTCTCTTGGGTATACTTTTTAAGAGAGAAGTTGAAGAGTCTGAAAGTCTTTAACCAAGCTATTTTTAATCTCTTAGGCCAGATTTTAAGAAAAAGGGGCCTCACTTTTTGTGTCTTCCCTTTGCAGCTAGGAAACTGAGACAGTGTATTGAGTTGTAGCAGGGTGGTCACCCACTCTTGGCCTGAAAGGGGCTAAAAGCCAGCCCTTGGGGAGGGCTGGGGCTGGGAGCCTTAGGCTGGGCTGATTGGGAGGCAGCCTCAGCTGTGGCCACGCCCCAAACAGACTCGGCTGGCCCTATAAAAGACAGGGAAGCCAGGGGCAGACACACAGTCTCCTCTAGCTGTAGAGGGAGATGGGCCTGGCTGCTGGGGAGCTAGAGAAGGGTCAGCCAGGGTCTCTGAGGGACACGGGGGCCAGCGGTAGCGGGACACCAGCCGACGGGGGCACTCCGGAGGCTGGAAGCTAATTCCCTGAGATGACCAGCAGGGGGTGCCGCTGGGTGAGTCTGCGCCTGGTTACATGAGTTAAATCATTCACATTTTAAATTCTTCCACTTTTGCTTCTCTCTAAAACTAGGAACTGCTCCTCCTTTATAAAATGATTGGGGTTTCTTGCTGTTTTCTTTATGTCTGGGTTTATCTCATCTTTGTCAAAGCATATAGGTTATGGGTCTATACTTAACTGCCTTATGTCCGCTCTGAAGATTTTATAATGTTGTAAAGTACTTTGAATATGAAAAGTGCCGTACAAGTGGTAAATACTAAAGAAGCAGGGTGGTTCAGTGTACAGGGCACTGGATAGGGACTCAGAAGACCTGGTTCTGCTACCAACCAGCTGTGCAACTTTGGACAAGTCACTTCACCTCTCTGTGCCTCTGTATCCCTTTCTAGCCTTTATCTGTCTTGCCAATTTAGATTGTAATTTCTTCAGGACAGTGATGGTCTCTTACATATACATATAGCACCTAGCACACTGGAGCCCTGATCTTGATGATTATTATTAAATAAATAATAAACTATGCAACAGCGAGAGAGCCTTACACAAAGCATAGAGACCAGGAATAAAGGTACGTCTTCCCTCGGTGCTGGAGGTCTGATTCCAAGCCTGGGGAGACATTCCCATGCTACCTCTGATCAAGCTAGTGTGCTAAAACAAGAGTGTATCTGGGGGAGCAGGAGCAGCTACCCTAATGTTTCGGACAGGTGTATTCTTGGGGCAGCTAGCCCTTCCCTCCGCTTGCACTGCCACAGCTACACTAGCTCAACCAGAGGGAGAATGAGTATGTCCCTCAAACTGGGAATCACACCCCCAGCTCAAAGTGTGGATGTACCCCAAGTAAAGGAGAGGCGAACATTTGTGACTTCATCATAAGAACTAGATACAATGTTAGAATGCACAATATTTGAAGTTATTATATTGTGTGTATTTTATTTATTATCTATTTAGTTATAGATATTGCTCCCATCACAGATGACCATTTTTATTTTTAAGAAGTTGGTTTAGTTTAAAAAGTCCTTAATGAGTTTCGAATGGAGACAGTAGAGAGACATTACAAATACAAACTGCAATGCATGTGTTGTGCATCACTGAAAGATTATTTCTCAGATCACTCATCCTTGTGTAAGTAAGAACTCTAGCTGTCAAGTTCAGTTACCTGTAATCCTAGAGATTGTACTTTGGTGGGGCTGCGGGGGCTCCAGCCACCAAGAAGAAAGAATCAAAGGGGTAGCCATGTTAGTCTGGATCTGTAAAAGC